>NW_027223769.1:3776666-4418333 GCF_028538775.1 Myotis yumanensis | reverse complement strand
ATCCTCTCCATCAGTCATGTTTCTTGAGTAGCAGGGTGGCTTGAAGGTGTGAATCAGAGAGGCCTGAGAGAGGGATAGTTATCAGCAGACTTCTGGTCTTTTCTCTGTATGTGTCCATCTAGTCAAAGGACCATAAGCCACAGGCTTTGTTCTGTATACTTGCTATTTTAATGTGAATTAATTTCCAACATTTAAAAGTAGAGGAATTTTATTTAAAATTCCAGATTTCTGGTTTCTCTTTAAAAAAATAAATAAAAGACCTAACAGTACTAGACCCACATTCCCCCGTGGCACCAGTTAATTAGAGCTAAACTGTGACTTCTCCCTTTAGACAGGGTATGTGCTTTCCAGCTCACCATAGTCTTCACCAGCCTGCTGTTTAAAACCTGGCCGTGTAAAGCATCATGTTTGAGACCCCACTCTGTTCCAAGACTTTGCTTCTAGCATTTGACTTGTAGAAAGAAGCTGGGTTGATGTGCAGTTAACAGTTTATTTGGGACACACAGTGCTGTTGCTTAGGAAAAGTAACAACTCAATAAAAGAGTTTATGGAAAAGAATGTGCACAACTTTGGTCTGTTTGTGGGTTTGGTCATCTTTTGCAGTAAATGCTGTTGGCATATCAAACCTCCCATCACAAATGTTCCCTCTGAAATAGTAACATGTCTTCTATCTTATAAGTTGCTGTCCAGTGAAGGAATCCCTCCCACTCCCGAGGGATGTTCATTCAGCCTCCGCTTGACCACTTCCAGCAGCCAGAGAGCTTATTGCCTCCTCACGTGGCAGCCAGTTCCATTCTTGGACAGATAACATTATTTTAAAGTTTTTCCTTACGTTAAGGCTGTCTCCAGGCACGTGAGCTACCACTCACCCATCCTGCATCCAGGGCAAGCACTGATAATCAGTACTCTTTCTCACTGCGCCAGAAAGTAACATGTACCCTTAAAACTTTAAAAATTAAATTAAATTCCTCTAAAATTTATAGAAGTAATATGTGTTTACTTGTAACTAGTGAAATAGTAAAAAGTTATGTTGAGAGTGTTAATAATGCCTCCTCCTTTCCAAGGTAACCAGTGTGAACAGCCTTAGGGTCTATCCCTTTATACATTTCTCTATATTCATATATAGATATGTGTACATATATTCAGATATGATATATAATGGTTTTTGTATATGGCTTTTTTTTTCTTTTTACAAAAAAATGCCATCACATTGTACATATTACTATGCAGCTTATGGACATCACTCCAGGTCAGTAAAGATTAAACACTATATAAAGATTTTTTTTTTTGTATTGTGCTATCAAAACCAAACATTTTTTTAAAATATATTTTTATTGATTTCAGAGAGGAAGGAAGAGGGGAGAGAGATAGAAACACCCCCAACTGGGGATCGAGCCCACAACCCGGGCATGTGCTCTGTCCAGGAATCGAACCGTGATGATCTGGTTCATAGGTCGATGCTCAACCACTGAGCCACCGTGGCCGGGCAAGCATATTTTTAATAGCTACATAATATCCCATTCCTTGAGGTGTGCCCAAATTATTAATCATTCCCCCATTGTTTCATTGCTCCAGGATCCTTCTCACCACAGTGCTCCAGGCAGCTACTACCAGTGAATTTGAGTTAGCCTGAGAAGTAAAACCCATTTTGTCATGTGTGATACATCTAGCTTATCTCACATATTCTAGAGAATAGAGCAGACAAGCTCAAAGATCCAAGGGAATCTGTTCTGAGGCAAGACTAGAACTGAATTTTCTTGACTTTCAACATTTCCCATATCCTGTGTTGCCTCTCACTTAGAAATGTCTACCCAGGTTCTCCTCTGGAGTAAGTAAATAAATCTAATTCCTCTTCTGTGTGCTACCTCTTCAGATATTTGAAGTCAATTATGAAATTGCTCCTGAGTCTTCCCTTCACCAGGAGAAATTTCCTCAATGCCTTCAAATTTTTCTCTCATGATTTTCAAATCCCTTTACCATCCTGTGGGCCATTCTTTCTGTCTTCTCCTCCAGGGCTGTAGAAATCCCAAGTGTGACTTCCATGCTCACCTTTTTTATCCATTCATTTGTGAACACCTTCTATGTGTCAGTCATTGTCTGGACTCTGAGTGATGATGGTATAGCTTGTATTTTTGGGGGAAGAGAAAAATAACAAATATAAATAAGATGGTATTTGAGGGTGCTGAATTATATAGAAATGAAATACTTTTAACATAATAGAGTGACTGAGAGTGAGATTGGTCAGGGAAGATCTTTCTAAGGAAGTGACATAGAGCTGAGACCTAAGTGATAAGTAGGAGCCAGCTATAGATAGGTCTGGGGGAAGAGGATTCCAGGAAACAAGAAAGAACTTGGTACAAGATGAAGTTGGAGAGGCCATAGGAACCTTTCAGGGTCCTGTAGGACAAGATAAGACGTTCAGGTTTAGTGTAAGCTTTATTTAAGTGCAATGGGAAGTCATTGAGGATTTTAAGCCAGGGAGGCAACATTTGATTTCCCTTTTAAAAAGATTTTGGAGGTTCTATTTTCTTCCACACTTGTTTCTTATATCCAAAGGATTGATAGCCAGGCCAGTTTGCTCTATTCAGTTGTCCCACAGAGGATTGGTGAGGTTAGTCACAGCCATTGTCAAGTGTACCTCGCAGCCTTCCTCAGCAGAAGCATGAAAGTTCAAGGAGATGGCAGTAGCTCCCTAAGACCTGAGCACAGCAGCTTCAATAGATCTTTGTATGGAGTTCTCAGTCCTCTTGGCAGGAAGAGGGGGATGGAGCTAAATGTGGTTTGAGGGTAGAGGCAAGGGTAATGATAGCAAGAAAGATGGGAAATGTGAATAGGGACCTGGAGCTGGAAATAGTTAGAAAAAGGTTTCAGTGTAGTGTCCACAAACCAGTCAACTGAAGAACAGGCCTGTTGTCTTGTCTGTCCAGTTGACACAGCTCCTTTGTAGTTCCTGCCTAAGAGGAATTTGGACACTTTCTTACTTGGGAGTTTTTGACTTTTGAACTGTCCCACTTGTCCTCAGATTGACATCCCCTTGGCTTTTAGGTGACATCCTCAGATCTCTGGGAGCCAAAGGGACTTCACCACCCAGAGCACTTTGGTCAGGGTTAGTCTTCAGGGGAATGAAGAAGGGAGCTGGAAGAGATTCACCTCAGAGTAGAGATAGATGGGATCTTAAAATCAGAGTTGCACCTTTTCTAGAGTAAGAGCTAGAGTGGAGGAGGTGCCCCCCTAGCCTGTTTGAGATCTCTGAAAAGGCCTCTCTATCCATACCTTACCCTTAGGTACTCAGACAATTACTAATCAGGTATTCACATACCTGAGATCTCCACTGGTGTCACCACCTCACCACCCACCCACATCCTAGCTTTGTAAGTCTTAGCTTGAAATAATATAAATACTTCATAAGGTCCTTTCAGCAGGTGAGTAGTCACTTTGTTCAGCAGGTGAGTAGTCACTTTGCTCAGAGAAGGTGGCCAGAGACCAACAAGGGCAGGGCATGTGCTTGGGGTCATATGTCTGCGTAGTCAAGTCACCTGGGGCCAGGTCTCCATTAATTCAGATTTTTTTCCTATAATATGCAGCCTCTCCTTTTCCCACTTCTGGAAAACCTTACCAACCTACTCTCTGCTTTAAATTCACATCCTTTGTCTCTAGTCAGTTTGGCTCAATAGAGTGTCAGCCTGCAGACTGAAGGGTCCCAGGTTCGATTCTGGTCAAGGGCACATGCCTCGGTTGCGGGCTCGATCTTCAGTAGGGGGCATGCAGGAGACAGCCAATCAATGATTCTCTCTCATCATTGATGTTTCGATCTCTCTCTCCCTCTCCCATCCTCTCTGAAACCAATTAAAATATATTAATAAATACACATCTTTTGGCCCTATGACAGCCAAGCCTGAGGAGTAGCATCTTAGGGTAGGTCTCTTGAGTCCTGATCAAGCCTTTTCTTTGGATCTGAAGATTGGAGGGATAGTTGGTTTAGTATCTGGTATTGGCTTCACCTTTCTCCTGGGAGCTCCACAGAGTGGATAGCCTGAAAGAGGAAGGCATGAAGACTCCTTCCCCCCTCAGCACCAGGTCATTTCCAGCTCCTTCATTCTATCTGACCCCTTGCTTCCTTTTGCAGGAGTCTGGAGAGGCGTGGCTGGACCAAGACCTTCCCCGATGTGAGCAGGTTTCCTCCCCCCACCACCTATTGCCACCACGCCAGGGAACGTCCTCAAGCCCTGGCCTTCAGGGAAGAGGTAACAGGAACCCGGAGCCGAGACCATGTGACGGCGCTGGCCCTGGCCACCGCCGTACCCCCCACCCTGGCCCCAGGCCCGGCACCATGATGTTCCGAGACCAGGTGGGCATCCTCGCTGGCTGGTTCAAGGGCTGGAATGAGTGTGAGCAGACAGTGGCCCTGCTGTCACTTCTGAAGCGGGTCACTCGCACCCAGGCTCGCTTCCTGCAGCTCTGTCTAGAGCACTCCTTGGCGGACTGCAATGACATCCACCTGCTGGAGTCAGAGGCCAACAGTGCTGGTAAGTCTCCACCCCCAGAGATGGGAGGAGGAGGGAGACCTAGAACAGGAACAGATGTCAGATGGTTGAGGAGGCCTACCCAACAATGGTGCTAATGGGTTCTAGATTTGGTGGGTGGGGAGTCCCTGACCTCCCAAATTATCATCATGGCTTTCCTGGGGCTTTGTTGCTAATTATCCTCAGTCATGGAATGGGGGACTTCTGAGGGTGGGCAGTGCAAACTGGAAACTCCCCACAGCAAAGGAAGAATCACGTAGGGTGGCTTGTCTATGAAGTTGAGACAAACAGACTAAAGTCATTACCTATGAAAGGGGGATTGAAGGGGAGCATTAATTCATTTTTCAGGCTCCAGGACATCAGAGCTAGGAGGATATTTTAGAACTCTTCCAAATTTACAAGTCATCTTATACTATCCTTAATCCCTGAAAAATAAGTTGGACTTAAATCATAAACAGCTTCAAGAGAATATTGAATTTAAGATTAGTCCATTTCAGTTCCCTTACCACTCAGTAGAGCAGCGGTTGCCAACCTTTTGGACCTCATGGACCACCCGTGGTCCACGGACCACTGGTTGGTGACCACTGCAGTAGAGAGTGCTCTGTCCCGTGAGGTTGGCACTGGTATGGGTAAGCCAGATTTTTCTAGAACCTCTCCCTAGGGCCCTGGGCATAAACAGGAGTCAGGTAAGAGAACCATCTCAAGAGACTCTGTTGAAGCCATTTTGGCCTTCTGGATCCCCACAGGCCTGATGGAGACCTGTTGTCCTTGGTAACAGGTGAGAGAGATGGAGGCGAGAGAAGAGGTCGAGTCATGCACACCTGAAAGCTAGCTGGAGAGAGGGACCCCATGTAAAGTGTGTCTAGACCCTTCCCACCTTCTTCGCCATAATAATAGTTCACACTGAGCCCTTATAGCAAGCCAAGTACTGGCTTTACTTTTTTTTTTTTTTTCCCAGAGAGGAAGGGAGAGGAAGAGAGAGATAGAAACATCAATGATGAGAGAATCATTGATCGGCTGCCTCCTGCATACCCCTTACTGGGGATCGAGCCCACGAACTGTGACCTCCTGGTTCATAGGTTGACACTCAACCACTGAGCCACACAGCCAGGCCTGGCTTTACTTTTATAGTAACTTCGAAAGCAGTGTTCTTTGGTGTCTCTAAAGTCAAACGTCCCAGTTCTGTTATTGCCATGCTTAATCTTTCTGAGCCTTGATTTCCTTGTCTTTAAACTCAAGTTGATACCTGACTTTACCTTCTAGGTGATTGTGAACTCTGAGACTAGTGCCTGTCATGGAGTAAACACTCAATAAATGTAAATTGTTGTGTTTATTGTCAATAACTCATGTAGTCCTCCCAATAAACCCATGAGATAGATACTGTCATTATCCTCATTGTATAGGTCAGTGGTCGGCAAACTCATTAGTCAACAGAGCCAAATATCAACAGTACAACGGTTGAAATTTCTTTTGAGAGCCAAATTTTTTAAACTTAAACTATATAGGTAGGTACATTGTTACTAACTTAATTAGAGTACTCCTAAGGCTTAGGAAGAGCCACACTCAAAGGGCCAAAGAGCCGCATGTGGCTCACGAGCCACAGTTTGCCGACCACGGGTATAGGTGAAGAAGTCAGCATGGGCTGCTAGGATTAGGATTTGGGGAACCACAGTTGCCATGCTTCCCTCATCTCCCCAGGACCACCTGCCTTAGAAACAGTCACCTGTATTTTACCCAGTCTTTAGGTACAAATCGCAGAAGCACCGTGGTTGTAGGAGAAGATGGTTCTTCAGGCCAGGAGTCATACCAACTTAAGTCCCAGTCTGGCAGACAGTGAGCAGCAGTAACCCAGCTTAGCTGCAGCAGGTCCAGAGCTCAGCCATTTGATATCCTTCTCACCCTCCCAAGCAGGGAGGACTCCCCTCTGCTCTAGCACCAGGGGCAGGAGTTTCGTGGTTGTAATATGGCTCTGCACCCAGAATGGGGGTTGCTTTGGGGCAGGCCAGTGTCTTATACATATCCTCACAATCCCATCTTGAGCAGGCAGTTGGATGAGCACTGAGTGCCAGTCTTGACTACATATCAGATTCACCATTGTGCTTATTGCTGTTTATTTATTAGAGCATTTTTTGTTCTTTAGTTGTTTTTAAAACTTGTGATAAAATCAAACCATTTGAAAGGCGAAAAGTAAAGTCTCCCTTCCAGACTTCCATGTTCCCAATTTGTGTGTATTTTGTGAGATATTCTGTATGAACATAGTCATATTTTTCCTCCAGCTTTTTCATTGTTTTGATTGTTTTATTGCATAGAACACTGAGCATATTAACCAGTTGCTTTTTTTCACTTGAACAATAATAACTTGAAGATCATTACATATTCAGCACATACATGTATATATCATTGTTATTAATGGTGGCTTAGTAGTAAGAATAGGTAACATAGAATCCTACCTGTGTATCAAGCAGTACATTACCTTTATTACTCATTTAACCCTCCCAATAGCTCTGTGAGGTAGGTCTCACTATTTCCTCACTTGACAGATGAGGAGACTGGGGTCTGGGAAGGTTTAGTGACTTCCCAGAGTCATCTGGTCAGAAGTAGAGCTAGAATTTGACTTTATAGAGGTCTTGCTGTTGACCAGTAGACTCTACCACAGGCTATGTTCAGCTTTACTCTTATAAACAGTACTGTAATGAGTACCCTTTAATCATCTGTAGGATAAATTCCTAGAATTCTGTGGGATTGCTAAATTTGAAGTTATATGCATTTCAGTATTTATTATTACCACATTGCCCTTGAAGAACCCTTTGTACAAGGAACCTGAGGCCCATCCAAGATGGTTTGCATTGGTATGTTGCAGTTAATGCCTAACTAGTGTTGAGAATTGCTGTGGAATGAATTGACTAATGAATGAATATATGAATCAAGGTTTTTATCCTGAGTCCCATGTCAGAGAATATAACAAGCTAATACTTAGATGAATAGAGAAGTAGGGAAAACTTAGAATGAGAAAAGAGGGAGAGCCATGGTATGTTCCAGAGTCAGCAGGAAGCCTGCCAGGATTAGAGCAAAGCACGACAGAGAAATTTGGTAGAGTCTTGGATTCCTCTTTCCTAAAAGGTAAATTTTGTTGGGCCTTTAATGCCTCTCTCCTGATAGTCATGGGGCTCCAAGACTAAGGAAGTCTGTGTCTTCTGACTTGCTCCCACAGTCAAGTAGAACAGCCACCTTGGTGAAGGAAGGAACTACTTCCTGGGCTTGGGTGCCTGCCTCGTGAAAGGAGCTGTATGCACCCTCTGTTATTCCTCCTCTGTTCATATGGCCTTCCCATTACCTGGTGTTTCCCAAACTTAAATCATTGGCAGAATCACCTGGTGGGAGAGGAGGTGACTTAGAACTCAGATTCCTGGGCCCTTTACCCAGACCCACTTACTTAGAATCCTGAGGGGATAGGTTTGGGAACAAGTACCCAGGTTCTTCTGCTGAACCGGCAGTCTGAACAATGAAGCCCTGCTGGATGATTCATTTGTCATAGGACAAGTGAGACTAGGAATCAGGACATCCAGGAGTTCCAGATCCAGCTCTGCCACTAAGACCTCTTGAGACCTGGGCCAGCCCCACCCCTCTTGGGCCTAAGAATCCACATCTGGAGAGTGAAGACGTTGTTATAGATACTCTCCCAGTACCTTTTGGGTTCTGAAAGAATGCACAAAGAAGGCAGACTTATGACCATGCATATTACTTTGTTTGGGGGCCCAGCACATTCTTCTAAAGCATAGTTCTTAATATTTTATGAGATGGATCCATCAGTGAATCTGTCCCTCATCCCCACCAAGATGCACGCCTACTCCACAAACCAAATCTTGGATCAGCCAGTCCACTAATTCCCTGTCTATTACAGGATCTGAAGTTCTTCAACTTTTTCATATCCCTTCAGGCCAAGAGGGCTAAAACAGTAAGGCCATCTTCTGGGTTTGTATTTCATATCTCACCCACCCAACGCTGGTACTTCCTCCAGTTCTCCCAGGGAGACTCTGGGTTCAGGTTTGGGTTTGGATCAGAGCTGCCCACCTGTCCATCTCCTCAGAAAGTGTAGGGAATGCAGAGGACTTGATTAAGGAAAGTGGGTCCTAACTCTGGCTTCATGTCAGAATCATCCAGGCTCTTTATTAAATGAACCTGTGGCCTGGGTCCTATTTCCAGAGATTCTGATGTTTTTTAAGCTCTCCAGTTGACTCTTGTGTGCATCCAGTGGAGAACCATTTGTCTTGATGTTGACACTGTTTCTGGGTGGGCCCAGAAAGGTGTTTAGGGTACTGTTTTGTGACATGTTGAGAGTGGGGGCTGTAGAAGAGGGCTCTGGTCTGGGCTGTCTCTTCCTCTCAAGCAACTGGGAAGTCCCCCAACCTAGGCAGCTAGCGTTGGTTTCATGGAAGCAGAATCTGAACAGGCAAGGAGAGTCCCCAGGTTTCCTTTTTGTCATCCCTGTTCCTTCTCCCAATGCTGTCTTCCCTGCCTGTTTGGAGTTATAACAGTAATTTTGTCTCTCTTTTCCCCTGATGCTGACTTGGACCAGAAGGGTGGGGCCAGAGAAGCTGAAATCCCCTTCCCTCCCTGGTCCTATAGCTTCCTGAGTCACATTTCCTGCATTTCTTTCCTCCTCTTGTCCTCTGAGTCAGAGTCCCAATATCCAGCAGGTTTAAGCCCCTCCCTCCCTGGCTCAATGAAACTGGGTGGGGAAACTGAGGTCAGGAGGGGGCCATGGCTGAGTGAATCACTAGAGCTTAACTCTGATGCTTATACCCTCCCCTTTCAAACTCTGCTGACATAGTTCATCAAACAAAAATGTAAGCCCCCAGAATCCCCCATGTTTATGTGAGCTGGAGTGAGGCAGAGGCGGCCATGTTTGGAGCCAAACCCCAGCCCCTCTAACTAGTGCCTGAGGCTGCCACGATTGTTGCAACAGCCAGCACATAAAAATGGGTTTGCTGTTATGGCAGTCTCCAAGATATATTTGGCTCCTGTGATTTGCCAGGACCCAGGTTCATGACCTACTTAGCTCTGATCACCTGGCCAAAAAGGGCACTCTTATGCAGTCTACCTCATCTTCTCTATGCGTGTGGAGTCCAGGTTGGCAGCTTGGTGAGAATCAGCAGTTGGCATCATGGCATACCTTAGCCCCTCTCCCCATCCACCCACCTCCAGAATTTCATCATGGCTTGTTGTGCTTCTGGCTCAGAAGAATCAGAGATGTTTATGTTTTGGTAAATAACTGTATGAAACTCCCCGATCCTGTTGGGAATCTTAAGAGGGAGGCTCAGATGTGCCCTCCTATATAAATTGCTCCTCCCCCAGCCCCCAAAACAGCATGGGCTCTAAATCTTTAGCCAGGAACAGCAATGACAGTTAAAATGTATGGAACACTTTATACATGTTAGGTGCTATGCACAGTTGTCTCATTGACTTTTACTAGAGTCCTATGATGAAGGGGTTTTTACTACCCCATATTGTACAGAAAAGGAGACCAAGACTCAGAGAGGTTAAAGGACTGGCCTGTGATTATGTTAACCTAGGTCATGGTGACAGAGCTGGGTTTTTCTAATCCAGGCAACTTTGCCTGTTAAACTTGTGCTCTTACTTAGTATACTCTGCTGGGACACAAGAGAGGGTAACCTAAGGTCAGGGGATCCTAGAAAGAACACATTATACACACATAGACACCACTATCTTCAGGGGGACCATCTGGGTTCAATTGTGCAGGTATTCATTGGGTCCCTGCTATGCCTCAACTCTGAGCCAGACTTTTCTGATCTGGGCAGGAAACTAGAAGTTCCATCCCCACCCCTCATCTGTAACCCCAGCTGGGCTCACCCCAAGGGGCCTGAGGCTGCACAAATTCTTTGGACCAGTTCCACTGCTTACTGATGCTTCCCAGTCATGGGAGGCCCACCCTCCCAACACACCACCACACGGACACATAAACACACATTTCCCTAGGGTCCACAGTAGAACAAGGTCCTTCATTGAGCCCAATCCTTGGGGCTGTTCTGTCACATCCCATGGCAGTACCAGAGGAGAATCTGTGTCCCTTAGCCTTGGGGTCCCGGCAGTACCCTGGGGTGGGGGAGGGACTAGACAAGGCTTCTCTCTGTCCCAGATGCTTCTGGCAACCCTGAAGGCCTAAACAACAGTGATTGAGAACATCAGGATAGGGCTGAAAGGGCAGGCTGACTGCTGGAGAATGGAGAAAAACACCAGTCTTTGAGTCACATACTGAGTGCTTACTATGGGCAGACTGTCAGGTGCTTTCCATTTCATTGTTTCCCTAAATCCTCTTGGCAGACCTATAATCCCTCTTTTACAGAGGAAGCATATTACCCATGCAACTGGGTGACACAGCTGGGATACAAGTCTTTGACTTTGTCCCTAATTTTAATCACTCTATTTTTTCTTCCTCTCATCAAGAACTGAAAACCCAGGGACTAAGTCAGAGAAATAAAGTGTCAGGGAGTTCCTTCCCATGTGATTCAGTGCCAGATGGAGCTGGGAGGACTGGAAAGGTGAAGGCTCTCTGAAGTCAGGAAGGCCTATCTGACCTTGGGAAGAGCCTTAGATCTGGAGATTATCTAAGAGACAGCTTTGTGGTCATGGGAACTAGTTCAAGAAAAGAGACAGATTGCCTGGCCGGTGTGTCTCAGTGGTTGAGCTTCCAGCCATGAACCAGGAGGTCATGGTTCAATTCCCAGTCAGGACACATGCCCAGGTTTCAGGCTCCATCCCCAGTAGGGGGTGTGCAGGAGGCAGGAAAGCAATGTTTGTCTCTCATCAATGTTACTATCTATCCCTCTCCCTTTCTCTCTCTCTAAAATCAATAAAAACATTAAAAAAGAAAGATTTTTTTTTTAAAGAGAGAAGAGACAGATGGAGAGGATGAAATTTTCTAGCCTTGAGTAGCAGGTCCTAAAGGGAATCTGCAAAGCCAGGGACAGGGGGAAAAAAAGATACCTGGCATTGGAGAGATAGTAGAGGGGTATGGGTGAAGTTCCTCCCAATTCTGGAGGCAGGCAGCCCTGGATTTGGATCTTGGCTCTTACCTTTGGGGAAGTGACTTCACCTTTCCAAATCCATTTCCTCATCTTCAAGATAGGGATGCTAAAACAGGGTTGGGTTGAGAATGAAAAGCAAGTATGTTCTTAGCATAGAGTCTGGCTCATAGTAAATGCTCAGTTATTACTATTACTAGAGGCCCGGTGCACGAAATTAGTGCACGGCGGCGGGGGGGGGGGGGGGGGGTGTGTCCCTCAGCCCGGCCTTATGCCCTCTCGCAATCCGGGTAGGGTCCCTAGGCCTGGCAGGCGATCAGGACCTATCGGGACTTTCCTTCCCCTGGCTGCCGGCAGCTGGCCCTGCCCCTGCTGCTGCCACTGCTTGCCATCTGTGCAGCACTGCCCCCCCATCCCACCCCCCGCCACCGGTCAGTAGGGTGCAATAGCTGGTCAGCCCCACACACCTGCCACAGCATCACTGGCCGGTGGCCTGGGCCTCCCTTTGTGGGGTGATGCGGGGTGATGGCAGGGCACCCCCACTAATCGCATTGCACCGCCTTGGCTGGCCTGGCACCAGTGCGTGTCATAGCATGGTCATCTGGAAGGTTGTCCGGATGGTCGTTCTGCTGTTTGGTCGTTCAGTCAATTTGCATATTATGCTTTTATTATTATAGATTGTATACTACAGTAGTCCCCCCTTTTATCTGTGGTTTTGCATTCCATGGTTTCAGTTACCCACAGTCAAACATGGTCCAAAAATATTCAATGCAAAATTCCAGAAATAAACAATTCATAAGTTTTAAGTTGTGTACCATTCTCAGTATCACGAAGAAATCTCACACCGTCCCACTCCATCCCACCTGGAATGTGAATTGTCCCTTTGTCCAGTGTATTGTGTTGTATACACTGACTACCTCATTCGTCACTTAGTAGCCATCTTGGTTATCAGATATTTTGGGGGAGAGAGACCACATTCAGATAATATTTATTGCAGTATTCTATCTAATAAAGAGGGAATATGCTAATTGACCCTCACATTGTTGTAAAGATGGCGGTGCCCACAGCCACAAGATGGTGGCGCCCAGTCCCCTCAGCCCCACCAGGGTGGCAGGCACGCAGCAAGGCCAGGCCCGCCCCCAGGCAGGTGCAGCTGCTCCGCACACCTACCTCTGGAGTCCCCCAGTTCCCTCAGCCCCCCAGCCACTCAGGGCCACCCCGAGGCGCAGGCAAGCCTCGGATGGCGACTGCCCAGCCGCCCAGGGCTGGCCCGAGGCTTGTGCTGCCGGAGCGGCAGCAGCAGAGGTGTGATGGGGTGTCGCCTTCCCCTGATCACCGGGTTGCCTCCCACCCCTGAGGCTCCCGGACTGTGAGAGGGGGCAGGCCGGGCTGAGGGGACCCCCTTCTAGTGCATGAAATTTTATGCACCGGGCCTCTAGTACTGTTAAAATTCTTCTGTTATTATTGTTGCTAATCTTTTACCGTGTCTAATTTATAAATTGAACTTTAATCATACTATATATGTATGGGGGGAAATAGTATATAAAGGTTCCATACTATCTGTGGTTTCAGGTATCAACTGGTGGTCTTGGAAACTCCATGGATAAGGTGGGGGATTACTGTATTAATGTTCTATTTTGGTCAGTAATATGGGCATAGCATGAATTGATAATTTGAATAAATGGATGAATCCATGGGCACTTCAACAGGTGTTCTCTAGGAAGCTTAGAGCAGAAAGTCCCAGGCCAAGAAAATGTGCAGTTATATATGGCCAGGAGTTGGGAGTTGTGTGTGTGAGTCATTTTCCCAGAGCTACAAACTTAGGCAGAATTAGAAGTTTATGTGAATTCCTAAGCCATAGATTTCCAAACAGGTCATTAAAAGAAAGAGAGGTGCAAAGGGTTTTGATGCAAAGTTCCCAGTGGCCAGGTGTAGGAGACCCGAGGTCCTTGGAACCTTAAGCCGTAGGAAGTTGTGTTGAGACACTTCAGATGCAGGGCTCACTTGAAATCCAGGTGCCTAGAATTCTGGGGCTCTCCTTATATACATGCTTATTCCCAGCCTGTCTGTTTCCTGTGCTGGGAGTTGGCTGTGCCCACTGGGTATTTGAAGGGAAGGAACCATGATAAGATATAATAACTGATCCTAGAAATAACAGCTAATGTTTACTAAGGACTCACTGTGTGCTATGGTCTCACTTAATTCATAGCAGCCATGCCAGGTAGGAATGATTCTGAGCCCCACTCTACAGATAGAGAAAGTAGAGCTCAGTGAAGTGATTACATTTGCCCAGAGTCCCATGGTCATTAAGTGGGAGAGAAGGGACCTAAGCTATGTCTCTACCTTTTCTTTTTTTATCCTCACCCAAGGATATTTTTTCCATTGATTTATTTTTAAAGAGGGAGTGGAGGGGAGGGAGATAGGGGAGAGAAAGGGAGATATTGATGTGAGAGAGACACATCGATTGGCTGCCTCCTGCTTGCACTGCAATTGGGGCCAGGGATCAAGCCTGCAACCGAGGTACATGCCCTTGACCGGGAATTGAACCTCTGACCTTTTGGTCTGCAGCCAACACTCTAACCACTGAGCAACCGGCCAGGGCTGCCTTTTCTTTTTCATGACCCACCTAACTAGAGTGCTAGCTCTGTTGGTTAGAGCCACCTCCTTTGCCCCTTTCCAGGACCTTACCAGTAGCCCAATAGCTCATCTCAGAACAACCTTGTTAGATATTTGCAAATTGTTGCCTTGGCTGCAGGTATTAGCTCAATTGCTCAATTAGCAGAGTTGGCCCCAGCCCTTGATCATTATCTCTTTACTCAGGTATTGGTATTCTTGGACCTTTTTTTTTTTTGCCCTGTCAGCATTACACGCCATCCTCTACTCTATTGAGCTAGTCATGGAAAGGGTAACAGGGTTTTTTTGTTTGTTTGTGGGGTTTTTTCAGAGAGGAAAGGAGAGGGAGAGAGAGAGAGAGAGAGAGAGAGAGAAACATCAATGATGAGAGAAGCATTGATGGGGCTGCCTCTTGCACACTTCCCACTAGGGACTAAACCTGCAACCTGAGCATGTGCCCTGACCAGGAATCGAACTGAGACCATAGATCAACGCTCAACCATTGAGCTACACTTGCTGGGCTGGGTATCAGGGTTTTCAAGGAAGATAGACCTGTAACAGTTCTCCCAAAGCCTCCTTTTATAACCAGCCTGGGGCCTTATCCTTAGGGAGCTCTCTTCTGGGTCAAGAGGGGAAACCTGGCTCATCTCCACAGGACAGACTCAGGTCTTCAGATTGTGGGGTTGGGAGGAAACATCATCATGGCATGGAGTAGCCAGGAGAGACTTCTCAGAGGACGATAGGTTTTGGCAGTCATAAAAGACATAGAATTTGGATAGGAGGAAAGAGACTGTTGTAGGATAAATCCATGAATCTTAGCTTGAGTGGAAGCTTAGATGAATGTGGCCTGGAGAAAGGCCCAGCGAAGATGGGGATATCCTGAGTTAAGTCTTTATCTGGAGTGATAAGAGGTAAGGAGTGTCCTGGAAATGATGGTGATGTAGGGTTAGGAGTTCTTGAACTTTAGTCTATTGGTGCTGGTTACCATTGTAACCTCCTGGTCAGGAACATGACATCTTGGTGTGCTTTAGGAAGATAAATTCATCTGGGTTTATGGGACAGGTTGAAGGGGGGGAATGTAGAGGCAGAGACTAAACAACAGTGAGCATTTATTAAATAAAAGGTCTCCCAAAAGTCACGCAAGAAGTAATTTTGATAGAAAACACAGGTTTATAATTAAAAATTGTAAATTTTTTATTGATTCATAAAGTATACAGTATAGGGTTATGTATGGAATAGTATATCGGGTAAATCGCCTCCACGGCTTTGCTGGCACACACGCACTCTTTTGTTGAAATTTTCCATGACCGAAATGCTGCTGCTCAGGCAATAACAGTTAATGGTGCTCGCTATCGCAACATGATAATCCAGTTTTTTGTGCCGTGGAGGCCGTTTACCTGATATGCTACTCCATACATAACCCTATACTGTATACTTTATGAATCAATAAAAAATTTACAATTTTTAATTATAAACCTGTGTTTTCTATCAAAATTACTTCTTGCGTGAATTTTGGGACACCCTTTACTAGAGGCCTGGTGCATGGATTCATGCACCAGTGGAGTCCCTCAGCCTGGCCTGCAGAGATTGGGCCGAAAACAACTCTCCAATATCCCCCAAGGGGTCCTGCATTGTGAGAGGGTGCAGGCCAGGCCGAGGGACCCCACCAGTGCACGAATCTGTGCACTAGGCCTCTAGTATGCATATAAGATCTTTGGTTAATCTCTTCCCACCTTCCCCACTTCCCCCTTCCCTCTGAGATTCATCAGTTGTTCCATGTTTCCATGCCTGTGGTTTCCGCTCCTGCATTGAGCGTCTGACCCCTGGTGGTCAGTGCACATCATAGCAACCAGTCAGATGGTTGCTTAGGCTTTTATATATATTGATGTTCTGTATCCCAGGCCACTTTCCATTCTTTATTAACTCATTGAGTCTCAAAGCAACACTGTGAATTGGGTGCTGTAATTGTCTCCAAAATTTTTTAGGTGAAGAAATCAGTGTTAGTGAGGTTTAAGGTGACATGCCCAAGGTCTAGCTAGTAAGTTGGGGGGGGTTATACTATATGATTCTAGACTCCAAGCGTTTAATCACTGTCTTCTCTCTTTTTTTAATGTTTTTTATTTTTATTTTTTTAAATATATTTTATTGATTTTTTACAGAGAGGAAGGGAGAGGGATAGGAGTTAGAAACATTGATGAGAGAGAAACATCGATCAGCTGCCTCCTGCACACCCCCTACTGGGGACGTGCCTGCAACCAAGGTACATGCCCTTGACCAGAATCGAACCTGGGACCCTTCAGTCCGCAGGCCGACGTCTATCCACTGAGCCAAACAGGTTAGGGCAATGTTTTTTTATTGATTTTAGAGAGAGAAATAGAAACATCAGTGATGAGAGAGAATCATCAATCAGCTGCCTCAAACACGCTGCCCACTGGATATAAAGCCTGAAACCCAGGCATATGTGCCCTGACCAGGAACCATGACGTCTTGCTTCATGGGTCGAAGCTCAAACATTGAACCACATCGGCCAGGCGATCACTGTCCTCCTAATCAGGAAGGAGGCTTTTTTGATATGGAAAGTGGGTAGGGGCCCTAAGATAAAGAATAAGAAGAGTAGCCTTAGCCAATTTGACTCAGTAGATAGAGCGTCCACCCACGGACTAAAGGTCCTGGATTCCATTCTGGTCAAGGGCATGTTCCTGGATTGCAGGTTCGATCTCCAACCCCAGTCAGGGCATATCTGAGAGGCAACCAACTGATGTGTTCCTCTCACATCGATGTTTCTCTCTTTGTGTTTCTCCCCCCTTCCTTCCATGCTCTCTAAAAACAGTAGAAAAATATCCTCAGATGAAGATTAACAACAACAAAAAAGTAAGAGTAGGCCTTGGAGATAGGGAGCTCATTTCAAATTCTGAGCAAATTTGGGAGCTACAGCAGGTTTTTTGAGAGTAGGAGTGATGGAACCAGGAAAAATTACTCTGGAAGCAGGGTGCATATGTTTGATCTCACCTATATAAGGATCAAGGTTGGGTTCATGAAAGAAGGGAGAAGAGACTGGAGCTGAGGGAGCAGGCTATAGGTCCCTCTCCTTGGGTTTATAGGAGTTCGCCACTTTGGCTCCCCTAACATTCTCTCGTCTCCTTTGCAGCCATCGTCAGCCAGTGGCAGCAGGAGTCCAAAGAGAAGGTAGTGTCTCTCCTGCTGTCCCATCTGCCCCTGCTTCAGCCACGCAACACGGAGGCCAAGTCGGAGTACATGAGGCTGCTACAGAAAGTGCTGGCCTACTCGATCGAGAGCAATGCCTTCATCGAGGAGAGCCGCCAGCTGCTCTCTTATGCCCTCATCCACCCGGCCACCACACTGGAGGACCGCAACTCACTGGCCCTCTGGCTGAGCCACCTGGAAGAGCGGCTGGCTAGTGGCTTCCGCACCCGGCCCGAGCCCACTTACCACTCTCGCCAGGGCTCAGATGAGTGGGGGGGGCCTGCAGAGCTGGGCCCTAGGGAGGCAGGGTCAGGCTGGCAGGACAAGCCACCCCGGGAAAATGGACACGTTCCCTTCCACTCACCCAGCTCTGTGCCGCCAGTCATCAACAGTATTGGGAGCAACGCAAATGCAGGTGATGGGGTAGTGAGTCCCAGGAGGTCATGCCTACTTGAAAAGGGACAGACTGGGCTATCTCTTTACTTGCTCTGTGGCCCTGGGAAAGTCACATAACCTCTCTGGGCCTCACCTTATGAGGGAGTGCAGAGGTGGTGAACTGGCATTTCCAGAGCTATGTCTGACCTACAGATATGTTTTGTTGAGCCCAGACTCAACTTTGATTTTATTTGTTGTGTTTTTAAATAAATTTGGTAATATAAATAATCGAATTTTTCCCTAAAAATCCACATTTTAGCTTCTCTTGAAAAGTCAAAAGATCTGGCAGCTCAAGGCCTGTATTTCTGGTGGCAACAGTAAGATGGAATTTAACATTGGTCATCCCTTTTACACCCTACACATGTGCCCCAGTCAGCCTCTGCCTCCACCACTATCCTTCTTTGGTGATATCTGATACCTGCCTGGCCTCTGAAGGCATTAAATTAATGACATAATCTGAGGTCCCTTCTAGCTCAGACGTTCTGGATTTTTGTATCTGGCCTCAGATTAATGCGTTGTGTCTATGAAATGTTTCCAAGCCTGTTCATTTAAGCTGTAACTCATGCTGCTGTGCATTAGTAATAGTAAGTAACATTGTTGAGCATTGACTATACTTAATACTTTTCACACATGATCTCATTTCACCCTCATTACAACCATATTATTATCACCATTCTACAGATGAGAACACTGAGACCCAGGAGGTAAAATCATGTTTTCAAGTTCACACATAGAACAAGTAGTGGACCTGGCCAAGGTTCAGACCCAGGGATTCTTCCACCTGAGCCTGCCTCTGATCATTGCACTGGCCTCCAACTAAGTGGTTTTGAAAGGACTCTCTTATTAAGCACCCTGAAGGCTGGGGTGAGCAGGAGGAGCTGGTATTACAATGAGTTTTTGAAATGTTAGTTGAAATGAACAGAATAAGAGAGTGATATTTTTAAGGATTAGTAAAGTAACATGACCTGACTCAAAGCAAGAGGTTTCTAAGATCCTCATTGTGGCGGGCATTGGTTAAAGCAGGCCAGGAAAGAGTGGCAGTGACATGTCATTCGTGCCAGTGGATGGGGTGAACCCTGGGTCTCTGGTACCCAGCTGTATGGTACCTAGCACACAACAGTTACCCCCTGAGCCTCTTTCTTCTCCAGTTAAATATGTATGTCCTGGTAGCCTCCCTCCTCCCTCCCAGGTGCTAGTGAGAATCAGGGAAGATAGAGGGATAGGGGGCATTTCTAGGAAATATAGCAAACCAAGGTGTTTTCCAATCTCAGAGCATGACAATTTCTGGGTCCAGGTTGGGAGGATATATTAATGATAATTCTAGTTAAAATATATTAAGTGTTTAGTCTTTGCCAAGAGCTGTTCTGAGAACTTTATACCTATGCATTCATTACTTGTCACAGAAAAGTCATTTGTCCAAGGTGGTGTAGCGAGAATTTATTATTATTTTGTTGTTGTTGTTGTTGTTAATCCTTACCTAAGGATATTCCCCATTGATTTTCAGAGAGTGGAAAGGAGAGGGAGAGACAGAAAGAGAAACATCCATGTGAGAGAGACATATCAATTGGTCCTCTCTGCACAGGCCCGGACCAGGGCCCAAATGGAGCCTGCAACCAAGATACATGCCCTTGACCAGAATCGAACCTCTGACCCTTCAGTCCACAGGCTGATGCTCCATCCACTGAGCCAAACCAGCCATGGTGTAGCCAAAATTTAAGTCTAAGCAGACTGGCTCCATAGCTCATACTTTTTTTTTTTTTTTTTTTTTAATGGAAGGGAGAGAGAGATAGAAACATCAATGATGAGAGAGAATCATTGATCGGCTACCTTCTGCACGCCTCCCACTGGGGATCGAGCCCACAACCTGGGCATGTGCCCTTGACCAGAATCGAACCCGGGACCCTTCGATCCACAGGCCAGTGCTCTATCCACTAAGCCAAACCAGCTAGGACCATAGCTCATACTCTTTTTTTTTTTAATTGATTTTTTACAGAGAGGAAGGAAGAGGGATAGAGAGTTAGAAACATTGATGAGAGAGAAACATCGATCAGCTGCCTCCTGCACACCCCCTACTGGGGATGTGCCCGCAACCAAGGTACATGCCCTTGACCGGAATTGAACCTGGGACCCTTGAGTCCGCAGGCTGACACTCTATCCACTGAGCCAAACTGAGTAATTAAGTCATACTCTTAACTACTGTGCTACAATGGCTCCACCTAAAAGTGATCTCCCGAAGATACTCATACCTCATTAAGAGGAGGGTGCCCATACATTTCTTCTCTCCATGATGGGGACTGCAGGTACTGCAGGACCAAGCTGGAACAATATTGGATGGGGGTTTGAACCAGAAGAGAGAAAGGAATTGGGCATTCCAAATAAAGAGCACAGCATGATTTGAAGGTATGGGGGTGGCAGATTGGAGGAGACAGTATGAAGACAGGTCTGGCAGGACTTGAGAGGTGTAAGGATTTAAATGAGTAATGGCAGCAAACATTCATGTTTACCATGTGCCTGCCCCTGTGCCAAGGACTTCATAGAGAAATGGAGGTGGGGGGCAAATGAAGTGACTTACCTGGGATCATGCAGTTAATAGGTGGCCAAGCCAGGATTAAACTCAGGTCTGTCTTGACTCCCAAATCTCAGCATGTTAGGGCCACATGGCGCGGGGGGGAAGGGGGGGGGGGGAAGGATAGGCTGAAACTTTTCAATTTCAAGCAGTTGCAGGAAACCATTTAAATCTTTTTGAGTGGGGAGCAAGGATTGGCCTGTAAGGGAAGGCACAATAGGTTTGGGGTGCTGCCAAGGACAAACCAGGTTTCTTGGAGAGAGAGAGGCCCTGGAACTCTGGCCAGCATTCCTGTTTTTATAGTTTCCAGTTTTCATGCTGTGGTCAGCCTCCACTCTATTGTAGGGCCATGCAGGGCTGCTCAGAAACTGCACAATCGCCCTAGCCAGTTTGGCTCAGTGGATAGAGCGTCGGCCTGTGGACTTAAGGGTCCTGGGTTCAATTCTGGTCAAGGGCACATGCCTGGGTTGCAGGCTCCATCCTCAGTGAGGGGCTTGCAGGAGGCAGCTGACCAATGATTCTCATCATTGATGTTTCTACCTCTCTCTCCCTCTCCCTTCCTCTCTCTGAAATCAATAAAAGTATATATATTTTAAAAAAGAAAAAGAAACTGCACAATCATTCCAATCAGGATAGTTTCCTACCCTCTCAGTCTTCCCTGCCTCCTTGGCTAAGAAGGGAGGAAGGAAGAGGCCAAAGGGATCAAAACAGGTGTAAAATCGCCTGAATTGAGGGTTCCCCAGTCCCTCAGGGCCCAACATGTGCCGTTTTCTTCTGGGAGTTCAGAAGGAGCCCTGAGCAGAGGATCTTAGAGGTTATGGGCAGGGGTAGAGCTGGCTTAGGGAGTCGGTAAGTACACTGCCCTCTGCCTCAGGTGACTTCCTGGCTAGGAGCATAGATACTGTCACAGAGGGGGAAGGTGCTTTGGGGTCTATACCAGGCTGATCCTCCTTTCTGGACTGGTGTCAGTGGAGCGCTGGCAGGAATCCCAGCCTTTCCATCTTAGGCCTTTGCCTCCCAACTCTGGAAACTGGGGCAAAGGGCTTCAGTTCCCTGGGCTTTATTCTCACTTACCCAGGGTGAGACATTTGGCTTTGTTTCCTTTCCTTTTCGTTGTATTTGGGATACTCCAGATTCCCTGTCTAGCTCAGAGGCCATGTTCGCACCCTTAGGATCATGGGTGCCCCCTTTTGGCCTTTAGGAAACTTTCAAGACTCCTGTATATTGTGCCCTTACTCCTGATCCTGGGGGTGCAGAAAAGGTTGCCATCCTATACGAGCCCAGAGTCCAGTGTGAGAGAGGCAGGCTAGTGAAGTGGGCAGTAAGTGCAGGGCTTGAGGCAGCAGCAGCTCAGGGGCCCAGAGAATACAGAGGGCCCGGCCAATGGGTCTCAGTGGTTGAGCCTCAACCTATGAACCAGGAGGTCACGGTTCGATTCCCAGTCGGGGCACATGCCCAGATTGCGGGCTTGATCCCTAGTGGGTAGCATGCAGGAGGCAGCCAGGTCACTGATTCTCTCTCCTTGATGTTTCTATCTCTTTCTCCTCTCTGAAATCAATAAAATATATATATATATATATATATATATATATATATATATATATATATATATATATATATTTGGGGGTTGGGGGAGGAATGCAGAGGAAGGACTCCCAGAAAAAGGAATTCAGAGGGAGGAGCGAAGGCCGAAGTGGCTGGCAAATAAGGGTGGATGAGTGGTGAGCTAGACAAAGGGGATAGCATGTGTAAAGGTCTGGAAGCTGTGGGAATCTACCCTATCCTGAGAATGGTAAAAAGTCAAGTTGGATTCTTCTTCCTACTTGAAAAATGGAATGGATGAATGGAGGGTTTGCAACATCTGTGGAAGATGGCCTGGATTCACCCTGATTTGGGCGTAGTCTAAGAAAAATCTGTGGGAGCTGGGGAAGCCCAAGGATATGGCTGTTGAGCGCATAGTTTATGTACTTCATTCATTTACTTTACAAGTACTTGTGAAGAAACTCCTCTGCTTTAGGCCCCACTGTAATTACTGAGTATGCAGTGCTATCTAGGACAGGATAGATCCCTGCTATCACAGGTTATTGCATCAGGGGCATATAGTTAATAAGCAAGTAAACATATAACTAGATAAGATCATTTCAGGTTGTGATAGGTAGTGTAAGAAAGATAAGACAGAGTAATATGATATGGTAACCAGAATTGGTAGGGACAACTACTTCATATTGAGGGTTCAGAGAAGGCCTTAGAAGAGATGACACTTGCCAAACCGGTTTGGCTCCGTGGATAGAGCATCGGCCTGAGGACTGAAAGTTCCCAGGTTCGATTCCGGTCAAGGGCATGTACCCTGGTTGCGGGCACATCCCCAGTAGGAGGTGTGCAGGAGGCAGCTGGTCGATGTTTCTCTCTCATCTATGTTTCTAACTCTCTATCCCTCTCCCTTCCTCTCTGTAAAAAAATCAATAAAAATATATTAATAAAAAAATTAAAAAAAAGAGATGACACTTGCCAAGATGAGACCTGAGGGAGACAGGAAGAAGAGCAAGTGCCAAAAGTATTGAGGCTGGAATAAGCTTGAATGTTTTAGGAACAAGTGGGGGTAGGGGGGCAAGAGCTTTTAGACTTGATCCAAAGGGTGAGTGGGAGATAAGAGGTCAGAGATGAGAAAGGCCTTGTAGTGGTGTGTGTGGAAGAGTTTAAATTCTGTTTTCAGCATGAAGGGAAGCCATTGGTGGGATTTAAGCAGGGACTAACTTTGTCAGATTGCATTTTTAGAAGGACCATTGTGCTGCTGTGAGATGAATAGGAGACAAGAAACCAGTGAGGATGCTCTAGCCGGTTTGGCTCAGTGGCTAGAGCATTGGCCTGCAGACTGAAGGGTCCTGGGTTTGATTCTGGCCAAAGGCACATGCCCGGGTTGTGGGCTTGATCCTCAGTAGGGGTCATGCAGGAGGCAGCCGATCAATGATTCTCTCTCATCATTGATGTTTTATCTCCCTCTCCCATCCCCTCTGAAATCAGTAAAGAAATATATTTTTTTTTTAAAAAAAAAAAAAAGGAAAGAAACCAGTGAGGAGGCTGTGGCAGTAATTCCAGTTATGGATGCCATTGACTCAGACCAGGTGCCAACAGAGGAAGTGGAGTTCAAAGAAGTAGCTCATAGCTTGCTGATGGGTTAAGTATGAAGGGTGAGGGAATGAGCAGTATCTGGTAGGTGGTTCCCCGTAGATGCCAGGGCCCCTTCTCCTTGTTGGAGTCTGGGACTGAGCCGCCATCCATGGCACTGACCAGGGTGGCATGGTCAACTGTGGTCAGATCCCCAAGCCTGACCTTTTGCCTCTCTTCCTTTCTGGCCAGGTCTCCCCTGCCAAATCCACCCCAGCCCACTGAAGCGCTCCATGTCGCTCATTCCCACGAGCCCCCAGGCCCCTGGTGAGTGGCCGAGTCCAGAGGAGCTCGGGGCCCGAGCTGCTTTCACCACGCCCGACCACGCACCCCTCTCACCCCAGAGCAGCGTGGCCTCCTCTGGCAGTGAGCAGACGGAGGAGCAGGGCTCCAGCCGGAACACTTTCCAGGAGGATGGCAGTGGCATGAAAGGTATAACGGGAGGGCAGTGCTAGGACCCTCCAAAGGTTTCTGCAGATCTTAATGGACAGAAAGGAGCTTGTAGCTGCCACCCTGCCTATCCTATCCCCCCAACCTTCAACCTCCCCTCCCTTCCAGGGAAGGGAGAAGTCCGAGGGGAGTAGAAGTCCCTGTCCTTTGGGTTCAGACTGATCTGAGAGACCACCACAAACCCTGGTCTGATGCCCCTGCCCTCAGACACCACAGTCTGATAAGAAAGCCAGGACACAGAGGTAACTGATAGAACAGACTCCTGACCTTATGCCCTCCCTCCTTTTCCAACAGATGTGCCCTCATGGCTCAAGAGCCTCCGCTTGCACAAATACGCAGCCCTTTTCTCACAGATGAGCTACGAGGAGATGATGACACTGACTGAACAGCATCTGGAGTCTCAGGTAAAGCTCAGGGGACCATCAGGATAGAGTTAGGGTACTATTTTTTTTTTTAATATATTTTTATTGATTTTTTACAGAGAAGAAGGGAGAGGGATAGAGAGCTAGAAACATCAATGAGAGAGGAACATCGATCAGCTGCCTCCTGCACACCCCCCAGTGGGGATGCACCCGCAACCAAGGTACATGCCCTTGACCGGAATCGAACCCGGGACCCTTGAGTCCACAGGCCGATGCTCTATCCACTGAGCCAAGCCGGTTAGGCAAGGGTACTATTTTGACACTATCCTTGTGACCTGAGCCTCCTCCAGCTCTTTGAGCTTTGTTGGGGCACCCTAAGTACCTTGACCTGCTATTTCCAGCCTCCTGTCCCCTTCTGCCCTACCACAGAATGTCACCAAAGGTGCCCGCCACAAGATAGCCCTGAGCATCCAGAAGCTGCGTGAGAGGCAGAGCGTCCTCAAGTCCCTGGAGAAGGTGAGGACCTGGTATTCCCCATTTCCACGGTTAGTTGGCTGCCCAGGGCTACCAATAGACTGAAGGTTCTGGGGCATCCTTGCTACCCATGTGGCCTCTCCTCAGGACCTCCCCAGCCCTCGGGTCTGATCTGCAGTGGCCTCAGCCTTAGGGAGCCAGACTCTGGGGACCAAGTATAAGTTGGAGGACAGGGCTCACTTGATACCTCTGTCCTGGGCTCCCTCCCTGTCTGTCCTGGTGTGTGTCCCCAGACTGTCTGTTGACAACCTCTTCTCTCCTCTTTCACTCCCATTTCTGACTGGTCTTTCTGGTAGAGCAGAGCATCTCCCTGGATGCATGATCTCTCCATTTGGTTTGTTTCCCATCTACTCACTCCTTCCGTATCTGTCCAATTGCATTCCTTTTACCCCTTCCTTGCCACTTGCCTTCTGGTTTTACCCCCTCAGTTCATAGTCCAGATTTCTACATCCGAATCTGGTTCCACCTTTGGTGGGACCCGAAGGCTCCAGGATTAGACCACCTTCTCCTGAGCTCCCTGGGACTCCACCTTGAAGAGGGAATGTGTATACAAATGTGTACATATATATATGGACTTGTGGTACCTTTACCTTCCTTCTCTATGTGCTGGAACCCAGGTTCCTGCCAAGCACTCTCCAAGCCCTGTCTGACCGCATTTGTGTAGTCCTTCTACATAAATGTGGGGTAGGCATGTGACCCCAGCCATGCCCTCCCATGCAGGACGTGCTGGAAGGAGGAAACCTGCGAAACGCTCTGCAGGAGCTGCAGCAGGTCATCGTCACCCCGATCAAGGCCTACAGTGTTCTCCAGGCCACTGTGGCCCCCACCCCCACCACCTCCACCTCGACTGCCAGGGATGCAGGCCAGGGGGAGCCACTGCTGCCAGGTGCTGAGTCTCCCCTGGCTCATCCCAGCACAGACAAGGGCACTGAGGCCAAGGATCCTCCAGCTGCAGAGAGCTACCCCCCTCCACCAGCTCCAGTTCCCACTGATGGCAGCGAGCCAGCCCCAGCTCCCGTTGCTGACGGAGACATTCCCAGCCAGTTTACACGGGTGATGGGCAAAGGTGAGACCACCCAGGACCCAGCAAAAAGTTCTGGGACAAAGAGCCAAGTGAACCTAGGCATTAGGAGTCAAATTCAAGTTAAATAGTAGAAGCAGAACTTTTTAAAGAACCCTGGGGACTAGAACACCATAGAGAGTGACTTGAGACTGAGGTGGCAAGGCCCCTGCCCTCTAGTGTGTCCTGGCTGGTGGGAGACAATGCTCACACTCAAAGCATCTCCAGCCTGAGAAGAAGAGAACAGTATGTCAGTGGAAACCACATACAGTACAGAGTGAACGGATAAGGAGAATTGTTGGTTCTCTCAGAGGTGACTGAAATCCACAGATGAATATGATAAAGCTCTCAAAGGGCAGCATGACGGCATACTTTACACTTGGGTCTAGATCCCTTTATCTGTGTGACCTGGGACACACTCAGCCTCTCTGAGCCTCAAGGTTCCTTATGCTAAAAATGCCGATTGATGAGATTCTTATAAGAGTTAAAAGGAAAAACGGTATCATTGACCTCATATCTGCCTTATGCCAGGCACTATGCTGGGTGCTTTATGTATCTTCATAAGCCAGGTATCATGCTTGGCACATAACTAGTACTCATCCAGCCTGAGTTTCTTGTCTCTCTTTCTGTGGCAGAAGGCATGCTGGGGGTTAACCTCCTACCCTTTCCTATGTCCCCAGTGTGCACCCAGCTGCTGGTGTCTCGACCAGATGAGGAGAACATCACCAGTTACCTCCAGCTCATCGAAAAGTGCCTGACTCATGAGGTGAGTCCTTCCCTTGATCTCCCAAGAAGAGCAAGGTGACCCCATCACTCTCAGAGCCAACATTCCTTATGTGGCCAATGGGCGCTACCTGGCTGGCTCCTGCCAACTTCTCCACCCCTCATCTCACCACCTACTGGCCCCTCAGCTCCCAGTTCAAACGTTTGTACCTCAGGGACACCTTCACTGTCCCCTCATACTAGATAAGTTTCTTGTGCCTTCTGTGTTTCTCCCTCACAGCACTCATCACTCATCTCCCCAGCTACACTGTAAGCTTCATGTGCACGGGTAACCTCTGCGTCCCAGCATTGCCTGGCACAGAGCAGGCAGTAGATAAATATTTGAGCAAATGGACAGAAGGCAGATCTGAAAGAAACACACCCTCCCTGCTTAACTTCCCTAATTGTATCTAGGCTTTCACGGAGACGCAGAAGAAACGGTTGCTGTCCTGGAAACAGCAAGTGCTGAAGCTCCTCCGAACCTTCCCGCGCAAAGCCGCACTAGAGATGCAGAACTACCGGCAGCAGAAAGGGTAGGCAGGCAGCCGGGTATGCAGGCCGTCCCTCCCTAGGCCCTTGCTGATTGACAGCTAGTGCTTAGAGGGGTGATTGCATTCTGGGCTGGGAATCCAATGGGACTCATTCAATCACTGGGTGACTTACACACATCACCCAGTGACGACTTTTCCAGAAAAAAATCAGGATGTTCTTATTGTTAAAATAGGGTACTAGGCAGGCAAAACCAGATCATGTCCTGATAGCAGACCCCTTGCCTGTCCCTGTTCTCTTCACCTTGTGTGCAGAGGGCTCTGAAGTCCCTTCTCACTCCCAAACAAATAACAGGAATATCACACATGCATATTGAAGTTAGGAGAACTGCTTTGCTTGGAGATGAGGAACATTTCCTGTCTCTATCTTGGGGGAACCCCGTGGGCAGGAGGAGACAGAATGTGTGGTGCAGGAACTTGGACAGGGAATCTTTGCTCAGAGCAGGTCTGTGCTGTGTCCTACCCATTGGTATTGTACAGGGATGCGAGGAGGGGTGGAGAGATGGGCCCCATCCACCTAAACTGACACCCTGCCTTCTGCTCTCTCACAGCTGGGCGTTTGGCTCCAACTCACTCCCCATAGCTGGCTCTGTGGGGATGGGGGTGGCCCGGCGGACCCAGCGGCAGTTCCCAATGCCTCCCCGGGCCCTTCCACCCGGCAGAATGGGCCTTCTAAGCCCCTCGGGCATTGGGGGCATTTCCCCCAGACATGCCCTCACCAGCCCCAACCTTGGGGGCCAAGGCCGACAGGTGAGCGGCTAGATATAGAGGGCCTGGTGCTTCTGGGGTTGAGGTGGGTGTTGGTGCCTGGGATGTGTGTGTCCGTATCTTTGATCTGGGCTTGGATTAGAGGGGAGGGGCTCCTTTGCCAGTTCTATTACTCCTGGGCCTGGGTCTCCACCACTCACCCACTTTTTCTCTTCCCATGCCCTTTTCAGAACTTATGGTTTGCCAACCCTGGAGGCAGCAACAGCATGCCCAGCCAGAGCCGTAGCTCTGTGCAGCGCACGCACTCGCTCCCAGTCCACTCCTCGCCGCAGGCCATTCTCATGTTCCCTCCAGGTAAAGTGCCCTAGCCCTTGGGATTCTGCCTCCACAACACCCTTAGCTGGCCTTTATCTTCTCTCCTATTTCTTTTACACTCGAGCACCTCTCCCCATCCTTCCAACCTCCTCTCATCGTGGGTTTTCTTGTACTCTTCCCCACCCCCATTTCAATTTTCTCTCTCAGATCTTTTCTTCCTTTCTCTCTTGGTTTTAAATATGCATTTCATCTTGTGCAGGGGCCATACTAATCTTCTCTGTATCATTCCAATTTTATTACATGTGCTGCCAAAGCGAGCACTGCCTGCCTTTCTCTTTCGTCTCTCACCCCTTACTTCTACTCCCGCATGTCCACATCTCTCCCTGTCATAATTTTGGTATCCATGTCGGTCTCTGTCACCGTCTTTTTAGAGGATCATTAAGTACTCAGTTTGAAAGGGGATGAGGGGACGAGAGTCAAAGCAATGAGGGTTTTTTGGAGGTGTCTATCAATCTGGCATTCTTTCAGAAGCCAGGTGACCAGGCTGGAACCATTTAGCTCTTGGAACAGATTTTTCTTGGATCAGACACCTAAAGGGTGTTTGAGTTGGAGGGACTGTTTTTCCTGTGCTCACAGACCAGCCCAGAGATAGATAAGAATGAGGGTGAAGAGGACAGAAGGGGAGAGAAGTGTTAGCCCTACCTTGCTCAACCAGTGAGGATGACTCCTGTGCCGAGCCCGTTGCTGGGCACCAAGGCTGCTTAGGCAGATAAGGCTACTCTGGAATGGCTGCTGGAGAAACCTTAGATATGCAGGTGACCCTAAACTCTTCTTGTCATAAACTGCCAAATCTGTAGGTATTCTTAATTTATAAGATAATGTGGACTGCCATCTGTTGAAGGTAAGAGGCCCTGTTAGTTGTGTTCATCCTTGCACAGGGCCTAGCACCTGTAAATGATGTTATAAGATGATGAACTGCAGGAACAACAACAACAAAAAAGAACAATTCTTTTTACTGGTATGCTATGTGCCAGGCTTTTGTCAGACAGTTTTACTGCACTGTTTAATCAAACCCAACTGCAAGTGAAGGCACTGATTTCATTCCTATCTGATCAGTCACAAATCTGAGACACAAATAGGTAACTTGCCCAAGGTCAAAAGAGAAGACAATTAGGTGGTCTGACATGGCCTGAGTTCAGGGTTCAGAGGGGACATGATGAAAGGTGAAGCTGGAGGTGGGAGCAGGGTCTTTTAAACCCAGGTAAAAAGCTCAGATGTAAGGAGCCAGGAAGGGTTTTAAGCAGTGTGGGGTGGGTCTCAGACTCCAGAAGAGGAAGCCCTTTTGAAAGGTGGTTTGAGGATAAGCCCCGTGGCTGCTGCCCTGGTTTGCCCCATCTGCGTGGCCTGCCCAGATCAAATCCATCCCAGAGGAGAAAGTCCAAGAAAGAATGGGAAGAGTTCTAATTAAGCTTCTAAATGAAGTATAGAGCAGGTCATCAGTCAGGGAACACAGTGGCTGCCCAGCACCCACAGCAGATACCCAGACTATGCCCAAGAAGACAACGTATAGTATGTGTCCAAAATAGTCACAGGCTGTGTAGACCTCAGCTTCACATTACTCTGTCTACAGGTCAAGCTTTCTATTTGTTGGCCAAGCCTCTGCCCTTGCCATCTCTACCTTTTTTTTTTTTTTTTTTTAATTGATTTTTTACAGAGAGGAAGGGAGATGGATAGAGAGTTAGAAACATTGATGAGAGAGAAACATTGATCAGCTGCCTCCTGCACACCCCCTACTGGGGATATGCCCGCAACCAAGGTACATGCCCTTGACCAGAATCGAACCTGGAACCCTTGAGTCCACAGGCTGACGCTCTATCCACTGAGCCAAACCGGTTAGGGCTCTACCTGCTTTGTGATACACCCAGGCCTGTCTCTGTCCTTCACCTCTGCCTAGTTACACCTTCCATCCAAGTGTGTGCCTGTCTCATGTGCTGTTTCTCTGTCTCTCTCTCTCCCTCCTTTTCCCCCTTGTCTCTCCCAGCCTCTCCCCAATGCCAGCCTATCCTGTCCTTTGTCTTCCCAGCTTTACTCTCCACCTAAGTCCAGTCCTTACCACCTTCATTCTCCTCTGTCCCATACAGACTGTCCGGTCCCTGGGCCTGACCTGGAGATCAACCCCACTCTGGAGTCTCTGTGTCTGAGCATGACAGAACACGCCTTGGGTGGTGAGCATTTCCTCTTTCCCTGACCCAGCTCCCACCTACCCAGCAGCGTCTCCACCTCTGAACTGAGCAACTCATAGTCATCCTTGAGGGGGCCCTCGGGGAGGCTGTACTTCAGGGAGGACCTGACTGGGATGGCAGGCTACCTGAGCATCTTTTCTCAAGCCTCCCACCAGCTCCTGATCTTCCTCCCTTCCTCCCTTTCTTACCACAGATGGGACAGACAAAACCTCCACCATCTGACGGGACCCACAGCCCAGCGCACCCATAGGCTCCCTGGGCGGCGGGCGGGGGCCAACCCCCAACGGGCTTCTCTGCGACAGCGAGAGGGTGGGCTGGCTCAGCTATACATTCTAATATTTTTCTACTCTCTCATCCTTTTAACTTTTGTTTAACATTGGCACCTGCCTTGCTCACTCTCGGGCCCATTGAGGGATCTCTGCCGAGGCCCAGGGAGGTAGGGGGCAGCCAGAATAAAGGGGGCAGGAACTTGGCCAGCCTGCCTGCCCCCCTTTCCTTCCTTATAGCTCATCTGGCCCGATCCCACCCCTGCTTCCTCCAGAATGTTCACCTGCCCCTCCTGAGGGAGCAGCTCCCTAATCCCCTGAGACTCACTGACCCACTATCTTATGGGGTCTGCTCAGAACCATCAGACATTTGGGGAGAGACAAGCTGGGTAGATAACCTGCTCTCCTGAATATTATTTTGAGAGGCGCTAAGGAGAAGGTAGGTGAGGAGAGGAAGCTTTCTCCTCGCCACCTTCTTCTCCTTCCCAATTTCCATCATTCCCCGAGGACAGGAGCCATCCTCTTCTCACTCACCTCCTTTTGCCCTGTTTATCAGAGGTTCTCTACAATTAATTTCTTAGGCCTATTTAAGATACATATTTATATAGTTCTTAACGGTTTTTCTCTGATCATTCCCTCTCATTTTTAGAATCCCCAGGCCTCTTTCTGAGCCAAGAAAGTGGCAGGGGGAACCTGAATTTTATGAGGGGAGAGGGGCAGAGCCCCCTCCTCCAGACCCCCTAGCTCTTCCCCACTTCCCCCCAGCCTTGGCTCCCCAGATGCATAAGTTGAAGGTGGGGAGCCAGGACAGCCAATGAGGTCAGGAAGTCTGTTGCCTTAACATCCCCTTCCCCCATCAACATACTCTTCACTCCCAGGTCTGGTTGCTGAAAGACTTGGGGGTAAGGAATAAGGAAAAGGGGATTGTTTGGTTTTGGTTTCTTTCCCCACCCCCTTTCTCTCATCCTTCCTCCACTCCCCATTATGTCATGACCTCATTAAGTGGAACACTATATCATAACCCAGAGATTCCCCCAGCCCGGGAGTCATATAGAGCCTCTGGTCCCTGTTCCTACTGCTGGGTTGTGCTGGGGCCCAGGTGGAGGGAGGGGATTTGAGGGTTCAGGTTGTGGGGAAGCCAGGGTCCCCTATTCCAACTCCCTCCCCCCTCAACCCTCCCATACACACTGGGACATTCTCAAGCTTTTCACACCGAAAGGGAAAAAATGTTATTTTTAGATACATTTTATGAATAACTTTTGTTATGAATATGGCTGGTAACCATTGTGTATGTTATTAAAGATGTTGGGAAAAAACAAAAAACCAAAAAAATTTTAAAACCACCGCCCTCCCAGCACTCTCACCCCATTCCCCTACTTTTGCCCCTGCCCTCCAGGTCTCGACCTCCCTCAACTCTGAGCCCAGGGAGAGGGAAAAAGCCTGGGGGAGAGGGGGTGTAGCCCTGGGGACCTGCTCCAGGTCCCTACCTCCTCTCCCAGTGCCGGGCTGGGTGGGGTGTCAGGTTTATTTATGTACCTCTTGCACACTCATCAACCTATGCAAGTCCTCCACCCCGGCCCCTCCATGTTTCTGTGCCTTTGCTCATTCCCCTCAAACTCCCAGGGCTTCCCCAATTCCCCTCCCACTAGCCCAGGGAAGTGGGATGGACAGGGGCCACCTCATTTGGAATCTGCAGGGTGTCCCTCTTACAGGACCCTCACCTCCTCCCAGCCAGTCCCATCTTGTTCATTATTCATCAGGGTGAGCTGGCTCTGCCTGGCACTGGGAGGTAGTGAGGGACACCCTCCCCCCCCCAACACATACACACAATGGGAGGCAATGCTGCCTCCCTCCCCCAACCTGACCAGAGTGTGCAGGACGCTGGCGGCCTCACTCTGATGGGCAGGACCCTGACCCTCTCCAGCTCCAGCCCCCAGACACCCCCCCCAGCCGCTCCCCCCCCCCTTCCCCCCCCCCCCCCGCCTCTGCCATGATTTCACCCTCCCTTCTATCCCCAGCCCCACTGGCAGAATCAGCTTTGAGTAACTGTACAGTTTTTCTCGCTGTTGGAGATTTATTTGTTGGCGTTTCACTTGTTTAATGGTCTGGGCTTATTTTGGAAAAAAAAAAAAAAAAAAGAAACAACATAACAAAAAAAGGATTCTGATCTTTGTTATGCTACATTTCCTTGAAAACCTGTGGCCTTTGCTTCTATGCCGTTAAGCTGAGGCCACTGAGTACCGGGGGTAGGGATGGAGAAGGGGGGCGATGTAGACAGAAGGAGACCATGAGGACTGGGAAGGGGAGAAACTGGTTTTATTAACAGCAAAGGGTTGGAGGAGGGAAGGGAAACAGTGAAAGGCTCACAAATACACCACAGAAAAGTGCCTTCCTGCACATAATAATCATGTCTGCGCCAGCCCTGAAAGGACTCAGTCACTGTCACTGTCTGCTTCGCTGGAATCAGAAGCTGGGGCTTCACTGCCGTCCTCCTGGGCTGAGTGCTCACTGCCACTGGGGAAGGGACTGGCGCTGCCACTGGGGCTGCGGCTGGGACTGGGGCTCCGGTGGTCACCTCCATCACTGCCACTCTCCGAATCATTGTCACTGCCATGGGCCCGTCCTCTGTCTTCGTCATCAGAGTCGGCGTCTGAATCTGCATCACTGCCGAAGATCTCCTCTTTGTCCCGGGCAGCTCGGGCCTCATCCTCACTGCTCTCCTCGCCGCTGGCACTCTTGTCACTTGCTTCATCCCTGTCACCCTCTTCCCGCTCACTCTCACTGCCTGAGCGCTCATCCTCACTGCCTTCTTTCTCACTGCTGCTGTCCTTCTCTTGCTCCTCATCTGTGAGGGAACACAAAGAAGTGAGACCCAGTTTCCCACCCTCCCAAGGTTTCCAGGGATTAGCTTATGCAGCTTTACCTGAGCCCCCAGCTTCTTTCTCTTCTGTCTCCATTTCCTCTTCCTCCTCTTCCTCGGGTTCATGGTTCTCCAGCTGGGCCTTCCGTGCCTCCTGGGAAGCAGCAGGGGGGGAGGGAAAGTATTCTATCAGGCTTTTGTTTCCCTCTTTACCCACCACCACCCTCCCCATGGGTGCCCTGAACCAGTGGTAATTGTTACCTGGGCTTCCAATTCCTTCTCATTCATGTCCCGGTGTTTGACCACAAGCAGGGCGTTGGTACCCGACTGAACCCCAGCCTTGGCCCTGCGCTTACTCAGGCGGACCCTGCAGTGGGCAAGTTGGGAAAGGGGTGAGGAAGATGCAGTTAAACACCCCAGTGAGGGGTGTGGTTCAACTTGGTTCTTCAATTCCTCACCAATGCTTAGCCCAGAACAGATAAGAACAAATACAGATTTAATAAGGGAGACTAAACTCTGGTTTGGGGTAGAGGAGGGGAAGGGTTATTGCTCCCAAAATACCAATTTGATTGCCCTGCACTTTATAAAGTGTGTGTATAGACTTTAATGTGAGTTAGTTACCAACACTTAAAAACATAGAACCTAGATCTCTGGTTTAGGGAAAATATGAATCTATGGCCCCGTTACACAGACCTCTTAGCCTTCCACAACAGACCAGCAATGGGTTGGAATCTTTTGCTGAGCTGGGTTGTGGTGCCCCTTGGAGAGTGCCAAGAGCTCTAGGTCACCCAGACCCCACCAGCCCATTGTGCCTTCTTTCACATTTCCTCGTTGGCTTACAGGATCAGAATCTGTAATCTCTACTTAAAATTCAAGGTCACACTTTTTCCCAACCCTTATACCAAAGGCCCCAGCCAAAAATAAACTTTTAGCCATCAGGGAAAAGTTTTGGGGTCACATTTTTTAACTTGGGTATCCAGGATTTCATTTTAAATATGCTAATTTTATGTATAATCCCATACTTTAGCTATGTTTACTTTCACATGAAGTCTCTTAATATCAGGAAATTTGGCTGTCTACCCTGCATAAAAGGTCTAAATATCTCTAGTGGGTTACTGTGTTAGAAACAAATCTAGGCCACATGCATGAGCAGGCTTCTGCTAGTCGCTTACAAATGCATGTGACAAATCCTTAGGTACAAATGACCTCTAAGGTGGCATATCCTAGGGTCTTGACCCTGAAGCACGGGCCCAGGCTACTCTGAGGTAGAAATCTGAGGTATATGCGCTGAGTACCTGGTCTCCAACTCATTGTAGTAAACTCCATCACCCTCCCGGAAGATGAAGAAGTAGTTTTCCTCATAACCCTTGCTAGCTTTGTTCTTCACATTCCAGTTGTATTCCCGAGCAATCTTGTAGTCATATCTGGGGATGAGGGGGACAGGGTTAGCCCCATTTCTTCCCTTTGAGGGAGAAAGACACACTTCTCAATCCCCAACCCACGCACACATCATCCGGTGCATAGTCCATTTCCTCTTCCTGGTCCCGCTTTCGTTTCTTCAATGTCTCTTCCACAGGCAGGAAGTAGGCCACAAACTGGTTTCCTTCCTCATCCATCATGCCCCTGGTTGGGGGAAGAGGAAGAGCTGTGATAAATGAGGACAAAGGGCAATGAGAAATAGGCCAAGGTTGGCAACAGGGACACTTACCTGATCATGGCTTGAGACATCATCTCCAATGCAGCTGCACCACTCGTGTCCTTGGGGGCTGGGTCTGAGTCAAAGATTACCTGAGCACATGGGTTAATCCACATCTGTTGGACAGAGGACACTGGAGTTAGAAGTGAGACGTGCAGAGATGACAGGCTATCTCGCTCTGCCTCCTGTACCAAATCTGACCTTAAAGTCTGGGAAGACGGGCATGACCTCCACCGGTGTCACTCGGTGCTTGCTGTAATGCTGGGAGATCTGGTAGGGACAAAAACAGGGTGAGGAGGAGGATGAAGAGCTTTGAAGCCACCTCTTTTTCTGCCTCCCCATCTTAGTCCCTCAGTTACCGACTTCTGGGCATCCTCAAAAGTCTTCTCAATGGCTGTTATCTGGCTATCCCTATCTTTGTAAATTTCTTCCTCAGTGAACTGCTGTTTTACAGAAACCCCAATCCTAAGGGTGAAGAGAAAGAAAGGCCTTTAGGGACCACTGGACACACCTGAAATTTCTACCTTCCCTCCCTACCTACCACAACTTACTTCACCTCAGGCTTCTCATTGGAGATGCCATAACGGTTGAACTCAGTGGAGATATACTCTGTCTTCCGCATCCATGGCACCACCTTTGCATGCTGCTGAGACCTAAGGTGGAGGATCAGACACTTCAGGACCTCACCACCCTCCTTCCATTGGAGCCAGTCCCCAGTCCCCACTCAGCATCCTACCCGCTCACCTCTTGGAGCTAGTGGGGGCCTGAATCTCTTCTTCCAGAAGCTTCTCATCAGCTGGATCTAAGAGTACTGGAGGAGAGAAAGGGGGTAAGAAACCATGATGGAGGTCCAGGCCTGGCCTTTGCTAGTCTAAAGCAGGTCCTCCCTGCCTCCCTACATACCATTGGGGTCAATGCGGTAGGTGTCAGGGTTGATGAGGTCAATGGTGACCCCCAGGTCTGGCTCAGTCAGGAGGTCATGTTTGTGCTGTTTTTCCAAGGAAGTTGCTTTGTACTGAACAAACCTGGGTAGGGAAACATGCCCGTTATGGTTTCCTGACTCAGCTTTACCCCTCAAATCCCTGCTTCACAGAGGCTAAACTTCTACAGGGAGGAACTCAAGAGCAGAGTGTTCCCCCATGTCCAAGTCTGAACACTTGCTCTCCAATGGAAAGAGACTTGGACACTGCTTGCTCATTACCAAGTATTTATCAGGCACCTACTACTGTAGTATGTGCAGGGTACTGTTTTAGGCCCAGAAGAGAGAACAATCAACAAGAGAAGCAGTCCTTGCTTGCAAGGAGCTCATACTCTGAGTTGTTTCCCATTCCCAATCTTAAGTCTCACCTGTTCTGGTCGAAAGGGTAGGTAATAAACTTGGGGTCGAAGGGGATGTCAGGGAGGCTATTGCAGTACTTGACTCGGCAGACCACTCCAGATCTAGGAATAGAACAGCTCCTTTAAAAAGCTACTATGAAGGTCAAAGGAAAAAGTATCAAACTCAAACTACAGTAAGTAGAGAGGAGACAACACAAAAAAGACCTAAAACAACATCAATAACATAAAATGTGGAGGGGGTGTAAAAACGTAATCCTTATAGAATATATTTGAATTTAAATGCCTATTAGCTTAAAATAAACTGCTAGTGATAGCCATAAACCTCAAAAGCTATACAAAACCTACAAAAGTTATACAACGAAGAGAAGGAACCCAAACAAAATACTAAAGAAAGCCAGCAAACCACAAGAAGGAACAAAGGAGAGCTATAAAAATGACCAAAAAAAAAAAAATGAACAAAATGGCAGTAAGTGCATACTTGCCAATAATTACTTCAAATGTAAATGGATTAAGTACTCCAATAAAAAGAGATAGGACGGCTTAATGGATTAAAAAAACGACCCTAATTTGATGAACAAGAATAGATCCAGCCATAACCGGTTTGGCTCAGTGGATAGAATGTCAGCCTGCAGACTGAAAGGTCCCGGGTTCGATTCCGGTCAAGGGCATGTACCTTGGTTGTGGGCAAGTCCCCAGTAGGTGTGCAGGAGGCAGCTGATTGATGTTTCTCTCTCATCTGTGTTTCTAACTCTCTAGCCCTCTCCCTTCCTCTGTAAAAAATCAATAAAATATATTTAAAAAAAAAAAAAAGAAAGAAAGAATAGATCCAGAGACAATGGGGGGGGGGCGTGTTAGAGAGCAACCGAAGGACTTGTATGCATGCATATTAGCATAACCAATGGACACAGACATTGCGGGGGTGGGGGCTTGCACGGGGTGGGAATGGCTGGGGGAGTGGGGGTGTCAATCAGGGAAAAAGGAGACATGTAAAACTTTAGACAATAAGTTAAAAAAAAAATGACCCAACAAGGGTAGTGGTGGCAGTAGCAGCAAAAAAGAAACAAAAACATGACACAGCTACATGTTGCTTACAAGAGACTCACTTCAAATTGAAAGACATAAACAGACTGATGCCTGGCCAGTGTGGCTCAGTGGTTGAGCGTTGACCCATGCACGAAGAGGACACGGGTTCAATTCCAGTCGGGGCACATGCCTGGGTTGCAGACCCAATCCCCCCGTAGGGGGCATGCAGGGGGCAGGCAATCGATGTTCTCTCTCATTGATGTTTCTATCTCTCCCTCTCCCTAAAATCAATAAAAAAACATTTTTTAAAAAATACATATACCGGCCCAGCCAGTGTGGTTCAATGGTTGCGTGTTGACCTCTGAACCAGGAGGTCATGGTTAGATTCCCATTCAGGGCACATGCCTGGGTTTCAGGCTCGATCCCCAGTAGATCAATGATTCTTTTTCATCATTGATATTTGTAACTCTCTCCCTCTCCCTCTTTGAAATAAAAAGACATATATTAAAGAAAAAAAGGCATATACCAGCTGAAAGTGAAAGGATGGAAAAAAGATACCCCATATAAATAGAAACAAAAGGAAAGCTGGATCCCTGGCCAGGTAGTTCAATTGGTTAGAGCACTGTTCTGATATGCCAAGGTTGCAGATTCAATCCCCAGTCAGGACACATCAACCAATGAATACATAAATAAGTGGAACAACAAATCAATGTTTCTCTCTAAAAATCAGTAAATATAAAATAAATGTTTTTTTAAATATGTTTTTATTTATTTGTAGATAGAGAGGAAGGGAGAGGAAGAGATAGAAACATCTATGAGAGAGAACATCGATCAGTTGCCTCCTGCACATCCCCTACTGGGGATTGGGCCTGCAACCGAGTCATGTGCCCTGACTGGGAATTGGATGACGCTTAATCCACTGAGCCACATCAGCCAGGCTATAAATTTTTAATAAAAATAAACTGCTGTAGCCATGGCAGCAGCTGAGACTGGTGGGCCAGGTACCGCTGCCGCGGACCAGAGAGAAACTACCTGACAACTTCAACCTGGGCTGTTTGCCACTGCTGCAGGGTCAGAAGCTATGGCCAAGGACATCCTGGGTGAAGCAGGGCTACACTTTGATGAACTAAACAAGCTGCAGGTGTTGGAACCAGAGGTTACCCAGACCACAGAGCTCAAGGAAGGGCTTTGTGGACAAAATTGGCCAATTTCAGAAAATACTAGTAGTTGGTGGTTCACTTGAAATTGTTGACCAACTTGCAAAAGAAGCAGAAAAGGAGAAGATGAAGGCCTTTGGTGCTCAGAATTTGCTCAAATCTATAGCAAAGCAGAGAGAAGCCCAACAGAAGCAATTCCAAGGACTAATAGCAGAAAAGAAAATGCAGCTTGAAAGGTATCGGGTTGAATATGAAGCCTTGTGTAAAGTAGAAGCAGAATAAAATGAATTTATTGGCCAATTTATTTTTCAGAAATGAACTGAAAATTTCATTATATAGCAGGAAGGCAGATAAAGCAATAAATTATTGTTTTCAAATGGCAAAAAAAATAAAATTTAAAAACTGGAGTAGCAATAACCATATCAGACAAAACAGACTTTAAAACAAAAAATGTAAAGACAAACAAGGACACTACATAATTACAGAGGATAAATCCAAGAAGAGAATAAAGCAATTGTAAATATCTACATACCCAACATAGGAGCACCTAAATATATAAAGCAAATATTAATGGACATAAAGGGAGAAATCCACAGTAATAAAATATAGTAACTTTAATACCCCATTCACATCAATGGATAAGTTCATTGAGACACAAAATTAATAGGGAAATAATGGCCTTAACTGTCACATTAGACCAGATGGACTTAATGGACATTTATAGAACATTTCACCCCAAAAGCTGCAGAATGCACATTTTTTAAATGCACATGGCACACCCTTCAGACTAGGACCACAAAACAAGCCTCAAATTCAAAAAGATTGAAATCATTATCAAGCATCTTTTCTAACCTCAATATCATCAAACTAGTAATCAACTATGGGAAGAAAACTAGGAAAAAAAATACATGGAGACTAAACAACATAATATGTTGAAAGAAAACAACTTTTCAAGATTTATTGGATGCAGTAAGAGCAGCTGTAAGAAGGAAGCTCATAGTTATACAAGCCTACCTCAAGAAATGAGAAAAATCCCAATAGCCCTGGCCAATATGGCTCACTTGGTTGGATGTCATCCTGGGCACCAAAGGGTTGCTGGTTCAATTCCCAGTCAGGGCACATGTCCCAGCAGCAGGCATACAGGAAGCAGCCAATCGATGTTTCGCTCTCACATCTATGTTTCTCTCTCTCTCTAAAAATAAATTCTTGCCCTAGCCATTTTGGCTCCGTGTATAGAGCATTGGCCTGCAGACTGAAGGGTCCTGGGTTCTATTCTGGTCAAGGGCACATGCCTGGGTTGCAGGCTGGATCCCTAATAGGGGTGTGTGCAGAAGGCAGCCAATCAATGATTCTCTCTCATCATTGATATTTCTATCTCTATCTCCCTCTTCTTGCTCTCTGAAATCAATAAAAAAATATATTTTTTTAAAAGTCAATTCTTAAAAATCTTTTAAAAAGGAAAATCCAAATAAACAATCTAACTCTATACCTAAAGAAACTAGAAAAGAACAAATAAAACCCAAAGTAAACCGAAGGAAGGAAATAGTTAAGATCAGAATGGAAATAAATAGAAATTTTAAAAACAGTAAAAAACATCAATTAGACTAAAAGCTGATTCCTTGAAAAGATAAACAAAATTAACAAACCTTTAGTAAAGAAGGCCCAAATAAAATCATAAATGAAAGAGAAGGTACAGCCAACACCACAGATAAACAGAGTCACTCAAAAAATACAATTATAGGCTAACAAATTTGACAATCTAGAAGTGGATAAATTTCTAGAAATAACCTCCTTAGACTGAACCAGATTGAAATAGAAAATCTAAACAGAGCAATTACTGGCAATGAAATTGAAGTAGTAATAAAAACTCTCAACAAATAAAAGTCCAGGACCAAATGGCTTCATAGGTGAATTCCACCAAACATTCAAAGAGTTAACATCAATCCTTAAACTATCTCCAAAAATTGAAAAGGAAGGAACACTTCCAAATTCATTCTACAAAGACAGCATTACCTTAATACTGAAACCAAAGACATTACAAAAAAGGGAGCATTTGAGATCTTGCTCTCCTGCATGTTAGCTTGGCTCAAATAAACTCTTATAAAAAGTAAAAGCCGAAACTGGTTTGGCTCAGTGGATAGAGCGTCGGCCTGCGGACTGAAAGGTCCCAGGTTCGATTCCGGTCAAGGGCATGTACCTGGGTTGCGGGCACATCCCCCGTGGGAGATGTGCAGGAGGCAGCTGATCAATGGTTCTCTCTCATCGATGTTTCTAACTCTCTGTCTCTCTCCCTTCCTCTCTGTAAAAAATCAATAAAATATATTTTTTTTTAAAAAAAAAAAAGAGCCCTAGCCGGTTTGGCTCAGTGGATAGAGCGTCGGCCTGCGGACCAAAGGGTCCCAGGTTCAATTCCAATCAAGGGCACATATCTCAGTTGTGGGCTTGTGCAGGAGACAATCAATAGATGTGTTTCTCTCACATCCATGTTTCTCTCTTTCCCTCTCTCTTCCACTCTCCCTAAAAATCAGTGGAAAAATATCCTTGGGTGAGGATTAACAACAAAAAAAGAAAATTACTAGCTAATATTCTTGATGAACAGAGATGCAAAAATTCTCAACAAAATATTAGCAAACTGGACTCAACAATACATTAAAAGGGTTATACACCATGACCAAGTGGGATTTATCCCAGTGATGCAAAGATGGTTCAATATCAGTAAATCAATTTGACACATCAAGTTAAAAAAAAAAAGATAAATGCAGAGAAAGTGTTTGATAAAATTAAGCATCATTTTGCCTGGCCGGTGTGGATCAGTGGTTGAGCATCGATCCATGAACCAAGAGGTCACCAGTTCAATTCCCGGTGAAGGCATGTGCCCAGGTTGTGGGCTAATCTACACCAAAGGAGACAAGGATATATAATAAATCCTAGCCACAGCAATCAGACAGGGGTGTGCAGGAGGCAGCCAATAAATGTTTCTCTCTCATTGATGTTTCCATCCTCCTCCCTTCCTCTCTCTCTAAAATCAGTAAAAACATTATTTTTAAAAATTAATGCCCTAACCGGTTTGGCTCAGTGGATAGAGCGTCGGCCTGCGGACTGGAGGGTCCCAGGTTCGATTCCGGTCAAGGGCATGTACCTTGGTTGCGGGCACATACCCAGTGGGGAGTGTGCAGGAGGCAGCTGATTGTTTCTCTCTCATCCATGCTTCTAACTCTCTATCCCTCTCCCTTCCTCTCTGTAAAAAATCAATAAAATATATAAATAAATAAAAAAAATTAAGCATCATTTTACGATAAAAACTCTCTACAAAGTGCTTATGGAAGGGACATAACATAATAAAGGCTTATATATGCCAAACCCACAGCTAATATACTCAATGGTGAAAAGCTGAAAGCTTTTCCTCTAAGATCAGAAAAAAGACAAGGACGCTCATTATCACCACATTCAACGTAGTATTGGAAATCCTAGCCACAGCAATCAGACAAGAAAAAGAAAAAAAAAGGCATCCAAATCAGAAAGGAAGAAGTAAAACTCTCATTATTTGCAGATGACATACAACATATAAAAAACCCTAAATAATCCCACCAAAAAGAAATTAGAATAAATGAATTCAGTAAAGTTGTAGGATACAGACTCAATATACAGAAATCTGTGGCATTTCTACATACCAATAACGAATGATAAGGAGAAATTAAGAAAAACCCATTTACAATTGCATCAAAAAGCATAAAACACCTAGGAATAAATTTAACCAAAGGCATAAAAGACCTGTACTCAGAAAACTGTAAGACACTGAAGAAATAAGTTGAAAATGTGAATAAATGGAAGACATATCTTGCTCATGGATTGGAAGGATCAATACTGTTAAAATGTCCTTACTACCTAAAGCAAATTACAGAGTCCATGTTATCCCTATTAAAACACCAATGGCATTCGTCTCAGAACTATAACGAATCCTAAAATTTCTATGGAACCACAAAAGACTCCAAATAGCCAAAGAAATTTTGAAAAAGAACAAAGTGGAAGATGGTTCCATACTCCCTGATAAGCTATGGTATAAAGCTACAATAATCAAAACAGTATGGTACTAGAATAAAACAACATAGATCGCCCAGCCAGTGTTCTCAGTGGTTGGGTGCCGACCTATTAACCAGGAGGTCGAGGTTCCATTCCCTGTCAGGGCGCATGCCTGGGTTGTAAGCTTAGTCCCCAAATGGGAGGTGTGCAGGGGGCTGCCGATCAATGATTATCATCATCTGACGGTTTTCTCTCTCTCTTTCCCTTCCTTCTGAAATCAATAAAAATATATTTTAAAAAGCCAAAACATAGTTCTAGCCGGTTTGGCTCAGTGGATAGAGCCTGCAGACTGAAGGGTTCCAGGTTCAATTCCGGTCAAGGGCACATGCCCAGGTTGCAGGCTCAATCCCCAATAGGGGGTGTGCAGGAGGCAGGCAATCAATGATTCCCTCTCATTGATGTTTCTACCTCCCTCTCCCTTCCTCTCTAAAATCAATAAAATATATTGAAAAATAATAATAAATTTAAAATATAAATAAATACAAATAAACAAATGGGACTACATCAAACTAAAAAGGTTTTGCACAGCAAAAGAAACCATCTACAAAATGAAAATACAACCTACTGAGAGACGACTTTCACAAATGATATATCCAATAATGGGTTAATATCCAAAATATATCAGGAACTCATACAACTTATCAAAACAAAACAAAAACAAAACCCACAAACACACACACAAAAACAATCCTAATATATAAAAACCCTGGGTCTGGCAGCACTGGGTTGCCATGCCGACCCAGCACTGACTGCTGTGGCTGCAGGCATGGTGACCCAGCACCGACTGCTGAGGGGGCTGTGAATCAGGCCCGGTGAGAGTCCTGAAGAGAAAAGCAGGGTCTGATCCATAGCCGTTGTGGCAGCTGTTGATCAGCACTTGCCTCTCTCTTTCCCTGCGGTTGCCAGCAGCCTCGCCTCCATTTCTCTCCAGGCCTCCACCCAGGCTGCTGATCAGCCCCGCCTCTCTGATCAGGCCCTGCTGATAGGCCCAGAGACGCTGACTGGCATAGAAACCGATCAATCAGAACCAAATGTGGGTGAACTGTGAGGAGCCAATGGCTGCCTAGGAGGCGGAGCTTTTGACACTGACTGGCATAGAAACCGACCAATTAGAACCAAATAGGCCAGCAGAGGAGGGCAGTTGGGGGCGAGATCAGGCCTACAGGAGAGGGCAGTTGGGGGTGATCAGGCTGGCAAGGGAAGGCAGTTGAGAGGCGAGATCAGGCCAGCAGGGGAGGGCCATTGGGGGCGAGATCAAGCTGGCAGGAGAGGGCAGTTGGGGGCAGGCAAGATCAGGTTGGCAGGGGAAGGCCATTGGGGGCGAGATCAGGTTGGCAGGGAAGGGCAGTTGGGGGCGATGAGACAGGCAGGCAGAGAGGTTAGGGGCAATCAGGCAGGCAGGCAGAGGCAGTTAGGGGCAATCAGGCAGTCAGGCAAGTGAGCGGTTAGGAGCCAGCGGTCCCAGATTGCGAGAGGGATGTCCAACTGCCGGTTTAGGCCCAATCCCACAGGAATTGGGCAGTCGGCCATCCTCCAAGGGGTCCCCAATCGGAGAGGGTGCAGGCTGGGCTGAGGGAACCCTCTCCTCTGTGCACGAATTTCATGCACCGGGCCACTAGTCCATTTATAAATAGGGAGAGGACCTGAATAGACATTCTCCAAAGAGGACGAACAGATGGCCAACAGACATATGAAAAGATGCTCAACATCATCAGGGAAATGCAAATTAAAACCACAATGATTGTCACCACCTGTAAGAATGAACAAATAAATGCTGGTGAGGATGTGGAGAAAAGGGAATTCTCATACACTGTTGGTGGGATTGTAAATTAGCACGGCCACTATGGAAAACAATACGAAGATTCCTCAAAACATTAAACCCTACGTTCACTGCAGCATTACTAGTAATAGCTGAGATACAGAAGCAACCTAGATGTCCATCAATAGATGACTGGATAAAGAAGATTCAATATATATATTGAAATATTATTCAACAAAAAAGAATAAAAATTTGCCATTTGGGACAACAGGGGTGTATCCAGACGGTATTATGCTAAATGAAATCGAGAAACAAATGCCACATGATTCCACTAAAAAACCCCACACAAAACAAATGAATAAACGAAACAAAATAGAAACAGACCCATAGATAAAGAGAAGCAGCTAATGGTTGCCAAAGGGGAGGAGGATGGGGGTTTGGGAATAAAAAAATAAAAGCCGCTGATACATTGGGTGTGGAAACTGGCCCTTGCTGCCCACCTGTTTCCCACCCCCCATTGGCCCACCCCTCTTAGGAAAACAGAATGGGGCTCACCTCTCAGGCAGAGTCCGATGGGAATTGGGCCTGGTGGGTAAGAGAGAGAGAGACATTGGTAGAAAGAAGGAGAGGACGAAATTGACAGGAGTGAAGGGGGCATCTCCAAGTTTTTAAAAGAGGATTGCCTTTCTGAATAAAATCTCCAAGAGTTTAATTCTCGAACTCCACTGGGGGGGGAAAGGGACAACACCCCATCCCTAAAGAAACCCCTCTCTTCTGAGTGCTCCGTGACGTCACGGACAGACCTGGGGGGCTAGCGACGCTAGAAGTAGACTCTGAGCCCGACCCCCCGCCTCGCCGAAACCTGGACAGACAATAAAACTAAAAGGTGAAGCGTTTACCTGTGGCCATCTTCCCGCTGTGCCTGGGTCTGGATGGTGGGCGCCATGGCGACGAGGCGACAGCAGTCCGGACCTGGCCGAGCCGCGGGGAGACAAGCTGGGGCGTGCCGACTTCGACCGACACCTAATCCGAGGCAGCGCTCGGGCCGGCGCCCGGGTCCGTGAGGCCAGCGTCGGGATGAGGTGGGCCAGTGCGAGGAGTTCCAGGGGAGACAAGTAAACGCGCAGCCGCCGACTCTCAGCTGGGGACCCACCAACCGCCGCCAGGAGAATGGGCACGGACAGAGCCGCCAAGTCTTCTGGGAAATAGAGTCCGGGTTAAACCCACACCCGGATTGGTCAGCAGCTGGGAAAGGGGCGGAGCGAGAGAAGAGGCTTTTGTGATTGGTGAATAGGTATCTTTAGTAAGGGACGTAGGATTTGGGAATCAAGTCTTGGAAGCGCCTTCTTTCCTCCCATTGGCTGAATTGTTTGAGTGGCGCTAACTAGCAAACCGGGCCTGGAGCGGAAGTCGCTAAAAAGAAACCTGAAGACGCACTTGTGACTTACTTATGACGCACTTCCGGCGCGCTAAGTGGGGAAAATGGCTGCGTCTCAGCCGCAGGTTCCAGCGGCTTCTTCCGCTGCTGGTGTGTCGGGTCCAGGTTCAGCTGGTGGCCTGGGTACCCAGCAACAACCGCAACCACCTACACAACTGGTGGGGTCCGCCCAGAGCGGGCTTTTGCAGCAACAGCAACAAGACTTCGACCCTGTGCAGCGGTATAAGATGCTCATCCCACAGCTGAAGGAGAGTCTGCAGGTGATCCGCCGAGAGCTGCTAGACGCTAGCGGGGTTTGGTTCTCTGACTCAAAGGAGGCAGACGGGGGTGCTGCTTAGGGAAGCAGCGAGCAGAAGGAGCGTTAGGCAAGGGAAAAGGGGTGAGACTTGGTCTTCGTGGGAGCAATGCGAGTGTTGAGCCTGGGATTGGCCAGAACTCGAGTGGGAGGGAGTTTAAAGGAGACGCCGGGCTCTGGTCGTTAAGGCCTGAGGAATTGACGGCTTGCATAGAGAGATTCAGATTGTGATTGGTGGATGAGGGGGGACCCTAAGGTATGTCGGGAGGTCATTGACGAGAACCCCAGATGACAACGGGCCGCTGGGAAAATACAGGTGTTTATTTAAAGCTATAGAAATGGAAACGGGAGTTACTCTGGAGTTACAAGGAGGAGAAGTGGCAAGTGAAGAGGAGGCCTGAGATTGGGTCTGAGGAGTGTAGAGTACCACAGGTGTCCCCTTCTCTTTCTCCATCTCCCGCATCTTTTTTTTTAAAACTAGACTTTGATGAAAGTTGCAGCCCAGAACTTGATTCAGAACACTAACATAGACAACGGACAGTAAGTGTATTCCCGTTTCCCAGGATCTCCATCCATGTCCACCCCATTCTTAGAAACTCATTCCCCAAGCCCCACCCACTCACTCTCCTTTCCTCCTATTTTCAAGCCCGGTTCCCTAGCTCCTGGCCTTGCTCTTTCTGCCTCTGCTACTACTGCCAATCCCCTAGTGCCTGCCTCTGGGAACCTGTGCCTTTACCTGATTTCCTGATGGATACTTGATTGCATAGACACTCATGTCCCAGAGACTGAAAATCATCCCTCAGTCTCCTTCTTTTCCCGGGCTATAGAAAAAGCAGTGACGGACCCATACAGCGCTTTGACAAGTGTCTGGAGGAATTCTACGCACTCTGTGACCAGCTGGAACTCTGCCTGGTAAGCGGCTTCCTAGACATGGGGTGACCACAACCCTAACTCAATCCCTGGGTCTTCAGGAATTCTCAGTCAGTCAACACAACATACAGTGAGCACCTGCTATGAGCCAAACCTGTGCTTCAGTTGATGTTGGGCACCCGGTGTTGCCCTGATCTTAGCCCTCACAGAGCTTCCAGTTCAGTGCGGTGACATACGTCTCCAAATAATGATGGCTCAGAGCACTAAGAGTTGTGATGGGAGAAGCCTAGGTTTCAGAGTTCAGGGCTCAGATGGGGTTGGGGACACGGTTAAAGAGATCAGAATTAAAATCAGGGAAGCTCAGGAGGCTGTGGAAGCCCAGAAAAGGCATCTAACCCTGCCTGGGTTGGTGCCAGGGAGAGAGTGGCTCAGGGAAGGCTGTTGGTAGAGATCAGATTAGAGGCGAGGCAGTAACAAAAATTGAAGAGGGGCAGGAATTGAGAAGAGGGCAAGTAGCAAAGAGCACAGCATCTGCAATCAGATGGACCTCCAACCTCTACTTCTGACCCATGGGTTCCTCTCTAGGAAAATGGATTTTCAGGAGAAACTCAGCAAGTTCATGCATGTACTAGACACATGACAAATGTTTCCTGTAGTATCATGTTGTCGTCATTGTTTTTGTAGTATCATTGTCATCATTATTTTGAATTAGATTTTAAAGTCAGAGTTTGAGAAGACTGGTAGTGGTAGAAAGGTATTCCAACCAAAAGGAACAGCTTCTGCTTTAGGAATGTCATGAAATACAGTCTGACTGAGGTGTATTTGGCATTGGGGTTTGTTGATTTTTTTTTTTTTAAGTGCTAGTGGTAAGATTTATTAGGATAAAAGAGGCAAGATCATAGCAATGGGAATAAACCTAGACTGGGATGCCTAGACTCAGAAAGGAAAGTTAAGAGGCAAAAGGAGAGGCTTTAAAGCCCACTGCACCCCCAGTAGCAAGGCTCATGGGGACCCTTAGAGTTTAGGAGAAAAGGAAGCAAAATATGGCCCGGGGGGTAGGAGGCGGCCGGGGAATGGGGGCAGGTTGGAAGAGGTTAATGGGGGGAAAAGGAGGACCTATGTAATACTTTCAATAATAAAGATTTTAAAAATATATATATATATATGGCCTGAGGGAAGGAAGGGGAGGTTGCTCCAATGTTGTTGAATTTTGAAAACAGCCCTAAGGGTGCTGGGAAGCCATCCAGGGTTTCAAGCTTGGAAGAACATGGACCCATTGCTTTTTGTTGTTTTCTTTAATCCTCTCCCAAGGATTTTTTTTCATTGATTTTTAGAGAGAGTAGATGGGAGGGGGAGAGACAGAGAGAAATCTATGTGAGAGGACACATCGATTGTTTGCCTCCCGCACACACCCGACCAGGGATTGAGCCTGCAACAGAGGCACGTGCCCTTGATCGGGAATCAAACCTGGGACCCTTCAGTTCTCAGGTGAACACTGTCCACTGAGCCAAACTGGCTAGGGCATTTTATTTTATATTTTTGGGTTTATTTATTTATTTCTTTTTAATTTATTTATTTCAGAGAGGGGGAGAGAGGGAGAGACAGAAACATCAATGATGAGAGAGAATCATTGATTGGCTGCCTCCTGCACGCCCCCTACTGGGGATCGTGCCTGCAACCTGTGCATGTGCCCTTTGTCGGAATCGAACCTGGGACCCTTTAGTCCCCATGCCGATGATCTATCCATGAGCCAAACCAGCGAGGGCTTATTTTATGTTTTTATTTCTCTTTAGAGAAAGAGGAAGGGGGAGAGAGAGAAACATTGATCAGCTGCCTTCTGCATGCACCTTCCTGGGGATCGAGCCCGCAACCTGGGCATGTGTCCTGACCGGGAATCAAATCTGCAACCTCTCAGAACATGATCCATTGCATTTTAAAGAATATTCCTCTGGCTCCCAAATGAGGGATGGGTTAAAAGGGCCAAGGGTGGAGGCTGGGATTTCAAGGAGACAGCCATGGCAGGATTTAATGGGCAAGGCTCTGGCGAAGGGCAAATGAGTGACTCAGGTTTCTGTACAGCCATGGAACTGATGGGTTGTGAGAGGAGGAGCCTCCAGGATGCAGCCCAGGGCTCTAGTTGGAGTGGTTGGGTCATTAGTTAGACAGGGACCCAGGAAGAGGAGCAGTTTGGGGTTGCGGAGAGAGCATCAGAGCTCTGGAATTTCAGGAGAGGCTGGGGACATACATGTACTATCATCAGTGCAGAGGTGGGTTCTGAGTAGTGTGTGGGGATGAGGTAGCCCCAAGAGGGCATAAGAATGAGAGGAGGAGGTGGGCCATGCAAAATGCTGCATTTAAGGCTTGGATAGAGCAAGTACATAGGAGTTCAGAAGCCTGCATGCTACCCTAGGCTGGTTCTTGGGGCAGGGTTGGGAGTACCCAGAATGAGGCTGATGCTGCACCTTGCCTGCCTGTCCACAGCGCCTGGCACATGAGTGCCTATCACAGAGTTGCGACAGTGCCAAGCACTCTCCCACGCTGGTGCCCACAGCAACCAAGCCAGATGCAGTACAGCCCGACAGCCTACCCTATCCTCAGTACCTGGCAGTCATCAAAGCCCAGATTGCCTGTGCCAAGGACATTCACACCGCTCTGCTAGACTGTGCCAACAAGGTTACTGGGAAGACTTCTGCACCACCTACTGGCTCTGGGGGTGCCTTGTGAGCTGGCAGGGCTGCGAGTGAGCAACTTGTGGGGGAGAGGGACAGGGAAGGAATGAAGAGTGACCTCAAAGCAGCTTTGTCTCTGACTTTTCTTCCCACCTGAGTTCTTGGGTGGCAGCCAGCAGGGGGCAGCAGAGGCCACAGGGAAGAGGGGGTGGGGAGCCACTCTGTGGGTGGCCTGCTCTCCCTAGGGAGTGTGGACTTTGGACTGTGCCTGTGGAAAACCTCTTCCTGGGATGCTTCCACTATCTGCCCTGAGTTTGAAACCCTAACTGTGCCCCTGTCCCTCTGTCCTTACTTGACTCTGTCCCAGTATGGGTGTGGTCTCTGTGCTCCTTTTTCTAGCTGTTCCCTTGTGTGTCTCTGCTGCATGTATCTATTATCTCTCTCATTCAGCCTTTTTGTCCATATGTCTGTCTCTCTGCCTCTGTGGTTCCGTGTCTCCCTATCGCTGACCATCTTTCAGGCCCCCTTTGCTGGCCTCTGCCCCCAGCTCCTCACTGGAACTCTGTGTCTCTGAAGGAGACCAGATTCTGGGAGCCAGAACCTCTGGGATACCAAAGGCGAGGGGAGGGAGCCTCATTTCCAGGAGCTAGCTAACAGCCAAGCCGAGGGATCCCAGGCACCTCCCATGTCAGCCCAGCCACCAGTATCCTTGGCCCAGGAAAGGGGAAGTAATGGGGTCCAAGCCCTGACCTCAGCATGCCTGGTTGGGAAGCAACTCAGGCCCCCACCCGTACCCAGGGCCTGCGTCAGCATCACTTAAACTGGGGGCATTGTGCAATCTGTGGTGAAGCCTTGGCCCAGCTGGATGCCTGGGTCACCATATTTTTAGGCCCAAAGGAGAAGTGAAAGGGCCTCAGAAGGGGTGAATCATCTGTCCTGGGGAAGAACCCAGGTGCCTTGCCTGGGCCCCAGCTCTGGGAAGCAGGCCTTGGGGAGGGGGCTTCAAGGAGAGAGTGCCCTACCAGGCTCCCCACTTCTCTGAGAGCAAGCTTTGGAGAGCTCAGCCATGGCCTTCAGGCCTAGGCAAGTGTAGGGTGTAGCTGCCAGCCCAGGCCTAGTTGGAGGGGTGTGAAAGGCTCCAGTGACTCAGCCTGGTTGGGGAACTGCCCCACCCAACATCTTCTGTGCCCTGATTCCCATGTTCCTGCCCAGAGGCCTCTTGTTCTGGACCCCGCATCTGCAAGGAAAGCCCAGGAACATGGAGACCCATGATTTACCCAAAGCCCAAGTCCCCACACTGGAGTCCTTGGAAATGGCCAGCCGTGTGGATGTGGGTGTGGGGCAAGTAGGACAGGCCCACGGGAAGGGCAGCAGACCTCTGGGTCACTAGCTGAAGCTGCTGTCCACAGGTAGAATTTCTTCCTCAGGGAAGCCACATTTCTGCCCATTTATTTGACTGAATCAACTCCCCAGGTCATCTAGGGTATTTCCTTTACTTAAAGTGAACTGATTATAAACTTTAATCACATGTACAAAATTCACAGCATCATCTAGATTACGGTTTGATTGAATAACAGGGGACTGTAGCCTAGCCAAGTTGACATGTAAAACTGACCATCATAATCTAGTCCTTGTCGATTTGGCACCCATACACATCTAATTAACCATAGTTAATCTCTAATTAAATACAAGAACAAAGTCATCTTCCCACCTAACATGATGCAATTATCTGTACAGCCAGAAATGCACTCTTTACCCCAAAGAGCCCCCTGGCTCCCAGCCTGGGGTACATGATGTATATTAGTGGGAGATGTAGGTCACAGCACACACATTCAGGAGACATGCACAACTGTCCTGTGAGGGGGAGTCAGCACAAGAAACTTACTAAGAAAATCATAAGGAATGAAAAATACAGTATTTATTTTTAAAAATCCACATGTGAGTGGACCTGCCCAGTTCATGGGTCAGTATGTCAAATAGAAGTTCCAAGAAGAAAAATAAAGCAGAAAACTGGGATCAAAAGTAGAGAGAGACTTTTGATTGGGGGAAGTGGGGTGGGGAGTAGGAATAAATAACACATGCAAGACTTGCATGTGAAGAATTGTTACTTTATTAAGAAAGTTTGAGAGCTTAGGTTGGGTAGTGGTTCATAGGTATTCATTATTATGGTCTGTAAATAGATGTCCCATGTATTTATTAGTTGTTAAGTAGATAGCAATTTTTTTTTTTTAATCTTTGACAGAGGATATGAAGGCCTCACTGCCAAGATTGACTTGAAGGAGAGAGAATAAGTTATGAAAATAAGGGCATTGAGGGAAACAGCATTCCAGGAAGAGGGCATGGAATGGCAAGTGCAAGGCCCCGAGGCAGGAATGTGACAGTGTTTATGGAATAATGTGGAGGCCTGGACCATAGTGAAGGAGCTGGAATAGAAGCCAAGACAGGATATGGAGGACCTTGGTTTAGATCTTCACTGGATTATTCAACCCAGAAGGAGATTGTACAGTCAGGGGACATAGGGACTTATCTCACCCCACCCAGCAGGGAACAGCATAACCTGCCATCCTACAATCATGGTGTACTCATGGTCTTAACACAAGCCCACAGACTAAAGGAACAATTCAACCATGTAAAATATATAAACAACCCTCTAACCACCACTTAATCTGCTATCTCTCACCCCATCACAGACTTTGCCCATGACAGGCTGACGCAGCCCTGCCCACAGTCAACACTATCAAAAGCAGCCTTGGCTGGGGAGAGATAGTTTCCCAGGTGGCAATGTGTGTGTGCCTGTGTGTCTGGTTGGTCCACAGAGGCCACCAGGATCAGCGAAATGGAGTGGGGTGTGCGCCAGCTGTCCGCCCCGTCATCATGTTGGTTCTAGACGTCAGGAACCAAAGTTCACCAGTTTCACTGCCTTGTGACTGGCCACAGAGGAACCGGATCCAGACAGTGGCCTCATGTCCTCAGCAACACCCCCCAAATAAGGACACAGACACACAACATTCACTACACACCCTGAGCTGCAGGAACCTTGCACACAGCTACAACTGCCTATAATCTCACAGATAGTTGAAAATAAACAGATTTTAATCTCACAGATACACACTCAACTTGGAAGTGTGTGCACAGATCTTTATCGTACAAGAGGGCAGTCATACCCCCACTGGGCTCCCTCAAGGAGTTACACTTAGTCACTCCAGATCCCACAGTGGGTCAGAGCTATACATAGGTGTGTGATGGGTAAGTCACACTGTCATGGATGCCGCCTCAAAGGCAGTTAGGGTTGAGTACATACTCAAGATGGTTAAAGTAACATGGTGGAATCACACAGGTCCAGGCGGTTTCACACATTCACAGGCATGTCAAGTGGGATTGGAAGACACAGGCCTCACACAGTAAAATGGACCGAACTCTGTCCAGTCAAACCAGGTGCACATCTTCACACCTGCAGCGCCCACACTTCACACAGCGACCGATACACGCGCCCCGGTGGCCCCACGCATGTGCACACAGCCCACCGCTCCGGCTCACGCCCAGTCCAGCCGGGCGCACACCCGGCCGGGACCCGCACGTGCCTCCGGCGCAGGGCCCCGCTCGCCCGCGCACTCTCGCAGGCTCTCACACCCCCGCGTTTCCCGTCCCCGCTTGTTTTTCTGGAAACTGCTCTCCACTCCCCTCCCCCTAGGCCGGAAGTACTCGCTGTATTTTTAGCCTCTCTGGTTTCCGCCCCTTTCCCCCATCTGCCTGCCTAAGACCTGCCCCCGGTGCCCGCGGGGTACCCGGCCATCCCCCTCCCCACCGTCATTCCAGAGGGGATTCCCGGCCGCTGGCGGGGCCCCGGATTTTCCCGCTGGCTACGTGGGGAGTGGGGAGGAGTCCTGCCCTGAACTTCCTCCTCAGGCCGGGGCCAAGTTGGAGGGGGGATAGGAGCCGGGCTGCCAAGTCCGAGGAAAGGGGCTGGGGGCTCGGACTCGGGTCTGACGAAGGACTGGGCTAGGGGCCGGCTGTCCCGGGTCTGAGAGTGGAGGGGGCTGGGACACCGGACCCCTAGATCTGGGCAAGGAGTGGCCGGAGCCCGGGCTTCTGGGCCCGCCCGCCGGTTGCGGTAGGTGGCCCGTCCTTGCCGGTGCCAAGGCCCCCGCCCCCTCCAGCCTCTAGGAGAGCTGCCCTGTCCCAGCGTCCAGGTTGTGGTTGACTCAGCACAGGGACGAGGGGAGGGGATCAGCCTGACTCAGGCTAGGAAAGGTCCCAGGCTCCTGGGAATCGACACTGGAATCCCTCCCCCAGGATCGCTCCGAAGACCCCAGGGTGTCCCCCACCCCGGCTTCCCGCGCCTTCGTCCTATTAGCGGCCGAGGGGTCTGGAGCCTGGCCCGGGGGCGGGTGCCAGACACCTCCCCTTTCAACCTTTTCCCGTTGTCCTCGAGCCTCTGTTTACAGGCGAACTGAAGCCCTGGTTACAGAGAGGAACCGGGCGTCACGGCTTCCAGGAAGCCCCCTCCCCCCGCCCCTTGCGAGTGAGTCACGGGAGGCTGCAACCGTGCGGAGCCGCCCGAAGCGGCCCAGCTCACGGGACCGGCCGGGAAGGCCCGTCTGTCGCCCCAGAAGGCGCCGCACCAGGGATTCCCCTGAACTCTGTCCGACGAGGCAGGTCGGCGTGCTTGACCGAATCTCCCACCTCCACACAAGCCAGCAGTCAGCCTGCACTAGTGAACTTTGCACCATTGTAACCACTCCGTGGCAATGATTTCTGCCCCCGATTTTCACGCAGGGCAGCCAGCTCACCAAGACTCCCTTAAGAAACGAGTTTTCTTCCCAGATCACGAAGTTCTCGCGCAGGGCAACCCTTTGACAATAAACCACTTGAGAATGTGGGAAAGGTTCCCGGCAAGTTTAGAATTCCCTCAAGGCACGCCTCTCTCTAAGTCCCAGGACCATCAGTTGTGGATGACCCATTTCTTCCATCTCAAAACAGCTTTTAATCAGGGTAACCCTCCACCATAATAAAAGATTGAGATTTCCAATCTTGGGTTTTCCCAGAAAGCAAAATCTTAACATGACTTAATGCCCTGGTATTAGGCTGCTGCCATTTACTAAGTAGAAGGAGAGTAACTTGACCTCTATTCCTGGGTTTCCTCGTGTGTAAAATGAACACAATAACCCCTCCTTGAGTTAACGAACTTAAAAGCACTTTCATATGACGGCATCTAGCCCAGAGAAGGCCATCAGAAGTGCCCCTCTCTGCGGGAGGACGCGAGGCTACAGCGGCTCTGGAATTGGGAAGGGAGGCCCTTTCCAGTCTTGCCAGATACCAGGGTCCCCACCCCTCGCGAGTGAGGGTGCGGAGGGCCGAGGTCTGCGGATCTGGGCTGTTTGAGGGCGAAACCAAGGCAGGCGGGTCGGTCTCCCAAGAGAATTCTCTGCTAGGCCTTTGGTCTCTTCTGTTTTGCTCCTGCATATTTTTGTCTTGTGGGTTATTTGTCTTATTTCCTCCCTCTTTTTATTTATTTGACTTCCCCTCTAGCTTTTCGCTCTGAATTTGTCCCTGGGACTGTCTCTTCACGTCTTTTCTGCCTGTGTCCCCACCTCTCCTTACCCTGTTTTTTCCTTCTCTTCGTATACCTCCCTGTGTGTGTCCCTCCCTCTCTCTGCTGTGTATCTGTGTGTTTCTCTTTGCGTCTCTCCATTTCTGGGTCTCTGGCTCTCTCCGCGCTTCTCCACGCCGCCGGCGTCAGTCTTTCTCCCACGCGCACGCCCACTGCCTCGGCCTCTCCCCTCGTCGATTTCCCCTGGAGCCCTGCCCCCACCTCCGTCCCAGTTCCCTTCCCGGAGCCTCAGTCTCCAGCCTTGAAAAGGGGCCGACACCCCCATCCCACGCACTCCTCGCAGGGTCACGGCCGCTGGTGGGCCCAGGTCCCGCGCGTCCCGGCCGGGGGCGGGGCGGGGCGGAAGGGAACCAGTCCCGGCCGGGCGGGCTGCGCTGGGGGGTGCGCGTCCGGGAAGCGCCCCTCCTGGCCCCGCCCGCCAGTGTCGGCCCCGCCCCTGTTTCTATAAAATCGCCCATTCCTCCACCCAGCGGCAGCTTGGCCCCGGCGCTCGCACGTTCTCCCGCGTTTCCCGCAGATCTCCCTCTGCGTCGCCATGGATCTCAGCGCCCTCTACGAGGTGAGTCCCCGCCGACCGGCACCTTGGGGTCCCCGTGCCCAACGGACTCCCTTCTCAAACTAGGGCTCTGTGGCATCGCCAACTCCGGCCGGGACCCGTGGCTCTCTACTCAAACTGGAGCTCCTTAGCGCCGCCCGCTCGGGCCCGGGGTCCTGCCAACCTTCCCAGTGTGGTTCCCTGGAGGTGAAAAATGGAGCCTGCGACTTTCGGGTCTCGGCCCAAACCTGGATAGGGTGTCCCTAGGAGATGGAAAGCTGGAGGAGTTTTCTCAAACTAGGTCTGTCTGGAGGCGGAAATGGCCCCACACCTGGCTTCCCCCCAGTAGTTGCTGAGGGTGCGGTTTTACGCGGAGACGTTTCAGGGGCTGGAATCTTGGGGTGAAAAGGGCGATTTATGAACCAAGAGAACTCTGGGATTCCAAAACCGAAGAGATCGCACTCCTGGGTTAACTTTGCCGCCCCGCCGGTTGTGAAACTGGAGAACCCGAAGCGCTGGGGTCAAATCCCGAGAGACCCAGAGGCTCAAAATTGGTGGACAGTGGTGTGCCCTGAGTCAGGGAGCCGGGATTCCTGGGCCCCTCGAGATGGGCTTCTGTCCCGAAAAAACTCAGAACTTCCAATTTGGGATCCCCACAATCTCTAACCCATAGGTTTCTGCGGGCGGGTGGGGCTCAGGCCAGCAACCCACAAACTGGACTGGCAAGCTCTGAGGTGCCCTGCAGCTGGGGAGGGGCGCCACTTGCATTTTCGGTGTTATAACAGATCCCTGTTCCCACAGAGCCTCCTGTCGCTGAGCCCTGATCTGCCATCCAACCAAGGAGATACTGAGCCCAGCCCAGGCTGGGCCTCTGGACTCTGGAGCCTCAGCTCATCAGACTCCAGTCCCGCTGGGGTTGCTGCCCGCCTGCCTGGCCGTTCTACCAGCCTGGTAGAGGGTCGAAGCTGTGGCTGGGTGCCCCCACCCCCAGGCTTCGCACCCCTGGCTCCCCGCCCAGGCACTGAGCTGTCTCCCTCACCTACTTCCACCCTCACCACCTCATCCAGATACAAGACTGAGCTATGTCGAACCTTCTCAGAGAGCGGGCGCTGCCGCTATGGGGCTAAGTGCCAGTTTGCCCATGGCCTGGGCGAGTTGCGCCAAGCCAGTCGCCACCCCAAGTACAAGACAGAACTCTGCCACAAGTTCTACCTCCAGGGCCGCTGCCCCTACGGCTCACGCTGCCACTTCATCCACAACCCCAGTGAAGACCTGGCCTCCCCTGGCCAACCCCATATGCTGCGACAGAGCATCAGCTTCTCAGGCCTGCCCTCTGGCAGAAGATCCTCTCCGCCACCAGCAGGCCTGGCAGGCCCTTCCTTGTCCTCATGCTCCTTCTCGCCCTCCAGCTCCCCACCACCACCACCTGGGGACCTTCCACTTTCACCCTCTGCCTTCTCTGCTGCCCCTGGGACTCCTGTGGCCCTAAGGGATCCCACACCAGCCTGTTGTCCCTCCTGCCGAAGGGCCACCCCTAGCAGCGTTTGGGGACCTGTAGGTGGCCTGGCTCGGAGCCCCTCTGCACATTCCCTGGGATCTGATCCCGATGATTATGCCAGCAGCGGCAGCAGCCTGGGAGGGTCTGACTCACCCGTCTTCGAGGCTGGAGTTTTTGGACCACCCCAGCCTGTAGCCCCTCGGCGACTCCCCATCTTCAATCGAATCTCAGTGTCTGAGTGACAAGTGCCTGCCCAGTACAGATCAGCTGTATCTCAAGGGGGGCCATTTCTCTTGTGCTATGGGCTCCACAGAAGCCCTGGGGCTGTGGGGATATGGGGAACTCAATCAAGTAGCCTCACTGCCTTCCAAATGCATTAACCTACTCCCCTGACCCTGTTCTGGGGCAGGTCCCCAGTGGGCAAGCTCAGTGTTCCTGGTGTCGGAGGAAGGAGTGTATTCTGGAGTCTTTTTTTTTAAATATGTAGCAAATTTGAGGGTAGCAGTGAACCCTCTCCACACCACCGCTCCCCTTCCCAAATGCTGTGAATAATAGGCCCCTACTGCCCCTCCCGATTTTTCCTAGACCCCTGAGGTTCTGGTGTGACTGGCGGTGACTGGAGCCTTCCCCTTGAGGGTCAATCCTGGTGCTCAAATTTCCCTCCGAAAGCAAGTAGCCAAAGTCATTGCCAATCCCCTCTCCCCAGCCATTGGGCCCTTTATTTATGACGACTTTATTTATTCTAATAGATTTTATAGTATTTATATATATTGGGTCGTCTGCTACCCTTATATTTTTCTTCCTCTTTTGTAATGTTGGAAATGATGGAATAATTATTATTATAAGTATGCTATAATATATTAAGTAATATATATTGTTAAAGTTTATTTTTGTGTTTTTTGGAATTTTTAAATAAAAGTCATCTGTGTGTAAAATCCAGTCCTGGCTTTTCTCCGGTCTAGAGGCAGTGAGGAGTGGGGAGGATGGTGTGGCCCTGTTTTGAATCCGGGAGAATCCATCCATAGTTGCTCCAAACCTTTCCTGAGCAGAACTGCCCTCCCCTCATACCTGGCAGGAAGTGATGTCACCTGGACCAGCAGTTCACCTGAGAGGGCGGGGCCAGGTGAGGTCACCAGATAGAAACCGGGAGAGCCAGTTCCCAGGGCGTGGGGGACGCTGGCGCTCCCGTCTGGTCCAGCTCTTCGACCGGCCTCTCAGCCCGGGGCGGGTGGAGATGGGGTGTTTCCGTCCGGGCTGGAGGAGTAGGGAGGGCGGGGCGGGGCTGCGCTGGGAGAACGGAATGTGCCGGAGAGCCGGCGGGGGCGGGCGGGGCGGGGGGCACTGACGTCTGGGGGTCCGTCACCCAGCTTTCCAGGACCTAAGGGGCTGGGGGACTCGGAATCTCGCCATCTCGTGGGAGGCAGCGTTAAATCTCAGGGCCCTGGAATCACAGCTGTGGATGACAAGGGGCCACAGCTCAGGGGAGGCCTGCATGCAAACCTTACAAACTCAGAGACCCAACGAAACCACATAGGATGGTCTGAAATCTGGAGAGGCCTGCGCTCTGTCCACTGAGCCACACTGGCTAGGGCCTCCTTTTTTTTTTTTTTTAAGTTCCTTATTGTTTAAAGTATGACATCTGTCTCCTTTTCCCCCAATGACCTCTCCCGGCCGCTCCCACCCACCTACCCCTCCTTTGATTGTAATGTCTAAGATGCAAATCTGCTGTTTTCTGGAGCATTTTCTCAGTGAGATTTTCCTTCCCAGCAATTGTCGTCAGTTTGACTCAAATAAACTCATAAGAATTCTTACAAGTTAAGTGAAATAAGCCAAACTGAGGAAGCCAAATATCACATGATCCCACTTATTTGTGGAATCTAAAGAACAAAGTGAATTGAGTCAATTCAATTGATCAACAAAATAAGACCCGGAGCCTGGGGGCACGGACCAGCCTGACAGACCGGGCGGGGTTGGGGGAGGAGAAGAGATAAACCGGAGATTTATATACTTCCAAGCACAGCCCTGGACCGGGCCGTAGGGTGAAGCCCTGGGGACGGGGCAGGGAGGGCCTGGGAGGGGCGACAGGAGGGTGGAAGGGAGATACCTGTAACACTATCAGTAATAAAAAATATTTTTTTAAAATTCTTCCAGGTTTGGACGTTTCTTACGCGGACACATTTTGGAACCTCACAGCTAGAAGTCTAGGCCTGGCGCCCCGGCGCTTACACAAACGGCGGAGCTGTAGCTTCCGGCTTGCCGGGACCCTCGAGCTCCGGGGCGCCGCCCGGCTGCCCGGGGCTGAGAAGTTGGGGCTCCGGCTGCGAAGCGCCCGCCTGGCGCGGGGTCACGTGCGCGGCCCGCGGCACCTCGGACCATACAAGGCAAGAGGCGGCGGGACCCACCCCGCGGCCGGAGCCCGGAAGACGCTCCGCGTCAGGGGCCACGCCCCCCCTTCCGCCGGGGCCCCTCCCTCTGGACCCCTTCCTCCCCCCTTTTTCCTCTCCCCTCCCCGCCCCCCACTTCCCTCTGCTCTCCTCTCCCCACCCTCACCCCTTCTCTCCTCCCTCTCAGTCCCTCCCCTCCTTACCGACCAGTTCCGCTTCCCTCACCCTCTCAGCTCTCCTCTCTCCCCTCCTTTCCCCTTTTAAAGTATCTTTTCCTTCCCGCTCCAAGCCCTTGTCCCTTGCCCCCTCCTTTGTTTCCTTCAAGTTCCTCTCTCCTTTCCCCCTACCCTCTCCACTCTGTCCCTCCCCACTCCCTCCCCAACCCTTCCCCTTCCCTCCTTCCTCCTCATCCCTCCTCCCCCCGCCCGGTAGTGTTCTCCTCTCCTCCAGCCCCTCCCCTCCCCTCCCCTCCCCTCCTTGGCCCCTCCCCTCCCCTCCCCCCCTTGGCCCCCTCCCCTTCCCCATAGACAGGCTCTGACCTTTGATCTCTTCCCGGACACTGTTGTGGGAAAGGGCTCTGGCCCCCATACGTTAAAAAAAGGGTTCTCTCCCTCTCTCTCCCTCTCCCTTCCTCTTTGAAATCAATTTTTTTAAAAAAAATTTTTTAAGTGTTGCCCTAGCCGGTGTGGTTCAGTTGGTTGAGCATCCCCGGTCGGGTTACACATAGGAGGCAACTGGTCGATGTTTCTCTCACATAAGTATTTTTCTCTCTCTCCCCACTCTCTCTAAAAAAAAAAAATCAATTAAAAAAAAATGTTTTAGCCGAAACCGGTTTGGCTCAGTGGATAGAGCGTTGGCCTGCGGACTGAAAGGTCCCAGGTTTGATTCTGGTCAAGGGCATGTACCTGGGTTGCGGGCACATCCCCAGTAGGAGGTGTGCAGGAGGCAGCTGATCGATGTTTCTCTCTCATCGATGTTCCTAACTCTCTATCCCTCTCCCTTCCTCTCTGTAAAAAATCAATAAAATATATTTTTTTAAAAAAAGGGGGGGGGGAGATAGAAACCCAGGAACCTAAAGACATAGGGGAGGCAGACAGGAAGAGCAGGGTTTGCAAAGACATTTACAGACACTGAAAGAATAAGAAACATATCTCTGTTCTGCCCCTTCTCAAAAAAGAAATTTTAAAAAATGGCACCTATCCCTGGCTGGTATGCTCAGTGGTTAGAGTGTCGGCCTGCGCACTGGACGATCCAGCATAGGTTCAGTCAAGGGCAAGTACCTGGGTTGCAGGTCTGATCCCAGACCCCGTTGGGGGTGCATGTGGGAGCTGGCCAATTGGTGTGTCAAATCAATGTTTCTCTCCTTTCTCCCCTCCTCCCCCCACTTGCTCTAAAAATCAATGGAAAAAATATCCTCACTACTCAGGTGAGGATTAAAAAAAAAAGGTACCTACCACCAACTACCAGTGCCAAACACCTGTCATCCCCTTGACTCCCTTCTGAAACGTACATCCTAGTCCAACAGCAATCCTCTTTGATTCACCTAAATCTATAATCCATCCTCCTGGCTCTTACTCTGTTCCTCACCCTGGTTCTATCCAGCATCATCTCCCACCTGAACTGTCACTTCAGCCACTTCCTAGTTTCCTGCCTCAGACCTCTGCCCTTAGCCTCTCCTTCTGCCCCACTGCCCCTACTAGACAACCTGAGTCAGATCACATAAAAGGCAAAGTTCTAAGTTTTTTTTTAAATATATTTTATTGATTTTTTACAGAGAGGAAGGGAGAGGGACAGAGAGTCAGAAACATCAATCAGCTGCCTCCTGCACACCTCCCACTGGGGATGTCCCCGCAACCAAGGTACATGCCCTTGACTGGAATTGAACCTGGGACCCTTCAGTCCACAGGCCGACACTCTATCCACTGAGCCAACCCGGTCAGGGCAAAGTTCAAAGTTCTTAATCAACTTCCATGGACTGATTCTATCTTTGGTCAGTCTTGCTACAGCCACACTGGCTTCTTAACTGCTCCACCAATAAGTAGCATATCTGAATGCTTCAGCCACAGGGCCTTTGTGCTGTCTGTATCCTCCGCCTGGAATACTCCTCCAGGTATCCCTATGCTCACTCCCAACTTTCAGGTCTCTGCTCAAATGCCTCCTCCGTGAGAGGTCCCTGACTACTCTTACTGTAACCCACACCCCACCTCCCATTCCACCATCCTCCTTATCTTGCTCAACTTTTTCTGTGACATTTATCACCACCTAACATAAGAAACGTATTTAGTTCCTATGTTTATAGGAATCTGCCTTCCCCACTAGAATGTCAAGTCCTCAGGGACAGGGACTTTGCCTTGTTCCATGCAGTATCACTCATGTCTAAACCCATAATAGGAGTTGGCCACATAGTGGATGTTCGGTATTTGTTGAAAAAAAAATCGATTCAGAAATGGGGAGAGGAAAAGAGTTAAAACTTCAAGACACACAAGAAAAAAAAATGATGTTAACTAAACTTATAATAATCATTTCACATTTTACACATAATTATGTTGTAGACCTTGGACTAATACAGTACAATGTTATATGGTAATTATATCTAAGTGAAACTGGAAAAAAATCCAAGACAGAAACTCGGGGCAAGAGGCAGTTGCGCCATATACCAGTAGAGGACCCACAGCCTGATACTTAACACAAGCCTTAACTGAGATCTGCAGATCCTATGAAATGTGCAGGCATCTAAAAGGCGATACCACCCTCTAGTGGCCAATAAAAACGGCACCTCCCCATGCTGCAGAACACTCTTTAACCGATGATCACCAGAATCCCTGGAGTCTTTCCAGCCCGAAAATCGAAATGTTCATTCCTCTAAGTGATACAGATTTATACAATGTTTAAGATTTATAAAAGCTGAGGAGGAAAAAAAAAAATCAAAACTGCTCCAGGTGAGGATCGAACTCACAACCTCGGCATCGCTCCGCTTTGCACTGTCTTATAAGTACCGCGCGCTAACCGATTGCGCCACTGGAGCCCCGGCCGCACCCTTTCGCCGTGGGGTCCTTCAGTTATTCTCGGCCACATGACCTCCCTGGACAGTTATGTTTCGCATTGTATATGCAAATATAATATTTTTGGTTGGTCAATAGGAGAAAGGGTGTGACCAGCTCCTGATTCTCACGCCAGGAAGGCCCTTGCTGAAAAAAGGAAAAGTCCGCGAGGCGTTTGGAATGTGGAAGGAATGTAGCCTTCTTATGAATATTCAGAACCTAAAGAGAAGGTGTTTTAACCCCCGGCTGGCCGGCCGGAAGCCGGCCCCTTCCCCCCACACCCCCACCCCCGCGGGCGGGAACAGGATGTGAGCCCAGGCGGCTAGGGGGAGGGGAAGCCCAAGGCGACCGTCCCCAGGCCCACAGCTGGGACGGGGTCTCCCACTGCAGAAGTGGCGCTGCCACCGCTGCTGCTTGAGACCCGTGCCGCCCATCCTGGACCTCTTAGGCTCCAGAGCCGCGAGCTCGGGCGACCCTAGTCACTGCACCGGGTCTAGAGAGACTCCGCAGCACAGGCTCCGCGTGCAGGTTAGAGGACTCGAGATACCCAGGTGCCCAGCGCCTCCTCCCTGAAGGAGCCGAGAGCCCGGGACATCAGCCCCCGCGACCCTGGAGGGCGAGCTCCCGGGGTTCCCAGAAACCTGAGCCCAAGACTCCCGGGGTTGGAAGAACTTGGGTTATGGACTGCTAGCGCCCCAACCACTTGTGCCCACTACTTCAAGGGCACCCAGGAGTTTGGGACTCGCCGCACTCCAGCCTGGATGAGGTGTAATTCCTGCTACTAGAGTTGGGGGAACGCAGGAATCCGTGCCATCCACCGCCCTATCTAGAAGTCTCAGGAATTTGGGTCCCTAGCATCCCCATCTGAGACTCAAGAGTCAGGCTCCCAGCATCCTCCATTTAGAGGACCAAGAAATTCGGACTCGGCAGCCCATTTTCCAAGAGACCTCGGATTCTGGCTCCCGGAGCCTGAGAGCCCGAAGTTTACACCCCTGACTTGCAGAGAGATCCAGGGACCCAGGAGTCGGCTCCGCGCCTCCCCAGGGACCATGCTAGGGGTCAGATAGGAGCTGGGCTGCCTCGGTTCGGGGCCGGAGACTGCCCGGGAGGTGAGAGGGAAGGCAAGAGGCCCCGACGGGCTGGGGGAGGGGGCGGCGCCTCCGCAGCTAAACAATGAGGGGGCGTGCCGGCGGGGCGCGAGCGGAGGCGCCGGCGGGAGTTGGGGGCTGGTGGGGTGTGGGAAGGCGGAGGGTTCAGAGAGCAGATCGCGGAGTGACTGGCCGGAGGGGCGGGGGGGATCCAGGCCTCAGGGCCTGCGCCCCAGCTCGCCGCTCTCGGTGGGGGAGGGAGCCGTCTGCTGGACCCTGGCATCCGGTCCCTCGGCCCTCTCCGCCCTCCCCTGGGATCCCGCGGCCTCCCGCCCACGGCTTTTCCCAGCCCTGCCCCTCGCCCTCGGCTGCAGCCAGAGCCCAGCCGTTCCCAGGATCCCTGAGCCTCAGGCCCCAGACAGACCAGACTCCTAGCTTCAGCGACTCTTTTGCTATCTTCACTCTTCTTTGTCTTTGCCTTCCCATCTTTTTCTCTATGTTATCTCTCCTTGCCCCCCTCTTTCTATCCTTTTGCCTCTGTCTGCCCCATGAGTTACTACTCCCTGGGGCCCCTCCTTGGATTTAGACCACACTCCTAATTCTCAGCCCCCAAACTGTGAGTGTGGGCAATTGGAGGCCTATGACGTCTTGGTATCAAAGAAGGGGGTCTTTCTGCAGAAGCCGCTGAGCCACGCAGCCATGCCAGAGGGAGCCCGTGGACTGAGCCTGTCCAAACCCAGCCCTCGCCTTAGCCCCCGCCACAGAGGTGAAGTGTGTGACTGTGCAACTGTGTGTGAGACTCAGACAGGTGAGCATGCAAGGGAGGGGCAGAGCCTGCTGGGCATTCATTCCTTTATTCCAGACACGGTGCAGCCCTCTGGCTGGCCCAATGTTGGGCAATGCTGGCAACACAGGGTGACCAAAATAGCCCCAGTCCTGCCCGCACAGAGCTCCAAGTCTGGTGGGGAAGATGGACTTGTCCCTAGACAGTGACAGTCCGGAGTGGGTATCTCAGGACAGAGTGATCACAGCCAGCATGGGGGGGGGTGGGAGCCACAGGGCTGTGGGAACCTAGTCTTTGGGAAGTCAGAGGAGGCAACATCTAAACAGAATAGGAAGATTGGGAGGAACGAGCTGGGAAAGGCAAGGCAGAGTATTTATTCCATGCGGAGGGAGCAGTGTGTACAAAGGCCCAGAGGTAAGGGGAAGCTGCGTGCGACGAATCTGGAGTGTGAGAAGTGGCGTGGCTGTGGCGAGAGAGCAGACTGGAATGGTCTCATGGCCACCGTGCATAGGGTCCTTTGGACCTGAGGAGTTTGGACTTTATCCTGAGGGCAAGAAGGGGTTGTACTCATGAGAGTGACTGGGTCAGACAGCAAATTGATAGACATCCCAGGCTGATACATGGAGGTGGATTAGAGAAGTGGAGGCCAGCAGCCCAGAGAGGACCCTGATGCGAGAGGACAGGAATGGATGAAGGCAGCACAGCAGAAAGAGGAGAAGGGAGCCTTGGGAAAGACACTGACTAAATGTGTGTGAGTATGAGGGCTGAGAGCACTCACTCAGTTGGGGAGACACCCTAACCTCCTGTTCCACACCCCCAGCAGCCTCCGCAACCCCCGCCATGGCCTCCCTTCGAGGTTCTGGGAGCTCCACATCCTTGAGCACAGTGGGCTCTGAGGGGGACCTGGCCCCAGGGCCCACCCCTGCCTGCTTAGCCTCCAGACCGGAGCCCCTTCCAGGGCCCCCCATCCGCCTGCATCTGTCGCCTGTGGGGACCCCTGGTTTGGTGAAACCCTCAAGGCTGGAGCGTGTGGCCCGTGAGATCGTGGAGACGGAGCGGGCCTATGTCCGGGACCTCCGCAGCATCGTGGAGGTGAGGCAGGAGGGCGCCTGAGGCCAGTGGGTCCCAGCCCAGCCCTTTGCCCCAGTAACCCCAGTCCTCCCCACAGGACTACCTGGGCCCCCTGCTGGATGGCGGGGTCCTGGGGCTGAGCACGGAGCAGGTGGGCACGCTGTTTGCAAACATCGAGGACATCTACGAGTTCAGCAGGTCAGGGGCTGATGGGCCAGGAGAGTGGGGCTAGATGTCGAAACATTGGGCAGGGATCTTGATGGGGCGGGAGGACCCAGATCGTGGAGGAGGGGATGGAGCCTGAGGATCCGGATGAGGTCCAAGTCCAAATAAGGGGACGGGTCCAGGCATCTGGATGGATTTTAGCAATGTGTCAGACTTGGGAGAACAATATATCTAAGGCCCAGATGGAGCCTGGAGATCATGACAGTGCGAGCATTTGTGTCCTGGGAACCCCTCAGTCCCGGACAAACCAGGATGATTGGTCCCCAGTGAAGAGAGATCATGCAGTTATTATTTTTTAAATTGAGAGAGAGAGAGAGAGAGAGAGAGAAATACCTATTTGTTGTTCCACTTATTTATGCATTCATTGGTTGCTTCTTGTATGTGCCCCGACCGGGAATCAAACCAAATGCTCTAACCAACTGAAATATTCGGCCAGGGCTGAGATCATAACATTATTGCAGGGGGTCTGAGAGTCATGACAAGATCTCAGAATCACAATGGAATCTTAAGATTATCACAGCTCTGAATGTTATGACACTGTTGTCCCTGGGTCATGACATGAGACACCCAGGCTCCAGCCAGCTGTGACAAGATTTCAGGCTGAGGAATGTGATTCAGTCCAAGGAAGTCTGAGCAGGTTGTGATGTTCCATGTAGGAATCAGAGGGCTCTTCCTCTGGACATGACAGCCCCTAGAGCAGTGGTTCTCAACCTTCTGGCCCTTTAAATACACTTCCTCATGTTGTGACCCACAACCATAAAATTATTTTCGTTGCTACTTCATAACTATAATGTTGCTACTGTTATGAATCGTAATGTAAATATCTGATATGCAGGATGGTCTTAGGTACCCCTGTGAAAGGGTCGTTCAACCGCCAAAGGGGTCGCAACCCACAGGTTGAGAACCACTGCCCTAGAGAGATACTGGCAGCACCAAGCCCCCACCAAGCCTCTTGGAGTTCTCCCTTGGGAGGGCCTGGGGGCAGGGTGGTCTCTCACCCTTCCCTCTCCCCACAGCCAGCTCCTGGAGGACCTGGAGGGCAGCAGCAGTGCAGTGGGCATTGCAGAGTGCTTCGTGCAGAGGGTGAGTCGGGGTGCCAGGGCTCAATCTGGACTGGTGCCTGGGTAAGTGAGGAGCAAGCCTGTGCTAGGGGGGTCATGGGCAGTCTGAGGTGCTAATTCCCCTGTCACCCGCAGAGTGAAGATTTTGACATCTACACGTTGTACTGCATGAACTACCCAAGGTGAGGGGTCCCAGGTTGTGCCCAGGAGCTGTTGTGCCAGCCAACCTCCCTCCACTCAACCCATCTACCCCTGCCAAACTGTGACAGTAACTGAACTCTCCCTAGCCTGCCCTTGACCCCTGCCTGCCCCCAACCCTCCCACCCCTGCCCACCAGAGATGCCCTCCCTTGACCTGTTCTGTGCCCCCAGCTCCCTAGCCCTGCTCCGGGAGCTGTCGCTGTCTCCACCAGCAGCCCTGTGGCTGCAGGAGCGCCAGGCCCAGCTCCACCACTCACTGCCCCTGCAGAGCTTCCTCCTGAAACCTGTTCAGCGCATCCTCAAGTACCACCTGTTGCTGCAGGTTTGCTGTGGTCCTTGAGGGTCTGCTTGGGGGGGTCAGGTCCTGCCAATGGACCACCCAGTGGTGCATCTAGAGCAGGGGTCCTCAAACTTTTTAAACAGGGGGCCAGTTCACTGTCCCTCAGACCGTTGGAGGGCCGGACTATAGTTTAAAAAAAAAAAACTATGAACAAATTCCTATGCACACTGCACATATCTTATTTTGAAGTAAAAAAACAAAATGGAAACAAATACAATATTTGTATTTGTATGTGGCCCGCGGGCCGTAGTTTGAGGACCTCTGATCTAGAGAGACGAACTGGGGAAGGTCTGGAGAGGCATTTGGTCCCTACAGACTGTGCCAGTGCTTGGGGTAGGGTGTTGGCAGTGGGGACTGGCATCAGCTGATTGGACTTTCTGTCTCTTCCTGTTTATCTCTCTTTGCCTCTGGATCTCCATCTCTGCCCCTACCTTTATATGTCTCTCTGTCTCTATTATTATCATTCTTTCTCTTTCTCTGTTACTGTTCCCCTCCCCGGGTGTCCGGTGACTGCCTGGCAGGAGCTGGGCAAGCACTGGGTTGAGGGCCCGGGCACCGGGGGCCGCGAGATGGTAGAGGAGGCCATCGTGTCCATGACAGCAGTTGCCTGGTACATTAACGACATGAAGCGCAAGCAGGAGCACGCTGCGCGCCTCCAGGTGACTCCAGGGTGGGCTGGATGGGCGGAGTGGCCATGAGGGCCTTCGTGGGGATGGTCAGTGCGTCACAAGCGGCCTCAGAAGGTGGGCTCAGACAGCCCGGCCCCTTGTTAGCCCCCGTGCTGGGATGTGTGTGCCTCCCGTGATGTTTCTGTGTCCCGTGTACCTGGTGGGGTCCTGGCAGGAAGTGCAGCGGCAGCTGGGCGGCTGGACCGGCCCGGAGCTCAGTGCTTTCGGGGAGCTGGTGCTGGAAGGCTCATTCCGAGGTGGCGGAGGGGGTGGCCCCCGACTTCGAGGGGGTGAGCGGCTGCTCTTTCTATTCTCACGGATGCTGCTCGTGGCCAAACGCCGGGGGCCGGAATACATCTACAAGGGCCACATCTTTGTGAGTTACCTGCACACTGTATTCTATGTACTGATACCTGTATCTCTAAAGGGGTGGCCAGGGGCAGGGTCTGGAAGGAGGGACAACCAGGGCCCCGTTTTCTTGAGTCTGAGGGTGTAATAAGGATGGTGAGGCCGGCGGAACGCAGAGGGGGAGGACCTGGATGTGCTCATCAGAAAAGTGTCCACGGGGGAAGCACGTCTTGATTCAGATGAGGGTAGGGAGGGCTGGTGAGGGAGAGCAGAGCCCAGCCTGGAAGAGAGGATCAACGGGAAGGGGGACCCCATACAACCATACAGGGCACATATTTCTAGGGGGTAGGAACCCAAATGCAAGGGCCACATTGTTGAATCCAAGGGCTCTGAGCCTGCCACCCTCTCTGCTCGCCTATTCAGTGCTGCAACCTGAGTGTGAGCGAGAGTCCTCGTGACCCTCTAGGGTTCAAGGTGGCCGATTTGACCATTCCCAAGCACAGGCACCTGCTTCAGGTGAGGAGAATGGGGCTGGGTGGGCAGGGTTCCCTCCAGCTCATAGACCTCGCACCTGACTTCCCACTCCACCCCCACCTACCGCCAGGCCAAGAACCAAGAAGAGAAGAGACTGTGGATTCACTGTCTCCAGCGTCTCTTCTTTGAGAACCACCCTGCCTCTATCCCAGCCAAGGTACAGCTCCTGCCACAGATGGGGGCTGTCAGAGTGCCAGAGACTCTGGCCCCCCAGTAGTTCTGGAGGACACTGAGTGCAGGGGACTCTCTTAAAACGTGGCGGTTAAATTGCAGATAGGCTGCCTGGGTTTGAATTTCAGCTCCACTGTCCCGGCTTGGTGACTTTGATCAACCTCTCTGACCTCAGTTTCCTCACCAGGAAGAATAATAGCACCAACCTCATAGGGTTGTGGTGAGGAATAATTGTCATCAGTCATGTAATGTGCCTGTCATGTAGCAGTACTCACTAATGGGACTATGACTCAGGTGCTCAAGAGACCGGCTCCTCAACCCTCATCCTTGTGTCTTTCAGGCAAAACAAGTTCTTCTTGAAAACAGCCTGCACTGTGAGTTGGGGCCTTGGGTTGGTAGGTATGGAAGTAGAGGGATTACTTCCAAGAAAGAGTAGATTCTTAGCCCCAAATCTCTCCCCACAGGTGCTCCTAAAAGTAAGCCTAGCCCAGAGCCTGTGATCCCCCTACTTGGGTCTCCCCGACCTCGAGATGCTAGAAGTTTCACCCCTGGACGAAGGAACACAGGTAAAGAAGAGTTCCGCTCCCTTCTCCCCCAGGACTCAGGAATGTACGTACCCCTAGCCCTTCCTCTCCTAGAAGCCTGGGGTTGGGCTCATAACGAGGTTCTAATCTGCCTCTCCCACAGCTCCGTCTCCAGGCCCCTCCACTGCCCGCCATGGCCGTAGACAGTCTGGTGAGTTGATTCCACTGAAAGGTTAACTAGGGATCGGGGTGGGAGCTGGGCCCTTGACATCAGTGTGTCCTCTCCCCAGAGCCAGTGAAGGACCCTTATGTCATGTTTCCACAGAATGGTAAGTCCCTGCCTAGCCCAGCCAGGTCCAGCCCTGTCTGTCTGTCTGTCTCTTCCCGTGGGATGCCCAGTGTTTACGGGGGAGGGGTGATAGTGCAACTCATCAATTATAAGGAGTAAACTTATTCCTACATCTCACTTTTTTTCTCATTTCTTCTTTCCCAGCTAAGCCTAGACTCAAGGTAAGAAATCTCTTGGGATGGAGTCTGGGGACCAAGAACAAGAATCTGATGGAGGAGGGAGCTTGAGTTATCAACTCCTGGGTTTGAATAAGAAGGGGACTGGGAAGAAGGGTGCTGACAGCTCTGGGTGCTTGCCCTCCATTCTTTCCTTCCTCATAGCATGCTGGCAGTGAGGGGGAGCTCTACCCCCCTTTAGAGCCTCAGCCATCGGGTCCAGCTTCTGGACCTGCTGAGGACTTGGAAGACACTGGACCCCCCACGCTGGACCCCTCTGGGACCTCAATCACTGAAGAAATCCTGGAACTGCTGAACCAAAGAGGCCTCCGAGATGCAGGGGTGAGCTGGGCATCCCATCACCGTGTCCTTGGGGCTCTCGCTTGGGCAGGCACAGACCGGGCACCGGAGCAGCCAAAGCACCTTGATACTGTTGGTCTCTTCCCCAGTGCCCACTACAGCCACCTCCCCACGACATTCCCAAGTTCCCTGGAGACTCCCAAGTGCCCCGTGATGGTGAAAGTCTCACATTCCCAGCCCTGCCCAGCCGGGACTCTTCAGAAGAGGAGGACGAAGAGCTGGATATGGACGAACGGGGCCCTTCCCCACTCCATGTCTTAGAGGGACTCGAAGGCTCCGGTGCAGCTGAAGTTCCCGACATTCCTGGCCTTACCAAAAATCCTGCCGTGTCCACCCTCCCTGAAATGTCTAGCCTTTCTGAAATTCCTCCAATGCCCTGCCTTCCCAGTCTCTCTGACATTTCCAGTGTTTTTGAAATGCCCTGCCTTCCTGTCATACCTAGTGTCCCCGACATTCCTGGTCTTTCCAGCCCTCCCACCCTTCCCTGTGACTCTTGGCTGCATGGCCCTCTGCAGGAGCCAGATGAGGCTCTAGCCACCAGGAGAGAACTGTTCTCTGGAGACCGTGCCGGGAAACTGGGAGAGCCCTCCTCAGACGGCAGGGCAGGGCAGGCAAGGGAGGAGGAGGATGGGGTATCATTTCCAGATTTCCAGCCCCAGGATGGTACCCAAGATCAGGATGAGCTGGGATTCCGCTCTTGCTCAGAAATCCGGAGTGCCTGGCAGGCTCTGGAGCAGGGGCATTTGGCCCGGCCAGGTTTCCCAGAACCGCTGCTGATTCTGGAAGATTCAGATCTGCCAGGAGGGAGTGGGAGTGGAAAGGCTGGAGCCCCCAATACAGAGCGGGCCGCATCCCGAGTGCGAGAGTTGGCCCGGCTTTACAGTGAGCGGATCCAGCAGATGCAGCGGGCTGAGACTCGGGCATCGGCCAATGCTCCCCGCCGCAGGCCATGGGCTCTGGCCCAACTCCAACTGTCCCCCTGCCTGCCCCATGAGCAGGCCGAGCCAGGTGAGGTCCGGGTATGTGGTTGGCAGAGGTAGCCCATGCTGGAATGCCAATACCTGACTCAGTCTTCCTTTCTTTGGATACAGGGCCCCTGCCTGCATTTGGACACGTGTTGGTATGTGAACTGGCCTTCCCGCTGACTTTGGCCCAGGAATCTGTCCCCCTGGGCCCTGCTGCCCAGGTTCAAGCTGCTGCACCCCTGTCTAAGCAGGGAGGCAGCCTGGGTGGCCAGGGTCTAGATGTTTCCAGTTTGCCTGAGCAAGACCATAGGGGCATCCGGATTCCAGATGCTACCACTTTGCCTGAGCAAGGCCTCTGGAACGTCCAGATTCCAGCCACCACACCTTTTCCCAAGCAGGAAGGCCCAGATGTCCAGGTCCCAGCTATTACATCTCTACCTGATCAAGAAGGCCACCCGGAAATGCAAATTTCAACGACCACTCCTTTGCCTGCGCATAGAGGCCACAGGGATATACAGCTTCCGGCTACCACCTTTTTCCCTCAGCAAGAATGTCAGATGGACATCCAAGTTCCAACCACCCCAGCTTTGCTGAAGCAGGGAAGTTGTTCTCGTGTCACAGGTTTAGCCACCTCTCCTATGCCCAAGCAAGAAGACCGCCGAGACTGCCCAAGTCCAGCCAGCACCCCATTAACTAAGCAGGGAGGTTTCAGGGCTGTTCGGTCCCCAGCCACTGCCTGCAGCCAAGCCGTTGACCCTTTGCTTCTGCATGGAAGCAGCCTGGACCATCAGATCCCCGCCAACACCCCACTGCCCTTGGAACCTGACCTCCCAGACATTCAGGTTCTGGATACCTCACCTTTGCCTGTATATGGAAGCCACCTAGACCATCAGATCCCAGCCAATGCTCCATTGTCTTTGCCCCAGGATCTCCCAGACATTCAGGCTCCAGCTGCCATAGCCGTGCCCCAGCCACAAGGCCTCATGGACATACGGGTCCAAGCATTCGCACCTTTGCCCAAGCAGGGAGACCTGCCCGATATCCAGGCTGCCACTGCTGTACCTTTGCTCCAGGAGCAAAGCCTCACAGACCTTCAGGGCCCAAAACCTACACCTTTGTTGGAGCAGAAGAGCCTCACAGACATCCATTTTACAGCTGCCACTCCTCTGCCTGAGCAAGGAAGCTCATGGGACATTCAGGGCCTGTCATCCACCCCAGTTCAGACCACTGTGGCTTTGTCAAAACCAGAAGGCCACCCTGTCTCTCCCGTTGCCAGGTCAGAGTCTTCAGACTTGACTCCACCCCACAGTCCCTCACCCGCAACCCGTCAGCTCCTGGGTCCCAACGCAGCTGCTCTCTCAAGATACCTGGCAGCCTCATACATCAGCCAGAGCCTAGCTCGGAGGCAGGGGCCTGGGGGAGAGGCCCCCCAGGCTTTCCGGGGTTCCTGGTCCTCTTCTGCCCCCACATCACGGGCACCTTCACCGCCGCCCCAGCCCCAGCCCCCACCACCTCCAGCCAGGAGGCTCAGCTATGCCACCACAGTCAACATCCATGTCGGGGGTGGCGGGCGGCTACGGCCAGCCAAGGCCCAGGTCAGGTTGAACCACCCTGCTCTATTAGCTTCCACCCAGGAATCTGCGGGCTTTCGCAGAGCCCAGGGGGCTCCTGATGCCCCTTTCCACATGTGAGCCAGGATATCAGGCTTCTTAAAAAGCAAGGACTTCAACCAAATGCCACAGACTCTCAGAACTTCACCCAGAAGTCCAGACACTGAAGACAAGTCTAAAATTGCTGCGGCTTTCCAACTTCTAGGTCTGCTTTGGCAAGTGGTCCTTATTACTTACCTTGATTAACTCAGCAGGGATGGGGATGGGGGTTTCATTAATATTTTGTTAATTAATATTGTGACAGTATGTCTCATTTCCAGTTCTGGAGATAGTGGGGGATAACAGAAGACGATGAGTGGGAAAGTCTGTCACAGTACAATTCAGTGGTTCTGAAAATTTGGGAAATCTCAAACTCTTTTAAGAATTACTGGAACCTGGACCCATTTAAATTTGGTGTGTGATTTCACAGGGTTTCTGAACTGCTTTATGCCCATCCAGAAAAGCTAAGAAGCTTTGTTCCAAGTACAAATTCATTCCCTTAGCAGTTTATCCAGTCCGTGTGTCCCATCATCCACTTATCTCATCTGCTCGGCCACCTTTACACCTCTCCATGCAGCTGTCTGTCCATCTATTTCACCCATCTTTCAATCCATCATCCCACCCATATGCCTTGACTTATTCAACCATCTCTATTCATCCATCATCCTACCCACCCATCTAGCGTTCATTCTTCCATTAATCCATTGATCCATCTGTCATCGCACCTGTTCCTCTTTTCCACGCAACCCTCTCCATTCATCCATGTAACTCTCCGTATTTTCATCTCTATCTGTTCAGCCATACATCTTATTCACATAACCATCTCCTCAACCATCTTGACCACTATCCATCCTTCATTGGATTCTGCTGTCTTGGTACTACAGAACTTCAAAGACAGTTCCATGCTAACACCAAATTGGATCAGGTTTGAGATTCTGAGAAAATTTGTCCCCCATCTGTCCAATCCTGGCAAACACTCCCACCTTCATGACTATTCTGGTTCTTGTGCTCACCCACACATAATCAGACCCCTTTTCCCCCTTCTCTAGTTTGAGACCTCTACAGAGCCTTAGTGTGCCCCCTCACCCCAAAAAAATTCAGGTTATAGAGACAAAGGCATTTTCCAAAAAGATTTTTTTTTAATTATTGATTTTAGAGAGGAAGGGGAAGAGAGAGTGAGACATCAATTTATTGTTCCACTTATTTATGCATTAATTGGTTGATTCTTGTATGTGCCCTGCTGGGGATCGAACCTGCAACCGTGGCCTATGGAGACAATGTTCTAACCAACTGAGCTACCTGTCCAGGGCCAAAGGATCCTTTATGCCCTCCTAGCTGCAGCATGCCCTGTGAGAAGCATAACCTAATCAATTTCTTTGGTAACATTAGCTTTTTTAATTAAACATTTACCCTCTTGTGCTTTTGCACAGCTTATTTAACCTTTGTTGGAATTTTCTGAGGCACTAGAGTCAATGTAATCTCTCTCTGAGCGTGGGTTTTCTCATGTATAATGGGGACAACAGTACCCCATCTTGGAGGGGTCTTGTAGGGTCACTGTAAAGATTCAGTGAAGGAGCCCTGGCCATTGTGATCCACTGGTAAGAGTATCAGCCTGTCCACTGAAGGATCACAGGTTCGATTCCTGGTCAAGGGCACATAACTGGATTGCAGTTTCGATCCCTGGATCTCTGGCCCCAGTTGGGGTGCATAAGGGAGACAACCAATTCATTGATGTTTCTCTTCTCCCCTCCTCCTTTCCCTCCCTTCCACTCTTTGTAAAAATGGAAAAAATAACCTCAGGTGAGGATTAACAACAACAAAAAAGATTCAGTGAAGTTATCTTCAATTCCCAAGTGTGTTTGAGCCTCTGACTCACAGCACATTGTTCAAATCACAGATGTCCCAGGATCTAGTCCCAGACTATAGAATCACAACCTCCAGGACGGGAGCCTAGGAATCTGAAGTTTCAGCAATCAACTAACAACAGCAAAAAAGGCTGAGATTTATCGAATCCTAATGGCATACCATGGGCATTAGTCACTTCATATGAACTCAATCACTGTGAGTCCTCACAACAGCCCTAAAAGGCAAGTGAGGACTTTAATCCCCACTTTAGAGATGAGGATAATAAGAAAGATTGGATAAGGAACTTGCCCAGTCACACAGGAAAGGGGGCAGAGCTGGGACTCCATTTCCTGCAGCCCAACAGAGCCCATACTCGAGTACCTGTCCTGTGCCAGATACTGTTTTTGCCACTGGGGGCACAATAAGGAGCACTTTCCCCACCCCCACCCCCAACTTGAGACAGCCCAGTACTCCAAGGGTCCTAGGTGATAAGGAAGCCAGGACAAGGCCTGGCTTAATAAATGTGAGCTGCTGGCTTCTATTCAGTTGGGCAGTAACCATGCCCTACACCAGGGCCTGGGCCTGCTCCGCTGCAGCCTCCCCAAGGTCAGGACAGAGGCTGGCCCTCCTCTCAGCCCCAGTTGCACATTCCCAGCCACCCCCAGCTGCACATTCCCAGCTGAAGGAAAGTTCACAGCCTGACTTGGGCTCCCAGCAGCGCCGGAATTCCCGGTATTTGAGGAGGCGTCAGGGAGGGAGAAAAGGCTGTCTACTCTAAGGCCTGGCGCAGGGAAAGAGGCAAGTGCCTTCAGCTCCTCCAGATGCATCCCAGCTGTGCCTCTGGGAGACAGCCAGGAGCCTCAACGAGGTGGAGTGAGGGGGGTATCTCTGGATCCTGTGGGAAAACTATGGGCACCAGGCTTGCCTTAGTCCCTCCTGCTCCCTGCCCCTAAATTCCATTCCTCCTGCCTGCCCAATTATATTTGCTTCATAGGCCAGCTCTGAAGCCTCAGGAATATAGTTTGCCTGTTGTAAGCCGCTTTTAGATCTTCTGCAAAATCAGGCTCAAACTGGGAAGAGCAGAGGTTTGGCTGGTGTGTGGTTGAGCATCAACCTATGAATCAGGAGGTCACGATTCAATTCCCAGTCCGGGCACATGTCTGTGATCCCCAGAGTGGGGTGTGCAGGAGGCAGCTGATCCACAATTCTCTCATCATTGATGTTACTATCTCTCCCCCTTCCTCTCTGAAATGAATACAAATATATTCTTTTTTTTAAAAGGGAAAGGTGGAGGCTAGCTGGATTGCTCAGTGGATAGAGCGTTGCCCTGTGGACTGAAGGGCCCCCAGATCGATTCCACTCAAGGCATGCATGCTCAAGGCATACATCTCGTTGCGGGCTCAATCCCTGGCCCATCGGGAAGCATGCAAGAGGCAATCCCCTCCTCTCCCACTCTCTAAAAATCAGTGGGAAAATATCCTCTGGTGAGGATTAACAAAAAACAAAGGAGGGGGATACTGCTATCTTCCTTGGGAGCGTTAGGTTAGTGCCAGTCAACTGAAGTTAACCCAAGTGAGCTCCATTTCCCATGCAAAAAGCTTGCTGAGCTGCCTTTTGCCACAGGGCTCATTTTCTCATCTGTAATACTGTGCAATGCATTCCTCAAATACCACTGTTAGAATTGCCTAGTCTTCAGTACAGTAATGTGCTGTATAGGTTTGCAGCCTAGGAGCTGTAGGGGAACAGAATTTGCCACCTCACAATGTGCCCATTTGGCATGAGGATTATTTTAGGCTGGTTAAAAAAAATAGCAGACATGGGAGAAGCTCTGAAAACCAAGTAGAGGTTACCCTCTGTAGGACATTTACTTTTGTAAATTGGAAATCTCCATTGGTAAGGACCAGGAAGAGGGGTTGACCTTCCCTGGAAACTCAATGGAGACAAGGACTTAACACCCTTAGCCTTGTTCACTGTGCTTTTCCTGGTGATCTATAACTGATCCCCGCCTCCCACACCACCACCAAACCCGTGTCTTCGATCTTCAGCTGAAGAACGTATCCAAGGTTGGCTTCAACTGTGTTACAAGGACTAGCTTAAAAGCAACAGAATTTTATAGGATCAACTTAGTGGGGTTGATTGAGCACCAATTAGGTGCCATGCTAAGCATCTTCACAACCATTTTGATGAATGACTGTTTTCCTGGGCCTCTTCCTTATATACAGGAATACATTTTTTTTTCCTCCTGTCATTCTTTTATTATGGCGATGTGTCAGCCAAGAACCCAGAAGGTAGAGGAAAAACTATTTTTCCTTCCCTACACAACAGGCTGTGTAGTGGGCTGTACCACCTAGGCTTGTGTCAAGTACAGTTTGCACCATGAAAACACCTACCAACGCATTTCTCAGAGCATATCTCCACTGCTAGGTGGTGCATGACTGTATTTGTATTTATTCCCTATGTATCAGTGCTATCCCACAGATACAGTGGTCGGCAAACTCATTAGTCAACAGAGCTAAATATCAACAGTACTTCTTCAAAATAGATTCGCCCAGGCCGAAAACTGACTTCTGCGCGTGGGCCACGAAGTTTCAATCGCACTGTACGCGTGCCAGCACATGGTATTTTGTGGAAGAGCCACACTCAAGGAGCCAAAGAGCCACATGCGGCTCACGAGCCGCAGTTTGCCGACCATGGCCATAGAACTTTCAAGGAAAATGTTCTCGCCTGTGCAGCTCAGCTTGGTAGCCAAACGACTGTGTTGGGTAGGGCAGATACAAAATAGAGCAACTGGACAGTAAATCTCAAGTTCCTTCTGCTATAAAAATTTGTGTAACTTTCCCCTCAATTAACAGTCTAGTGTGGTAAGACACCACCAGTACTCAGCAGGGGGAGTATCTCCCCCACCCCCAGCAGATGGCTGGGACATCTAGGTTGGCTGAGAAGACTGGCATGAAGAGATGCCCTTACCAGAGCAAGTGAGGTGCCTATAGAAAGGCAGGGATGGCCCTAGCTGGTTTAGCTCAGTGGATAGAGCCTCGGGCTGAGGACTTAAGGGTCCTAGGTTCAATTCTGGTCAAGGTCATGTACATCCACAGTGGGGGGTGTGCAGGAGGCAGCTGATCGATGTTTCTCTCGTTGATATTTCTAGCTCTCTATCCCTCTCCCTTCCTCTCTGTAAAAAATCAATAAAAATATATTTAAAAAATAAAAAGGCAGGGATGGGGGAATGAACTGAACTCCCAATGTGGAACTCTGCATTGGATATGAAGACTAAGGGACTTGAACATCCCAGGATTTTGGTATCTGTGGGTGGTCCTAGAACCTATACTAGCTGTACATATACACGCACCATCCCACAGAATTTTCTTTTTGACAGTGGAAATGTCCTATCACGTTGTAGCCCAATGGTAGGAACTGAAAGCCCACTTGTTGGCTCTCATTGAAGGGCACGCACATCGAAGACCTCAAAGCCATGTTTTGAGCCCCATTAGCACAGTTACTAGAGAGCCTAACTAGGACTTACTTTTCCCCCAGGAGGCAGTATTGACTTCTGGTTGAAGCCAGATGAAGCCCCTGTGGGTTTTAGGGCCCTTGCCCCCTAATCTTATCTAAGCTACAGATTGATATTAAATCCCTGCCCTATCTGGTTTGGCTCAATGGATAGAGGGTTGGCCTGCGGACTGAAGGGTCTAGGGTTTGATTCCGGTCAAGGGCACATGCTCAGGTTGTGGGCTCAATCCCGTTGTGGGTGTGCAAGAGGCAGCCAATCAATGATTCTCTCTCATCATTGATGTTTCTCTCTCTCCCTCTCTAAAATCAATAAAAATATATTAAAATTCCTTTCCCAGCCCAGTCATGCCCTTAGTTGCTGACTTCAGACTCCACCCAGACCATCTTTCTTTGTAGTCAAGATTATTGATAGTATACATTCCCCTGCTCTTTCCTGAGGTGCTAACCAACAGCAAAAGAATTGAAATAAAGACAAACTCATTGATACCCTAAACAAACAATTGCCCCGAACCTCCTCATCTCAGCTGTGCCCGCACACTCCACTCCTCTGGGGTGCAGGGAAAGGGGCCAGGTCTGCTCCCACCTACCTTCCCACCCATCCACACTAACCCCAGAGTGGTGGCTTATGGAAGGGCTTAAAATCCAGACTGGCAGTGGGTTTGAGGTGTTTCCTGTATTTCTTTTAGCCAAAGACTACCACAAAAGATAGCACAATCCTTGAAACCTTAAATTCCATGACCATTGTTTATTATAAAGGTGAACCCAGATGAGCTTATCGGTAAGATTTCTGGTAGCGAGCACGGGCACCAGGACCACCAAACTTTTTGGATTCACAGCGACGGGGATCAGCTACCAGCAGGGTCCGGTCATACTGGATAAGGATGTCTTTGATTTCCTTCTTGGAAGCTTCATCCACATCTGGGGATAAGAAATGGGATAAAGATTTAGATGACCACGGAAGCATTCGCCTACTGTCTGGAGCTAAATGCCAGAGCTGGCACTTGACTTGCACCCACCCCCACGCTGATGGGAAGGACCCACTCACTCACATTTCTGGTAATAGGCCACCAGGGCTTTGGAAATGGACTGGCGGATTGCTGTGAGAAAACCACACAAAATAAGGTACATTAGTTTTAAGATCCAGGAGTAGGACCTTGCTCTCAGAGCCACCTCCCACCCATGTTGCCCAGGTCCTCCTGGGACTTACCATAAATCTGGGCCACATGACCACCACCCTTCACACGGACTCGGATGTCCACGCCAGCAAATCGCTCCTTCCCAAGAAGCAGAACAGGTTCCAGGAGCTGGAGGGGGGGAGATGATAGGATTTTAGACCACAATCTGGGCGACTGAGCCACTTCATTGAGCATCCTTCTCTCTCTTCATGTAGCTTCTGCCACCAATGGCCCCAAAGTACTAGTGGCCGTGGGAGGGTTGAGCTATCACTACACAGCCAGGAATGGAGGAATGGAAGACCGATGAGATTGTTCAAAGCAAACCTAAGCAGGCAACCTCCCTGCATCTCAGATTCCCCATCTCAGACTGGTTCTTAAGACTTCTGACTTTTAGCTCAATAGTAAGGAAACCTTTGCTGCTACCAAAGCTGCCTCAAACAACAAAAAGCACTCTAGGGCTATATCAGGTGCCTTTTCTGGGTTCCCCATCTGAGTTCTCCATCCTCCCTTTGAGCCCCACAGATTTCCAAAGGAATTACAACCACACAGTAATGTGTGCCACATCCTCATTTTGCCAGACATAAGCATCTTGCATGTGCTTGGACACATTTATTTTACCTATTTTAGGTCTCAGATCACAGGTCTCCCTTCAAACCGCCCCCATCCTGCCCTGACCCACTCAGATGCCAGAATCCTCGCCTGGTCCCCCCATCCCAACTCCAAATACTCTGGGAGTAGTGTCTGGTATTAGATCCATTCTGTTTCCCCCAGTAGACTGGCAGCTCTTTGAGGGCAGGGCCTGGGGCCTTCTGGATCACTGTTGCCCCCAGCACTCACAGGCTGTGCATACAAAGCCTTCAAATAAACTGGAAGAGTAAGCCGCAATATGTAATGTCTGCTATACCAAGTATCTTAGACCCTACCTCTAAATTCTAACTAACCCCGAAATGTGGATGTTATTCTTTTTTTTTTAAATATATTTTATTGATTTTTTACAGAGAGGAAGGGAGAGAGATAGTTAGAAACATCGATGAGAGAGAAGCAGCGATCAGCTGCCTCCTGCACACCCCCCACTGGGGTCGTGCCCGCAACCAAGGTACAAGCCCTTGACCGGAATTGAACCTGGGACTCTTCAGTCCCCAGGCCGCCGCTCTATCCAGTGAGCTAAACTGGCCAGGGCAAGGATGTTATTCTTTACATTTAAAAGTAATAGACTTTATGGAAGGTATTCTAATTTATCCTCACAACAGCCCTTGAAGGTAAAACTTATTCCCATTTTACAGATGACGAACTCAACAAAGGAAGAGTAGTTAGTTGCCTCAACATAGGCTATCAGAGACAAAAATCACACTTCAATCTCAAAGAAACTGAGGCTCCAACAGAGAGGAGCCCCTTCTCAGCCAAGCAAAATAAACCCAAATTCCATTCCTGTTCTTTTAAATCTTACTGAGTACCTACAAAGTCCAGAGGAGTGGAAACTGTTATCCCTTATTAACTAATTTCGAGAAATCAGGCCAAAAAAACTCTGGTAATGCTCTTGTCTCTTGTCCGCAATTGAGTGGGCTTCCAAATATCCGTTTTCAAAGCACCTTCTCAATCTTCAACATTCACTTTTTTTTATTAAATTTATTGGGGTAATATTGGTTAATAAAGTGTACAATTCTGCCATGTGCCATCTGCACATTATACTGTGTGTTCACCACCCCACGTCAAGTCTCCTTCCATCACTATTTATCCTTTACTCTCTTCTACCTCCACCTCTAATCATCCAGGTTTTCACTCACTCTAAGCTTTTATCACATCTTCTGTACCCCCAAACCCCACACCATCGCCAAATACCCCATTTTTCTGATCCCAATTCAGCTTCTAAACATCCCTGTTGGTACCAGATTCCTCAGCTTCCAAGATCAACGAACTCCAGGAACCTGCTTATTTCAACATCTGTCCACAGTCCCCCATTCAACCCAAACGCCCGTCGTCAGTGCCAGCACCTTGTACTGAAGCGTCCGCGGCTCGATCATCTCCAGGGGCCGTCCGTTCACCTTTATGAGGCCGTTGCCCCGTTTGCAGTGCGCCACGGCTGTGGCCGTCTTCTACAGAAAGCGAGGGGAGAGACGAGGGCCACGTGAGATCACGGTTCCGGCTCCCGCGTAGGCCCAGAAACCTGCCATCGACCCCTTCCAGACCCGGCTTCCCCGACCCCTCTCCCCGGCTCCCGGCCCACCTTGCGTCCGAAGACCTGCACAGACTGCAGAGGACCCTTGGACGGCATGACTGCGGGCGTGCACAGAGATCCTCACCGCGCGGCGCCGACACCGGAAAAGGGAAACGCGGGGCCACCCGGGCGGCTTTACAGGGTGTGCGCAGGCGCCTTGAGCACAGCGTCGCGACGAGGAGGAGCTTTACGGCTGTGAGGTAGCCAGAGGGCAGGACTCCGGTTGGCGGCAGGATGGCGGATCCCCTGAGCGGTGGGCGGGACCTGGAGCGGAAGGGGCGGGGCCTGAAGGGTAGTGCAGCCAAAGAAGGGTGAGGAGCACACGCCGTTCTTCACATCTTCATCCCTCATTGGTCACAGCAGTTTCATTTGCATGCCGGTTTTTACTAACCTCCCTCCTCCTACCCCCTGCAAACACCGATCCTAAGTCCCCGATAAAGAGGCCTTCCTTAACCCTCATCGCCCGCAGACTTCCTCCCCAAAGCCTCCCCCGCCAGAATCTCCCCTCCGGAGCCGGCAATCAGGCAGGATTCCCAGGTTGAGGATTCAGAGTCCTCCTACCCGCTGGAGCCCACCTTCTTGGGGAGTCCTCTCCCAGAGTCCTCTTCCTCCTGGAGTCCCCTCCCCTAGAACCCACCTTTCACCAGAATCCTCTCAGAAGTCCACTCCCCTGTCTGCCTCTTGGGGTCCCTCACTCTGGATTCCTTTCCCTTCATCTCCCTCCACTCAAGGGCTTCCTCCCCCATCGTTCCCCCCACAATCTCCTCAGAACCCCCTCCTCCGGAATCTCCCTTTCTCCCTAATACACCTTTTCTAGAACCAACCCCCTAGAATCTCCTTTCACAAAATCTTCCTCTCTCTCAGAGCCCTCTCCCTCAAAATCGACCATCCTTAAGAATTTATTTCCCTTCAGAGCCTCCTTTCCCCAGCAACCGATGTCCTTGGAATTCCTCTCCCAGAATCCTCCTTCCCTTAGAGACCTGCCTCCGGAATCTCCCTCGCAGGCTCCCTACCTGGAATCCCTAGATCATCTCCGCGTTCTCTGCCCCCAGGCCTCTCTCCACAGAATTTTCCAGCCCAGTGCCCCCCGCCCCCACCCCCTCCCATCTGAGCAACCTCAGGAGGGGGTCACCTGCCTTGTTCCCCCCACTCAGGATGCTCCCTTCCCAGCCAGGAGGATCCTCTAGGCTGTGTGGAGGGAGCCCACTGCTGCCTCAGTTTCTCTGGCAGCACTGGGCCTCGGGTCCAAGGTTCAAAGGGGTGTGGTAATTCACCTTTTGCCTGGAGGCCTGAGATGAGGCAGAGGTTGGTGGGCCTAGAGTCCAGCTCCAAAAGGGTGAGAGAGTGAGAGGGAAAGGGGCAGGAGGAAGGGAGCACCCACAGCATGACCTGGAGGGACACACAGACATAACAGCACACGTGGAGCAGAAAGACAAAGGGGCCAAGGGAGAAGAGGAGGAGAAAGGAGAGACACCTGTCAGTCAGAAAATACAAGCGATGGAGATTCCGAGACAGAGAGCCCAAACCCTCAGAAAGAGACAGACAGGGACAGGCAGGCACAGAGATCCAAGATACGTGGGACAAGTAGAAGCAGAAAGGAGAGCAAAGACCCCCGTTATGCACCTTCAGACACGGATAAGGCCTAGCACAGGATGCCCACTCACACCACGCACTACTATCTTATGGGCCCATTTGGGAGCGGAGGAGGCTCCAAACTCTCCAGGCTGATCCTCATGTACTAATCAAGCCTCCTATCTGCCTTGGGGGGGGGGGGGGGGGGTCAGTAAGCCCCCTGACTTAGGCCCTCTCTACTCTAGAGTCACAGTCTTCCCCTGCCTCTTGGAGAGCATTCCCTGAGTATCTGTGGACTGAGTGGAGCTGGACAGGGAGGGAACGGGGCAGTTCCCTTCACCCCCTCCAGTCTTCCAACTTGCTCCCTCTCTCTGTACCTCTTGCTTCCGGGACCCTGGGCCACGGGACCAGAGAAAGCCTGGGGATAGGCAGGGTGCCCATGCGGCCTCTCTGGATCATTCTCCTGCTGGTAAGGCCTTCAGGGGGCCCAGGACCACCCCTCTGTCCTCAGGAGCCTTTCTACTTCCTGGTTGCCATCATGAAGATGCTGGTGAGGAGCAGGAGGGGAGAGTCAGCAGTCAGGCAGGGAGGGAAAGCAGGGGCATGTCTGCGGAAGCTCAGGCTCTCCCACTCCAAGATCTGATTCTCCTTCCTACCTCAGAATTGTAGTGAAACAAAAATGATGGCAGTCTCTACACCCTAGATGATCTCTTGGTGAGTATTTCATTAGCTTCTTAGTGAAGTTGGAAGTTTTGGAAGAATCCACTAGGCTTGGAAGACATGACTGTTAGCGGCAGAGGCATTGGCACTAGTGTTCTGGGTATCCAGTCCATGACCCAGCCCCAGTCTTGACAAATATATTTTGTTCCCTGCTGTCTCTGAAGTCTAGAACAATGATGGCACATCTAATCTAATAAAAGAGAAACATGGTAATTAGCGTACGACCGCTACCCTTCCCATTGGCTAATTAGCGAGATATGCAAATTAATCACCAGCCAAGATGGCGGTTAATTTGCATATGTAGGCACAATGCAGGGAGGCGAAAGGGAAAGCACGGAAGAAGCTCCCTGCCACTGACAGTGATCGGAAACCCAGGGGGGAGCTAAGAGCCGGGGGGAAGGGCAAAGGCGGCCACCAGGGCCGCCTTTGCCCTGCCCCCCAGCCATGATCGGAGAATCGGGCGCCTTTGCCGCACTGGCCAGTGATAGGGGGAAGTAGGGGTGGAGCCAGCGATGGGAGCTGGGCAGGGGCGGAGCCCGCGATCGCAGGACGGCTGCAGCTGGAGGGGGTCCCCTGCCCAGGCCTAATGCCTCGGCTAGAGGCGTTAGGCCTGGGCAGGGGCGGTGCCAGCGATCATGGGGAGCAGGGGCAGAGTCGCTGATGGTGGGAGCTTGGGGTCCCCTGCCCAGGCCTAATGACTTGGCCACAGGCGTTAGGCCTGGGAAGGGGTGGAGCAGGAGGTCTCTTGGAGAGCTGTGGGTCCCCTGGGTGAGAGGCATTAGGGCGGAGCCGTCAATTGCAGGGAGCAGGGGCCGAGTTGGCGATGGTGGGGTGCTGGGGGTCCCTTGCCCAGGCCTAATGCCTTGGCCAGAGGTGTTAGGCCTGAGCATGGGCAGAGCCAGCGATCGTGAGCAGGGGCGGCGTGGGGGATCATAGGGAGCTGGGGGTCCCCTGTCCACCCTGATCCGGGACACCCTTCAGGGCAAACCAGCTGTCTCCCACCCGTGCACCAGGCTTCTATCCTATATAATAAAAGGGTAATGTGCACATGCAATTTTTTTCCAAATATATTTTATTGATTTTTTACAGAGAGGAAGGGAGAGGGATAGAGAGTTAGAAACATCGATGAGAGCGAAACTTCAATCAGCTGCCTCCTGCACACCCCCTACTGGGGATGTGTATGCAACCAGAGTACATGCCCTTGACGAGAATCGAACCTGGGACCCTTCAGTCCGCAGGCCAACGCTCTATCCACTGAGCCAAACCCGTTAGGGCGGTAATGTGCAAATTGACCCTAACAGCAGAACGACTGGGAATGACTGGTCACTATGACACACACTGACCACCAGGGGGCAGATGCTCAATGCAGGAGCTGCCCCATGGTAGTCAGTGCACTCCCACAGCGGGAGCTCTGCTCAGCCACAAGCCAGGCTGACAGCATCACAGAGGCAATGGTGGGAGCCTCTCCTGCCTCCTCAGCAGCTCTATGGATATTCAACTGCAGCTTCGGCCCGCTGGCAAGTGGACATCCCCCAAGGGATGTATCACTGCCAGCTTAGGCACAATCCCCCGGGGAGCAGGCCTAAGCCAGCAGGTGGACATCCCCCGAGGGGTCCCAGACTGCGAGAGGGCACAGGCTGGGCTGAGGGACCCCCGAGTGCACAAATTTTTGTGCACCGGGCCTCTAGTAATAACAAATAATGATGACGATTATAGCTACACATAAATAGTGTTTACTCTGTGCCAGATACTAGTCTAAATGCTTTAAGTATATTAGCTTATTTACTCTTCACACTGATCCTCTAAGGTGGACAGGGCCATCGTGTGTATGTGTGTGTGTGTGCACGCGTGCGCGCCTTGTGTGTATGGATGTGAAGGTTGTACACTGCACAAGGATCCCACATACACAAGGATAGTATTCACATCCTGGACATAGTAGTCAATTTTCAGCAGATGGCAGTAAATATCTTTTTTTCTAACAAAATAGCACTTGGAAATGTTTTAAGGAATGAATGTCCTTTTCTAACTTACACAGGTACAGTATGGGCTAGTGTCAGCCCTCAAAATAGGGATTATTGCCCAGCCAGCAGAGCTCAGTGGTTGAGTGTCGACCTATGAACCAGGAGGCCACAGTTCAATTCCTGGTCAGGACGCATGCCCAGGTTGTGGGCTTGATCCCCAGTGTGGGGCATGCAGGAGGCAGCCGACTAGTGACTCTCATCATTGATGTTTCTCTCTCTCCCTCTCCCTTCCTCTCTGAAATAAATAAAACTGTATATATTTTTTTAAAAATAGGGATTATTCAGAGTTCCCTTTTACAGATGAGAAAACTGATACCCAAAGAGGTGAAATGGACTTGTTCCAGGCCAGAAGTCAGAAACCTTGGGGGTGGGAATTTGGGATCAGGCCCTTGCCCAGAGACACCAAGTCACTCTGTCCCCACAGGTGTGTCCTGCTGAGACTCCAAGCTGCTTCTGGCTGGAGCTAAGTTGGGTTTGAGGAGGGCCCATCCGTGGGGACTGCTGTGTTCAGGCTACAGCGGCAGCTGGATGCCCTGGGGTCCCGGCTGTGGGTGACAGCCCACGGCCCTTTTCCACCTTGTGAAGAATATCCTCAGAGACCAGTCCCTCTTTTCCTGGCCAAACTCTTGGAGTTATTACAGGAAGCTTGTGCTCAGGATGTGCCCTCAGATAAGCCTTAAAGGACAGACTCCCTGGTACCAAACCCTAAGCCTTCTCCTTCTAGATCAGAGATGCCCCTGGAGCACTAGAAGCCAAGGAGGAGAGGAGAGAAGATGGGAAATATGATGAGATCTGAAGCCTGAAGCTTCTGACCTACTGGAGCAAGAGGTTGGATAACTGGCCCCACCTGCCACTGTTCTGCCTCTTTCAGATACTCCCTCCTCTCTCCTCTTCCAGGAAGGGACAGAACACTGCACAGGTGCCTTTTAACCTCATCCCTATCCCTTAAGGACAGGGAGAGTCTTGTGGTTCACATCCCTGGCTGCAAATAATTATTCTGGTGGGTCCTGGATATCTATATTTTAAAAAATTAACTTTAGCCCTGGCTGCTGTGGCTCAGTTGGTTGGAGCATTGTCCTGTGCAGGTTCCATTCCCAGTCAGGGCACATCCCCAGGTTGCAGGTTTGATCCCTGGTCAGTGTGGATATGGAGGCAATTAATCAATGTTTCTCAAATCAACGTTTTTTTCTCTCTCCCTTCCTCTCTCTCTCAAATCAATTAAAAGTATTTTGTTAAAAATCAACCTTATTGAGATATAATTTTTTAAAAATATATTTCTTTATTGATTTCAGAGAGGAAGGAAGAAGGAGAGAGAGAAACATCAATGATGAGAGAGGATCCTTGATTGGCTGCCTCCTGCACGTCCCCTACTGGGGATGGAGGCCGCAACCTGGGCATGTGCCCTTGGCCAGAATCGAATCTGGGACCCTTCAGTCTGCAGGCCGACATTCTATCCACTGAACCAAACTGTCTAGGGCAGTGGTCAGCAAACGCATTAGTCAACAGAGCCAAATATCAACAGTACAACGATTGAAATTTCTTTTGAGAGCCAAATTTTTTAAACTTAAACTATATAGGTAGGTACATTGTTATTAACTTTATTAGGGTACTCCTAAGCTGGCCTTTGCTAAAAACGTCCTCAATCTGAGGGGTCGACCTCAGCGAACGTACCCCCACTTCTTCTAATGCCACTTCTTCAAAATAGACTCCCTCAGGCCAAAAACCGACTTCTGCACATGGGCCACGAAGTTTCAATCACACTGTAAGTGCACGCCCTCACTTGGTATTTTGTGGAAGAGCCACGCTCAAGGGGCCAAAGAGCCGCATGTGGCTCGAGAGCTGCAGTTTGCCGACCACTGGGCTAGAGCGATCTTTATTTTATTATTATTATTTTTTAGTATAGTGTTTTTTAATTTTAATTTTTTTGTTAATCCTCACCCAAGGATACTTTTTCATTGATTTTTAGAGAAAGTGGAAGGGAGGGGGAGAGACAGAGAGAGAAACATTGATGTGAGAGAGACACATCGACTGGTTGAATCAAACCTACAACCGAGGTACATGCCTGTGACCGGGAATTGCACCCCTGATGTGACCCTTCAGTCCACCGGCTGATGCTCTAATCACTGAGCCAAACCTGCCAGGGCTCAGTGCGTTCTGACAAGCTTTTACGACAGGTAGCCACATTTCCATCACCCCAGAGCGTCCCTCACGTTCCTTTGAAGGCAGTCTCCACCTCCAGTCCTAGGCACTGACTAATCTTTCTGTCTGTAAAGATTAATTTTGTTTCCTCTAGAATTTCATATGAATGGAATCATATCTACATATCCTAGTGCTGGCTTCTTTCACTCAGCATAATGCTTCTGAAATGTATTCAAGTGTGTATCAGTAGCTTGTTACTATTGCACTGCATGGATGTGCAGCAACTATTTATCCATTCTCCTTACAATGGATATTGGTTGTTTCCAGTTTGGGCTATCATGTATCTCTCTCTCTCTCTAATATTTTTATGTATTTTGATGTGCTGTTAGGGTTGAGAGTTGAGAACCACAGATACACCAGGGAAGAATTCTCCACAGGGAGAAAATCAGTGTTCCTTCTCTTTCCTGCAGTAAATGTCTTTCTGCAGAAGTGTCAATAGGCATTTTATACGTGAAATCTTATTTTTTTATTATTATTTTTTAAAATTTTATTTTCCTTTTATTAAGATATTACAAATGTTTTTATTATTTTTTAACTATATTTTTATTGATTTCAGAGAGGAAAGGAGAGGGAGAGAGAGAAACATTAATGATGTGAAAGAATCATGGATCGGCTGCCTCCTGCTCGCCCCCTACTGGGGATCGAGCCCACAACCCGGGCATGTGCCCTGACTGGGAATGGAATTCAGGACCCTTCAGTCTACAGGCTCTATGCACTGAGCCAAACCAGCCAGGGCGTGAAATCTTATTTTAATCCTCACGCAAGGATATGTTTTTATTGATTTTTTTCTAGAGAGAGTAGAAGGGGGAGGAGAGAGAGGAGGGAGAGAGAGAGAAAGAGAAAGAAAGAAAGGAAGGAAGCATGAAATCTTATTTTAAAGAGCTGCTGTGTGAAGGAAGCAAGCTTAGAGAAAGGACACCATTTCTCTAGGGGGGGATTGTTGGATTGGGGAGTTTGTACTTATGCAGAGATACATCCATGTATTTTGACTCTGGTAATTGCCTTGTGAGCCTGCTGCCAGCCCAACAGCACTACATTCCCCTGTAACTAACTAGATGTACAGTAAATTTCTGTAAATTGAATCCACGCTTATGAATTAGCAATGTGTTCTGAGAGCTTCAAAAGTTTTTTTGCCATCAGGTTAATTTTTCATCTCTCTCCCTCATGCCTGGTTCTCTTTGACACCTCCCTGACGAATAATTACTGGACTAATACATAAATTCACATTTAATCAACTTAGGGACACTGCAACCAAAAACAAGGGCTTTGAAGTCACCCAAACTTGGGGAGAAATCTTGGGTCTGCCACTTTCCGGTTAGTTAATTTTTCTGACTCCAGTTTCCTCGTCTGCAAAATGGGGCTACCTACCTCCTAAGAACGTTTTAGAAGGACCCATGAGATGAAGTATAATTTATTTGCTAATTTGTTTTGCTAATTGCCTGCAATTCCCTTCTTACGCATGGCACGCCGCGTTAGTGGTCTGGGCTACATTCAAGCACTTATTCTGGGCTGGAAAAGTCCGGGGCCCAGAAGGAATAATTTACCTCCCATTCGACTCTCCCAAGATGTCGGCTCCAGCTTCCACATTAAGACCGCTGTGCCGCTCTCAAGATGGCGCACAGGAAGTGCGTCACTAGGATGCGCCCCGGAAATTTCGCGTTAGGCGAAGCCAACGAGCAGATTCTCGCGAGAGGTTACGTCAGTCCCATCCGGGCGTCGTGTGAACTGCAGCTGGTTCCGAAGGCGGAGGTGGGACCGGAGGGGTGCGGGGTAGTTTGGATTGCGACAGAGCAGGCCCGGGGGTCGCCGGGAGCTAGGGAGTCAGAGAGACCGGGTTTCGGGGCTCTGGAGGTGTAGCGGGTGGTGCAAGGAGGGACCTTTCGGGTTCACGGTTGCCAGAATGAGGCTGCCGGAAGTGCGCTAAGAGGCTTTTTTTTTTCTCTCCGGGGAAACAGGCTCGAGTGGGGGGTGGGGGTTCGAGATTGGGGGGTACGCTGAGCCCCCCTTCTTTTCCCTGCAAGAACAGAATATGTCGGACAGCGAGGACAGCAATTTCTCTGAGGAGGAGGACAGCGAGCGCAGCAGTGACGGCGAGGAGGCCGAGGTCTGTGGCTGGGACGCGGGGGAGGCATTGAGGCGGGGACAGGACCCGGGCAGAAAGGCGCCTGTGGGAGCTCAGGGGGGATCAAAATGAGCCCTGGTTTATGGGAGCTTTCAGGTTGTCGGGGGAGAGAAGGAGGCAAGCAGTGGGACAGGTACTGAGCCAGGGATGCTCCAGGTGCAGTGAGGTGACGGGTGATGTGGTGAAAGGACCGGGCATACAGTAAGCATTCGTTATTAGGTTTTATTTTTAGGCATGCCCAGTCATGCCAGAAACACATTTTTAGTGTCTAGTATGTGTTAAGCACAATTCTTTGCCCCTGTCAACAAACATTTAAAAAAATCTTAGTCCTTGTAAAAAAAACCCACACTTTGGCCTTGTGAATGTACATAAATATAATTGATGAGTAAATCATTTAGTAAGCTAGAAGGTATTCTGAAGTAGAGGAGGGGAATAGGAATCCTGGTTGCACTTTGAATAGGGTGGTTAGGGTGAGCATGAGTGGGTGACTTTTGACAAAAGACTTGGAGTGGAGGTGTAAGTCCTGTCATGTGGAAGTGTTCCCGTAAGGAGAAACAGCACGTGCAAAGTTGGGAGCGTGTCTGGTGTTCAAGAACTAACCAGAAGGCCAGTTGGGCAGATCAGAGTGAGTTCAGCAATAAGAGAAAGAAGAATCAGATGGTATAGGATCTTGAAGGCTGCGGTGAGGAACTTGGCCGTAACAGTGAGATGGAGCCATGAGAGTTTTGAGCAAAGGAGGGATGTGATCTAATGTTTTGAAAGGATCAACCTGTTTTTGGGTCTGTTGACTGCCCCGTTTCAGGAACTGTTAAACATTTCCTGGGATATAACTGATTTCAGATATTCTCTTATTGACTGTTTTCTTCTTTTTTTTCTTTTGTTTATTTCTGATTTACTCATTTGTTGAACAAATAAATGTTTGAGCATTTACACTGTTCCAGATACATCCTAGGTGTTGGAGTGAGAGTAGAACAAGGCAAATCTTTGCTTTCATGGAGTTTAGTAGGCAACAGTTACAAACTAATAAACAAAGAAGATGACATGATGATTATAGAGATCTCATTAGACCTACAGAAATGTAAATTTATTTTGTAAGTTGCTAACACTTGGGCGATTTCAATAAAAATCAAGATTTCCAGCTTTCTGGGAAATTGGGAGGAGCCAGCAACCTGAGACTAAGGATTGTTCTACACAGTAGCTCTTTGCTCAAGAAGTGGCAGCCCTCTTTAGAGCAGGGAATTTTCTCCAGTTCCAGGATATATCAGTTGCCATTTATTCTCATGCCTGTCTTGTGGCAGATTTAATTTATTTATTTTTAAATATATTTTACTGATTTTTTTACAGAGAGGAAGGGTGAGGGATAGAGAGTTAGAAACATCGATGAAAAAGACATCGATCAGCTGCCTCCTGCACACCCCCAACTGGGAATGTGCCCGCAATCAAGGTACATGCCCTTGACTGGAATCGAACCTGGGACCCTTCAGTCTGCAGGCCGACGCTATCCACTGAGCCAAACCGGTCAGGTCTTGTGGCAGATTTAAAGAAAAGGAAAGATTTCTTATACCTGTTGATGGGGAGTAGACATTTGATTGTCAATCCCTGTGCCCTTTGGAAAGCCCTCAGCTTCCACTGAAGAGTTGGAGGAATTGGGATATCATGGTGGGGTCGGGGCAAGTGGGAAATGCCAGGAAGGGCCTTTGCTCCAAGTTGTGCTGGGTCAGGGCTTCAGGATACTTTGCTTGTGGTTATGAGACCAGGATCCTCGGTTCCTTTTCCTGGCTGGCGTAGTCTGGTTTGTACTGTGCAGGTCTCACTTCCCTAAACCACACTAGGCTGGCTCGCCTGCTGTCACTAGGTGAGGCGGAAGGGTAGTGTCTTACTGCCAGAGATAGGACTGGATGGGCTTTTCAGACAGCCAAATGTTGGCATGGTCCCTGGAGGACTGGGTCCTGTGGATAGACATGTAGGGATGGTAAATGATGGGCCACTTACTGGAGGGATCAGTGGTTCACTGTGCTCAGCTTCAGTAACTTGCTCAGTCATTCAACAAGTGTTCCTTGAGTTCCTGTCATGTTTGGATCATAGCCTTCCTCATGGAGCCCTCTGTTTTGGGGTAGAGAGTTTCCTAAACAGGGATGGTTGCTGAGGGGGATGCTTAGAACAGATGGTGTAAGCACGTTCAAGTCCTGAGGTAACAGACAGAGATAGTAAGAGATAGTAAGTAGTGGGGGCTCTCTCTTCAGGGAGTGGAAAGAAGGCTTTGCTGGGACTGTGCCAAGGGGATGATGACAAGATTTCTAGAAATTATGCTGTGATTCTTATAGTTTGAGTTGTTAAAATGTGGGGCTTTGCCCTAGCTGGTGTGGCTCAGTCGGTTGGAGCATTGTCCTATACACCAGAAGGTGGCGGGTTCCATTCCAGTAAGGGCACATACCCAGCTTGTGGGTTCAATCCCCGGTCTGGGCGAGTGCTGGAGGCAACCAATCAATGCTTCTCTCTTCTTTCCTCTCTCTCTCTCAAAAAGAGTGGGGCTTTGTGGGCTAGTTAGGATTATGTGTTAAGCAAATACTTGTTTTTTCGGGGGAGGGTGATTGAATTCAACAAATATTTATGGAGTGCCCATTATGCGTTAGATATTGTTCTGGGTACGTGGGACACAGCAGAGAACAAATCAAAGGTCCCTGCCCTCATGGAGTTTACAGTCTAGGGCTTATGACCACTTTGCCTGCTCGCTCTGTGACCGTGGGCAAATCTCTCCTTAGCTATCCAATGTGGGAAGAAGCAGGCTTGGACCACACATGGTAATGTATCTGGTGCACTGTAGATGCCAAACAGATACCACCTCCAACCAACTACCCAAAAATAGGTCAGGCTGGAAGTTGAGTTTTAATAATAAAATATAAGGGGGGAGGGCAGAGGGAGTGCAGCCGGGTGGTCTGGTGTGCTGCTGTGCAGGGTCTGGGCTGTCTACACAAACTGCTGCTGCTGCTACTTGGTGGCTGCCTTACTGTCAAGGTCCTTGGCCTTCTCTGTAGCTGCCAGTGTTGTCTCCTTTGCCTTCTCCTTGCCTGTCTCAGCAAAGGTTTTGGAAGGAGCCTCGCCTTGCAGTTTGGCCAAGATGTATGCAAAACCCTTTATTGTCTTGGTCACTTTGCTTTTGAATGGGACAAGACCAAATTCTGGAGATGCCAAATGAGCTAGTGGAGACCCAAGCTTCCTGGTGGATTTCGGTCCAGCCGCTGTTTATCAAGAGTTCACACAGTAAACAAATTGTTCCTCCACAGCCATCAGCCAGGTGTAGTTGATGTTCTAGATGACGGTGGTCATGGCCTGGTCACAGTCGAATCCTCCAGGATGTATACTGAGTGAGCAACATTGGCAGGAAATATTGACTTGGCCCAGTGGGGCATCCTGTTGGTCTTGGTCAGGAATCTCTGGGACAGGAGCTTCTTCTGGTCAGGTGTCACCTCCCGGTGCACTGTCTCTTCAGTCAGGACATGTTTGCTAGAGGGATTTGGGCACTGCTGCCAGAAGGCAGCGAACACTTGGTCCCAGGAACTCCAGAGCACGCTCTGGCTCAGGAAATACTTCACCATTGTCCCAGGGGGTAGGATCAGCACCCAAGCAGCAACAGGGTTGCAGAGCCCAGGGGGCACACAGTGGCCAAGCCACGGCTTGGGGCATGTCTGCCAGGCACATAGCTCAGTCATCACTCCACTGCACCCCAGCAGCTGCCACTGCCATGAGTTGCCAGGCGCAAACATTTCTAAAGTTGTTTTCTGTCCCAGGCCTGGGCTGGGTGATGTTGGGAACTCCGTGATGCCTGAGATAGCCTGGGCCCTGCTCTCAGTAGTCAGGGCCTTGATGGAGGAAGCCCAGAGGATGTGCCTAGCTTTACTTAGGGTGTGAGGGGGAGAGGGCAGGCATGACTTCCTGGAAGGCAGTGGGTATTACTATTTTTAAATATATTTTTATTGATTTCAGAGAGGGAGGGAGAGAGAGAGCAACATCAATGATGAGAGTGAATCATTGATAGGCTCCCTCCTTCATGCCCTCCACTGGGGATTGAGCCTGCAACCCAGGCACGTGCCCTTGACTGGAATTGAACCTGGGACCCTTCAGTCTGCAGGCCGACACTCTATCCACTGAGCCAAACCAGCTAGGGCGGCGGTGGATATTTTGATTGAAGTAAGAATGAGAGGCAGAGGAGAATGGTGGTGTTTTTTAAAAAATATATTTTCATTGATTTCAGAGAGGAAGGGAGAGGGAGAGAAATAGAAATATCAATGATGAGAGAGAATCATCAATTGGCTGCCTCCTGCATGCCCCTACTGGGGATTGAGCCCACAACCCTGGCCTGTGCCCTGACCGGGAATAAGATCCATGATCTCCTGATCCATAGGTCAACGCTCAAAACTGAACTACACCAGGCAGGCTAAAATTATTATTATTTTTAATCCTCACCAAGGATATGTTTTTATTGATTTTAGAGAGAGAGAAACATCAGTGTGAGAGAGAAACATTGATTGATTACCTCTTGTACGTGCTCAGACCGGAGATTGAACCTGCAACCTTTTTCGTGTGTGGGCTGATGCTCCAACCACTGAACCTTCTGGCCAGGGCAGGGTGCTTATTGTTTACCTGAGGTTTGAGGGGAGCTATGGCCATGTTATAAGCAGGGGACCAAATGATTAAATTCATGTTTTAGATCATAGTTTCCCAAGACTATAGATGCACTCCAGGTTTGGGGTGGTAGTGAAGAAGAAATGCTATAGGTGGAATAAGGACAAGACCTTCAGCCACATGGAATCAATCATCAAGTGAAAGTTTTTTTTTTCTTTTTTTTTTTCAGTTTAGTTTGTGTCCTATCTTTTGATTGGGTCATGGAAATTGGCATAGAAAAAGTTTCACTTTGGTGCTACTGTGCCTCTGGCAACCTTTCTGAAATTTCTTAGTCTCTATTTATCAGGGAGAATAGGACTTTGGCTTAGAGTCTACAGCAAGCAAAATATCATGCTGAGACTTAACATTGTTTTGCTCATATCTTTATGGTTATTTTCTATTTATGACAAGATAACCTTTAAAAATTTTTTTATTACTTATGAACTATTTTAAAACAAACATTTCTCTTGTAAAGTAAGTAAAAACGTGAGTGAATTTAAAGAAAATATCAGACAAGTGGGTTGTACTGATGTGGACGTGGCAGGAAGTTATAACATTAATGAGGAAAATATTACAGTTGGGGGAACACTGTTTTGTATGGATCACTGCCTTCTGTGACTGGTATGGGAAGGGGGATTATAGCCAAGAGACCAGAAAGAAGGGTGGGCAGGGATCCAAGTTTTAGAGGGCAATGTTCTGGACTAGAATAGGGGCTATGGGGATGAGGAAGAAGGGGTGCATGGGAAGCTGAGGTTCAAAAAGCAGAAGGGTCATGACTTTGATGCCTAATGGGAACTAGAAGACCAGCACCAGTCTTGGGGAAGACATGAAGGTCAGTTTGGGATTTAATGTGAAGGGCTCAGAGGACATCCTGGGGAAGCATCCAGGAAGCTGCTGGCATATGGTGGTTTTTAGTTCTGGAAAAAGGGGGACTGGAGACAGATGGGGCGTCATTTGCAGAGAGAGGAACTGAAGTTGTGGAAGGTAAAATGGCCAGGGAGGGAGTGTATGGTGTGAGAAACAAAGTGGTCCCTTGAGGGGTGAACAGAGTAAGGGGACCTGCAGAGGGGCAGTCAAAGAGGTTGAAGAAAAGCCAGGAGAGCATAATGTGACAGATGCCAAGGGAAGAGCATATTGGTAGGGAGGGGAGCATATTGAGATGTCTTGTAGGTAAGGACCAACCAAAAAGTGTCTACAGAATTAGCAGCAAGAGGTGGTTAATTTGAGCACTGTGGCCTGGAAACAAATATGGGAGTTATTGGCACAGACATGTCTTTCACAGCCAAGAGAGTGGGTGAGATGGCACAGGGAGTTGTAGAGTACAGAGAGCCAAGAACCAAACCTCATGGAGCTAACAAATTTAAAGGCCTGGTGGGGGCTAGCAAGGAGGTCTAGTGGAGGGAGGAATCCAGTTCAGCTCCCAGATATTGGTCAGGTAGATGGTGGTGCTGTCACTGAGAGGATGGCTACCAGAGAGACCTGGCCAGAGTGGAAGGGTGTGCACACAGAGCAGAGTGGGCGGAGGGAGACTGGTGTCTGGATTTTGGGTTAAAGAACTCTGGTGTCCCATCCCTTCTGACTCTGCAGGTAGAGGAGGAGCGGCGGAGTGCAGCAGGCAGTGAGAAGGAGGAAGAGCCCGAGGAAGAAGAAGAGGAAGAAGAGGAGGAAGAATATGATGAGGAAGAAGATGATGACCGGCCTCCCAAGAAACCCCGTCATGGTGGCTTCATTCTGGATGAGGCTGGTATGTCCCAGGGCTGGCGAATGCTGAGCAGAGGCTGGATTTCCACTTCAGTTCTATTTTTTGAATGTAGTTAAAACAACAACATTTGGTAAATGTCAAACACAATAGTAGGATGGTATGTGGAGCTCCCATGTTCCATCACCTTGTGTCAACAATTAGCAGCTTAGCCCAGCCAGTGTAGCTCAGTGGTTGAGGGTCAACCTATGAACCAGGAGGTTATGATTTGATTCTGGGTTGGGGCACATGCCTGGGTTGCAGGCTCAATCACTGGTGGGGGGCGTGTAGGAGGCAGCCGATTGCTGATTCTCTCTCATCATTGATGTTTCTATCTCTTCCCCTCTTCCTTCCTCTCTCTGAAATCGATAAATATGTATTTTTGAAAAACCAAATATGGCCGAAACCGGTTTGGCTCAGTGGATAGAGCGTCGGCCTGCGGACTGAAAGGTCCCAGGTTCGATTCCGGTCAAGGGCATGTACCTGGGTTGCGGGCACATCCCCAGTGGGAGATGTGCAGAAGGCAGCTGATCGATGTTTCTCTCTCATCGATGTTTCTAACTCTCTATCTCTCTCCCTTCCTCTCTGTAAAAAACCAATAAAATATATTTAAAAAAAAAACAAAAAAACAAAAAATACCAGAAAAACCAAATATGCCCTGGCCAGTTTGGCACAATGGATAGAGCGTTGGCCCGAGGTAGGGCCCCGGGTTTGATTCTGTTCAAGGTCACGTACCTTGGTTGCAGGCTTAATCCCCAGCCCTAGTCGGGGAGCCATGCCGAAGGCAGCCAATTGATGTATGTCTCTCACATCAGTGTTTCTCTCTCTCTCTTTCCCCCTTTCTTCCACTCACTCTAAAAATCAACGGAAAAATATCCTCAGGTAAGGATTAACAACAATAAAAACAAAAAAACAGTTAACAGTACCAGCTTGTTTTGCTTATTCCTCCTCACTCCACTCACTGTTGGATGATGTTGAAGCAAATCCCAAATATTTCTGTGTGTGTGTGTGTGTGTATTCCTAAAAGATAGGTCCTTTTATTAAAATTTCTTTTTTAAAAGAAATATGTTTTTATTGATTTTAGAGAGAGAAACATCAGCATCTATCTGCTGCCCCCCCCCACCCCCCGCCCTACCCTGGGGATTGAGCCTGCAACCTGGACATGTGTCCTAACTGGGAATCAAACTGGGGACCTCTTGGTGCATGGGTTGATGCTCAACCAGTGACCCACACCAGCCAGGCTTAATTTCTTTTTTTCTTTTAAATATATTTTTATTGATTTTTTACAGAGAGTAAGGGCGAGGGAAAGAGAGTTAGAAACATTGATGAGAGAGAAACATCGATCAGCTGCCTCCTGCACATCCCCTACTGGGGATGTGCCCGCAACCAAGGTACATGCCCTTGACTGGAATTGAACCCGGGACCCTTCAGTCTGGAGGCCGACGCTCTATCCACTGAGCCAAACTGGTCAGGGCAAGACTTAATTTATTTTTAAAATGAATTGATTTAAAATAATTAAAAAAAATTTTTTAGAGAGAGAGATACTGATTTGTTGTTCCACTTATTTATGCATTCATTGATTGTTTCTTGTGTGTGCCCTGAGGATTGAACCTGCAACCTTGTCATATGATTATAACACTGTAGCCAATTGAGCTACCTACACAGGGCTAGGTAGGTCCTTTTAAAACACACAATCACAATACCATTATTACCCTTTAAAAAACTGACAATACTCTGTGCTTGTCATGGAAAGCTCAGATGATCTAGAGATAGACAACAGGACAGTGTAGTAGAGGCCAACAGATCTTGGTCCTTCTTGGCCTGGCTTTGCTTTTTTCTCCATGTGACTCTGGGCAAGTTGCTATATGTCTCTCTCAGCCTCTCGTCCCCTCTGTACAAAGGGGACACACAGTTCTTCGTACTTCAGCAGGGATAATTTTTTAAAAAAAATATATTTTTATTGATCTCAGAGAGGAAGGGAGTGGGATAGAGAGAGAAACATCAGTGAGAGAGAATAATTGATTGGCTGCCTCCCGCACGTCCCCTACTAGGGGTGGGGGATCGAGCCTGCAACCCAGGCATGTGCTCATGGTCGGAGTTGAACGTGGGACCCTTCAGTCTGCAGGCTGACTCTGTCCACTGAGCCAAACCAGCTAGGGCTCAGCAGGGATAATTTGAGGATTTGGGAGACCATGCATATAAAGCATTTAAGGCTGATGGCAACCCAAAGTGTAATGCCCAGCCTAGAGTGGGCCTTTAGACAACAGGGTGGTTTTTTATTTACACTCATTTAGGCCCACATTATATATGCTGTTCTATAAATTGCTTTTCTCACTCAATGCTTGTGGCGGTGGATATAACATAAATAATTTAGGTTAAAAAGTTAATTGGGCCCTGACTGGTTTGGCTCAGTGGATGGAGCATTGGCCTGCGGACTGGAGGGTCCCAGGTTCGGTTCCGGTCAGGGGCGTGTGCCTTGGTTGCGGGCACATCCCCAGTGGGAGGTGTGTGGGAGGCGGCTGATCGATGTTTCTCTCTCATCGATGTTTCTGGCTCTCTATCTCTCTCCCTTCCTCTCTGTGGAAGATCAATAGAATATATTTTTTTTTAAAAAGTTAATTGGTGTTAATGTTTTCTGAACAACCTGTGACACCTAAGTGTTCAATATATGTTAGCTACTATCATTATCACTGAAATAGCTATTTTTTCCACTGGCTGCATAGTGTTTCATAATGTGTTTTATTTATTAACCAGTCTCTTGTTAGACATTGAAGTTTACATTTGTCAGTATTTTTATTTTATTTTTAAATATATATTTTATTGATTTTTTTACAGAGAGGAAGGGAGAGGGATAGAGAGTTAGAAGTATTGATGAGAGAGAAACACCAATCAGCTGCCTCCTTCACACCCTCCCACTGGGGATGTGCCTGCAACCAAGGCACACGCCCCTGACGAATTGAACCCGGGACCCCCCAGTCTGCAGGCCGACACTCTATCCACTGAGCCAAACTGGTCAGGGCCATTTGTCAGTATTTTAAGTAGCACTGTTGTGAGCATCTTCATGTATTTTGACACACATATGCAAGTTATTGTCTAGATCAGGGGTCTTAAATTTTATTGTGGCCTCTTGCAGTCTGATAAAGTCTATGGATCTGTTTTTAGAGTTATGTTTTGAAATGTGTAAAGCAAAATACACAGGTTTCCAAAGAGATCAACTATATTAAAACACAGTGTCAAACTATTAAAAGAACATCATTAACACATTTAATTAACTATGTTTAGTGGAGGGAGGGTCTGGTAAGAATCTAATTTTGAAGTAGCAATGAGTGAATGATTTTGATATATCTGTAGCTGTAATACCAGATTTCACTGCCAATACTACTGTGGTTTGTTGTCATTATTATAATTGATGGGAAATGCTAAGTTTCAGTTAGTGAAAATGATTTTTTCATCTAACACATACCTCACAGATTTTTACATGGTAAATCCCTACAAGTCAAATTGCTGGGCAAAGAGGAGGCATATGTTTTTAAAGCTTTTGATATCTGTGGCCAAATATCAGCCTCTGAAAAAGTCACTAGCTGATGCTCCCACCAGCCATACATAAGAATACTTTATTTGCCCACACCCACGTAAAGGGGAGTGACTTGGAACACCACCCTCCATTTTCTGGGGACTCTCTTACCCCAGGGGAAAACAGCAGAGGGGCAGAAGAGGCTCTGGGTGTTCCTGTTCTCGGAGAGCTTCGGTCCTTTCTTAAAGGCTGGGAGGCAGGGAGTCCTTGCTTAGAGAAAAGGTCTTAGATAGCACATGGGTCCAAATCAAGAGAAAAGAATGGATAATATGCCATATGACCCAAGATGTGGCCACTAGGGATACTTATGCGTAGGTGATGGGAGTGTTTGGGTTACTGACTTTTTTTAAAAAATATATTTTTATTGATTTCAGAGAGGAAAGGAGAGGGAGAGAAAGATTGAAACATCAGTGATGACAGAGAATCATTGATCGGCTGCCTCCTGAGTGTCCCCTAACTGGAGATCAAGCCCGCAACCTGGAATCAAACCTGGGACACTTCAGTCCACAAGCTGATGCTCTATCCACTGAACCAAACTGGCTAGGGCGGTCACTGCCTATTAAAAGGCTATATACGTGGCTGTACTCATTAATGCTTAACTTGCAGGGTCCCTTTGATCCAGCAGTTCCTTTTTAGGAATTTACCTACAGTTAAACTCACAGAGATACATAAAGACATGAAGACAAAGACACTTGCTGCAATCCTATTTGCAATTACAAATGTTTGGTGATGTAAATGTTCATTGATGATAAGGGCCTGGAAAAACAAATTATGAAGCAGAAATCAGACAGTATATGAGGCATGTGCTGCTATGCAAGAGGTCCAAGGTAGTGTTACTGCTCAGAAAAAGGAAGGTACAGAACAGTGTTTTAAAAAATTGTGTGTATGAGAGAGAGAGAGAGAGAAAGAGAGAGAGAGAGAGAATAGTGATGGGGCTTTCTTATATATGCACAAATTATTTCTGGACAAGAAATATTACAGAGTTACCTCTGCAAAAGAAGACTGAGATGGTGGGGGTTACAAATGGGAGGGAGACGTGCTGTACACTTGTGTCATCTGTACACTTTGTGTTTTTTCATCATGTGCTAGTATCACTGTTGTTGAAGTTTTTAGTGTAATAATTTGATGCATACAGAAGAGTATTTGTAATTTATTAAAGTGATTAAATGCATAGATAGGCCCTGAAGCTAGGCTGCCTCTCAGGTACCAGTTGAGAGTCTTTGGGCAAGTTAGATAACCTCTCTGGGTCTCAGAGCCCGTATAAAATTGGAGCAATGATAACTCTCTTAGGGTTTCCAGGAAGATTCAGTGAGGAATCTGTAGCAAGTACGCAGAGCAGTGCAGGGCACATAGTACAATCTCAATAAGTGGTAGCCATTATAAATGTAAGAGCATAATAATAAAATCAATCAACCATGAATTCTGCCTAAAAAACAGTGACATACCTGTCTTCCCTTGATAGTTGAGAGGAAACTTTTCTGCTTGCTTACTTAGATCTTTCTTTTTAAGATAGATCTCTAGGTGGGATTGAGGGGAGGGGTGGTTTAGAGCCAGGGTGATTTGTATAGGAGACCTGACCCTGCTGCTTGGAGCAGCCCTATGGCTTCAGGGAGTATTTCACCTCTCTGAGCCTCAGTATCCTGACCTGGAAGATGGGCGTTTGTTGTGCCCATCTCCCAAAGGAGGTTTCCTGGAAGCTGTTGTCATGAGGTACCCCCTGCTGGCCCCTGACCACTTGGCCTTGTTTCAGATGTGGACGATGAGTATGAGGATGAGGACCAATGGGAAGATGGAGCAGAGGACATCCTAGAGAAAGGTGTGTGTGGGCCCACCTCTACAAGACCACTAGGGGATGTGACCCAGAGGGTCTTGAGAGCCCGTCCTGCACCCCCATGCCCTGCACCATCCCAACCTCCACCCTCCTCACCTCGCTTCTTTCTGTCCTTGCCAGAGAGATCAGCTAGCTCTGTACCCTTTTCCTTTGAGGCCCATGAGTTGGGGGGTGGGGGCTATAGAGTGGTAGGGTTGTGGGGAGAGGACTCTGGGATCCCAGGGCCCCAGTAAATCCTTTCTGGGGGTTATAGTGTGGGTGGTCCCTGTCCCAAGATACCCCCCACTTCCTGGGCCAGTGCCCCCCTCCCCTGTTATTTTCCGTTTTGTGCGCCTCATACATTTCGGCTTCTTCCCCAACCACCTGGTGCCTGGCCTTTACTTTTGATTTTCAACCTTCTGTGCCCCTCCCTTCCCCTTCCCCCAACCCATTGGTTGATTTTGCTGCTATAATTTGGCTCATACTTTGTCTGCCCTCGCCCACCACCACCACCACCACCACCACCACCTCCTCTTCCTCCAAGTAGAAGAGATTGAAGGTAAGAATCTGAAAAGTGTGATTCCTCAACCCTCCTCCCATATCCTGACATCTCTTTCCTGCCCTTGGCACCCTCCCTCATCCCTGATCCCTGTTCGTCCCTGGGGTCTTTCACTCATGTTAGGGTCCAGAGTAAGGGGGTTCTGGGTCCGGCCTCTAGCCGTGGTTGGCCTGGGAAAGTGGGTGTATATTTGTGTATGAGTATTGTAGGAGGCAGGGATGCAGGGATGGGTGGTGAGGGATGGAATTCAGGATGTATTTAGTCAGTGGCTGTGAGATTGAGAACAGCTGGACAGTCTTTTCATGAGAAGCAGAAACCTGAGCAGGATTCGGGGGGTGAGAGTTGGGGGTTTCCTCAGTGAGGTGCGTTCTCCCCAAGGCCCACCTCTGGCCCTCTTAGCCCCACTACTTTCTCTAGGCCCTTGCTCTTCACCTTCTCTTACCCCACCTGCCCATTTTTCTGCAGCCTCCAATATCGATAATGTTGTCCTGGACGAAGATCGTTCTGGGGCTCGCCGCCTACAGAACCTCTGGAGGTCAGCAGGGAGGGGGAAAGTGGTGAAATTGGCTCCCACGGGGAGTTTTGGGGACGGGTCAGCCCATCTTGTCTCCTCAACCTTCCATTCATGTTTATCCCCCCCCCCCCCCCCTCCTCCTACGCACCCCAGGGACCAGCGAGAAGAAGAATTAGGCGAGTATTACATGAAGAAATATGCCAAGTCATCTGTGGGAGAGACGTAAGAGCATGGGATGCGGGGTTGGGGGACAGGAGAGGTGGTCCCCTGTGGGAAGGGTCAGGGGTCTGACAGAGCTTCACCTCTTCTTCCCAACTGCCCTTCTCTCTCTAGGGTATATGGAGGGTCTGATGAGCTCTCTGATGACATCACTCAGCAGCAGCTGCTCCCAGGAGTCAAGTAAGGGAGTGGGACAGGAGGGCTGAGGTGGAACTCTTGTACTGTACTTGGGTGATGTGCCCATACAGGTCATTACCTAAAATAAATCAGGACACCCTCACATAGGCAGTGGTGGAGGAGAGGAGGAAGGAGGGAGGGCCGAGATGGCACCTTTCTCTCTCCTTCTTATCTATGGAAGAATGGATAAAGGAGAGGGTGTGGAGCAAGAGGAAGGATGGGTGTGATTATTTGTATGCTTCATGATGAGGAGACAATTTCACTTAAGGGCTTTCTTTCCCTCTCCTATCTAGGGATCCAAATCTGTGGACTGTCAAATGTAAGGTGTGTGCTTTGGCGTCATGGCTTAGGGGAGACAGGGAAATGAGGGAGGTGGCTTTGTCTGGGAGAACTGTCCATGTGTCTGTCCTGAATTTCCTTGGCCTGTCTGCCTTTCCATCCTTCTCTCTTCTCTCTCCCCTCCACCTCACTGTCTCCCACCTTTGTCTTTCAGGCTGTTCATCCCTCTCGCTCTGTATTTCTCCATCTCTCATGTTCCTCTCTCTCCTACTTTTTCTTGCCTGATGACTCTTCCTGTTATCTCCTGTCCCCTTTCCCATGTCCTGCCCTCCAACTCATCTTGTCTCATAAGTCTGCCTCTCTTCCAGATTGGGGAGGAACGGGCCACAGCCATTTCCTTGATGCGCAAGTTCATTGCTTACCAGTTCACAGACACGGTACGTGTAGGCAGGCAGTTTTGGGGGCTGGGGGCAGGGGGCAAAGCCCGGAGGGAGGGAGAATGTAGATTCAAGGGTACCACTGCCTGTTAAGTGAGTTGCTTCAGCTAGAAAAAACCACTCCCTGAATTGAAGCATTGTTCTATGTGCCCTGTCTTCTCTCTTTCTGCATTTCTGGCTGGGTTCCCAAGCCCCTGTAGCCCTTTGGAAGTCAGCCATTTAGCTTCCTGAGCTTTTTCTACCTGAGAGTGAGTTTTGCCTATTCACCAACCCTGTTGGGTAGCTGTCATCTCTTACTGTTTGAGAGTCCTACCGTGGGACAGTTGGACTTTGCGGGTCAGGGAACAGGCCTGTCTTGAGAATTCCTTCCTTTCACACAGTCATCAAACATTTGCTGAGCTTTTCCTCTAAGCTGGTCCTTCCACTGGGAGATACTGAGGACACAGTGGTAACCATGCCAGAGCTGACCCCTGCCCTTTCAGGGCTCACTCAGCACACAAAACATGAAGTAATGCCATCTGCATGCAAGGCAGCAAATGTTGCATTAAGGGCACAGATCTTTCTTCAGACTGCCAGGGTTTGAATCCCGTCCTTGCCACTTCCTATCTTTGTGACCTTGATCAAATCACTTCCCTTCTCTGGGCCCTGCTAGTGCCTCAGCATCATTGGGATTAAATAGCTGGGGACATGTCCAGCTCTCAGCGGACTTGTCCAGCAGCTTGTGTTCAATAAATGTAGTTGTTGTCACAGGTATAATTCTCAGTTTTGGAACCAGAACAAACCTTATGAAGAGTGTCCTCAAAATTTGTGAAACTTGGGGTTACTGTTAACTGCATATGGTGTAGTAACTTTCTTATTTAATATGCTTTGTTTTGGCTGAGTGCATTGCATTACCTGCCGAAGCAGTGGGTGTGCATTAGTGAGGCCAAGTGGACAGTTGCAGGATTTGCAAATTATGATTTTTTAAGTGTGCACAAACCTCGACATTGTGCCCTCGGCAAAATTCTAGTGACCCTGTTTGAGTTATGACTCTGATTATTGTTTTTGTTTTTATTTTTATTGATTTCAGAGAGAGGAAGGGAGAGAGAGAGAGAAACATCAATAATGAGAGAGGATCGTTGATTGGCTGCCTCCTGCACGCCCCCCACTGGGGACTGAGCCCGCAACCTGGGCATATGCCCTTGACCTTGACAGGAATCGTACCTGGGACCCTTCAGTCCGCAGGCTGACGCTCTATCCACTGAGCCAGACTGGCTAGGGCAGGTGTTTTTTTTTATTCAGTATCTTTGCTTCTTGCAGGCCTATTCAGATTTTCTATTTCTTTTTGAGTTTTGGTAGTTTGTCTTTCTGTGGAAAATGTTCATTTCATTTAGGTTATCTAATTTGTTGGCAGGCAGAAATGGTATTGCCTTGTTATTTCTTTCATTTCTGAATTTGTCATTTGAGCCTTCTCTTTTTTTCTTGGTCATTCTTGTTAAATGTTTGTCAAAGCTTTTGATCTTTTCAAAGAAGCAACATTTGGTTGTAGGGGCTTCACTGCTGTTTTTCTTAAAATTTTAAAAAATTGATTTGAGAGAGAGAGAAACATTAGTTGTCCCACTTATTCATTCATTGGCTGATTCTTATATCTGGGCTGACCGGGGATTAAACCCACAACGTAGGCATATTGGGATGACACTAACCAACTGAACTCCCCGACCAGGGCACTATTGTTTTGTGTTTTCTTAAAATATGTATTTTTTATTGATTTTTTTTTACTGAGAGAGAAACATCGATCAGCTGCCTCCTGCACACTCACTCCCCTTCTGGGGATGTGCCCACAACCAAGGTACATGCCCTTGAGCGGAATCAAACCTGGGACCCTTGAGTCCGCAGGCCGATGCTCTATTCACTGAGCCAAACCGGTTAGGGTGGCACTATTTTTTTTTTATTCTCTATTTCATTTGTTTCCATTCTAATCTTTTCTTTTTCCCCATTCTTTTTTAAAAAATAGGTTTATTTGTGTTGCGCTTATTTACTTTTTACATTTTTTATTGATTTCAGAGAGGAAGGGAGAAGGAGAGAGAGAGATTGAAGCATCAACGATGAGAGAGAATAACCAATCAGCTGCCCCCTGCACGCCCCCCACTGGGAATGGAGCCTGCAACCCAGGCATGTGCCCTTGACCGGAATTGAACCCAGGACCCTTTAGTCCACAGGCCGATGCTCTATCCACTGAGCCAAACCAGCCAGTGCTGTTTCCCTTTTTTTAAGTTGGCATTTACAGCTGTAAACTTCTGAGCATGGTTGTTTTCACATTCTAGTAAGTTTTTAGTATGTATGTTTTGTTTCCAGTCTTGTGTTTGCTATAATATACAACTACAGTGAACATCCTTATATTCATGTCATTGGGCCAACATGTTTCTGTTGGATACATTCCTGGAAGAGAGACTGCTTAGGTGACAGTTGTTATTAGCAGTTGTGTCTCACTGTTTTCTTCCATGGGCTCGGCCTTGTAGCCCCTGCAGATTAAATCGGTAGTGGCACCAGAGCACGTGAAGGGCTACATCTACGTGGAGGCCTATAAGCAGACCCACGTGAAGCAGGCCATCGAGGGCGTGGGCAACCTGCGGCTTGGCTACTGGAACCAGCAGATGGTGCCCATCAAGGAGATGACAGATGTGCTCAAAGTGGTGAAAGAGGTGGCCAACCTGAAACCGAAATCCTGGGTCCGCCTCAAGCGAGGCATCTATAAGGATGACATCGCACAGGTGCCTCTGCATGGGGTTGGGTGGCCAAGGGGGTCAGGACTCATATTCACACTTCTGCTCCTCTGTTCTCCCCTCCTCCTTTCCAGCCCCTTTCCTAGTGCAGAGAGCAGCACCCCACTCAGATTAGGTGAAGCAGAGCCTGGGTTTTGTCATGAGCACACAGGAAATGGAGGACAATTCTGTGTGTGATGAAAGCATGTTGAGTAAAGGTCTGAAGGAGGTGAGGGAATGAGGCATGTGGAGTTATTGGGGAAGTGTTTTGTGATGTGAGATAGGACCATCTCTAGCTGAAGCAGAGTGGCAGGTCATGAGCTCAGGGAGGCCCATCATTGGGCTTTGGCTTTTACTGGAGTAAGATGGGAGGGCTCTAAGGGACACAGCGTGACTTTGATTTTAATAGGATTACTGTTAACAGGTGACCTGTTCTCAAGCAGGGGGGACGTTACCCCCAGGGGTTTTTTTTTGCAATGTATGGAGACATTTGTGCTTATTTTAACTGCAGAGTTGATTCTGGCATCTAGTGGATAGATGCCAGGAATTCTGCTAACATCCTACAATGCATGGAACAGTCCCCCACAATAAAGAATTGCCTTTCAATAAATTTAATGTAAAAAATGGAAAAAAAAATTTACCCTTGAATAGACTATATGGAACCACAGGAGCAGGAAGGCAGTGAGGAGACTAGTGATTCCATGGTGGAGGTGGCCATGATGGTGGTTCAGGACTAAGGTTAGAGTAGTAGAGGAGGGGAAAGAGGTCAGAGTATTTGAAGGCAGAGCCGACAGGATTTGCGACAGATGGGATATGTAGGAAGAAAGGAGTTAAAAAATGACTCCCAGGTGTGCCTGAGCAGAAGGAAGAATGGAATGGGAGGAGAGTGAGAGAGGAGCAGGTTTGGGGGAAATCAGGAGGTGAGTTGTCATTGTGTTAGGTTTGAGGGACCTTTTAGCCATCTAAGTGGAGGTGTCAAGCAAGCATAGTCAATTTCAGAGTTGAGGGGAGACAGGCTGGAGAGAGAATTTGGGAGTTATCAGGAATCTGGTTTCCCATCACCCTCTATCCCTATCCTTCCTGATATCTTTTTTTTCCTATGTCTAGGGTCAGGGAGGGAGGGCTGGGCCTTTCCTGATCACTCACCTGTTCTTCTCAGGTGGATTATGTGGAGCCCAGCCAAAACACCATCTCTCTGAAGATGATCCCACGCATTGACTATGACCGCATCAAGGCCCGCATGAGCTTGGTACCCTGGGGATGTGATGCCTCTGGGGGAGAGGGAATGCTTTATCCCAGCTGGTGGCCAAGCCCTCCTATCTCATCTTCCCACCCATGCCCCTTTTCTTCCACAGAAAGACTGGATTGCTAAAAGGAAGAAGTTTAAACGGCCCCCACAGAGGCTGTTTGATGCTGAGAAGATTAGGTGAGTGTCCTTGGGGACTGTCTGGGTTGGGTCCCCAGAGCTTGGTACAGAATGTGCCTTTGCAGTTTCCCTCACAGGGATGGACCCCTGACAGGTTTAGTCTGGGGGTGGTTAGCTGCGAGTATAGCCTCAGCCAAGTTACTTAACACCCTCATGCTTCAGTTTCCTCTGCTTATAAACGTTGATAATAACAACCCCTGCTTCCTTGGATTGTAGGGAGAATGAATGAATTAATATGCATGTGTGCCCAGAGTATCACTTTGCATGTAGTAAGCATGATTAATGGTATCATATTGAAATGGGATTTATCGACATGCCAGGTTTTATAAAGTCTCTCTCCCTGATATCCTGGCAACCAAGATGAGGGTATAGAGCCCCTACCCCCTCAGGGTGTCTTCCTCCCCCTCTCCTTCCCCCTCCCCCTCCCCAGCTGGATGGAACTCAGAGCAGCTCAGGGATTCCAGCATTCCAGGTCTAGCAGGATTTCCTATAGGAAGGACAGGAGAGAAGCATATGGGAAAACAAGAGGTGCCAGTGACAGTTTCCCTCTGGTCTTGTTCTGGAACCCATTGTGAATCAGGCAGTTTTTCATCATCTACATTTTAGCATATGCCTTTTCATCTGGATCCAAGGACCTGGCTAATACCTCCCATGAGTGAATTTGACCCATTTACACCACTGGTCTCAACCCGACTGAACCTTCTTTTACTGTGTAGGAGAGAGCAAACCAGAGTGGCCCCTCCCTGCCCCCCAGCGAGCTGAGGCAACAGTGCCCTGACATACCCAGCAGAGCATGCTTGTCCCTCTCCCAAATGCACCATGTGAATGAACAGATGTTTGAGTGAATGGCAGGAGGAGCTCAGCCTGCTCTTCCATACATTTCCCTTTTGGGGAATGGGAGAGGCTTTCCCTCTCCACTCCAGAAGCATGGAACAAGAACTAAGTCTCTCCCACCCCACATGCAGGGCCAGTAGAATTAAGGAACAGGCTTCACTGTCCCTCCCCATGCATTTGAATCCTGACTCTGGCTCACAGCTGGGCCATGTGGTAGGCCTCTCCGAGCCTCATTTCCTCATTTCCCTGGAAAATGAAGAGCATATTACTGATGTCACAAGCTTTGGGGAGGAGTCAGTGAGGTAGAGTGTCCAGGCCAGGCACGAGCTGAGTGCTCCATGAATGTTAACTCTGAAATTTTGTCCAACTGGTATTTACTGTGTGTCTGTGATGTGCAGACACTTAGAGGGGGGAAAAGTGGAAAAAAGAGGAGTTCCTGCCCCTCTGGAGCTACCATTCTGGCTAGGGAGATTAATCAAACAGTAGTTCATCAGAGCATGATGCGCTGTGGTGACAGACAGAGCAGGGAAGGGGCAGTGGAGTGCAGGAAGGTGGGGGCTGTGTGCCCCTCTCTGTGAGAGGTCACTCCAAGAGGGTATGTGTTGGGATGGCATGGGATGGTCATCTTGAAGTTTCTTCCCTTGCCAGTGGAGGAGACAGGTACAGCAGATTCTTTTTTTTAACCTTTATTGTTGAAAGTATTACATATGTCCCTTTTTAGCAGATTCTCTTCTTAACCTTCCCTTCCAATCTTCTCTCCCTCACAAAATCCCAGGTCCCTGGGCGGCGATGTTGCCTCTGATGGTGACTTCCTCATCTTCGAGGGGAACCGTTACAGCCGGAAGGGCTTTCTGTTTAAGAGCTTCGCCATGTCTGCTGTGGTGAGGGTCCCAGAGGGGGTCGTGCTAAATGGCAGTGGGGAGTGGGGAGGCCAAGCTTTCCCTCCTGCAGCCCAGGCCCTGGAGCAGTGGGTTATCCAGTTCTGTCCAGGTAACCCTCAAGTCAGGAGTGTCTCTAGGGGAATAATTCCCACTGTCTTCAGCCCACTTAGCTGGTCTGTGACACTTAACGTCCTCTTCTTCCCCTTGTCTCTTGGGGCTCAGATCACCGAGGGTGTGAAGCCCACACTCTCCGAGCTGGAGAAGTTTGAGGACCAGCCGGAGGGCATTGACCTGGAGGTGGTGACTGAGAGCACAGGTATTTGCTTTTGTCTGTAACTAAGGCCAAGGAGGAGCAGGTGGCTCATGGCGGGCAGCCCCCATGTCAGCCCCATGTCTACCCCTGCAGGGAAGGAAAGGGAGCACAACTTCCAACCTGGGGACAATGTGGAGGTATGTGAGGGTGAGCTCATCAACCTGCAGGGCAAGATTCTCAGTGTGGACGGCAACAAGATCACCATCATGCCCAAGCATGAGGACCTCAAGGTGGGTACCCTACTGTCCACATGTATGTACTGGGATGAGGGCATGACATTGTAACCATGAGTAACCTGAGGTGCGTGCTGGGTTTAGTTTGCGTAGGAGTGTGTATGTATGTGTGTGTCTATCTGTGAGTCCGAGGGCTTGTCTAGGCTAGCATGGTGGGTTTAGGGTGAGGCTGTCTCCAGTGGGTCTGAGATAGTGTCGAGTCTGGTGTCATGTCTGGAGACAGGCTGGCTCTGTGGGATAAAGCATTGTCTAGGCTGATATCCTGTCTAAGTTCAACCGTCTGTGGGTCAGTCTGAGGGTTGTCCTGCTGGCCTAAGGTAGTCTGGTGTGAGCCTGGAGTAGGTCTTGGCCAGGGTCTTTTCAAGAACTTGAATGGATACTAAAGATGGGTGGGGCAGGCGATTTGTGGTGGTTTTACCTGCTCATTGTCCCCAATCCCCAGGACATGCTAGAGTTCCCGGCCCAGGAACTTAGGAAGTACTTCAAGATGGGGGATCATGTGAAGGTGATTGCTGGCCGATTCGAGGGTGACACAGGCCTCATTGTGCGAGTGGAGGAGAACTTTGTCATCCTCTTCTCCGACCTCACCATGCATGAGGTAGGTCAGAAGAGTGGGAGCTGGCTGGATATGCTCAGAAGAGAAGACCCAGGCAAGGCAGGCCAGCCACTTGGGCCCTGCTTCACTCCTCTCCCTCTCTTGGCAGCTGAAAGTGCTCCCCCGGGACCTGCAGCTCTGCTCAGAGACGGCATCAGGTGTGGATGTTGGGGGCCAGCATGAATGGGGGGAGCTGGTACAGCTGGACCCTCAGACCGTGGGTGTCATCGTGCGACTGGAGCGGGAGACCTTCCAGGTGTGTATGCTGCACTCATTGGCAGGACTTATGTTTAGGGGGCTTCCTCTCTTTTCATCCTGGGAGGTGGCAGAATATGGCAGGTAAGAGCCCAGACTGCTGTGTGTTGCAGACCTGCCTCTGTCACCCACAGCTGGTTAGGTGAGATTAGGCAAGTGGCAAGTCCATTACCCTTTCTGTGTTTCAGCTTCCTACCTGTAAAATGGAGATAGTGGCAGCATCTTCTTACTTAGTTGTGAATGAATTTCTGAGGTCAGATATGCACCCTGGCATTCGGAGCTTGTTGAAGTAAGGGGTGTTGCAGGTACCCTCTTCCCCTTCACCCATCCTCATGGATGTGGGAGCCACACAGCATAGTGCTTAGAACCCTGCACTCTGGATTCACATCTCAGCTGTTACTTTGGTGCTATGTTACCCTGGGCTGCTGACTTGCCCTCTCTTGGCCTGAGACACCCCCTGGGTAAGATGGGAATCATGACAGCATCCATCTCAGAGGGAAGTTTTGAAGCTTCAGTAAAATCTTGTATGAAGAATTTAGCATGGGGCCTGCCTGGTACAGAGTGACAGGTAAACATTAGCTATTATGTTAATATCTACTCCTCTGCCCATCTCTCCAGTTCCCGGTGTTCAGTCAAGGGGTTGGAGTCTGATTGGGAACATTACTGGTTGACCCAGTGCCAAGGGGCTGGCGCTCTGACATTTTGGTTGACCCAGAGCCAGGGAACCTAGATATCCTGCAGTCTCCCACAAGGAAGGATCATCCCACTTAAGGGAAGCCTTACTCCAGGCCACCCCTCAGTATCCGCCCTCTCCCTCCATAGGTGCTTAATATGTATGGGAAGGTGGTGACTGTCAGGCACCAGGCTGTGACTCGGAAGAAGGACAACCGATTTGCTGTGGCCCTAGACTCGGAACAGAACAACATCCATGTAAAAGACATCGTCAAGGTCATTGATGGCCCCCACTCAGTAAGTATGAGCTCCTGCCCATCAGCTGCGTCTGAAAGAGTAGGGGTGGGAGACAGCCATGTGTGACCATTATTTTTCCTCCAGGGCCGGGAGGGTGAGATTCGCCATCTCTTCCGCAGCTTTGCCTTCCTGCATTGCAAAAAACTGGTGGAGAACGGGGGCATGTTTGTCTGCAAGACACGTCACCTGGTGCTGGCTGGGGGCTCGAAGGTAAGGTGGGCATGGTGGCACCTTGTGTAATGGGTATCTGGCTTGGCTCTCCAGCCTTCACTGACCCCAGGAGAGACAGAGAATGGGCTTGTAGAGAATTAGAGGGGCAGATGTCAGTGTCAGGTCCTCAGCAAAGTGTGAAGAAAAAGGTTTATTGGGTGTCTGAGCTGTTTACCAAATCATTCATTCATTTGGTTTTATTGAGCACCTGTTAAGTGCCAGACATGAGAAAAGTAGTGGCTAAGAGGCAAACCTGTCCTCTTAGAGCTGTTACTTTGGAGGTGAATAGATAGATAAGTACATACACGGCACAACATGCAATATGGAGTGATGACAAGCACTAGGAAGAAGAATAAAACAGGAATAGGAAATGATGGGGGGGGGGTGCTGCTTTATTTTTGTTTATTTTTAAATTTTATCTTTATTCTTATATTTTAGAAATATACCTTGAAAATTTTTTTTTTTACTTACTGATTTGAGAGAGAGAGACACACATCTATTTGTTGTTCCACTTACTTATGCATTCATTAATATGTGTCCTGACCAGGGATCGAACCTGCATCCTTGGTGTATTGGGATGAAGCTCTAACCAATACACCAGGGCTCAAGATATACCTCACTTTTAAGATATCTCCTTAGTGCCGAAACCGGTTTGGCTCAGTGGATAGAGCGTCGGCCTGCGGACTGAAAGGTCCCAGGTTCGATTCCGGTCAAGGGCATGTACCTGGGTTTCGGGCACATCCCTAGTAGGAGGTGTGCAGGAGGCAGCTGATCGATGTTTCTCTCTCATCGATGTTTCTAACTCTCTGTCTCTCTCCCTTCCTCTCTGTAAAAAATCAATAAAATATATTTAAAAAAAAAAAAAGATATCTCCTTAGTAAATGTGATAATTTTGTGTTTTGCCTGCTGCCTTAACAGGGAAGGTTTTTGAAATGTAATCATTTTATTTATTACTGTGTTTTTAAAAAATACATTATTATTGATTCAGAGAGGAAGGGAGAGGGAGAGAGATACAGAAACATCAATGATGAGAGAGAATCATTGATTGGCAGCCTCATGTATGCCCCCCACAGGGCATGTGTGCCCCTGAACAGGAATCAAACTATGACCTCCTGGTTCATGGGTCAACGCTCAACCCTTGAACCACACAGGGCCAGGTTTAATTCTGTGTTTTAAAGAAGGGTTGGTTCAGACAGGGAGAGGACAGATCTGCTGGTTTATACTTTTCATTAATCTGGTCAGTGATACTATTCATTCATCTAATGCAGTGGTTCTCAACTTTCTGGCCCTTTAAATACAGTTCCTCATGTTGTGACCCAACCATAAAATTATTTTTGTTGCTACTTCATAACTGTAATGTTGCTACTGTTATGAATCGTAATGTAAATACCTGATATGCAGGATGGTCTTAGGCGACCCCTATGAAAGGGTCGTTCAACCACCAAATGGGTTGAGAACCACTGATCTAATGGGAGGCTCTTAGGATTTCATTGAATAAGAGGAATATCTAAATAACTCTTGTTTTAAGATGATCAAACATAGACATATTCAAATATAAGTATTTGATTTTGTTCCACAGTCTATATAGTTGATATTTGTGACTGCTATAGAACTTCTTACTGCAATAGTCTTTACTCTGGGTGTATGGCTGAGGTTACAGTATGAGTTTTGATGGTGCTATTAATAATGCCTGCTTCATTTCCTTTGACTCCATTACTCTAATTTGCTTTCTTCTTTAAGTGAATTTTATCCTGGGTCAATATAATAATATACATTTAGAATACTATTTCATTTAGGCATGTTGTAAAGTGATTCAAAATAGTTTGGGGGCAACATAATACCTATTTTAAATTTCAGAAAATCTGGTTACCAAAACTAGTTATCTAAAAGTGTTTCAGCCAAACTGGTTTGGCTCAGTGGATAGAGCATCAGCCTGCGGACTGAAGGGTCCCGGGTTCGATTCCGGTCAAGGGCATGTACCTTGGTTGCGGGCACATCCCCAGTAGGAGGTGTGCAGGAGGCAGCTGGTCTATGTTTCTTTTTCATCGATGTTTCTTTTTTTTTTAAATATATTTTATTGATTTTTTACAGAGAGGAAGGGAGAGAGATAGAGAGTTAGAAACATCGATGAAAGAGAAACGCTGATCAGCTGCCTCCTGCACACCCCCTACTGGGGATGTGCCCGCAACCAAGGTACATGCCCTTGACCGGAATCGAACCCGGGACCCTTCAGTCCGCAGGCTGACGCTCTATCCACCGAGCCAAACCAGCTAGGGCAAGGTGTGTTTATTTTAAAAGTAATACAAAGTTGCATGATGGAATGTGAAATTTAAATTTATTTTGCTAATCCATTAACAAATGAAAAGTGGTTCTGATTTTTTAAAAACTCGTACGTTTTAAAGGTGAAATATTACTGGTAACATGTACATTAGTACATTGTTAACATGATATATTTCATTTTCATCTTATATTACTTTCTTGGTGTTTGTGAGAAACCCAAAGGAAGTTTATTGGCATTGAAGAAAAAAAATGTCTAATAGGCATTTATAAATGAAAGTTTTCCGGTTTTTTCCTTAGTTTTTTTTTTTTTTAACTACTATGGTCTATAAAGGATAAGGATAGGAGATAGAGAATGATGGGGGCTGCTGCTTTAGATAGAGGAGGTTAAGGAAAGGCCTTAGGTTATATTTGAGCAGATCCTGAATATATGTATGGAGAGCCACATGAATATCTCAGGGACACAGCAAGCGCAAAGGCCCTGAGGTGGTATTTGCAGGAAGGTTCTGTAGAACCAGGTATCAGAAAGAAAATCAGGCCTGGGATCCGGGTAGCTGGGACTAGGAGGTGCTTTCCTTTGGGCCCTGTCAGTGGGTTGATGAAGTCCGTGGCATGCAGTTTTTGTGTCACTAGGGGTTTAAATTCCTGACGAGTCCTTGACAAGGCCTCTTGATTAACAGGCCCACGATGGCATAGGGGTGTGGCAGTTTCCCCAAAGGGAAATTGAGGCATTGTCACCAGGGGGAGGTAGGGATGGCGGCTGGAAGGTTCAAGTAGGAACTGTTCTCAAATGCAGGCAGGCAGTTTGGCAAGGGGGCTGGGAGTCTGTCACCTAGACCCTGCCTGTCAGTTCACTTCTTGTTCCTCCTTTAGCCACGAGATGTGACCAACTTCACCTTGGGTGGCTTTGCCCCAATGAGTCCCCGGATCAGCAGCCCCATGCACCCCAGTGCTGGAGGTGAGGGGGCGTCCGGATGGGGCTGTGTCTGGGGATTGTGGAGGGAGGTTCAGCTCTTAGTCACTGAATGCCTGCTCTGGACTGGCTCAGCCAGATGGGGCTCACAGCCTACTGGAGACCAGGCCCACCCCATAGTGACAGCCCAGGGCGGTCAGGGCTGTGATGGGAACCCCAGAGAAGGCTTCTAACCCAACAGGGGAGGAGGAGAGTCAAACTGAAGAGAGGGTTTGTGGGTACCCTAGCTGTGGCACAGAATGTGAGGTGAGGGCATGGTAATGTTCTTTTCCCTCCCCAGGTCAGCGTGGTGGCTTTGGTAGCCCAGGTGGCAGCAGTGGTGGCATGAGCAGGGGCCGGGGGCGAAGAGACAATGAGCTCATCGGCCAGACTGTGCGCATCTCCCAGGGGCCCTATAAAGGTGATCTTCGAAGCCCATGTGGAGGCCTGGGGAGGGGGCATGGTGAAGGAGAGCCCCACCCAGTCTGACCTGCTCTCCATCAGGCTACATTGGTGTGGTGAAGGATGCCACAGAGTCTACTGCCCGAGTGGAGCTGCATTCTACCTGCCAGACCATCTCTGTAGACCGTCAGCGGCTCACCACAGTGTACGGGCTGGGACAGGGCAGGGCAGGGCTGGGAGTGGGTTATCACGTGGTGAGAAGGCATACTCATCCCATTTGTTGTTTCTGTCCACAGGGGCTCACGGCGCCCGGGTGGCATGAACTCAACCTATGGGCGGACGCCCATGTATGGCTCCCAGACACCCATGTATGGTTCTGGCTCCCGCACACCCATGTATGGCTCTCAGACACCTCTTCAGGATGGTGAGTGCTCCCCAGGGGACAGGGCGGAGGGGTGATATGGGGGGAACTGGAGATAGGACAGAGCTGAAGGACACATACATCCCTCCTATTACAGGCAGCCGCACCCCGCATTATGGCTCGCAGACACCCCTGCATGATGGCAGCCGTACTCCTGCCCAGAGTGGGGCCTGGGACCCCAACAACCCTAACACGCCGTCACGGTGAGGACCAGTTGCTGAGGGCACAAGGTTTTCTGAGCTACTGGGAGTGTGTGCCATGTGTGAGTTATGCTGGGTGTCTGGCGAGTAGAGGGGTCTGTATGGTTCACCCTGAATTCTCTTTCCAGCCCCAGCTGGTCTGTGAAGGAGTAGGCATGGCTGGGGCAAAATAATCTTTCCGACCCAATAGTAGCACATGTTAAAACCTGGGTTTGGAGACACTGTGTGTGATTTTGGTCATGTGACAGGTTGTGTGACTCTGGGCAGCCTAATCTCTGACTCCAGTCTCCTCAGCTGTGAAATGGAGACCTCCAGAGGAGGCTATTGTAAGGGTGAAGTTGCCTCAGTTTGTCTGGTTACAGTGCTGTTCTGGAAGCATTTGCTACATTGTTATGATCACCATTTTAAACAGACTTCTTTCTCCAACAGGGCTGAGGAGGAATATGAGTATGCCTTCGATGACGAGCCTACTCCATCCCCACAGGCCTATGGGGGTACACCCAATCCCCAAACACCTGGCTACCCAGACCCCTCATCTCCGCAGGTTAACCCGCAGTACAACCCACAGACGCCAGGGACACCAGCCATGTGAGTCCACTGGGGTAGCCCTAATTAACCCCTGCCCCAACTCTCCCCAGTGCCACCACTTCCTCTTCCCTGCCCCCAACAAATGGCCCCTTTACTCCTTGTCTCTGCAGGTACAACACAGACCAGTTTTCCCCCTATGCTGCCCCCTCTCCACAAGGCTCCTACCAGCCCAGTCCTAGTCCCCAAAGCTACCACCAGGTGGCACCAAGCCCAGCTGGCTACCAGAACACCCACTCTCCGGCCAGCTACCACCCCACACCTTCGCCCATGGCCTATCAGGTGCTGGTTAGCTGGCATGTTCCTTGAGGGTGGTGGCCAAGGGTGGGTCTCAGGCCTTTAAGGACAACCAGCTCAGATGACCTATTCCCAACAGTACTGCCCCTCTTTCCCCTACAGGCCAGCCCCAGTCCGAGCCCTGTTGGCTACAGTCCGATGACACCTGGAGCCCCCTCCCCTGGTGGCTACAACCCACATACACCAGGCTCAGGCATTGAGCAGAACTCTAGCGATTGGGTAACCACTGACATCCAGGTGAAAGTGCGGGACACCTATCTGGATACGCAAGTGGTGGGGCAGACGGGGGTCATCCGCAGTGTCATGGTAAGTGGGGCCCAGGCTGGCATTGTCTCCTTTGGATGTTCCATAAAGCCTGTTGTGTTCATGACTGGGGTTCCCGCTGCCTGGAATAATGATTGACACCCATGAGTATGGCTACTTGGTGATACACTCTTCTGAGATCAGTTCAAGTAACATGGACTGAAGCTCTGTTGTGCCAGGCTTCACCCACAGCCCTAGGCACCCACAGCTCCTGGGCTCTCCCTGCTCCAGCACTACTGGCCTCTGCATTTTTTAGTCACTGAGTTCCCTCTAGCCTTAGGACCTTTGCTCATCACTTTCTTCTGTCTAGAACTCTCTTCCTTTCATTCTTTGTCTAGTTAACTTCTACTTCAGGAAAGCACCTAGGCTATTTCAGGCCTATATCTTACAGGTCCACATAATTCTTTTTCATGGACCTCTGCCTAAAAGCTTAAAGTTTTCCCTGGTGATTCTTCAATTACTAATCCTGTGTTTTATTACTAAGTAGTCCCAGTTCTTAGATGAAGAACTGGCACCTTGTTTGGCTCACCAGTAAATATTGAATTAATTAAACATCAGGGACTAAGCAAGACAGCTCCAGGCTCTGACCTCACAGATTTCATATTCTAGTGGGACATGTTACCAGATATGCCCCAACACTGCCCGAGTGGCCAGAGCTGGAATATGGGAAGCACAGAGGGCAAGGGGAGCTATGCAAACTCAGAGAAGGCACCTTACCAACTTGGAGGGGGTCAGGGAGGGCTTCCTGGAGGAGACATCTGCACTGAGACCTGAAGAATGACTAGGAGTAAGTGGCTGGAGAAGTGGTTAAGTATGTTCCAGACAGAGAGGACTCACAAAGGCCTACAGGTGAGTGAAGGCCTGGCACATTTTGGGGAGTTGAAGTATGTTCATGTCTGGATCATAAAGAACCAAGTTGGAAGGTGATGAAGCCAGAGAAATGGCTGGGGTCAGGTCACGTGTCAGCCTGGGGAATGTGGACTGTGTGCTGAGGACATGGAGGTCATGGAAGAATCTAAGCAGGGATCAGATATGTTGTTTGGTATTAATTCACTATGTTGCTCTAGCAAGGATAGGTTATGGGTGGTGAGCCTGGGGCTGGAAGCTGGGGAAAGGTCACAACAGGGCCTGCGGAAGAGGGGGCTAGGAGGAGAGGGGGGAAACACTCTCAGGAGGCTGAATTGACAGGCCTCAGAGCTGGAGGCTGTCAGTGAAGGAGCCAAGACAAGGTTCATAGTCTGGCTGGGGACTGAGGGGTTGTAGGGCCATCCCTGAGACAGGGCCCAGGAGGAGTATGGAAAAATCTGAAGACATTTTAGGACATGAGTTAAATGCCTGAGAATCAGTGTCCCTTTTGGCCTAAGGTGGCTTCATTCTGGTGTTTCCCTTGCTGATCTGGTCACCCTGCCCCCACATACCTCAGACTCTAGGCCTTGGAATCTGGCCCAGCTGTGGCCTTTCCTGCCTTGGAAAAGTGACTTCCTAGAATGAGCACTGAGCCTGAGTCCCCTGCATGTGAGTATCTGTCCTATGTTGGGAGCAGGTCAGGCTAACCAGGCTGTCCCTACCCTCAGGGAGGCATGTGTTCTGTGTACCTGAAGGACAGTGAGAAGGTTGTCAGCATCTCCAGTGAGCACCTGGAGCCCATCACTCCCACCAAGAACAATAAGGTAAGGAGGGGCATGGCTGTGGGCACTGGGCTTCGGGCACTGGGCTGTGGACATGGACCTGACACCATGCCCACTCTCCAGGTGAAGGTCATCCTGGGCGAGGATCGGGAAGCCACAGGGGTCCTGCTGAGCATCGATGGTGAGGATGGCATCGTACACATGGATCTCGATGAACAGTTCAAGATCCTCAACCTCCGCTTCCTGGGGAAGCTCCTGGAGGCTTGAGGCAGGCCGGGCTGGTGAACTTTGGCAGACATCTGGCAGATAGAGGGTGTCCCTTCTTCCTTCCCTAGTCCTTGGTTCAGACATAGGATCCAGGCGTGGAGCAGACCCTAGCCTGGTTGTTCAGTATTCTTTGTTTTCCTTTCAGGATTCCTATCTTTCTCCTTGATGTTTATGGGAATCAGTAGAGTCTGGGGGACGGTCCCCATCCTGTATCCCCCCCTTCCTCAGCTTGCTTTTATGTTAGGGTCTTTCAATAAAAAGCTGTCAAAAGTCCTGCGTGTGTATGTGTGCGCTAACGGAAAAATCAAACCTGTAAAGAATTTTTGTGAGTTTATTCGAGCCACAGTGTTGACAGTTGCCGGAAAGCAGAATCTCAACGGATTGGGATAGTGCTCTGGAGAATGGCAGTTCTTCACCTTGTTTTATACATTACTAGAGGCCCAGTGCACAAAAATTTGTGCACTCAGAGGGGTCCCTCAACCTGGCCTGCACCCTCTTGCAGTCGGGGACCCACGGGGGATGTACACCTGCCAGCTTAGGCCCGCTCCCTGGGGGAATGGGCCTAAGCTGGCAGTCAGACATCCATCCCTCTGGCAGCCCAGGATCCTTCCTCCTTAGCGCTGCAGAGGAGGCAGGAGAGGCTTCTGCCACGGTCACTGTGCTGGCCAGCTATGAGCCGGCTTCTAGCTGAGCGGCGCTCACCCTTTGGAAGCACACTGACCACCATGAGGCAGCTCCTGCATTGAGAGTCTGCCTCCTGGTGGTCAGTGCGTGTCATAGCGACCAGTCATTCTGCTGTTAGGGTCAATTTGCATATTACCCTTTTATTATATAGGGTAATCAAAGGAGATGTAAGTGGGTTACATGAAATCCATTGGTGACAGATTAGAGAGGCGGAAGAAAGCAAAGAGGTGGGGGCTGGGGGAGACCCTCTGGGGATTGGATAAAAAGTAAAATGATAGACACATACTTCTTAGGTGGATGCAGGATAGTTAACAGTCAATGACTAACATAACAATAACAGTGAAGGAATTTATGGTCTCTGTCCAGGCACCCAGGTGCATTTGGTTGTGCCCTAAGGGGTCTGGAAAAAAAGGAGGGTACAAGTAAACTTGACATTTCTAATATGTTATCAAAGATGCAAAAAGACAATAGGCTCAGTTAAGATAGAGAGTGACTGTCAGGGAAGACACTGGTCTAGGACATGACTACCCACCATAAATGCTTTTAGTTAAAAGTTTTAATTTCAGACCATCCTTTGTAGTTACTTTATGTCTTTGAGTTTGCAAAACTGCCATGCAGGCCTTCCCTGAGCTTGTCAGGTTAGCATGTGGCCTTTTTTTTTCATCCTTAATGTGTTTGTAAGTGGGGTCATTTTTAGACCTCACTTGTTTCCACAGTGTGTGGTCTTGGGCAGATAACTAGGTCCTATCTAAGCCTCAGTTTCCCCATGTAGAAAATGATACTGCCTACCCCAGGGGGCACTTGAGAGGAATGTCTGAGAAAACATGGTAAAGAGGTTATTAGAACAAAACCTGCCGTGCGATTGATGGACGTCTTACTCATGTTTGAGCTGTGTGAAAATCAGTCAGTATCCTGACTCAGGAACCCAAGTTCCTCCTGTTGTGCTGTCCTTTCTCTTGAGCCTACATAGTGGTGACCCCAGAACTCTAGCTTGTCTGATGGCATGGGCGTGTAGACAATGGAGCTTACTAGTAATACTATGGCCTTCCTTCACCTTCCTCGTTTGATATTCATGTCTTTTTACAACTGTAACAATGTATTATAAAATATTTCAAAAAGATATACCAGGAACACTTGTGTCGCCACCACCCAGTTTAGGAAACAATATGTACCAAATAGCACCCACTTTAGCAGCACCCACAGTTCATTCCCTTCCATAGGTATCCACAACCCTTAATTGCATTTATCTTTTGTTAATCCTCACCTGGGAATATTTTTCCATTGCCTTTCAGAAGGTGGGGGGAGAAAGAACCATGTGAGAGACATGGCTTGGTTGCCTCCAGCGCGCTCCGACCAGGGGTAGGGTGGGCGGGAGCGAACCCAGGTACTGAGCTTGGGCGCTTGACCGGGAATGGAACCCGCCACGCTTGGGTGCAGTCTGATGCTCTGACCATTTAGCCACATCGGCCAGGGCCCATTTGTCTTTTGACTTTGTACTTTTACCACCATAGTATTTACCCCTAAATGTTATATGGTCGTTTTACATGTTTTTAAAGTGCACATAAATACTACCAGACTTTTTCCTCTCAAACTAATTTGAAGGAGATGCATTGTGGCTACCTTTGGCCACTAATTCGTTGATTTCGCACACTCCCGACCCCTAATTCGTTCATTTCGCACACTCCCGACCCCGCCCGACGCGGCCGCCTTCCTTTGGCAGGGTCCCATGAAATGGGAGGAAGGGCGAGAAAGGGGTCTGAGAACAGGAGAGGAGACAGATGGCCTCCACGTTGAGGAAGCGAGTTTGTGAGGGCCGGCAGCCTCAGGGTTTCAGTATGGCCTCAGCTTTGCCTCTGAGCAGGTCCTGTAGCCGGGGCGGTGGAGCGGGCTGCCTTCATCCCCGTAGGCGCGCGGGGGTGGTGGAAGGGCCGCTGCAGGCGAGCACGGCCGCAGCTGCGCCCGAAGCCCTTTGTCTCTCTCGGGCTGCCGTCCACCCGTCCCGCCCCTGCGCCCCCATTGGCCGGAGCCCCGCCCGGGAAGGCGGGAAGAGGGCGAGTGGGCGGAGGCCGCGTGACGTCAGCGCAAGATGGCGGCCTCGGCGGCGCTGGCCCTGCGCTGGCGGAGCGGGCTCTCCCTCGGCGCGCGGGGCTTGTGCGCGAGGCTGGTGACGCCGCCCCCCCGGGCCTCGGACCAGGTGAGCGGGACGGTGGTGGGCTCCGGGTGCGAAGGCCCTTCCCGGAGTTCCGGGCGCACCGCCGCTGCAGGGTTCTGGGACGCGGCACCTCAGGGTGCTGAATGGAACGCCGCCCGCGTTTCGGCTTTTCCCAGCCTCCCGGCGTGACCAACACTTGCTCCCCAGGGGTGGGGTAGCCTCGGGCCTCCAGGACATTCTCTGAACTCCACTTCCTTTGGACACCACGTGGGTGCCGGGGAGGAGGGTCACCTGTTCCTCAACTCAGTGGCCGCTCAGGGAATAACTTGAGGGGAAGGGACCCGGGGCGCAGGACTCGCTGCCTGGCCTGGCGGTGTTTCCCCCGGTGGTGATGGCGGTGAAGTAGACGCTCGGGCTTTTGATTCGACCTGCGTCCATGTGACTGAGAAGCAGCCTTTCTGACCTTCAGGTCCATCACTTCCGTGCCCCGTTCTCCGATCCCCGACAAGCGACAGCGCCCCCACCCCCCAGCTCCCCGTCCGGCTGCAACCTCTCCCCGCCAGAGCCTGAGCTCCAGACGTCAGGCTGCCTTAACCGCCCGTTCGATCCCCTGTGCCCTCCACTGCTTTGCTCCCGGCCTCCCGGTGCCCAGCCAGGCTCCTGACCTCACTCCCCTGCCCCGCTTTTCTGGGCTCCAGGTTCTCCAGGCCTTTGCCTGCGGTGTCTGGGCACCAGGCCTGTCAGCTCTTGAATCTCGGTCAGTATTTCCTGACCTCTCCGAGAGCCCCGTCAAACTCCTGGCCGCCCCTCCAGGGTCACAGCCCCAGAGGCTCTGTGGGTGTCTGCCTCCTGGCTCCGGGCCTTGATTCTCACCTGGCCAGGGTGCCCGAACCATCCTGACATCCCTCTCTCTCATTTGGCTAACCACCCCTTTCTCATTGTAGGCCAAGGGGATTGGGAGCCGCCCGAGCACTAAGGCCCAGGCGCAGGGGTCCCAGCAGCAGCAGGGCGCGGAGGGCCCCAGCTATGCCAAAAAAGTCGCACTCTGGCTTGCTGGGCTGCTTGGGGCTGGTGGAACCGTGAGTGTCGTCTATATCTTCGGTGAGGGACATATTCCTGTCCTGCAGTTTTGTTCTGTTGGCTCTTTATTCTCCTGCAGAAGCTTCCCCTCTTTACCGTCAGGGCTTCACCCACCATCATCCCATGGCTCCTCCTACAGTAGGACAGTCAACCAGAACAGCGGTGGCCAACCGGTGGACCGCCCACCACTGGTGGTCCCTGAGGTCCGAAAGGTTGGCGACCGCTGAACTAGAACGTCTACCTAGGAAAGTGGGAAATCTCTTTCTTCTCTCTTCTATCCCCTGTGCTCAAGGTTCCACTGTTTCTAGTTGGTTTTTGTACTAGTCTACAGGGAAGAAGTTGGAAGAGGGGAAAATGGGGAAGGATAGGCCTGCATCAGCCTCCTAAATTGCCTCCTCTGCACCCAAAACTCCAGCCCTCCACTAGTCCCTTTATCACTCAGGCCCAGGAGATGTGGCCCCATTCCCTCGTTTCTCAGAGACCCGGGCATCCTGGCTATAAGCCCCCTCCTCTCTCAGTCTTAGGAGACCATGTTTCAAGCCCTCTCCCCGTACACCCAAGAATCCAGGTCCCTGCTTTTTTTCTCCCTCAAGACCCAAGAGATGGGGGTCCCAATTCCTCTGGTTCATCTCTGTCTTCCTTGCAGGAAACAACTCTGTGGATGAAACTGGTGCCAAGGTAAGGGGGAAAGACACCCAGAGGCCTTGCCAGGGGTCTCATCCTGTGGATGCCACCCCTCAACCGCCCCCCTTGGTCGATTTAGGCTCATTTCTGGTCTGGGGTGAGTCTCTCCTTCCCTAGGCACTTTTGCCTACACCTTCCAGGGCCCTGGAGATTCCTTTTCTGGGTGTGATGGGGTTTTGCCTCTGCTATCTCAAACCCTGTTTTTCTCTCTACCTCATAGATTCCTGATGAATTCGACAATGGTGAGTAAACAATCATAAAATCCGTGGTCACCTGATCCTCCCTACTCTGCCATTTGTAGGGATGTTGCCCTGCCCATATGGTGCCCCTCCTCCTTCTACTGGGGGTAGGGGAGTCAGTAGCTGGATGGCTTTGGGGGGAAGGGCATTACAAAGCCCCAGTCCCCTTCTCTGGCCCCTCAGCCCAGGAGCAGATGGTCAGGGACAGATGGGGGGAGGGGCGTCTGGGGTGGGAGTGCGTTGGAAGAAGGTGCTGTCTATTGCCAGACACACACGGCTTTCTGTGCCTTAGATCTGAGCATATGCAGCCTCTAAGTCCCTCCACTTTATAACAGCCTCTTCTCCCCACCCCCACCCCCGCTCCAAGCCTCTACCTCATGGAGCTCCTCATTTCCAAAACAATGCCTCCTTCCTCCCTCCCCCTTTTAGTTAGCTTTTGGTGGGGAGTTTCTGACAGATTGGACAGTAGAGAGTAGTTGTCTGGTTTTTTGTTTTGTTTTTTTTTAAAGAGTATATCGTATTCATGGTTTTGGTTTTTTTTCTGGGTTTTTTTTTAACATATATTTTTTATTGATTTCAGAGAGGAAGGGAGAGGGAGAGATAGAAACATCAATGATGTGAGAGAATGATGGATTGGCTGCCTCCTGCACACCCCCTACTGGGGACCGAGCCCACAACCCGGGCATGTGCCCTGACCGGGAATTGAACCCAGGGCCCTTGAGTCCACAGGTGGACGCTCTATCCACTTAGCCAAACTGGCTAGGGCAGTTGTCAGTTTTGTCACACCTGGCCCTTCCCAGGAGAAAAGTAAAGTTGGTAGGTGCAGAAAGTTACCTGTTTGTGCTGGGGAAGTTTGCACACTTGCATGTTGATTCATTATTTATTTTAAACTGGGCAGGTGGATAAATATAATGTCTTAGCTGGGTAGAAACAGAATCATACTGGTTTAAACAAATCAGTATACTGATTTTCACTGGTTAGGTAAACAAGCAGATTTAAAATATTTGGTTACCCCTGACCAGTGTTGCTCAGTGGTCGAGTGTCAACCTATGAACCTGGGGTCAAGGTTCAGTTCCCAGTCGGGACAGATGCCCAGGTTGTGGGCTCTATCCCCAGGGTGGGCCATACAGGAGGAAGCCGCTCAATGATTTCTCTCTCATCATTGATGTTTCTATCTCTCCCTCTCTCTTCCTCTTTGAAGTCAATAAAAATATATTAAAAAAATAAAATTTGTATTTATAATTGGTTCCAATGTTTTGGTTTTTAAAACCAGAAATACTGCATTGAAATAGGCAGTTATGTAAGTTTGTACTTTTAATTGGATTCAATAAATTCACTTAAACCAGGATTTTTCATTCTTGGCCCTATTGTTATTTTGGATCAGATAATTCTTTGTTGTGGGGGAGTGTCCTGTGCATTGTAGGATGTGTAGCAGCTTCTTGGGCCTCAACATACTAGATGCTAGTATCCTGACAATCAGAAATGTTTCCATACATTGCCAAATTTCCTGGGGAGAGAGGGAGACAAAATTGCTCCTAGTTGAGAACCACTGGTTTAAAGTACACAAATGTGTGATATGCCATCATTAAAAAAAAAAAAGTTTTCATTAATTTCAGAGAGGAAGAGAGGGATAGAAACACCAACAATGAGAGAGAATCATCGATTGGCTGCCTCCTGTATGCCCTACACTGGGGATGGAGCCTGCAGCCCGGGCATGTGCCCCAACTGGGAATCAAACTGTGACCTGATTCATGGGTCAATCACTGGACCACACCTGCCGGACTGTCCATCCATCATTTTTTAACTAGACTCAGCATACTGGCTTAAAGCAGGCAGATCTGGAAGCCTAGTGTTTCCAAATTATAGTGGCATCATGTCAGCAGAGTTATAGGTGAGCATCAAGTGGGCAGATGTATAAATATTCTATTTTATACCTGGGGTGGTGTGTGGATAGAAGTATTTAAGTTAAAATTGGGCAAGTGAATAAATATATTTGTTCCTGTCTGGTTATGTCATTGCCTACTACCTTTGGACTTAGAAATGAGCTGGTTCAAAACGGATAGACCTGTTTGTATCTGGTGCGTAAGTAAAGCCATGGTTTGTCCAGAGGTTGAACAGTGGCTTATCTTGGAATCCCTTTGTGCCCCGCTGTTCTAGATCCAATTCTGGTACAGCAGTTGCGCCGGACATACAAATATTTCAAAGATTATAGACAGGTGAGCAGAAGCCCTGGGCCCAGTCCCTATCCCTCCATTCCCCAGCCCCCTGCTCCTTGTCTGAATGCCCCCATTCTGTCCTTGTACCACAGATGATCATCGAGCCCACTAGCCCCTGCCTTCTCCCAGACCCTCTGCGAGAGCCGTACTATCAGCCGCCCTACACGCTGGTCTTGGAGCTCACCGGCGTCCTCTTGCACCCTGAGTGGTCGGTGTGTCCTGGGGAAGGCAGCAGGTTGGGGACACCTGGGTGGTAGACCTGGGTGGCCAGATCATGATGATGTGGTTAGGAGCATGGACTGGAGCCAGTCTGGGATTTAGCCCAAGCTCCACTGTGTGATCTTGGGAAGGAGGTGTCACTCTATCTCATTGCCCCTTTCCTCAATGTGATGCTCCCCACCATGAACCCCTCAAGAGCCATAAGGACAGGGGAAGAGCAGACTCGTTCTAGGAATCCCTTAGGCTGGGTCTTTGTTCTTTTGGGGATCTCTGGGTCTCAGTGCTTTACTCTTCTCACTCTCTCCCCAGCTGGCCACTGGCTGGAGGTTTAAGAAGCGTCCAGGCATAGAGACCTTATTCCAACAGCTTGCCCCTTTGTATGAAATTGTCATCTTTACATCAGAGACTGGCATGGTGAGGCCCTGGAGTAAGGGAGGGATGGTCGTGGGGGAGGTATGAGAGAGCTGCAGGGCCAGGGCTCAGCCTGACTTTTTTCTTCCCCCATTGTACTCCAGACTGCATTTCCACTCATCGACAGTGTGGACCCCCACGGCTTCATCTCCTACCGCCTCTTCCGGGATGCTACACGATACATGGATGGGCACCATGTTAAGGTGCCATATCGGGGCCATGGGTGGATCTCTGGGATTGGGGGTGGGGGTTTGGCACTTCCTGAGGGAAAGAGGACCCAGCTGACCCTAGTGTCAGTCCTGCTTCTGGGTCTGCTCCAGGTCTGATCTTGTTCCCAGCCTAGACTGGGCCTTTGGGCCCTCTTCCTTCCCCAGAATCTGGCAGTGGAAGTGAGGGGAAAAGGAGGCTGTTTTTGTTTCTCTGTGTCTGAAACTGAGTGTCTCTGGGATTGTGTAATTATAGTATCTTATCTGAGATCCTGTTGGGGTTTGTTTGACCTGGGTCTGTTGCTGTCACCAGCAACATACCCATGGAAACAGGAGTTCATGGGTCTCTGTGAGTCTAGGTCCAAGTTCCCATATGTTTAGGTGTCTGTTGGCTTTCTCACTGTATGTTGGTGGATCTACGTAGTTCTTCAAGGTTCAGAAGGATGTGAACTGTGATTGAGGGTTTGAAGGGTCTGTGTCTGGGTGCCTGCCTTTGAGTGAGTCCCAGTGTGGCTATAGATCTGTCTGCACTTCTTTTTTTGTTGCTGTTAATCTTCACCTAATTGATTTTTAGAGAGTGGAAGGAATGGGGAAAGGCAGGGAGAGAGACACATCGATTGGTTGCCTCCTGCACAGGCCCTGACCAGGACAAGGGATGAAGCCTGCGATCGAGGTACATGTCCTTGACCGGAATTAAACCTGGGACTCTTCAGTCCGCTCTACCCACTGACCCAAACCGGCTAGTGCGGTCTGCACTTCTTTATCTGGGCGAGAGGTTCACAAACTTTCAGCGTGTCACAGTCACTTGAGGCAGTGGTTGAACACACTAGTGCTTGGCTTCCTCCCAGGGGAACCTCCAAATCAACCTGTCTGTGTACCAGGCCCTGGGTCCAGGAATCTGTGTGACTAGCTCCCTGGGGAATTTGATGCTATCATCCCAGCTTGGTCTTTGGGAGGCTCCATCATGATGATCCTGATGTGCAATTGTGTGTGTGTGTGTCTGTCTCTCTCTCTGTGGGTTCTTGGTGGAAGGGAAAGGGGCATAGGCTTTAACCTAACTTACTCCCCACTTCTAGGACATTTCCTGTCTGAATCGGGACCCAGCCCGTGTGGTGGTTGTGGACTGCAAGAAGGAAGCCTTCCGCCTACAGCCCTACAATGGTGTCGCACTGCGGCCCTGGGACGGCAACTCTGATGACCGGGTCTTGTTGGACCTGTCTGCCTTCCTCAAGAGTGAGGCTGACCCCTGACCTGACTTCTGACCCCAGAGCCTTTGACCCTCAAGAGGAATGATAGTCACTTGATTTTGACTTGTTTTTCATGTAAAACTGGGTACTTGAGATGTGGAAGGTCCACGAGCATCTTGCAGTCTTTAGAAGCTTAGAATGTTTGGGGTGCTCTTCAGGAATATTTAGGGGAGCCCTTTTCAATTGTTGAGAAGTGTTCCATGGAGTACTGGTCCCCTAGTATTTCACCTTTATTCTTGTGGGCCTGCCTGCCTCTGGCCTTCAGCCTGGCTGACTCCTGCCTGCTGTGTCCCCAGCTATTGCATTGAATGGTGTGGAGGATGTCCGGACTGTGCTGGAACACTATGCCCTGGAGGATGACCCGCTGGAGGCTTTCAAACAGCGGCAAAGCCGGCTAGAGCAGGTGGGTGCTCAGATGCCAGCCCAGGTGGGGGACATGGCAGCTCCTGAAGGTGGAGCCCTGGAGCAGCCTGGCTCTGCTCTGGGCTTTGTGACCTTGAGCAGATGCCTTCTCTGCCACACCTGTAGGGCTCTTGTAGTGACGGGCAAATTGATTTTGCACCTGTTCTGAGAAAAGGAGGCAGGAAACACCAAGCATTTGAGATAGATTTGGGAGAGGAGTTATCCTTGGTGGTCTTGAACTGCTCTGGGGGCCCCAGTGTTTTGTGGATCATGGGTTGGATCAGGCCTGGAAAAGGATCCATGAAGATTTGGCCCCAGGGTCTGGAGATTGAGTTTGGGTGGTCTGTTGTGATCCTGGTGACTTGGAAGTAGGACTAAGAGTATGGATTGTCCTAGCCGGTCTGGCTCAGTGGATAGAGTATCAACCTGTGGACTGAAGGGTCCTGGGTTCAATCCCTGTCAAGGGCACATGACCAGGTTGCAGGCTCAATCCCCAGTAGGGGGTGTGCAGGAGGCAGCTGATCAATGATTCTTTCTCATCATTGATGTTTCTTTTCTTCTTTTAAAAAAAAACATTTTATTGATTTTTTACAGAGAAGGAGGGAGAGGTATAGAGAGTTAGAAACATCGACGAGAGAGAAACATTGATAGCTGCCTCCTGCACACTCCCTACTGGGTATATGCCTGCAATGGAGGTACATGCCCTTGACCGGAATCGAACCTGGGACCCTTGAGTTCGTAGGCCGACGCTCTATTCACTGAACCAAACTAGTTAGGTCAGTGGTCGGCAAACTCATTAGTCACCAGAGCCAAATATCAACAGTACAACGATTGAAATTTCTTTTGAGAGCCACATTTTTTAAACTTAAACTATATAGATAGGTACATTGTAATTAACTTAATTAGGGTACTCCTAAGCTGGCCTTTGCTAAAAACGTCCTCAATCTGATTGAGGTACGTTTGCTGAGGTCGACCCCTTCCAACTCTCCCATTCACACTCATATACTTGTTTAATCTATCTCCTTTCGTTCATCCTCTCTACATGTCCACCCCCCACTTCTAATGCCACTTCTTCAAAATAGACTCGCCCAGGCCAAAAACCGACTTCTGCGCATGGGCCACGAAGTTTCAATCGCACTGTACGTGCGCGCCCTTACGTGGTATTCTGTGGAAGAGCCACACTCAAGGGGCCAAAGAGGCGCATGTGGCTTGCGAGCTGCGGTTTGCCGACCACTGGGTTAGGGCATCATTGATGTTTCTCTCTCTCTCTCCCCCTCTTTCTTCCTCTCTGAAATCAATAAAAAAAAATATTTTTAGAAAAAGTATAGATTGAGTCTTGGAAAGAGATTCCCTGGGATCTAGACTGAGGTTGTCTAGATTCTGCATTGGGTCCTTGGAGTAGGGCCAGAATTCCTGGGAGATTTGAGCCTGGGATCCCCCACCATCCACATAGAGGTCATAGGGCTCCAGGCTGAGCACTGGGGGACTAGGGAACAGAACAGTGCAGTCTGGTAAAGGGTTTTGAGTCTTGCCAGCATCCATGCAGGGGTAAATAGCTTCCGGGTTGAGGAGAGGGGCCCCCAGGGAGCTGGGGAAGGTGATCATGAAGATATTGGAATTTGAATCTGGGCTCCTGTGACTCTCAGCTGGCTCATGCCAGTGTCTGGTCTCGGTTCCTGGGGTCTGAGCTGTTTTTTAGGGGGGTTGGGAGAAGGGGTCTGGACTGGGCAGAGGTTTAATAAACGTGGCTTCTGGGCTGAGAACTGGGGACCTGGGAGTCTGGGAGGAGACCCTACTCACTCTGCTGACCCTCCCCCTCCTCTTTGCCCTCCTCAGGAAGAGCAGCAGCGCCTGGCTGAGCTCTCCAGATCCAGCAAGCAGACCCTCTTCTTCAGCTCTCTTACCAGCCGCCTGTGGCCTCGCTCCAAACAGCCCTGACCTCTGGGCCTCCTCAAACTTAGTGCCTGGGTCCTAGACCCCAGGCTGCAGTGCTCCCAGACCACAGCTTGGGCAGCCACTGTCCAATAAAGTCCATCCCAGACGCCATACTCCTGTGTCCAGAGAGTCTCCAGATGGGGGCATCGGGGTGAGATCTGAGTGGCTGATTAGCTGCCAAGTACAGAGTGGGTGCTTTGGTGGATCAGGGCTGGTTTTTAACACAGGCCTGGTAATCTGAAAACCTGAGTCCCTATTCTGGCTGAGTCTTCCTGTGTCCTGTGTGATCTGCAAAAAGTGTAGCTCCCTTCTGGCTGCAGATTCCCTATCTGGAAAAGAAAAGAGAGGACTTCCTTGGGGGTTTAAAGACAGTTAGCTGTTAGGCTCTGTGTAAATATGTGAAGCGTGGGCTCAGTGGACTCTGGTGGAGAGAGATCGCCCGATCCCAAGAGGGCAGCTGCTGCTCAGCTCTGCCAGCTATGGCCCTATGGAAAGGTGGGTATAGAGTTGCTTGATCTTCCGATTTTTAAAAAATATATATTTTTATTGATTTCAGAGAGGAAGGAAGAGGGAGGGAGGGAAAGAAATGTCAGTGATGAGAGGGAATCATTGATTGGCTGCCTCCCACAGGCCCCGTACTGGGGGATCGAGCCTGCAATTCAGGCATGTGCCCTGACTGGGAATTGAACCATGACCTTCTGGTTCATAGGTCAACACCCAACCATTGAGCCATGCTGCCCAGGCTGATCTTCTTATTTTTAATGGAAGCCAGAAATTGGAATTTTTATATTAATAATAAACCTCCCAATATTTAAATGTTGGCTTCTAATCAAAACTGGCAGACTGTGTAGCAGCACTCTCAGTGGAACTTTCTATGATGTTTATACTGCTCTGTATCTGCACGGTCCAGTGGCCATGGGCTATTGAGTACTTGCAATGTGACTAGGATAACTGAGGAATGGAATTTGTAAGTTTGTATTATTTTAAGTAATTTAAATAGCTACATGTGCCTCCTGGGCCCTGAATTGGACAGCATTTATTATTTAAGAGTATGAATTCCAGCCTGTCGGAGTTGAAATCCCAGCTCTACCACTTCCTGTGTGATGTTGAGCAAGTTACTTCACTCCCAGTGCCTCAGTTTCCACATTTATAAAAGAATAACAATGGTACCTACCCCACAGTAGGTTTGAGGGCTGAATTAGGCACTCTATGTAGGCACTCAAAATAGTAGTTGTGAATTTTGGGCAAGGCACTGTTCTGCCTCAGTTTCCTCATCTGTAAAATGGAGTTAATGATAGGACCTATCTTACTAGAGTGGTTATGTGGGTTAAATGGGACAATTCCTATTCAAACTATATGTATACTCACATGGGGCTTGTTACCAGGCCATACTGGTTATTCACAGATTGAAATAACCTGTACAGTTTGGCAGCCTCTCCAGCTGGCATTTAGTGCTAGTACCAGTTAAATATTTTAGAAAGACCTTCTCCGGTGGTGTTTATAGTAATTAAAATGTATTTGAAACTGTGGGCCAGGTTGAACTTCTAAACTCTAGATTTTTAAAGAAGCACACAGATGTCTACTAAGAATTAAGATATGCACCCCCTAACCCTAAGTGTACTGTCTATAACGTAGAGAATGGTTTCTTTTTTCTTTCTTTCTTTTTTTTTAAAATATATTTTATTGATTTTTTACAGAGAGGAGGGGAGAGGGAGAGTTAGAAACATCGATGAGAGAGAAACATAGATCAGCTGCCTCCTGAACATTCCCTACTGGGGATGTGCCCGCAACCAAGGTACATGCCCCCGACCGGAATCGAACCTGGGACTCTTGAGTCCGCAGGCTGACGCTCTATCCGCTGAGCCAAACCGGTTAGGGCGGGAATGGTTTCTTGATATCCCTAGGACCTCTGCAGGATTGAGGGAGGGGCTGCAGGGTTTTTTTGCACATATCTTTGAGAATTGGAGACTGTCTTAACCAAAAGCAAAGGTGGAGACTGAGGCTTATGTGTTTGAGCAATGTGATCCTGGAGAGTGAGTGGAGGACAGAGGAAGAGCCACCACAAGTGTGTGTGTTTGCCTACCACATGGGTGACACAGTTCCACAGAACCTGAGGAGCCTTTTGAAATGAAGGAAGTATGTTTGCCAATTGGCCCCTGTCCGCCAGTGGTCGAGTAGCCTCTGGGGATTAAGGCTCTGGCACTGGCTGGCGCATGCTTCAGTGCCCAGTGGGCCCCCTAGGCCTCTCCCCAATCTTGGTGCTGGCTGAGGTATGGTGCTGTCTGTGAGGCCACACCTGCAAGAGGGGAGGAGAGGTGTAGACTTGGGCACAGGTGGCTTCTGAGACTGCTTACGTTACATGGCCCAGACCAGGGGTGGACAAACTTTTTGACTCGAGGGCCACAATGGGTTCTTAAACTGGACCGGAGGGCCGGAACAAAAGCATGGATGGAGTGTTTGTGTGAACGAATATAAATTCAAAGTAAACATCATTACATAAAAGGGTACGGTTTTTTTTTTTTTAGTTTTATTCATTTCAAACGGGCCGAATCCGGCCCTCGGGCCGTAGTTTGCCCACGGCTGGCCTAGACAGTGATGGCGAACCTATGCGTGTCAGAGGTGACACGCGAACTGATTTTTTGGGTTGAGTTTTCTTTGTTAAATGGCATTTAAATATATAAAATAAATATCAAAATATAGATCTTTGTTTTACTATGGTTGCAAATATCAAAAAATTTCTATGTGACACGGCACCAGAGTTAAGTTAGGGTTTTTCAAAATGCTGACACGCCGAGCTCAAAAGGTTCGCCATGACTGGGCTAGGATGTTTTCCTTAAATGCTCTAGGGCTGCATCATGGCACATCTGAAAGGCAGGATTGGGTTAGTGTTAAGGCATAACCCCAACAGGGTCTGAATTCCCATGTCATACCATTCACAAGCCTATGATCCTGGACAAGGTCTCACGCTTTTCATTTTCCTCATAAGAGGTTAATAATGCCTCCATCATTCATTCATTCACTGTTTCCTAAGCACCAACTGCCAGGCCTCCTTCCAGAAGCTAGAGCGCATCAGTGAACAAATTAAATTCTGACCTGGTGGAACTGATAATCTCATGGGGAAGACACAATGGTTAGATATTTCTTGGGGTAATAAATGGATTAAGAAAAACAGCCCTGGCTGGTGTGGCTCGGTTGGGTATTGTTCCGTGCACGGAAGGCTTGCTGGTTCAATTCCCCGTCAGGGCCTGGGTTGCAGGCTCAATCTCGGGTGGAGTGGGGGGCATGCAGGAGGCAGCTGATCAATGTTTCACTCTCCCGTCAATGTTTCTCTCCCTTCATCTCTAAAAATTAAATGATTCTTTAAAAAAAAGAAAAGAAAAACTGTGGTGGGAAGGAATGTTTTGGGGCCTTGGGCTGCTTTTTTACATGGGATAGAATAGTCAGGGAAGGACTTGGGATAGTGTATTTGAGCTGAGACCAAAATGAGGAAAGCCATGGAGATACCCTAAGTGTGCGAGGCATGGCCACCTTACGGTTTTTGCACTTGCTGTTCTGCCATGAATGTTTCTTCCCCCAGATTAGTGGTTGGCAAACTGCAGCTCGCGAGTCACATGTGGCTCTTTGGCCCCTTGAGTGTGGCTCTTCCACAAAATACTGACTTCTGTGCATGGGCCATGAAGTTTCAATAGCACTGTACATGCGCACCTGCACATGGTATTTCGTGGAAGAGCCACACTCAAGGGGCCAAAGAGCCACATGTTTCTCGTGAGCCGCAGTTTGCCAACTACTGCCACAGATCCATATGGCTTACTCTCCTCCTTTAGATCTTTGCTCACATGGCACCTCAGCATGACATTCTGTAGGCACTTAAGGAAAAGTCCTGAATAGCCAAAAAGAAACTTAGAAATCCCTTAGAGTACTTCACACAGACGTGAGAGGATTCATGTGCAACACTGTCATGCCTGGCACAGACCTCAATAAAGGCTGGCTATTTTTACATGTTTAAAATTATGGAGAAATCAGACCTGGAATCTGTTACCCTCCTAAGTTATTATCCAGGGCAGGAATTTGCCTTCTCTCACTGCTGGTTCTAATGGTTGTCCAAATTCCATTTGATGGGAAGCTCCCTCCACCTACCCCAGTACAGGGCCCAATTTGCTTCCCAGTAATTGGTCCATGAGGCCTGGCACTAACTGGGGCCACAGAACCTGTTTGAGTAGTGGGGATGTGGAAAGGAGGGCCTCAAATGTTAATCTTGAAGTATTTTTATATTTTATTGATTTTTTACAGAGCGGAAGGGAGAGGGATAGAGAGTTAGAGGCATCAATGAGAGAGAAACATCGACCAGCTGCCTTTTGCACACCCCCTACTGGGGATGTGCCTGCAACCAAGGTACATGCCTTTGACCGGAATCGAACCTGGGACCTTTCAGTCCGCAGGCTGACGCTCTATCCACTGAGCCAAACCAGTTAGGGCATTCTTGAAGTATTTTAAAGGCACTGGGGAACCATGGAAGATTCTATGCAGGAGAGTGACATGGTGTGTGCCAAGAGACCCCAGAGGTCAGGATTGGGATAGAGCAGTGGTTCTCAACCTGTGGATCGCGACCCCTTTGGGGGTTGAACGACCCTTCACAGGGGTCGCCTAAGACCATCAGAAAACACATATAATTACATATTTTTCTGATTAATCACTATGCTTTAATTATGTTCAGTTTGTAACAATGAAAATATCAGATGTTTACGATTCATAACAGTAGCAAAATTACAGTTATGAAGTAGCAACGAAAATAATTTCATGGTTGGGGGTCACCACAACATGAGGAACTGTATTAAAGGGTCGCGGCATTAGGAAGGTTGAGAACCACTGGGATAGAGGAATTACAGGAAGCTGGGAACTCAGTGGAGGTGCCTGACCTTGGAATGTTAGGGAAGGCCTCCCACAGGAGGTAAACTTTGGTGAGAATATAACAAAGGGAAGGAAAACCTGTGCAGAGGAACCTAGGATGTTCCATACAATTTGATTATGGCCGTGTACTCAAAACTCAAGTCCTCATGATTAAAAAAAAGCCTCTGGGTAGAGTTATTTCATTCATTAAAAATTATTAAGAACGTATTGTCTGCCTGACTGCTGGGCTATGCTTTATCTTCATTTTAAAAGAAAAATATATATAAATTGAACCTGTATTTTCTACTATAATTATTAGCCTCTAAGTATTAAAATTTTTATTTTGCGGGGGGGGGGGGGGGGGAGAAAGTTTACTCCACCTAACGGACTTTGCTCAGCACCTGGCACAGAGTGAGTGGGCTGGAACACCTGCTCTTGGAATACTAATGGATTTCTGGAGGACCCTGGGGTTCCCTTCCCCCCCCCCCCCCAAAAAAAAAACAAACAAGCAAAAAAACACACACCCCATTCATCCTGGAGTGAGGGATAGGGCCTTTGATGTGAAGATGGAATTTCCTGCCCATTTGCTCCTCACACCTTCCGGAGGCCAAACGGGCACCCCAGCTGTAGCCCAAAGGGGGAGGGGCGCGGGGGCCGGCAGATGGTGGCATTTACATACAGCTGGGAGTCCCCCCTGAGACCAGGGCTCCTCGCCCTGGCGTCTGCTGCATCCATGATGTGGCTTTGTCTTGGGGAGGGGAAAACACAGCCACAAAGAACCCCGGGTCTCCATCATAACCACATGAGGCTATGCTCATGGCCCTCCCACACTCAAGTCTCCGCACGACCATGTACAGACCCTCTCCCACTCCCTCCACTCGGCTGCCTAGAGGCACCTGCACAGACCACAGGTCCATATCGACAACACCCAGTGGTCCAGTATCTCACAAATACTCTTAAACATGCACAGAGGTGCAGCCACACATTCTCAGTCACACAATCATGAAGTCACATACACCTCCATTCTCTTCTTATGTAGATGCTGGTGCACGTGCCTGTGCACACACACACTGAATCTTAGACTTATTTACAGCCTCACAAACAGGCTTAACATGCAATTTGAGACACACGTGGAGCCACATAATCTCATCTAGACACACTATCACAAAGTCATGGATACCCTCCAGTAACTCTTGCATACATTCACATTCACGTAATCTTACCATATACAGCCCCTAAACCTACCCCATCCTTAGCCACACACATACACCCTCACTACATCGCCTGTACCCAACAGACAAACTTACGGTTGTTCCAGCATGCTCCCCTTCCCCTCGGGCCCCCTCGAGCCCCCTGGAGCCCCATAGCGCTTGAAGGGGCGGAGCCGTCTCCTCAAATATAAGGCTCCGGAGCCAGCAGCTGCGGCTCCTCAGACCTCCAAAAGGCCATGGTCGGCCCGTGGATGCCTCAACTCCTGTCCCGGGTGGTGATCCTGGCGCTCTTTTTCCTTCCCCAGGTGAGAGCGGAGTGGAAAGGGATGGATGGGAGGGGCGAGAACCGGAGGTCTTGGGGAAGGGGTGCAGGGCGAACAGAACACCCGGGTACCCGCGGTCCCGTCACCCTGTGCCCCTTAACTCTCCAGGCACGGCCGGCAGGCGTTTTCGAGCTTCAGATTCACTCTTTCCGGCCGGGACCAGGTCCAGGGGCCCCCAGGTCTCCCTGCAGTGCCGGGGGCCCCTGCCGCCTCTTCTTCAGAGTCTGCCTGAAGCCAGGGATCCCAAAGGAGGCCGCGGAGTCTCCGTGCGCTGTGGGCGCGGCGCTGAGTGCGCGTGGACCGGTCTACACCAAACTGTCCCGGGCTCCAGCTCCTGACTTGCCGCTGCCCGACAGCCTGATGCGCGTGCCCTTCCGGGACGCCTGGCCGGTGAGACCCGGCCCCGGGGGCGCCCTCGTGCTGCAGTCCTTACCCAAACCTTGACCCCTTTCTGTCCTCCAACTTCCAAGGCCCCAACCCTCCCCCTCATTCCAAATTCCCAGACCAGTAAGTCTACCATCTGGAAAAACCCTTTCTCAGACTCATAAACCCGACTTGCTGACGATCCCAATTTTTCTGACTCTAATTTGCCCTCTAGGTATACAAAATGTTATAATCCCAGCCCTGCATGCTTGGGACCCCGAATTCCCGCCCCCACCCCAACTCAACCTCTGGGAAGAATAAATGCACAGAACTTTGCCTCTGTTCCCTGGGGATCTCTAAATGCTGGGATTCTTTATCTCCAGTTTCCTTGCACCTAGGGACCCTCACACCCTGTCTTGGGGACCCCCCCCAAACTCGTCTCACTTTATCCTTTCTCAGATATTCCTTGGGGCCTGTATTCATGACTCTTTTTTTTAAAATATATTTTATTGATTTTTTACAGAGAGGAAGGGAGAGAGATAGAGAGTTAGAAACATCGATGAAAGAGAAACATCGATCAGCTGCCTCCTGCACATCTCCCACTGGGGATGTGCCCGCAACCCAGGTACATGCCCTTGACGGGAATCGAACCTGGGACCCTTCAGTCCGCAGGCCGACACTCTATCCACTGAGCCAAACCGGTTTCGGCTGTATTCATGACTCTTTCACCTCCAAAATCCTCTCTCCTATCCCACAACCCCAAAAGCACAGAGGTGAACAAACCTGTATTTGAAGTCTAAGACCCTTGTTCTTTTGGGCAAGTGACTTTTCCTTTTCTAGCCTCAGTTTCCTCATCTGTAAAATGGGGACATCATGATACCTCACAAGGGTCCCTGTTGAGGGATTCAACCAGGTTATCTTAAATATAGTCCTCACCACTTACTAAATGCTCAATAAAGGAAGCCAAAACTGCCATTCCTTCCCTGAGCCAGCCCCTCTGGAAGCTGTCCGTTGCCTGCCTGGTGCCTGGAATGGTCATTACCCCTAAACCCTGGCCTTCATCAAGTACTCGTCCTGCCCACTGTTTTTCATTCTTTCCTCTCACTCTTCCAGGGCACCTTCTCTCTCATCATTGAAACCTGGAGAGAAGAGTTAGGAGAGCAGGTTGGAGGTGAGTGTCTTCAGTCTTGGGACTACTGTGTAGAATGTGGGAATTGGGGTCCAACGTGAGTGACCTGGGCTGTCTGCAGGGTGGTTTTCACAGGATTGCTGGACCCATGATGTCATCACAGCTCTTGGAGGGTGGTGCTGGGTGTTGACAGCTCCAGGGCTCTTGCCATGTCCATACAGAAATGTCCTGGTACTGGATGTAGGAGTCTGTGGTCCCAATAGTGAAAGATAGGAACACTTACTATCTTGGAATTAAAGCCACCAGAGCAGGATAGAGAAGCCCACAGTGACAGTACTGCTCTGCCACCATTTGATTTTGAGAACCAAGGGTACATTACTTTTGGTTCTTGTACACAAAGCTCTGTCACTGTGTCCATATAGAGGTCCCAGGGAGCATGGGATGCTGCGGTTTTATCAGAATATTGAGCAAAGGTTTCAGGGAGGGATATAGGTGATCTTATCCTTAATTCGAGGGGATTTTGGTGTCATGTAAAGCCCATGTGGGTGTTGTCATCATTTAAAAAAATATTTTTTTATTGATTTCAGAGGGGAAGGGAGAGGGAGATGTAGAAACATCAATGATGATGAGAGAGAATCATTGATCGGCTGCATGGCCTCTACTGGGGATTGAGCCCACAACCCAGGCATGTGCCCTTGATCAGAATTGAACCCGGGATCCTTCAATCTGCAGGCCGACGCTCTAGCCACTGAGCCAAACCAGGAAGGGTGATGGTGTCATCATTTTGATATAGAAAGCTGTGGCACAATATTGGAGTGTGACAGCCTTGATGAGGAGAAACTGCTACTCTCCCAGTATTTCCAAGGCCTCAAGCAATAAGGGTAATTTATGATTTAGTAATTGGGGTCTCTGTCAGCATTTTCACACAGGAAGATCCAGAGGCACAATTTGGGGATATTATGACCTCACTTCAAAAGACCCGTTATTTTCCCTTGGCCATATAGAGATATAAATGCCACCGGGTGTTAGAGGTCTCATCACTAAAATACAAAGATTGTGGGGCAGCACTAGCCAGTTTGGCTCAGTGGACAGAACCTTGACTTGCGCACCAAAAGGACCCGGGTTCGATTCTGGTCAAGGGCACATGCCTAGCTTTGGTTGCAGGCTCCTTCTCAGGCCTGGCCCTGGTCAGGGTGCATGCAGGAGGCTACCAATTGATGTGTTTCTCTCACATCAGTGTTTCTGTCTTTCCCTCTCTCTTCCACTCTCTCTAAAAAACAACAACAAACAAACCCAATGGGAAAAATAGTGAGGATTAACCACAAACAAAACACACACACACACACACACACACACACACACACATCACGGTGCAAAACATTGGGGGTATTTTGGCTTCTATGGAAGAGCTGTGATCATAGTGATGGTCACTGGATACTAGATGGGACTGTGACTTCAGGGGTCTCAGGGCGCAGTAGGGGGTTCACCGCGCTGCTAAGGGGTAACTGCCATTCTCAGGGTTGGAATGGGTGTTGGGCCTCGCTAAGAGGGGCAGGAAGAGTGCGAGCAGGCGCGCTACGGCTCTATCGCGAGACTGAGTGCGCCGCCATCTGGCCGGGCGATCCAGCGTCGCTCCCTTCTTCCCGCAGGGCCCGCCTGGAGTCTGCTGGCGCGTGTGGCCGGCCGGCGCCGCCTGGCGGCCGGGGGCCCCTGGGCGCGGGACGTGCAGCGCGCCGGCGCCTGGGAGCTGCGCTTCTCTTACCGAGCGCGCTGCGCGCCGCCGGCCGCCGGGGCCGCGTGCGCGCGCCTCTGCCGCTCGCGCAGTGCCTCCTCGCGGTGCAGCCCGGGACTGCGCCCCTGCGCGCCGGTGGAGGACGAGTGCGAGGCGCAGCGTGAGTCCTGAGTTCTGCCCCAACTCTTTTCCGGCCCTTCTTTAGTGCCACTCGCCGCCCCTGGGTCCCTTTTGCAACCCAGTTGCGGTCTTCAGGGAACTGGGGACTGGAGAACCCTCACCAGATACCCCAGAACCCCACTCCAGGAAACTAGGGAATGCCACCGACTGCTGCCCAGGCCCTACTCTAGTTTCACTCATGGGCCTTAGCTCCCTCCCATGATCCAGCTACCCGCTTCAGGAAAACTGAGGACGTTGGACTACTCTCCAGTCCTGCCTTGGCACTCCAGGCCCCTTTCCTCTTCCTAGCATTCTTTTTGCCCCAAATAGAAACCCCACACACATTTCCCATGCTGGTATCCCCCCTTCCTCCCCTAACCCACACCCATTTCCAGATGCTAGGACCAACAGAGCTCTTCTAATTCTGGGGCCCTCCCTACCCCCACCCAGGTGCTTTGGAAACCCGTTGGAGTTCCCCTTCGCCCCCTAAAGGATCCTTCATCCTCTCTCCCTGCAAATGCAGGCCAGACCCCATTGCCTTCTAAAGCTTGGGATCCCCGACCTCCATCCTGGGAATCCTCAGACAGCTCCCCAAATGTCTGAGCCCCACCAAAGCTCCTAGGACTCCTAGGCTAATCCAGATCTTCCCAGACCTGCTCTAATCCAAGACCCTCCCATTTCCCATAAAAAGCCAGGGTCCCTCCCCAACCCCAGATGCTCTTCCCTCATTCTCCCCTTTCTAAGCTCAGACCTGTGAGCTCCAACATTCTTCACCCCCTAGCACAGACTCTGGAGCCAGTGGCCTGTGTTCTGCTCTCACTCCTTTACTTTCTAGCTGGGCGAGTCATTCCACCTCTCTAGGCACCAGTTTCCCTGTCTATTAACTGGGGGTTACAATACCATGTAGCCCAGAGGGTTGTGTCACAAGGACGAAACAAGATGGTGCACAGAGAGCACTTAGAAACAACTCTGCCCTTATCAATATTCCTTTTCCCTCTGCCTCTCTGTCCCCCATAGCGGCATGTCGAGCCGGCTGCAGCCCAGAGCATGGCTTCTGTGAGCGGCCTGATGAATGTCAATGCCTGGAAGGCTGGACTGGGCCCCTCTGCACAGTCCCTGTCTCCAGCAGCACCTGTCTCAGCTCCAGGGGCCCATTCTCCGCTGTCACTGGATGCCTCATGCCTGGTCCTGGGCCTTGTGATGGGAATCCATGTGCCAACGGGGGCAGCTGTAGTGTTAGTATCACCCCCTCCCACCTCTTCCTGATAAGTAACCCTGGGAGTTCCCACCGTCCCCTGACTGGGGCTCCATGAGACAATCACCTGGGGAAGGCTGGGGTAGCTGTCAGGGGAGGGCTTCCTAGAGCTGTCCAGTCTGCATCTAGGATGGGGTGCTAGGAATGGGATTGGGGAGAGTAGACTCCGTAGATGGCACCTAAGGGTGTAGTGTGGGAATGATGAGTCCTGAGGGGCCACAAACTGTCCTTCCTGTGGGACAGAGAACAACTCTGGACTCCAGGTGTGGAGTGGTGGGACCAGATGGCGTGGGGACTTGGGGTGGGGGCATATCGGAGAGGGCCTCCTGGAGATGAGCCCAGGGCTGGGGCTTCTGAAATCCAATTTGGCTGAGGGGAGGTGACTGCAGAGGGTAGACCAGGTAAGTGGCCTGGGGTAAGCAAAGGCGTGGCTGTGGGAGTGAGCCTGGTGTGTGCTGGGATAATGTGGACCCCTGGACACTACCAGCATGGAACAGGGAGACATACTCAGGGTTCAAGTTAGGGGAAGGGCCTTCTAAGGGGAGATCTAAGGAAGGATCCACGGAGGAGGGTGGCTCAGAGCTAGGAGCTCACGATTGGCTGTGCAGACAGAATTGGGGAGGGCAGACTGGGCAGCAGCATTTGGTAGGCAAAGGAGTAGAGGTGGGAATGGGCGCTCTCAGGGCCTTCAGAGCCTCTTCCCTGTGGGGTGGATGGGCAGACCCAGAAGCATAGAGGAGAGGGAGGGGTTGTCTTGGGAGGGCTTTCTAGGTGAGGCCCCTGCATGCTGGGAGGTGAGTCCTGACAAGGAGCAGCCCCCAGGGTCAAGACTAAGGAAGGGGATGGGATTTTGCTCCAAGGAGACCTCAATCTAAAGTCCTCTTGCCCCTGCCCAGGAGACACCCGGATCCTTCGAATGTGCCTGTCCCCGTGGGTTTTATGGGTTGCAATGTGAGGTGAGTGGGGTGACATGTGCGGATGGACCTTGTTTCAATGGTGGCTTGTGTGTGGGAGGTACAGACCCGGATTCTGCCTACATCTGCCACTGCCCACCTGGTTTCCAAGGCTCCAACTGTGAGAAGAGGGTCGACCGGTGCAGCCTGCAGCCATGCCAAAACGGTGAGGTGGGGAGACCAGAACATCAGGGATGAGGGTGAGGGTCACTGCATGGTCAGTGTGCAAGAGCAGGGCTTGGTCCAGACAGTCCCGGGTGAGAACCCTGCCTTTGCCTTCTTTAGCCCCAGGGCCTGGAGAAGTGCCCCTCTTCCCAGCCTCAGTTCGTTCTTTTGTCAAATGGGTCAGGTAATATTCCTATCTCATAAATATTTATTGAGCATCTACAATGTGCTAGACTTTGTTCTAGGCCAGTAATGGCGAACCTTTTGAGCTCGGCGTGTCAGCATTTTGAAAAACCCTAACTTAACTCTGGTGCCATGTCACACATAGAAATTTTTTGATATTTGCAACCATAGTAAAACAAAGATTTATATTTTTGATATTTTATATATTTAAATGCCATTTAACAAAGAAAAATCAACCAAAAAAAATGAGTTCGTGTGTCACCTCTGACATGCGTGTCACAGGTTCACCATCACTGTTCTAGGCACTGGGAATGAAACCAAAGCCCCTGCCCTCATAGAGCTGATGGGGCAGATAAACAAGATAAATAACTAAATGTGTGCGAGGTTAGACGTTGATAAAAATAAGAAAAATAAAGCCAGAAAGGGAATGGGGAGTATATGTGGGGTGGAGGCCGGTTGACATTTTAGCTAGAATGGTTAGGGAAGACCTTCTGAAAGTAGTGAGGGAGGGAGCAATGTGGGATCTGGGGAAAGATTATGTTCCAGGCAGAGGGAACAGCAAGTTGTAAAGGCCCTGAGTTAGGAATGTGCCAGGTGTGTTGAGGATCTCAGGGAAGCAAGTGTGGTTGAAGCAGTGAGTGAGAGATGAGGTCAGGGAGGTGACCAGGACAGATCCTATGGAATTTCCTGGGCCACGGGGGAGGATTCTGGTTTCATCCAGAAAAAGATAGAGCCACAGGAGATGTCTGAGCAGTGGAGAGACCTGATTTGAACTAGGTGCTAAAAGTTTTAATATGAATGTAAAGAGCTTGGTGCATTTTTATTATAACTAATTCTCACCAAAACACTGAGTATTCATTCTGGGCTGTGTGATACTAGGGACACAGCAGTGACCAGGACAGCTCTGGGCCCTGCCTTCATGAGGGTATCAATCCAAAGGGGAAGACAGAGAAGAGTCATCCTCAGCTACAGCTCAGAGTAGTCATGGGGAGTGCAGGACTGGGATGGAGGGCTTCCTGGAGGAGGGGACATCTGAGCACAGACCTGAAGGTAGAGCCCTGGAAAAGAAACCTGAAAAGAATGGCGGGAGAGGGAGAAGTCCTGGGCAAAGGCCAGGCGGTTCAGACCCGTCGTTCTGCCCGATAGAAAAAGAGAGACACAGGCAGCCGACAAGGTGAGGCTCAGTTAATCAAGATTTCACCAGAGGGCAAGAAGCTCCAAGCACACTCCTAGCAGCTGGCCCTGGAGTTAGATGGAGAGGCACAGGGAAACCAGAGAAAAGGTGAGGGTGGGACTTACTGAGCTGAGAAACTACCGGGCGGTTGGGGGAGACCCTCTCCCGGGCTGCGCCCCTCACGCCCCTCCTCCACAGGCGGGCTCTGCCTGGACCTCGGCCACGCCCTGCGCTGCAGCTGCCGCGCCGGCTTCGCGGGGCCACGCTGCGAGCACGACCTGGACGACTGCGCCGGCCGCGCCTGCGCCAACGGCGGCACGTGCCTGGAAGGCAGCGGCGCGCGGCGCTGCTCCTGCGCGCTCGGCTTCGGCGGTCGCGACTGCAGCGAGCGCGCCGACCCCTGCGCCGCGCGGCCCTGCGCCCACGGCGGCCGCTGCTACGCCCACTTCTCCGGCCTGGTCTGCGCCTGCGCGCCCGGCTACATGGGCGCGCGCTGCGAGTTTCCCGTTAACTCCAACGGCGCGGACGACGGCGACGACAGCGTAGGCGCCTTGCCCGCGGCCGCACGGGGCCTGAGGCAGGGTGGCCCGCAGCGCTTCCTTTTGCCGCCGGCCTTGGGGCTGCTGGTGGCTGCAGGTTTGGCCGGCGCTGCGCTCTTGCTGGTCCATGTGCGACGCCGTGGCCCTGGCCGCGGTACTGGGTCCCGCTTGCTGGCGGGTACCCCGGATCCATCCGTCTTTGCGCTCCCAGATGCACTCAACAACCTGAGGACGCAGGAGAGGCCCGGGGATGACCCGAGGTGAGCGGCTGCGCCACAACGGGATGCCTTGTTCCTCTGGGCAGCTGGCGTCCATCTCCATTGTGCGATTGGCTTGATTCCTTGATGGGCCTTCCGGGCTCCAGCCCTTGTCTGATTAGGTCCGCTCACAGTTCCTAGTTGGCTTTGGGTTCCCCTCCGTGGTGGGTGAGGAAAACAAGATGTGAGAATTTAAAGAGCCTAGGTCTTTTTTTGTTTGTTTTTGTTTATGTTTTGTTTGTTTGTTTTGTTTTGTTTTCCTGGCAGCCCGTCAGTAGATTGGAATCGCCCCGAAGATGGAGACTCTAGTGAGATTTACGTCTTATCTGCTCCTTCGGTCTGTGCTGGGGAGGTAGCTACCCGGTTCACTCCCTTTGCAAACATTGCACAGGCTGGGTGGGGGCAGCCCACACTTGGCCTGTAGCTCTCCTTTACCCTGTCTATAAATAAGGAGAGAGTCTTTGGAAGGTCCGTAACCCACTTTTCAGTGCTGACTCAGTTTAGTTCGTGCTGCCCTTTTGAGCTGCTTGCTACCTTCTCTTTGAAGGTCTGTGGGCTTGAAGAGGTCACAGTGGGGACCTCAGGCAGACTTCTCCACTGATTTCCCCTCACTGGGGAGAGGGAGAGGAGCTGGACAGTCTTTCTAATGCCTCATACTCATTTTGTTTCTAGGCCTGACCTGCTCCTTCTCCATCAGCGCCGGGAGACAGAGCCTGGATATTTTTGTATTTACTTGATGGTGCCCAACCAATCTCTGCCTGACACTTCGGAGTTCAACCTGGAAGGGGTGGCTGGGAGAATTTTACAGCTGGATGTACATAATGGTTATTTATATCATTGAGTTTTTTTCTTTCCACTTCTCCAGAGACTTCTGACTCTTACTTTGATCAGCTTTGATGCATCAGACTTTGTTTTCACTCTGGGGCTGAGGCAGCCTCTATCTGACACATTTCTGGGCCCTATGGGAAAGGAAATAGTAGACCATGTGCTGAGGCTCCTAACACTTCTCACATTTTATTGAGTGAGGGAAGTCACATAGCTAAGCTTGGTATCTATGGGGCAGTAAGTAAATTCTCTTGTGAGGTAGGGAAGTGAATGGTTTGAATGGAATAGAGTCTGCCATAGATATATCCCCAGGAGAGAGATTGCCTGGTTATAGGTCACAGCTACCAATTTCACCAAGTATTCACAGATTGCTTCCTCAGTCCACACTCCCACCATGATGTACAAGAATTCCTGGGGAGACTGCCTTTTCTCTGTGTATTCCTTTGTTCTATTCTATTTAAGAAGTTTCCCCATGTATACATATTATTGTTTTGGAAAACCTCAGGAAGGATCCCCTGTGACATCACCAGTTAACAACGTTTTCTTTCTTACTGGTATCAGATAGAATAGCAGACCGATTCCTTCTGTTGTCTCTAAGGGAGGTGCACTAAGATCTGCTCAGATTAAAAATGTTGGATATTGGCAATTTGATACCATTCAACTGAATACTAATTAACAGGAAATTCACGGGATACAGGATATTTTATGATACAATGGGGATGAGCAAAATCCAGACGGGGGATTCTATGGGATACATGGTTGGCTTCCTCAAGAAATAATTAGCATTTCACTTCCTATCCATTAGAATGATTGTAATCACAATGACAGACAAAAACAAGTGTTGGCAAGGATTTGGAAAAAAGGAGACTGTCAGACACTGCTGGTGGAATGTACAATGGTGAAGCCCCTTAGAAAACAGTTTGGCAGTTTTTACAAAAAATTAGACATAGCCCTAGCCGGTTTGGCTCTGTGGATAGAGCGTCAGCCTGCAGACCGAAGGGGTTTGATTCTGGTCAAGGGCATGTACCTCAGTTGCAGGCTTCTCCCCAGCCTGGGCTGTGGTCAGGGTGTATGCAGGAGGTAACCAATCGATGTGTTTCTTTCACATTTATATTTCTCTCTGTTTCCCACTCTATTCCATTCTTTCTAAAAATCAATGGAAAAATATCCTTGAGTGAGGATTGAAAAAAAAATTAAACATAGAATACCATATTACCCAGCACCTTTACTTCTAAGTATCTACCCAAGAGGAAAAAATATATATACATACAAAAACTTGGATGTACATGTTCACAGCAGCATTATTCAGAATTGCCAAAATGTGGAAACCACCCAAGTAGCTATCAACTGATGAGTAGATAAACAGAATACAGTCTATCTGTACAGTGGAATATTATTCAGCCATAAAAAGGAGTGAAGTATCATACATGCTACCTCATGCAAACACACTAAATACAAGATGCTGGTCACATGATTCCATTTACTTATTTTTTATTTTTTAAAATATATTTTTACTGATTTCAGAGAGGAAGAGAGAGGGACAGAGAGCTAGAAACATCAATGATGAGAATCATTGATCGGCTGCTTCCTGTACACTCCTACTGGAGTTCGAGCCCTCAACCTGGGCATGTGCCCTTGACCAGAATTGAACCTGGGACCCTTCAGTCCATAGGCCTATGCTCTAGCCACTGAGCAAAATTGGCTAGGGCACATGATTCCATTTATATGAAACTAGAGGCCCGGTGCATGAAATTTGTGTGCTGGGGGGGGGGGGGGGTCCCTTAGCTCAGCCTGCCCCCTCTCACAGTCCAGGAGCCTTCAGGGGATATCCTCTGCGGGAGGCAACCGGGCTAATCAGGGGAAGGCGCCACCCCCACCCCCATCACCCCACTGCTGCTGCCACTGCCAACTGCTGCAGCCACCAAGGTGTTTTCATCAACATGGACTCTAGTCCCTTCACCATGAAAAAAGGACAACTTCAGGCATTTTCAAGATGTCTCTTTCATAGGATATGACATTTTTTTTTTTTTATCCTCACCTGAGGATATTTTTCCATTGATTTTTAGAGAGCGTGGAAGAGAGAGTGAGAGAGAAATATCAATGTGAGAGGGACACTTCTATTGGTTGCCTCCTGCATGAGCCCTGACCTGGGCCCTGGCCAGGGAGGAGCCTGCAGCCTAGGTACATGCCCTTGATTAGAATTGAACCTGGACCCTACGGTCAGCAGGCTGAGGCATTATCCACTGAGCCAAACCGGCTAGGGCAGGATATGACATTTATTAGCCCCTCCAGCAGCGGACCTTCATTTTTTCCTCCAGGAGTGAGGTGGAAAAACCCTAGATCACCTTCTTGGATTCTTATTACCCAAGTTACCAAGAACACTGTGAGTTGCGTACAGGGAACTTAGCCAGTGAGCAGTAAGAAAAGGTGTTTCCTCTGCAGCTCATGTGCAGAGGCGGGACTGCTGGTGTGCTGTGGCTTGGGCTGGCCCCCTGTCTCTGTCTCCGCTCCTAGCCTGCTCCAGTCGTGCCATAGCGGCTTGGGCTGCCCCCCCCCCCCCCCCCCCGCCATTTCTGTCTCTGCTCCGGACCTGCCCAAGCCACCATGGCAGCTTGGGCAGACCCCCCTGTCTCTGGGCCTGCGCCATCCGTGGCTTGCCTCACTGCACACACAGTCCCCTCCCACCCATCTGCACGTGCAGCCTCTTCCTGAGCCGGTCGTGACTGTTACGGTGTCCTGGCGAATTTGCATATTGCATATATATATATATATACACACACACACACACATACACACACACACACATACACACATACACACAGAAGAGGCAAATCTATAGGTTAGTGCTTGGGAGAGGGACAGGAAATCAACTAGGAAGGAGGAATCTTACTGGGCTGATAGAAATATTATAAAAAATGATCATGGTGATGGTGCACAACTTGGCTGATTTACTTAAAATCTTTGAGCTATACACTTAAAACAGGTTAATTTTATGGCCTGTAAATTATACCTTAATAAAGTTGTTTTATAAAAAAGAAAGCAGCCCAGCTGGTGCAGCTCAGTGGTTGAGTGTCGACCTATGAACCAGGAGGTCCGGTTTGATTCCCAGTCAGGGCACATGCCTGGTTTGTGGGCTCGATCCCCAGTGTGGGGTGTGCAGGAAGCAGCTGATCAATGATTCTCTTTCATCATTGGTGTTTCTCTCCCTGTTCCTTTCTCTCTGAAATCAATAAAATTATAATAAAAAAAACCAATTGCCTGGGACAGTGTGGCTCAGTTGGTTGGAGCATCATTCTGTGCCTGGAAGGGTCTTGGGTTCGATTCCTGGTCAGGACCATGGGGGAGGCAACCAATCAATTTTCCTCACATTAATGTTTCCTTCTGTACCTCTCTCTCAGACAAAATCAATAATTTTAAAAAAGCTATCAAGGGAGGAAAAGGAATGAAGGGTAAATCTATAAAGGAAAAGCCCTGGCTGGTGTGACTCAGTGGTTAGAGTGTTGGCCTGCATACCAAAGGGTTGTGGGTTTGATTCCTGGTCAAGGGTACATACTTGGGTTGTGGGTTTGCTCCCCAATCCCTATTTGCCTGCTGGAGGCAACCAGTCAATGTGTCTTACATTAATATTTCTCTCTCCCCCTCCCTCCCTTCCAGTCTCTGAAAATGGAAAAAATATCCTCAGGTGAGGATTAACAACAAAAAAAGATAAACCAGAAAACTAAGATAAGTAACAGTGCACCCTGGCCCATGTTGCTCTCGGTTGAGGGTCGTCCCATGTACCAAGAGGTTACCACACATGCCTGGGTTGCAGGCCTGATTCCCAGTAGGGGGTGTGCGTGGGGAAGCTGATTGATGTTTCTGTCTATCCCCCATCTCCTCTCTAAAATCAGTAAAAATATTTCGGAAAAAAAAGTAATGATGTGATTACCATAAAAGCATAATGTGGACGTGGTCGGGTAGCATGAGGAATTTTGGGAGGGTGTGTGCCGAAGGATTAAAGGAAGCATCTGCTTTAAAAAAATTTAAATATATATATATATATTATTATAGTATTACAGATATCTATCTCCCATCCCCCCCTTTACTTCCCTTCCTCCCGGCCCCTACATGCCCCCAGGTGTTCACTATCCTGTTGCACATCCTATATAATAAAAGCCTAGATGGCATCATGCCCTCATGCGACATCATCACAAGATGGCCAGCAGGGGAGAGCAGTTGGGGGCAAGCAGGCTGACAAAGGGGGCAGTTGAGGGTGATCAGGCCGGTGGGGAGGGCAGTTGGGGGCGACCAGGCCAGTAGGGGAGGGCAGTTGGGGGTGAGATCAGGCCAGTAGGGGAGGGCAGTTGGGGGCGATCAGGCCCGCAGGGGAGCAGTTAGGTGTCAATCAGGCTGTCAGGGGAGTGGTTAGGGGGGATCAGGCTGGCAGACAGAAGGGGTTAGGGGCAATTAGGCAGGCAGGCAGGCGAGCAGTTAGGAGCTAGCAGTCCCGGATTGTGAGAGGGATGTCCGACTACGGGTTTAGGCCTGGGCTTTTAATCCATTCATCTACTGATGGGCACTTGGGCTGTTTACCCAAGGGGTCCCAGATTGCAGAGGGTGCAGGCCTTACATTAATATTTCTCTCTCCCCCTCCCCCCAAATTTTGTGCACCGGGCCTCTAGTGTATATATAAGTCCTTTGGTTTATCTCTTCTCATCCCCCCAATCCCACATCAAGGTATGTCTGTGTGGTCCATGCCTACATGCTTGGGGTTTTATTTTATTGGTCAATTCATTTTGTTCATTAGATACCACAAACAAGTGAGATCATGTGATATTTGTTTTTCTCAGATCAGCTTATTTCACTTAGCATAATCCTTTCCAGGTCCATCCAAGCTGTCCCAAAGGGTAAGAGATCCCTCTTTTTTACAGCTGCATAGTATTCCATAGTGTAAATGTCCCACAGTTTTTTAAAAAAACTATATTTTTATTGATTTCAGAGAGGAAGGGAGAGGGAGAGATAGAAACATCAATGATGAGAATCATTGATCGACTGCCTCCTGCACACCTCCACTGAGGATTGAGCCTGCAACCCAGGCATGTGCCCTTGACTGGAATAGAATCTGAGACCCAAAGGAACAGCAGCCTCCTGATCACCACACCCTCTATCTGAGAAACATTAGCTGTGTGTGAAGCCTCCCCCGACCAGCCAGAGGAGCCACCACAGTGGTGAACAGGAGCTGCTGCCAACTGAGGAGCAGCTGCTACCACAACCGCCCGAGGAGCAACCGCAGCCGAGGAGCCACTGCCAGCCAGGGAGCAGCCACTGAACGTCTAGATATGTCTGTGAGATCAAACATGGGTAGACAAAGAAACCCCCAAAGGAAAGAAAAGGAGGACTCACCAGAAAAGCAGCTAAGTGAAACAGAGGCATGCAGCATGACAGAAAAAGAATTCAGATTAAGAGTCCTAGAATGCATAAACCGGATGGAGGAAAAAATTAACAACTTATGCAAGAAGCAAGAAGAAACAGATGAAAAAATCAATAAATTATGTAAGAACCAAGAAGAAATGAAGAGTGATATAGCTGCAATAAAAAACACCATTGAAAGTTTCAACAGTAGACTAGGAGAAGCAGAGGACTGAATTAGCGAAATAGAAGACAGGGAAACAAAACACACCCAAACTGAACAACAATTGGAGAAAAAAATTAAAAGATAGGAGGAGAGCCTACGGGAGCTATGGGACAACATGAAATGAAACAACATATGAATAATAAGGGTGCCAGAACAACAGAAAGAGGAACAAGACTTAGAAAACCTATTTGAAGAAATAATATCAGAAAACTTCCCTGAGGTGGGGAAGAAAAAAGTCACACAAGCACAGAGTCCCAAACAAGGCGAACCTGAAAAGACCCACACCAAGACACATCATAATTACCATGGCAAATGTTCAGGACAAAGAGAGAATCTTTTTTTTTTTTAATTTTAATTTTACTTTTTTTGCTAAAAGTATTACAAAGGGTATTACATATGTGTCCTTCCCCCCCCTTGACAATCCCCTGCCCTTCCTTATCCCCCAGTGTCTTATGTCCATTAGTTATGCTTATATGCATGCATACAAGACCTTCGGTTGATCAAAGAGAGAATCTTAAAGGCTGCAAGAGAGAGAGACAGAAAGTTACATACAAGGGATCTCCCATTAGATTATCAAATGATTTATCAACAGAAACACATCAGGCCAGAAAAGAATGGATGGAAATTTACAAAGTGATGCAAAGCAAAGGACTGAATCCAAGAATACTCTATCCAGCAAGGCTGTCATTCAAAATAGAAGGGGAAATAAGAAGCTTCACAGACAAAAAAAGGCTAAGGGAGTTTATCACCACCAAGCCAGCAATGCAAGATGCTAAAGGGACTGGTGTAAAAAGAAGAAATAACAAGCTCAGAACGAAAACAGCCACAAAAAATAGAAATGGCTACAAACAAGTATCTTTCAATAATAACTTTAAACATAAATGGACTAAATGCTCCAACCAAAAGACATCGAGTGGCTGAATGGATAAAAAAAACATGACCCATACATTTGCTGTCTACAAGAGACCCACCTCATTAGAAGGGACTCACACAGACTGAAAGTGAAGGAATGGAAAAATATCTTTCAGGCAAATGGAAATGAAAAAAAAGCTGGGGTAGCAATACTTATATCAGACAAAATAGACCTCAAAGTGAAGGCCATAACAAGACATAAGGAAGGCCACTTTAAAATACTAAAGGGATCAATACAACAAGAAGATATAACCCTGATAAACATATATGCACCCAATGCAGGAGCACCCAAATACATAAAACTCCTGGAAGATATCAAAGGAGAGATTGACAACAATACAATCATAGTAGGGGACTTTATTTTTTTTTTTTAAATATATTTTATTGATTTTTTACAGAGAGGAAGGGAGAGGGATAGAGAGTTAGAAACATCGATGAGAGAGAAACATCGACCAGCTGCCTCCTGCACATCTCCCACTGGGGATGTGCCCGCAGCCCAGGCACATGCCCCCGACCGGAATCGAACCCGGGACCCTCCAGTCCGCAGGCCGACGCTCCATCCACTGAGCCAAACCGGTCTCGGCCATAGTAGGGGACTTTAATACACCACTGACATCACTGGATAAGTCCTCTAGACAAACAATCAGCAAAGAAACAGCAATCCTAAATGACTCACTAGATCAGATGGACTTAATTGACATCTTCAGAACACTCCACCCCAAAGCCATGGAATATACATTCTACTCAAGTGCTCATAGGACATATTAAAAAATAGACCACATATTGGGTCACAAACAAAGCCTCCTCAAATTCAAGAAGATTGAAATCATACCAAGCATCTTCTCAGACCACAATGGCATAATATTAGAAATAAACTACAATAAAAACAACCCAAAATACTCAAACACTTGGAAGCTGAATAGCATGTTATTAAATAATGATTGGGTTACCAATGAGATCAAAGAAGAAGTTAAAAACATCCTGGAAACTAATGACAATGAAAACACAACAATCCAAAACCTATGGGACACAATGAAAGCAGTCCTGAGAGAGAAGTTTATAGCTCTACAGGCCTATCTCAAAAAACAAGAAAAAGTGGTAATAAATCATCTAACTCTACATTTCAAAGAATTAGAAAGGGAGCAACAAGAAAACCCCAAAGTGAGCAGAAGGAAGGAGATAATAAAGATTAGAGCAGAAATAAATGACATAGAGACCAAAAGAACAATACAGAAAATCAATGAAACCAAGAGCTGGTTCTTTGAAAGGATAAACAAGATTGATGAACCTCTAGCCAGGCTCACCAAGAAGCAAAGAGAGAGGACCCAAATAAACAAAACCAGAAATGATAGAGGCGAAATAACAACGGACCCCACAGAAATACAAATGATTGTTAAAAAATACTATGGACAACTCTACTCCAACAAACTAGACAACCTGGAGGAAATGGACAAATTCCTAGAAAAATACAACATTCCAAAACTCAATCAGGAAGAATCTAAGAATCTCAATAGGCCAATAACTATGGAAGAAATTGAAGCAGACATCAAAAAGCTTCCAGCAAACAAAAGCCCAGGACCAGACGGCTTCACAGGGGAGTTTTACCAAACTTTCAAGGAAGACCTAAAACCTATCCTCCTCAGACTGCTACAAAAAAATTCAAGGGGAAGGAACACTTCCAAGCTCATTCTATGAAGCCAGCATCACCCTAATACCAAAACCAGGTAAAGACAACACAATGAAAGAGAACTACAGGCTAATATCCCTCATGAACATAGATGCCAAAATCCTCAACAAAATCTTAGCAAATCGGATCCAGCAGTACATCAGAAAGATCATACACCATGACCAAGTAGGATTTATCCCAGGGATGCAAGGATGGTACAATATCCGCAAATCAATAAACGTGATATATCACATAAACAAATTGAAAGAAAAAAAACCACATAGTCATATCAATTGATGCAGAAAAAACATTTGACAAAATCCAACACCCGTTTTTGATAAAAACTCTCAGCAAGGTGGGAATAGAAGGATCATACCTCAACATAAAAGCCATATATGACAAGCCCACAGCCAACATCATACTCAATGGACAAAAACTAACACCATTTCTCCTAAGAACAGGAACAAGACAGGGATGCCCCCTCTCACCACTCCTGTTCAACATAGTACTGGAAGTATTAGCCATTGCAATTAGGCAGGAAGAAGAAATAAAAGGCATCCAAATTGGAAAAGAGGAAGTAAAACTGTCCTTATTTGCAGACGACATGATATTATACATACAAAACCTAAAGACTCCATCTGAGACCCTTTAGTCCACAGGCTGATGCTCTATCCATTGAGCAAAACTGGCTAGGACTCCCACAGCCTTTTTATCCATTCATCTACTCATGGGCACTTGGGCTATTTTCAAATCTTAGCTATTGTAAATAATGCTGCTATGAGCATAGGAGTGCACATATTCTTTCTGATTGAAGTTTTGGGGTTTTTAGGAAATATTCCCAGAAGCAGGATAGCTGGGTCAAACGGAAGTTCCATTTTTAATTTTTTGAGGAAACTTCATACTGTTTTCCATAATAGCTGTACCAATCTGCATTCCCACCGGCAGTGAACTAGTGTTCCCTTTTCTCCACATCCTCGCCAGCCCTTGTCATTTGTTGATTTGTTGATGGTAGCCATTCTGACAGGTCTAAGGTGATACCTCATAGTCATTTTAATTTGCAGCTCTCTGATGATCAGTGGCTTTAAACATTTTTACATATATCTGTTGGCCATCTGTATGTCCTCTATGGAGAAGTGTCTTTTTAGATCCTTTGCCCATTTGAGCAATGGCGAACCTATTACACGTGTGTCAGAGGTGACACGCGAACTCATTTTTTTGGTTGATTTTTCTTTGTTAAATGGCATTTAAATATATAAAATAAATATCAAAAAATAAGTCTTTGTTTTACTATGGTTGCAAATATCAAAAAATTTCTATATGTGACATGGCACCAGAGTTAAGTTAGGGTTTTTCAAAATGCTGACACTCCGAGCTCAAAAAGTTCGCCATCACTGCCCTAGAAGATGTATCTGTAAACATGTGCTATGTGAGATGTCTGAGATTTTACTGCCTATGTTCTTCTTTGAGATTTTTTAAAAATATATTTTATTGATTTTTTTACAAAGAGGAAGGGAGAGGGATAGAGAGTCAGAAACATCGATGAGAGAGAAACACTCATCAGCTGCCTCCTGCACACCTCCTACTGGGGATGTGCCCGCAACCATGGCACATGCCCCTGACCGGAATCGAACCTGGGACCTTTCAGTCCGCAGGCCGATGCTCTCTATCCACTGAGCCAAACCGGCTAGGGCTCCTCTAAGATTTTTATGGGTTCTTGCCTTACATTTAACTCTTTTATCTACCTTGAGTTTCTTCTTGTGTATGGTATAAATTGGTGATCTAGTTTCAACTTTTTGCATGTGTCTGTCCAGTTTTCCCAGCACCATTTGTTGCAGAGACTGCCTTTACTCCATTGTATATTCTTGTCTCCTTTGTCAAATATTAATTGCCTGTAATGGTGTGGGTCAATTTCTGGAGTCTCTATTATGATCCATTGGTCTATGCCTGTTTTTGTGCCAATACCAGGCTGTTTTGGTTATAATGGCTTTGTAGTATAGTTTGATAGTATCTGTCTTTTGATATGGGTAGTGGTTACAGGGATATTTGCCTAATGTTATATAAATTATTTTATGCAATTTTCTGCATTTGTGTTACATTTAACAAAAATGTTTTTTAAAAAATATGACCAGTGCCCTAGCTGGTTTGGCTCAGGGGATAGAGCGATGGCCTGTGGACTGAAGGGGCCCGGGTTCAATTCTGGTCAATGGCACATGCCCAGGTTGCGGGGTCAATCCCCTTTCTCTCTGAAATCAATAAAAATATATTTAAAAATATGGCCAGTTGTATCAGTTATCTATTGCCCTGATAATGCTGCATAAGCTCAGTGGCATAAAACACTAAACATTTATTTTTGGTGCCCCGTTTACAGATTGGCTGGGGTTCTGTTGCTCTGTGCTGTGCTGATCTGGGAGGGGCTCACGAATGTGGGTGTAGTAAGCTCAGGGGTGGGCTGGGGGCTGGCTGTGCTGCTTGCTCTGCTCTGCCTGGCTTTTCATTTTCCAGAAGGCTGGCCCTGGCTTATTCTCATGGCTGAGGCAGGGATCCTAGAGACAGTGGATGGCATTGAACATGTCACTTCCCCCTTATCCTAGTGGCCAAAGCAAGTCACAAGGCCAGCCCAGGTTCTGGAAGTGGGGAAATGGACTCCATCTCTTTTTTTCTTTTAATATATTTTTATTGACTTTAGAGAGAGAGGGAGAGAGAGAGAGAGAGAGAGAGAGAGAGATCGTAGTGAGAAACATCTATGAGAATTTCAGAAGCAATGACTGGTTGCCTCCCATATGCACCCCCACCAGGGATTGAACCCACAACCTGGCTATGTGTCCTGACCAGGAATGGAACCGGTGACCTTTTTGGTGCACGGTAGGATGCTCAACCAACTGAGCCACTCCACCGCTTGATGCGGGAAGGAATATAGTCACATTCAAGGGCATGGGTGGGGGATGGTTGGGGGATTTTGCAATCAGTCTCCAACACTGAAGTGCCTTCTTCCTTTGGAAGGCAAACTATCCAGACTGTTGGATACAGACAGACCCTTCTCTTGATGTCAAATTACTGAAAAAACAACAAACAAAACCAAACCAAACCGAATAAGATGGGTCATGGGTGTCATTCAGATGAAGAATCCGTTCCTTGAAGCAGGACTGGCAGTGACTGAATGTTGATGGTACTGTTTTGTATGTGGAATAAACGGGACGTGCAAATGCTTTGACTTGTCTCTGCCTCTCCAGGTCCTCAAATTTCCTTCCAAATGAGATGGAACAAGGCTAAGTAAGATAAGTAAGATCCAACAGGGGAGGGGGGAATCTTCCTTAATTTTGGGAGTATCCTAAGACAGTTGCACATTTCTACTACTACTACTACTACTACCACCACCACCACCACCACCACTACTGCTGCTATTACTTCTACTACCCTGAAAAATAACAAGCCTATATCAGCCAATTTCTGCCAATCCTCCTTCCCCGCATTGTCTAGCAGGTAGTAGGCATGGGCCTTTGGAAATGAGCAAAATTATAGGAACTGAAGAAGTAAGAACAGAGAAAAGTAACAAGTGGAATACAGCAGCAAATGAAGGAGTCATTTTATTAGAACATCAGCCAAGAGATCTGCTTATTCCTTTAATTCAGTCAACAGATACCATAGATTGAATAAATACCTATAAATTCAAGTTTCACTATATTGAATTTCTGTGTCATAAGGAATAACTATCATCAAAGAACTAATGGACATTAAAACAAAATCCTATTACAAAATACTTTTTAAAAAAAATATATTTTATTGATTTTTTACAGAGAGGAAGGGAGAGAGAGAGATAGTTAGAAACATCGATGGGAGAGAAACATCGATCAGCTGCCTCCTGCACATCTCCTACTGAGGATGTGCCCGCAACCCAGGCACATGCCCCCGACCGGAATCAAACCTGGGACCCTTCAGTCCGCAGGCCGACGCTCCATCCACTGAGCCAAACCGGTTTCGGCTATAAAATACTTTTAAAACTGAGATTAAAAACAGACATCAACACCAGCCCATGATTCCTTCTAAGACCACTCTTGAAGTTCAGAGACAGAGTCCTTGCTGCCTTGAACAGTCTGCTGAGAGCAGAACTTAATTTAAAAGCAAAGCTGGGAAGATGTGCTTTCCCATCTTGGATGGGAAAAACTCATTTTTAAAAAAAAAATCAATGACTGCATACAAACTGAAGGCAGGCAGTTGAGTCCCATGGATTCCCCTTTGATATGCTTCCTGGTCTAAAGGATGCCTCACCCATGGCAGAGTCTTGGCACTGTCAACATACAAATCCATTGGTCATCACAGGAACAGAGCTGGCTGGATTATTAAACAGGGATGACCAAAGTTCCCTAATTTGCCATCATAAGGGAAGAGTCCCTACCCAAATCAGTAGGCCCTGCTCTATGACTTTGCCTCGCAGGCTGCTAAGGTTTAACTTAAAGTAGAGTAGCAGCTTCCGGAACAAGGAAGGCCATCTTAGATTATTAGAGCCCACAGGGAAGGAAAAGTTATTCTGGTCAAAACTCCTCACTTTACAGTTAAAGGAAGCAGAGCCCCAAAGGACTAAGGTAGAAGGCATTCCACACCAAGGGGCAACTTCTAATTTTTTTCTCTTTTAGCCAAGCTTTAAATCTTTAAGGCCAAAACTTACTGCATTTAGCACAATGGCAATAGTACATAAAGTAACCTGAATGATTACTCAAAAAAAAATAAGTAAAATTAAAAGGCTACCAGGCACAGAAGTCAGATTGCCTGGGTTCAGATTTTGGTTATATCACTTACTCAAGCAAGTCATTTCACCTCTCTGTGCTTCAGTGTCCTTACCAGTAAAATGAGAATGACAACAGAATCTGATCAGAAGGTTGTATTAATAAGTGCAAAGCATTTATAACAGAAGTTGACATGTAACAGGTACTTAGTAAATGTTAGTTTTCAGTATTATCTAGAAGAAGAAAGCCCATTTCATAGAGGGTCAAACTGAAGTCCAGAGATGGGTAGACTTGCTTAGCATCACAGAAAATTGGTGTTTCCTGATCTTCCTTGGACCCAGGCCCAAGGTTTAACACAGGAAGGGCTCAGGGACTGGGAAACACGGTGACTCCTGTTTGAAGCCCTGCGGTGAACTGAATAAGGTCTGTGCCTGGCCTCCTACGATGGGACCAATGTCAACACCCTGCTTTTACATCCTGTGGTTACCTAAGATGCTGTTACTTATGTATGTGTGAAGGTTACACAGGAAGCCTCTGTGCTATTTTTTTCCACATCTTGTGTTAAGTTAAACTAATTTAAAATAAAAGGACAAATATTTATTGGACACCTACTGCGCCAGGCCTTGTTCTAGGAGTGAGGATTCAGCAGAGAACAAGACAAAACCCCACCCTGGAGGAGTCACAGCAAATAGAGTTCTTCCTCTTCACTGGGACTCCGGAGTCCCATAGCTCCCGTTTGAATCCTGGCTCTGCCACCTACTAGCTGTGGGCACCTGTGTCGCCCTTAGCACGATATAAATGTAAGATCTGTTATTGTTATTCTACAGGTTCTCAGGTGTCCTCCTCCTAGGGAGCGACGTCTGATGGCCCCAGACTAGTCCTAGCACCTCCTCTGGGATCCTACAGGGCCCAGAGCTTCCCTCCCCGTATCTCCGACCCTCTGCCTGGGCCTCTCGCCTCCGTCCTGACCACACCGGCCGGTCCGTTTGGTGATGGCCGTGTCTCCTCCACTGGCCCGGGAGCCTGACTGCTGGGCCAGGGCTTTCCCAGTCGGGCTCTGTCCCCGGAGGCTCCAGCACAGGCAGGCGCTCAGGAAGCACAGACTGGACACGCGAATGGGACCAGCAGCGGGACCGGGGCAGGCGCGTCCTTACCGCGGCGGCTGGGGGTTGGGGGTGGGAACCATGACCGGAACCTAAAGGCCCGCCTGTCCCCGGCCCCGAGCGGTAGAACCTCAGGGCGATGGAACCCGGTGTAACAGAGCCCCTTGTGCTCGCGTCCCCAGAACCCGGGGCTCTCGGCCCAGGAAGGAGGGCGGGCGGATCCCACCGGGCCGCCCCCGCCGGGCCCCCATGAACCACCAGGCGCGGGCCTCTCACCCCTTCCCGGCCCGGACCCCCGCCTCCGTCCGGGCTTCGATCCCGGTCAGGCCCTCGAACCTGACTCCGGCGCCATCCTCGGCCCCAACCCGGACCTCGATTCCGGTCCCGGCCTCGACTGCAGTCCGAACCCCGACTCTGGTCCGGACTCCGATTCCGTTCCAGGCCGTGAGCCCGGTCCGGACCTCGACTCAGTTCCCTGCCTCGGTCCCGGTCCAGTTTCCGACTCCAGTCTCGGCCTCGACCCCGGTCCAGACACCAACTCGGGTCCCTGCCCCGGCCCCGGTCCGGACCTCGACTCGGTTCCCTGCCTCGGTCCCGGTCCAGTTTCCAACTCCAGTCCCGGCCTCGACCCCGGTCCGGACCTCGACTCCGGTCCCGGCCTCGACCCCGGTCCAGACACCAACTCGGGTCCCTGCACCGGCCCCGGTCCGGACCTCGACTCCAGTTCCTGCCCCGGCCCCGGTCCGGACCTCGACTACAGTCCCTGCCCCGGTCCCGGTCCGAACCCCAACTCCAGTCCCTGCCCCGGTCCCGGTCCGAACCCCAACTCCAGTCCCTGCCCCGGCCCCGGTCCGGACCTCGACTACAGTCCCTGCCCCGGTCCCGGTCCGGACCCCGACTCCGGTCCCTGCCCCGGTCCCGGTCCGGACCTCGACTCCAGTCCCTGCTCCGGTCCGAACCCCGACTCCGGTCCCTGCCCCGGTCCGAACCCCGACTCCGGTCCCTGCCTCGGCCCCGGTCCGGACCTCGACTCCGGCCCCGGCCTCGACTACGGTCCGAACCCCGACTTCAGTCCCTGCCTCGGCCCCGGTCCAGACCTCAGCTCGGCTCCCTGCCTCCGTCCGGACTTGGACTCCGGTCCCAGCCTCGACTACGGTCCGAACCCCGACTCTGGTCCGGACCCCCATTCCAGCCCGGCCCCTGAATGCGGTCCCGGTCTCGGCTGAGGTCCCGGACTGGGAGTCCTTCCTGCGCGCGGCTCCGCCTCCGGGTCCGCCCCCGGAGCCTGCTCCCGAGCGCCCCCTGCCGCGGGATCAGGGTCCCGCAGCGCCGCCGGGCGTGGGGCCCCGCCCCTCCGTCACCGATGAGCCCGGGCGCCCCCGGGAGCTCCTTCCTGCTCTCCATCGGTCGGCCTCCGATTTATCCGGGCCCACTCGCAGCTCCTCCCCAACGGCAGATCCCGCGGCCGCCAAGCTGACAGATCCCATGGCCGGACCCATCTCCATGCCTATCCTGGGGCCCGCCCCGTTCGCCACTTTCTTACCTATTTCTACCAACACATTCGCCTCCACCAGCGAGTACTTTCAAGTGGACAAAAGGATTGTGATTCGAGTGACCTACTGGTGAGGGGCTGTCCCACCCACACCCGCCTTCCTCCCGGGGGAGAGGGTGGGACGGGTCAGTGCTGGGGCTTTGGGGATTGAAAGTAGGGCAAGGGGAGGGAGTCCCAGTTCCCAGGTGGGAAGCTTGGCTCCCCTATCAACTCTTTGGGGCTAGAGAGCACTGGGTTCAGATTCCTGCTCTGTCCCACAGAGGTGGGTCCTGGCTCCAAGCTTCATTCATGGACTCAGTTTTCTCCGTCCTTCCCCCCCTTCCTCCTTCCCTCCATCCCGCCCTTCCTTCCTAACTTATTTTGGCGTGTCCTGCCCACCATGGGCCAGGCCTGAGCTGGGGATGGAGTGCTGAGCAGAGCCACCTGCTTTCCTCCCAGGGGAGACAGGACAAGGTGTGCCCTGAGGGACAAGGGGTGGGGGATTTCAGATTGGGTAGTCAGGGACAGTCTCAAGAGATGGCACTTGCGGTGCATCTTCTTAGTGATGAGAAGGAGGCTGCCAAGTGGAGAGCTGGGGGTCGGGACGATGAAGGTAGGGAGGAGGAGGAAAGCAGCAAGTGCAAAGCCAGAGGAGGCTGGCCCCAGGTCTGGAGTGTCTATTGTGTCAAGGACAACAGTAACAGCAGTGACTTCCTTGACCTTCCTGTGACCCAGGACTGGGTGCCTCCGTGGGAGGGGCTTTTTCTTCCATTCAATCCCCATACCTCTCTTCTGCTCTAGAGGTTCTCTCCCCTTATGGCTCCCACTTTTTCTCTCTTCTGTCTCTGCCAGGGGCTCTCTCTCTCCCCAGCTCACTAACTCTTCTCCTTTCCCCATGTTGTATGTGTGTATTTCTCTTTCTCCCTATCTGTTTCCTCATCTCCCCCTGTCTCTTTCTCTTCCCATCTCCTCCTTTCTATATCTTTCTCTGACTCCATGGATTCATGATTTCATTCATTCAACAATCATTTATTAAGCACCTCCCATGTGCCAGACCCATTAGGGATACACAGTGAATTAAACAGAGATTCTTGTCCTTGTGGTGCTAACATTTTGATGTGGAATAAGTATGACCCAGAGCAAATTATTTAGTAACTTAGAAGGTGATCAGTGCTATGAATAAAAAGCATCTGGGGGGGCGGAGGTCACAATTTTAACTGGGGTGGTCAGGACGGCATCACTGAGAAGGTGACATATGAGCGAAGACCTGAAGGAGGGGAGAGAAGGAACCATGTAGATACGAGAAACTGCATTCTGTAGAAGGAACAGCCAGTGCAAAGGCTCTGCGCAAGGCATGCTTGGAGCAGGAAGGAAGGCTAGGAGGTCCCTGTGGCTGGGCAGAGTGGGCAAGGGGAGAGAGGGAGGAGACAGGGCAGAGAGACATGGGAGCAGTTCCTGTGGGACTTGGGGATGTGGTTTTCTGCCCTGAATGGGATGGCCTATGGGACAGTTCTGAGCTGGGGAAGGATGTGATCTGACTTAGGTGTTCACAGGGTCTCTCTGGACTTGGGAGAGACTGATGTGGTGTCTTCTGTCTCTCTCTCTGCCTCTCTTTTTTTGCCCTTGGCCTTCAGTGGCCTCTGAAGCTATAACCTCCGGGTGAGTAGTTTTTGGCTTTGGAAGTGGGGAGAATATGGGACATGAAGTCTGGAAGGAGTTCCTGTTTCCCATTTCTGAAAGACCTGTGACCCTGTGACAGCATGATTTCATCTCCTTGTTGCAGTACATTCTACTGAAAAAGAGTCTGGAGCTACAATTTCCAAATTGTCTACACTTTGTGAGTGTGCTGGTTACCAGGGGCGTGGGGGTAGCCAGTGCTGCAAGAGCCCTAGGGGCTTGGAAGGAGCTCTCAGCCTTCCCCCACCCTCAACATTCCCTCCTCAGGAGGAGGACATATCTGAACAGGCTACCGGGGAGTTTGAAGTGTTTGTGGATGGGAAACTGGTTCATTCAAAGAAGGTGATTCTGAATAAGGGTCCCAGACAGGGCAGGAGGGTGGTGGTGGGGTCCTGGATTGTGGGAGACACACATGTCTGTGCTCTTTCCCCTCTGTGTCCAGAAAGGTGATGGCTTTGTGGATGAGGTCAAAATGCAGAAAATTGTGAACATTATCGATGAGGAGATCAGGAAAAATTAACAGGCAACTGGTGAGCTGGAGGTGAGGTGAGGGAGGTGAGGTGGGAGGGGTGGAAGATGGACTGAGGGTGAGTAGGTGGGCAGGACAAAGACAGCCCACCCCAACCCTAGCTCAGCCAGTCCTCACTGTTATAATCAGGCATCCTTTCTAAGCCTCATTTTTTTTTTTTTTTTTACAGAGAGGAAGGGAGAGGGATAGAGAGTTAGAAACATCGATCAGCTGCCTCCTGCACACCCCCCTACTGGGGATGTGCCCGAAACCAAGGTACCTGCCCTTGACCCGAATCGAACCTGGGACCCCTTCAGTCCCCAGGCCGACGCTCTATCCACTGAGCCAAACTGGTCAGGGCTAAGCCTCATTTTTTAAATCTGTGAAATGGGGCTGTTGAGATGATTCCGTGAGATGCCTCATATGAGATAATAAATAGTGCACAGCTCAGAGTAGGGCTCAGTGTGTCACTTATAAATTTACTAGAGGCCCAGTGCACGAAATTCATGCATGGGTAGGGTCCCTAGGCCTGGCCAGCAATCAGGGCCAATTGGGGCCTTCTGGCTGCTGGCTGGGGCCTTCCTTTGTTCCGTGCCACCCCCTGGTGGTCAGTGCACATCATAGTGAGCGGTTGAACTCCCAGCTCCTGGTCAAACTCCTGAGGGGACAATTTGCATGTTAGGCTTTTATATATATATACACTAGAGGCCCAGTGCACGAAATTCGTGCACTTGGAGTGGGAGTCCCCCTCAGCCTGGCCTGTGCCCTCTCGCAGTCCAGGAGCCCTTGGGGGATGTCTGACTGACACCTTAGGCCAGGGCCTACCTAAGCCGTCAGTCAGACATCCTTAGTGCTGCTGTGGAGGTGGGAGAGGCTCCCGCCACTGTTGCTGCACTCACCAGCCTTGAGCCTGGCTTCTGGCTAAGCGGCATTCCCCCTGTAGGAGTGCACTGACCACCAGGGGGGCAGCTTTTGTGCTGAGCGTCTGCCCCCTGGTGGTCAGTGCATGTCATAGCGACTGGTCGTTCTGTCGTTCAGTTAATTTGCATTTTAGCCTTTTATTATATAGGATATATATAGATTTTATTATTATTATTTTAAATCTGCTTGAAGAAGTAATCACAGAAAACTTCCCTAACTTGGGGAAAGAAAAAGGTCAAGTTCAAGAAGCACAGAGAGTCCCAACCAAATGAACCCAATGAGATCCACACCAAGCCACATAATAATTAAAATGTCCAAGGTTGCTGGGGCTAGGGTTACCAGTTCTATTCCCAGTCAGGGCAAATGCCCAAGTTGAGGTCTCAATCTCCAGAGTGGGCATGCAGGAGACAGCTGATCGATGTTTTCCTCTCACATCAATGTTTCTTCCTTCTTATTTGTTCCTCTCTCTAAAAATCAGTAAAAAATATTTTTAAAAATGAGAGGTTAAAGACAAAGAGAGAATTTTTTTTTGTTCATCCTCACCTGAGAATATTTCTCCATTAAAAAAAATTATTTTCTTCTTTTTTTTTAAAAAAAAATTCTTATTGATTTCAGAGAGGAAGGGAGAGGGAGCAAGAAATAGAAACATCAATGATAAGAGAGAATCACCAATGGGCTGCCTCCTGCACACCCCTACTGGGGATCAAGCCCAAAACCTGGGCATGTGACCTGACCGGGAATCAAATCATGACCTCCTGATACATAGGCCAACACTCAACCACTGAGCAACACCGGCCAGGCTCCATTAATTTTTAGAGAGAGTGTAAGGGAAGGTGGGAGAGAGAGGGGGTGGGGAGAGAGAGAGAGAGAGAACATCAATGTGAGAGATACACATCAATTGGCTGCCTCTTGCGTGTCCCCTGACCAGGGCCAGGGATCAAACCTTCAACCTAGATATGTGCCCTTGACTGGGAATCAAACCCGTGACCCTTCAGTGAACTGGCTGATGTACTACTACTACTAACTACTGAGTACACCAGCTAGGGCCAATAATATTAAAGAGATAATATTAAAGGCAACAAGAGAGAAACAATTAGTTAGCTACAGGGAGCTCCCATAAAGCTGTCAGCAGATTTCTCAACAAAAAAACTTCAGGCCAGAAGGGATTGGCATGAAGTATTCAAAGTAATGAAAAGCAAGAACCTGCAACCAAGACGGCTCTATCCAGCAAAGCTATCATTTAAAATTGAAGGTGAAATAAAAAGCTTCCCAGACAAAAGAAGGCAAATTAGTTCAGTACCACCAAACCAGAACTGCAAGAAAGGCTAAAGGGACTGCTTTAAGAAGAAGAAACACGGAGAGAAAGGAACATAAGCATAAAGGGAAAAAAATCAATAAATACCTATCAATAATAAACTTAAATGTAAATGGATTAAATGCTCAACTCAAAAGACATAGGGTAGTTGAATGGATAAGGAACCATAATCCACATATAGGATGTCTATAAGAGACCCACCTCAGAACAAAAGATTCACACAGGATGAAAGTGAAGGGATGGAAAAAAATATTCCATGCAAATGGAAATGAAAGAAAAGTGGGAGTAGCAATACTTACTTTGGACAAAACAGACTTGAAAACAAAGTCCATAAAGGAGACAAAGAAGGTACCTACATTATACTAATGGGATCAATCTAACCAGAGTATATAAGCCTTATAAAATTATATGCACTCCACATAGAAACATCTATATCTATATATATAAAAGCCTAAGCAACTGAACGACCTAATGACTGGTTGCTATGATGCACACTGACTACCTGGGGACAGACACTCAATGCACATGATTGGGTTTCCTCCTGTCTGGATCGGGCCTGGGGCCACTGGGATCTCCCCTCTCTGGATCGGGCCTGCGGGGATGGGGCCGAAACCAGCTATCCAACATCCCCCAAGGGGTCCCGAATTGTGAGAGGGTGCAGGCCAGGCCGAGGGACCCTACCGGTGCACGAATCACTGGGCCTCTAGTGTATATATAAAAAAACTCTTGGTGGACTTAAGTGAGAGATTTCACTGTCATCAATGGATAGATCTTCTAGACAAAAAAATCAACAAGGAAACAGTAACCTTAGATGAGACATTAGATCAAATGGATTTAATTGATGTTTACAGGACATGTTATCTCAAAGCACCAAAATATACATTCTTCTCAAGTGCACAAGGAACATTCTCAAAGATAGACCACATGTTAGGACACAGAATAAGTGTAAACAAATCCAAGAAGACTGAAATCATATCAAGCATCTTCTTGGATCACAATGGCAGGAAACTAGAAATCAACCATAATAAAATAACTCAAAAACATTCAAACACATGGAGGCTAAGTAGCATGTTATTAGCAATGAATGGGTTACCAATGAGATCAAGGAAGAAATAAAAAATTACCTGGAAACAAATGAAAATGAGCGCACAACAAACCCAAATCTATGGGACACAGTGAAAGCAGTCCTGAGAGGGAAATGCATAGCATTACAGGCCTACCTCAAGAAGCAAGAAAAAGCTGAAGTAAACAATATAATCCTACACCTAAAAGAATTAGAAAAAGAACAACAGGAAAAGCCCAGAGTAAATAGAAGGAAGGAAATAATAAGGATCAGAGCAGAAATAAATGATATAGAGACTAAAAAAACAACAAAAACAAAAGATAAATGAAACCAAGAGCTGGTTCTTTGAAAGGTTAAACAAAATTGAAGAACCTTTAACCAGACTCAAGAAATAAAGAAAGAGGACCCAAATAAACAAAATCAGAAATGAAAGAGGCAAAGTAACAACTGACATCACAGAAATACAAAGGATTGTAAGAAAATATTACAAACAACTATACGCCTACACATACGACAGCCTGGGTGAAATGGATAAATTCCTAGAAACATACAATCCTCTAAAACTCAATCAGGAAGAATCATAAAACCTGAATAGACCAATGACACTAATGAAATAGAAACAGTAATAAAAAAAACTCCCAGCAAACTAAAGTCCAGGACTGGATAGCTTCACAGGCTATTTTAACCAAACATTCATGTGTTAGAAGAACTAACACATATCTTTTTCAAACTATTCCAAAAAATTCAAGAAAGAAGACTTCCAAGCTCTTTTTATGAGGCCAACACTATCCTAATTCCAAAACCAGATAAAGACACCACAAAGAAAGAAAAATTACAGGCCAGTACCCCTGATGAACATAGATACTAAAATCCTCAATACAATATTGGCAAATCAGATCCAGCAATACATTAAAGAGATCATGCACCGCCCTAATTGGTTTGGCTTAGTGGATAGAGCGTCGGCCTGCAGACTAGAAGGTCCCAGGTTCGATTCTGGTCAAGGGCATTTACCTTGGTTGTGGGCACATCCCCAATAGGAGGTGATCGATGGCAGCTGATAGATGTTTCTAACTCTATTCCTCCCTGTAAGAAATCAATAAAATATATTTTTTAAAAAAAAGAGAAAGGATCATGCACCATGATCAAGTGGGCTTTATTCTGGGGCTGCAAGGCTGATATAATATTTTCAAATCAATAAATGTGATACATCACATAAAATGAAAGATAAAAATCACATGATCATATCAATAGATGAAGAAAAAGCATTTGAAAAAATTCAGCACCAATTTATGATAAAAACTCTCACTAAAATGAGAATACTAGTAAAGGTCTTACATGACAAACCTACAGCCAACATCATACTTAATGGGCAAAAACTAAAAGTATTTCTCTTAAGATCAGGAACAAGACAGGGATACCTGCTTTCACCACTCTTACTTAACATAGTGCTGGAAATTTGAGACACAGTGATCAGTAAAGAAGAAGAAATAAAATGGACAGGAGAAAGTTAAACTGTCATTATTTGCAAATGACATGATATTGTATATAGAAAACTCGAAAGACTCCACTAGGTATAATAATGAATTTGTCAAAGCAGCAGGATACAAAATTAATTTCCTGACATTGATGGCATTTCTATACACCAATAATGAATGATCAGAAAGAGAAACTAAGAAAAAAAATCCCATTTACTATTTTAAAAAATCTTTATTGTTAACAATATTACAGATCCTCCTTTTCCCCCCATTGCCCCCTCCACCCAGTTCCTGCCCTGTGTCAGGCCTTCGCCACCCTTTGTCTGTGTCCATAGGTAATGGTATATGCATATAAGATCTTTGGTTAATCTCTTCCCGTCCCCTCCTCCCCCACTTCCCTCTGAGATTCCTCAGTCTGTTCCATGTTTCCATGCCTCTGATTATATTTTATTCATCAGTTTATTTATTTATTTTTTATTTTAAAATCTTTATTGGTGAAAGTACTACACATGTCCTCCCTTTTCTCCCATTGACCCCTTCTAGCCTGCCCCAGCCCTTCCCTGTGGGCTTTCACCACCCTATTGTCTGTGTCCATGGGTTATGCATATATGCATACAAGTTTTTTGGTTGATTACTTCCCACCCACCCACCCTCCCCCACCTTCCCTTTTAAATTCCACATTCTGTTCTATGCTTCTGTGTCTCTGGATCTATTGTGTTTATCAGTTTATTTTTTTCATTAGATTCCACATATGAATGAGATCATGTGGTCCTTGTCCTTCTCTGACTGGCTTATTTTGCATAGCATAATACTCTCCAGGTCCCTCCATGCTGTTTCAAAGGATAAGAGATCCTTCTTTTTTACTGCTGCATAGTATTCCATGGTGTAGATGTACCACAGCTTTTTTATCCACTTATGTACTGATGGGCACTTGGGTTGTTTCCAGATCTTAGCTCTTGTAAATTGTGCTGCTAAGAACATAGGGGTGCGTACATTCTGATTGGTGCTTTGGGTTTCTTAGGATATATTCCTAAAAGTGGGTCACTGGGTCAAATGGCAGTTCAATTTTTAATTTTTTGAGGAAACTCCATACTGTTTTCCATAATGGCTGCACGAGTCTGTATTCCCACCAGCAGTGTACTAGGGTTCCCTTTTCTCCACATCCTCTCCAGCACTTGTCATTTGTTGATTTGTTTAATGGTAGCCATTCTGACAGGTGTAAGGTGATACCTCATAGTCATTTTAATTTGCATCTCTCAGATGATCAGTGACTTTGAGCATATTTTCATATGTCTCTTGGCCATCTGTATGTCCTCTATGGAGAAGTGTCTTTTTAGGTCCTTTGCCCATTTTCAAATTGGATTGTTTGTCTTCCTTCTGTTAAGTTGTATGGATTTCTTATATATTTTGTATATTAACCTTTTATCAGGTGTATCATTGCCTATATGTTATCCCATACAGTGGGCTCCCTTTTAATTTTGTTAATGGTTTCTTTTGCTGTGCAGAAGCTTTTTATTTTGATGTAGTTCCACTTGTTTATTTTCTCCTTAGTTTCCTTTGCCCTAAGAGATATATCTGTAAACATATCCCTATGAGAAATGTCTGAGATTTTGCTGCCTATGGTTTCTTCTAGAATTTTTATGGTTTCATGACTTACATTTAGGTCTATTAATCACTTTGAGTTTTTTCTTGTGTATGGTGTAAGTTGGTGGTCTAGTTTTATTTTTTTGCATTTATCTGTCCAATTTTCCCAGCATCATTTATTGAAGAGACTGTTTTGACTCCACTGTATGTTCTTGCCTCCTTTGTCAAATATTAATTGAGCATATTGGTTCGGGCCGGAGAAACACATTGATTGGTTGCTTCCTGCAGGAGCCCTGACCAGGGCCCGGACCAGGGAGGAGCCTGCAACCAAGGTACGTGCCCTTGACCGGAGTCAAACCTGGGATCCTTTGGTCTGCAGTCGGATGCTCTATCCACTGAGCCAAACCAGCTAGGGCTCTTTGTTTCTTGATGAGTCTGGCTAACAGTTCATTAATCTTGTTTATGTACTTAAAGAACTAGCTCTTGGTTTCATTGATCTTTTCTATTGTCCTTTTTAGTCTCTATGTCATTTATTTCTCCTCTGATCATTATTATTTCCTTCCTTCTACTTACTCTGAGCTTTGCTTACTGACCTCTTTCTAATTCTTTAAGTTTTAGGGCTAAATAGTTTATTATTAATTTTTCTTGTTTTTTTGAGGTAGGCCTGTAGTGCTATGAAATTCTCTCTCAGGATTGCTTTTGGCTGTGTCCCAGCGATTTGGGGTTGTTGTGTGTTTATTTTCATTTGTTTCCAGGGAGTTTTTTTTTATTTCTTTCTGGATCTCATTGGTAATTCATTTATTGTTTAATAACATGCTACTTAGACTCCATGTGTTTGAATGTTTTTGAGTGTTTTTTACTGTAGTTGACTTCTAATTTTATACCATTGTGACATGATTTCAATCTTGAACTTGTAGAGACTTATTTTATGTCCTAACATGTGGTTTATCTTTGTGAATGACCCATGTGCACTTGAGAAGAAAGTATATTCTTCAGCTTTGGGGTGAAATGTTCTTTAAATGTCAATTAAATCCATCTGATCCAGTTTGTCTTTTAGAGTCACTGTTTTCTTGGTAATTTTTTTTGTCTGGAAGATCTATCCAGTGATGTCAGTGGGGTGTTAGGTTCCCCTACTATGACTGTTTTTGTTGTCAATCTCTCCCATAAAGACCTCTATAGGTTATTTTTTTAAAAAAAATATACTTAGGTTCTCCTATATTGGGTGCATGTATGTTTACCAGGGTTATATCCTCTTGTTGGATCAATCCCTTTAGTATTATGTAGTGACCTTTGTTGTCTCTTGTGATGGCCTTCATTTTTAAAGTCTATTTTGTCAGATATGAGTATTGCTACTTGTTGGGGTCCAGCCCCAGCAGGTCCAGGGGTTCCCAAAGGTGTGGACGGAGTCGGTAAAGAAGGAATGACAGGCAGTGTTCAGATGATCAGCATAGCCAGGTTATCTTTTTATTCTCCTGTTACATCTGTATTTATACCATTTGGTCCTATAAGCATGCCTCTATAGCAGTCACATCATGGTATGTTTTGGGTTCTCCCTTAACCTTCTACAGTTCCTTGTTTCATGTCCATAGTTTCTTATCTGACCTTTGCCAAAAATCCTGTTTCTATCTAGTTCTATTGATCTTAATCTTGTCTAGGTTAATCTCTGTGTTCCACTATAAGGGCTATTCCAAGGTCACTATTCTACTGCTCTACTGATAAGCTATAAGGAAGTGACTGAAGGAGATTATCCTACCCAATAAAGGTTATGTCCTCCAAGCCCAGCTGCTTGCCTTCTCTGGGACTGCTCTGTGTCGGTGGGTCTCCAGGGGTATAGGCTTTGATGGGAAGACCCCTAAGGATGTGGGCCCAACAAGTCCCAAATTTATTGCCAACAGTCTTAGTCTAAGTTCTTCATAAGTAGTACATGGTATTTCTGTAACACTAGGGGGTTTTACTGATTCATTCCCTTCCTTAGTCCCGTTAATCCCCAACATCCCCACGTGGGGAAACAACCTTTCTCAGGGGGTGGTCCTGGTTAAAACACATAGTGCTAAGAGGGGGAAGCAAACATATGCCATATATGCCAGGTTCCTTGAAACATATGCTGTGCAGATGTTTCTTCCCTGCAGCGACTGTGTTAAGCAGCAAGGGTGGACCTGTTTCTGTCAGCTACTCCAGCTTGTTTTTTTGTTTCCATTTGCATGGAAAAAAATTTCCAATCCCTTCATTCTCATCCTGTGTGAGTCTTTTGTTCTGAGGTGGGTCTCTTGTAGACAACATATAATTGGGTCATACTTTGTATCCATTCATCTATCCTATGTCTTTTGATTGGAGCATTTCATTTCTTTACATTTAATGTTATATTATTATTTTTAATATATTTTTATTGATTTCAGGGAGGAAGCGAGAGGGAGAGAGAGATGGAAACATCAATGATGAGAGAGAATCATTGACTGGCTCCTCCTGCATGCCCCCTACTGGGGATTGAGCCTGCAACCCAGGCATGTGCCCTTGACCGGAATTGAACCCAGGACTTTTCAGTCCACAGACCGACGCTCTATCCACTGAACCAGACTGGTTAGGGCTTTTAATGTATTATTTTCTAAAAAATATATATTTTATTGATTTTTTACAGAGAGGAAGGGAGAGGGATAGAGAGTTAGAAACATTGATGAGAGAGAAACATCGATCAGCTGCCTCCTGCACACTCCCCACTGGGGATGTGCCCGCAACCAAGGTACATGCCCTTGACTGGAATCGAACCTGGGACCCTTGAGTCTGCAGGCCTATGCTCTATCCGCTGAGCCAAACCGGTTAGGGCTTTAATGTATTATTGATAGATACTTATTTATTGCCATTTTAGTTCTGTATGCCTATGATTCTCTATTTCTTCTTCTCATTACAGCAATCACTTTAGCATTTCTTGTAGTGTAGGTTTGATGGTTGCCACAACCTGCACAGCTAGGGTTCAGGATCTGAAGGAGGGCCGACACACAAATTCCCTCAAGTTCCACCCGATGCCAGACAGTCCAGTTTCTCCCTGTATGAGTCTGGGTCCCCAGAGACTCACCCGGAACTGGAGTCAGTGCCGTCGGGAGCTTGTGCCTCCCTCCCGATTGCAAAAGACACTGGTGTCCTCGGTTGCCAGCCCCTTTCCGCGCTCGCTCCAGCCTCCATACCTCTGCACTTTACTTCCGCACCTCCTCTGAGTCTCGGTATGCTTTTCTCTTTCCTTCTAGTTGTAGAATTTCCATTCAGCCAGCCTTCCTGTGGTTCTGGATGATGTCTGTTTTGACTTTTAGTTGTATTTTTGAAGTGGTTGTGCGAGGCAGCAATCTCCAGTGTTTACCTATGCCGCCATCTTGGTTTCTCCCTAATTCTCTTTTTTAATCAGGCCAATAAAATATTATATCCTAGGTTGAAATTTTACCACATGTAGTACACATAAGGACTACAATATATTTTGAATTACTAATTTCTCCAAAGAAAATGCAAGAATTATTTTTCTCAAAAATGAATTTCTATACTTTATGCATTTTATTATTACAACCATATAATTTCTCCCAACTTAATTTGAACTTTTAACTTTTAGAAGCCTCAAATTTTAGGTGGCAAGTTAAATATTTAGCATTTCTCAGATTAGTAATATATTTATATTTTTAAGGATATACTTCAAATAAAATACAAGACATATTCAATTAATAGATTCAAATCTATCCTCTAGATTTTTCATATGAGGCAAACTCAGATAAATTTTCAATATTTTGTCATTTTAAAATACCTAGATATTTAATAATTTTTATTATTTAATTCAGCAAACTCCAAAGTTTTAAGTTACTAAAGACTTTGGAAAACTATGTTCAGTCATATATAATTACCATTGAAAAAGATTTACCATATACCTTTCATTTTAGTTATATTTGTTTTGCCTTAACAACTTTGAGATTTTAAAGTCAATTATTATTATCCAAGGCATTTTCTTTTGCAAATTCTGTAACAGAGATAACTCACTGGCTTTCAGTGGCTTTAATGTTAAGATATTATTTTATTTTTCTTAATAAAAACAGGAGTGCCCCCAGGACCTGTGAGGCAACCTTGGAATGTGGTCCATTATTATTCAAGAACTACCCATTATTATGGAAACACTAATCTTGTTGCCCAAAACCAGCCTGTATATTTTCCTTGTGTCATTTTCACCATATTTTAAAGAAAACCAGTCTTGGGTTTATTCCATAGCATCCATGAAGAGCGAGGGCTTAGGCCAAGAGGCCACCCAAAATCGGGCGGGGCATGTCTTCTCTTAAGTTAGCCTTTTCTCTTCATGGATATAGAAATCCCAGACGTATCCCTAAATTGTGAGAAATGTCTCATCTATCCAAAATTTAAAAAAAAATATATATATACTTTATTGATTTTTTACAGAGGAAGGGAGAGGGACAGAGAGCTAGAAACATCGATGAGAGAGAAACATCGATCAGCTGCCTCCTGCACACCCCCTACTGGGGATGTGCCCGCAACCAAGGTACATGCCCTTGACTGGAATCAAACCTGGGACCCACCTCCCCAGTCCGCAGACCTACGCTCTATCCATTGAGCCAAACCCATCAGGGCTCATCTATCCAAATTTCAAATGACGGACTGGGAAATAAAAACATGGCGAAAATGAGACTTTTAAGAACGCTCTCAGGAGTTGGCATCCATTTTACAGGATCACTAAGAGACCTAGTAATTAATTGGCTGGAGTCTTTTTTAGTTACCTCCCTTTGTCTAGGGAATTTTCCCAGAACCTGTGTTATTGGCCACGTGTATCGCTCATATTCTTTCTCTCCACTCCCACATTCTGTTTGCTCTGGGGATATTTAGTAATGGCCTGGCCATCTACTGTTTCTTTTCTATTAAAATAAATGAAAGGCATGCTTAATAGACTAACAATAAACACATTAAACCAAACAAAAAAGACAAATAAAACAACAATCAATAGACAAGTGCAGCCCTAACCGGCTTGGCTCAGCGGATAGAGCTTCAGTCTGCGGACTCAAGGGTCCCGGGTTCGATTCCAGTCAAGGGCATGTAACTTTGTTGCAGGCACATACCCAGTAGGGAGCGTGCAAGAGGCAGCTGATCGATGTTTCTCTCTCATCGATGTTTCTCTCTCATCGATGTTTCTAACTCTCTACCCGTCTCCCCTCCTCTCTGTAAAAAATCAATAAAATATATTTCAAAAAAAATAAACAAGTGCACATAACACATAGACAAGATTTAATAAATCAGAATTCTTTTCATGGATCTTTCAGATGTTTTGCATTGCCCGATGTGGCCCAGATCTTAGCTTGTTGTTCACAGATCTTACCATAGTCTGCTCTCCATAGCCCTGACTGGCGTCTAACGTTGTTTTAGCTAAAATCTGCCAGTCCCAAGGTGTCATATGGTAATTTTCAAAGCATTAAAGAGTCCTTCTGTGAAAGGACGCTTAGCCTTTTTTTCTCTAGTGGATGAGCCTTCCCACACCAGAGGCGGAGGATCTGGGTCCTTAGGTTTTACAGAGTTTTGATCCCCAGTACGAAGTGGGCATAATGCAGCTCGAACAAGAGCCCACATAGTTAAAGAGGACAAGGGCACTCGTTTTCCTTGAGCCTGAGTTAAGAGAGTACCTTTTGACACCTTAATTCCTTTATCCTTGAGCATGCAAGCTAAAAATTTACAATGATGTTTTTGCCTTTTACTCAAATTCTGCCCCATTATAACCTGGCTGCATCAAAACGTGCCTCATCTACTTACAGCTGCGACTCCGAAGCTGGAACAGGCTTTGTGCGCGGTGAACTTCCCACCTTTCCAGTGAATTTCCACTTCCATTTCAGCTCAGGCGAATCTTCTCCTCCAGTATCCTGTTGGAGGCACCAGAAAGCCGCCACCTGCATGGCTAGGGTTTAGGATCTGAAGGAGGGGCCAACACACAAATGAAAATACTATACAAGAAATTTGAATCTAGAAGGCATGGGGGGCCAGGTGGAGACCTCTCTCTTGGAGAGTCACCCGAAACCTGGCCTTATCTGCTTTTTATTCAGTTTTAGATACACATCTTGCCCTCAGTAAAGCACGGCAAACAGGTAGCAGACAGACCATCTCTAAGGTCAGTAAAGATCAGTAAAGATCAATAAGGTCCAGTAAACATTTACTTTGAGGCTAATAGGTCAGGAAATTGCTTCGAGCCACCACTATCTCAACAGAACAATGGTGCTTAGTGTTAGCCCTGCCAATGCCCAAGGTCCATCAGCCTTCCACATTCCTTGGTGGACTCTCATGATAGTGCCAGCAGAGGGTGGCTTCCCGCAGGTGGTGATAAACTTCTTTAGCCTTATTTTTTTTGTCTTGGAAGCTCTTGATTTCACCATCTATTTTGAATGATAGCCTTGCTGGATATAGTAATCTTAATTTCAGATCCTGGCTTTCCATTACCTTGAATACTTCATGCCATTCCCTTCTGGCCTGTAGAGTTCCTGATGAGAAATCAGCTGATAGCCTTATGGGAGCTCCTTTGTGGGTAACAAATTACTTTTCTCTTGTTGCTTTAAAGATTCTCTGTCTTTAATTTTTGGCACTTAAATTATGATGTGTCTGGGCGTGGACCAGTTTAAGCTCTTCTTGCTTGGGGATCTCTGTGCCTCCTGAACTTGTGTGACTTTTTACCTCATCAGGTTAGGGAAGTTTTCTACCATTATTTCTTCAAACATGTTCTCTATCTCTTGCTCACTTTCTTCTCCTTCTGACACACCTATTATGCAAATATTGTTACATTTCATGTTGTCCTACAGCTCCCTTCAGCTGTCCTCCTGCTTTTTGTTTTTTTCTTTTTATTTTTCTGATTGCATAATTTTTTCCTACCCCATCTTCTAATTCACTGATCTGATCCTCAGCCTCCCCTAATCTGCTGTGTATTCCTTCCATTGTGTTCTTTATGAGTGCTATGGCATTCTTCATAGTTACTATATCTTTTCTCATGCTGTTGAACATCTTTGCCATCATTATTCTGAACTCTATATCTGATAAATTAAAAAAATTTTTAAAAATCTTTTATATTTTTATTTTTTTTTGTCTGATGAATTTCTTTTTTAAAATATATTTTATTGATTTTTTTACAGAGAGGAAGGGAGAGAGATAGAGAGCTAGAAACATTGACGAGAGAGAAACATCGATCAGCTGCCCCTTGCACATCTCCCACTGGGAATGTGCCCGCAACCCAGGCACATGCCCTTCACCGGAATCAAACCCGGGACCCTTCAGTCTGCAGGCCGGCGCTCTATCCACTGAGCCAAACCGGTTTCGGCGTCTGATAAATTTCTTATCTCCATTTTATTTACCTCTTCTTGTAGGGAATTCTCTTGTTCTTTCATTTTTTTTTTTTTGTCTCCCTATTCTGGCTGCCTGTTCGATTTGTGATAAACTTCATTTTTTAAAAAATTAAATCTTTAGATCAGAACCTCATCAGTTCCTAACCAGAAAAAAAAAAAAAATTAAATCTTTATTGTTCAGATTATTACATTGGTTCCTCTTTTTTCCCCCCATAACTTTCCTCCACCCAGTTCCCACCCCACCCTCTGCCCTCACTCCCCACCCACTGTCCTCATCCGTAGGTGCACGATTATTGTCCAATCTCTTCCTGCACCCCCATACCCCTTCCCCCCGCAAGAATAGTCAGTCCATTCCCTTTCTATGTCCCTGATTCTGTTATAATCACCAGTTCATTCTGTACATCAGGTTATTTATTCACTTGATTCTTAGATTCATTTGTTGATAGATGCATATTTGTTGTTCATAATTTGTATCTTTACCTTTTTCTTCTTCTTCCTCTTCTTAAAGGATACCTTTCAGCATTTCATATAATACTGGTTTGGTGGTGATGAACTCCTTTAGCTTTTCCTTATCTGTGAAGCTCTTTATCTGACCTTCAATTCTGAATGATAGCTTTGCTGGATAAAGTAATCTTGGTTGTAGGTTCTTGGCATTCATCACTTTGAATATTTCTTGCCACTCCCTTCTGGCCTGCAAAGTTCCTGTTGAGAAATCAGCTGACAGTCGTATGGGTACTCCCTTGTAGGTAACTGACTATCTTTCTCTTGCTGCTTTTAGGATTCTCTCTTTGTCTTTTGCTCTTGGCATTTTAATTATGATGTGTCTTGGTGTGGTCCTCTTTGGATTCCTTTTGTTTGAGGTTCTATGTGCTTCCTGGACTTGTAAGTCTATTTCTTTCACCAGGTAGGGGAAGTTTTCTGTCATTATTTCTTCAAATAGGTTTTCAATATCTTGCCCTCTCTCTTCTTCTGGCACCCCTATAATTCGGATGTTGGTATGCTTGAAGCTGTCCCAGAGGCTTCTTATACTATCTTCGTATTTTTGGATTCTTTTTTCATTTTGCTTTTCCGGTTGGGTGTTTTTTGCTTTTTCGTATTTCAAATCTTTGACTTGATTCTTGCGATCCTCTGGTCTGCTGTTGGGAGTCTGTATAATATTCTTTATTTCAGTCAGTGTATGCTTAATTTCTAGTTGGTCCTTTATCACAACATCGAGGGTCTCACTAGATTTCTTGAGGGTCTCATTAAGTTTATTGGCAATTTCTAGAAAATTCTTGAAAAACCTTAAAAGTGTAGTTTTGAACTCTATATCCAGTAGTTTGCTTTCCTCCATTTCTGTCATTTGTGTCCTGTTTCTTTGTCTCGGCATTTTTTATGCTTCACTGTGTTGATAGAGTGGCTTTCTGTGCTAAGTGTCCTATAGGGCCCAGTGGTTCAGCCTCCCCAATTACCTGAGGTAGACACTCTTGGTGCACCCCCTTGTGGGCTTTGTGCACAGTCTTGTTGTAGTTAAGCCTTGATTGTTGTAGGTAACACTGGGAGGATTTGACCTCCAGGCCAATTGGCTGTGAGAATCAGCTGTGTCTACGGTGGGAGAACTTCTGTGCTGAAGACACCCTTATGGGGCAAGACTTGCTTCAGTGGGGCTTTGGTGCTCACTGAGTCTGCCTCCTGAGTGTGTCCCTTATGGATCTGAGGAGTTGTAATTGGATGGTCCCACTCTGACCACTGGGTACACTGGCTCTTGGATCTAAGGAGGTGCTAATCTAGCTTTTGCCTGAGGCTACCCAGCAGAAGCCAGCTGTAAAGCAATGCAAGTTACCCTGGGGCCTTGGGGCAGCTGAAGTTTGTTAAGTAATTTTCAGATTACAAAGGGCCGGGCCTTTCATATGCAAAAGCCTCCATGCATGGCTTGGGCGGGGTGGGGTCCCAGGGGATCAACAGGGCGGGCCGAGCGAGGGAGCAGTATGGCTGCTCTCAGTTCTGCCTTCAGAGGTCCTGGCAATCACTGTGAGTGCCTCCAAGAGAAAGCTGCCCTCGAGTTCCGACCTATGCCAGACAGTCCCATTTCTCCTGTATGAGTCTGGGTCCCCAGAGACTTGCCTGGAACTGGAGCTCAGAGCCTGAGACTCCCTCCTGATTAAAAAAGACAACCGCCCTAACCGGTTTGGCTCAGTGGATAGAGCATTGGCTTGCGGACTCAAGGGTCCCAGGTTCGATTCCGGTCAAGGGCATGTACCTTGGTTGCGGGCACATCCCAAGTAGGGAGTATGCAGGAAGCAGCTGAATCGATGTTTCTCTCTCATCGATGTTTCTCTCTGTCCCTTTCCCTTCCTCTCTGTAAAAAATCAATAAAATATATTTAAAAAATAAAAATAAAAAAAAATAAAAAATAAAAAAGACAACCGTGTCCTCAGCCGCCAACCCTCTCCACATGCACCTCCGGACCTTTATAATTTACTTCTGCACCGCACCTCCTCTGAGTCTCAGTGTGCTTTTCTTTTTCCTTCTAGTTGTAGAATTTCCACTCAGCCAGCCTTCCTGTGGTTCTGGATGATGTCTGTTCTGTCTTTTAGTTGTATTTTTGAAGTGGTTGTGCGAGGCAGCAATCTCTGGTGTGTACCTATGACGCCATCTTGGTTTCTCTGTGATAAACTTCTTTAGCCTTTTTATATACTAGGTAGATCTGCTAAGCCTCCAATCTCTAGTAATGGACAATGTCAAATGCTATTTCTGACTAATTAGATCCAGCAAGGACTCAAAGCCCCCAGAGACCATCCTCTGCCTGCAGACTGATTGGATTCAGTCTTGAGTAGCCTCTGGCAATCATCCACAGTTGGGGTGAGAGGTTTTCCAACAGGGTGGGGCAATTTCTTTTTCCTGGAGGATAATTGTTATTCTCAGTCTTTTTAAAATTTTTTATTCTCAGTCTCTTAATGGGCTTCAGGAACTCCACAGCGTGGGGTAAGGGGTTTTTCAATAGGCTGGGTTAACTGTCTTTCTCCCAGTCAAAATCCACCTGTATAGCAAAGGTCTGCCTGAGAAAGATGACCTCCTCAATGTGAGAGAATGACTCTGCACAGGAAACCAGAGTGTCTGCCTTCCAAGCTCTAATCCCAGAGCCCCCAACTCTGGCTTCTGCTCACACAGCTCCAGTCCACTCTGCCCTCCCTCTGCCAAAACCCAAGGTGAGTGGCTGCACACTAAATTTTTCATTGGTCATTTAAGAGGGTGCCTGCATTTCCAGCCATCTCATCCCTGGTAGACAGCCACTGTGCTGCTTTTCAAAGCCATATGTTATGTGGGCACCTTTTTCAGTTTGGTGCTCTTTGCTGGGGGGCGTAGTTTTGGGATCAGACTACCAAATTCTCAATAGTAACCTCCTACAGCTGAGATATCTATGTTCCAGAACTTCAGTTGCTGTCTGTGGGAGCCCGCTCAGCCCTTTCACGCCTTTACCCTTCCTACCAGTCTCTATGTTGTCTTCACTTTCTGTCCTTGGTTACCAAGGTTCTCTTCAGTTAGTCTTCAGTTGATTATTCAGGATGTTTTAAAAAAAATATTTTTATTGATTAAGAGAAGAAAGCAGAGGGAGAGAGAGATAGAAATATCAATGGTGAGAGAGAATCATTGATGGGCTACCTCCTGCATGCTCCACATTGTGGATTGAACCTGTAGCCCAACCATGTGCCCTGACCAGGAATTGAACTGTGACTTCCTGGTTCATAGGTCGATGCTCAACCACTGAACTATGCTGGCTGGGAAGGATGGTATTTTTGTATTTTAGTTGTAATTTCAGTTTGGTCCTGGGAGTGTGCCTGTACAGCATCCACTTACTCCACCACCATTTTTAATCTCTTTCATCAGTTTATTTTGTTAATTAGATTTCTTGTTCATTTACTTTGATTTTTAGGTGCAATTGTTAATAGATATGTACTTATTGCCTTCTTCTTCTTCTTCTTCTTCTTCTTCTTCTTCTTCTTCTTCTTCTTCTTCTCTTTCGTCTTCTCCTTCTTCTCCTCCTTCTCCTCCCCTTCTTCCTCCTCCTCCTCCTCCTTCTTTTTTTAAAAAAAATATATTTTATTGATTTTTTTACAGAGAGAAAGGGAGAGGGATAGAGAGTTAGAAACATTGATGAGAGAGAAACATCAATTCAGCTGCCTCTTGCACACTCCCCACTGGGGATGTGCCCACAACCAAGGTATATGCCCTTGACCGGAATTGAACCTGGGACCCTTCAGTCTGCAGGCCGACGCTCTATCCACTGAGCCAAACCAGTTAGGGCTCCTTCTCCTTCTTCTTCTCCTTAAAGACTACCCTTCAACATTTCATGTGATACTGGTTTGGTGGTGATGAACTCCTTTAGCTTTTTCTTGTCTATGGAACTCTTTACCTTCAATTCTAAATGAGAGCTTTGCTGGGTAGAGTAATCTTGGCTGTAGGACTTGCTATTCATCACTTTGAATATTTCTTGCCATTCCCTTCTGGCCTGCACATTTTCTGTTGAGAAATCAGCTGAGAGTCCTATGGGTGCTCCCTTGTTGGTAACTAACTGCTTTTCTTTTTTCTTTTTTTTGGTTAATCCTCACCAGAGGATTTCCATTTTTAATTTTTTGAGGAAACTTCATACAGTGACTGCACCAGTCTGCATTCCCACCAATAGCTTCCTTTTCTCCACATCCTCACCTACACTTGTTGTTTGTTGATTTATTGACAGTAGCCATTCTGGCAGATGTGAGAGTAGCCATTCTGGCATATATCTCATTGTGGTTGTAATTTGCTTGTCTCTGGTGATTAGTGATGTTGAGCATTTTTTTCATATGTCTATTGGCCATCTGTATATCCACTTTGAAGAAGTGTCTTTTGCCCATTTTTCTTTCTTTCTTTTTTTAAAAAAATATTTTTATTTATTCAGAGAAGAAGAGAAAGGGAGAGAGTGATAGAAACATCAGTGATGAGAGAGAATCACTGGTAATCTGTCTTCTGCATGCCCCACACTGGGGATGGAGCCTACAACCTGGGCATGTGCCCTGACTGGGAATCGAACCATGACCTCCTGGTTCATAGGTCAATGCTCAACCACTGAGCCACGCCAACCAGGCCCTTTGCCCATTTTTCAATTGGATTGTTTGTCTTCCTGATTTTTAGTTGTGTAAGTTCTTTATTATATTTTGGAAATTAAGCCCTTACCAGATGTATCATTAGCAAATATGTCCTCCCACACTGTGGGTTCCCTTTTCATTTTGTTGACAGATTATTTTTTTTTTAAATCCTCACCTGAGGACATTTTTCCATTGAATTTTAGGGACAGTGGAAGAGAGAGGGAAACACAGAGAGAAACATCGATATGAGAGAAACACACCGGAATCGAACCCGGGGCCCACTGAGCCAAACCGACTAGGGCTATTGATGGATTCCTTTGCTGTGCAGAAGTTTTTTGGTTTAATGTACTCCCATATGTTTTTTTCCCTTTGTTTCCCTTTCCCTAGGAGATATATCGTCAAAAATACTGCTACAAGACATAGCACAAAGTGTGGAATCTCGGAGGGAAGGTGGCAGAGAGTGGGTGGGTGGGAGGTAATCTACCAAAGGACTTGTGTACACATATGCATAACCCATGGGCCCAGACAATAGGGTGGTGAAGACCTGGGGAGGGGGCTGGGGGCAGGCTGGAGGAGGTCAATGGGGGGAAGGGGACATATGTAATACTTTAAACAATAAAGAATTATTAAAAAATATATTGCTGCTGAACCGGTTTGGCTCAGTGGATAGAGCGTTGGCCTGCGGACTCAGGGGTCCCAGGTTCGATTCCTGTCAAGGGCATGTACCTTGGTTGCAGGCACATCCCCACTGGGGGGCGTGCAGGAGGCAGCTGATCGATCTCTCTCATCGATGTTTCTGGCTCTCTATCCCTCTCCCTTCTTCTCTGTAAAAAATCAATAAAATATATTTTAAAAAAATATTTTGCTACAGAGATGTCTGAGATTTTACTGCTTTATGTCTTCTAGGATTTTTATGGTTTTGTGACTTACATTTAAGTCTTTTATACATTTTAAGTGTATTCTTGTGTATGGTGTAAGTTGGTGGTCTGGTTTCATTTTCTTGCATATACGTGTCCAATTTTACCAGCACTATTTGTTGAATAGACTGTCTTGACTCCATTGTATACTCTTGCCTCCTTTGTCAAATATTAATTGAGCATAATGGGTTGGTCGATTTCTGGGGTCTCTGTTCTGTTCCATTTGTCTATATGCCTGTTCTTGTGCTGCTTGGCTTTGCATCCCAGCTCTGTTATTTACTGGCTGGGGCAAATACCCTAGCCTCTCTGTGCCTGTTTCCTTGTCGGTAAAGCAGAAACTATGTAGGATAGCTTTTACCTCATTGGATTTCATATTTTTAACAAATGTTTGCTGAGTACCTACTATGTGCTTGATTCTAGGCCTTAGGGATGAAACAGTAGTGAGCAAAACAGATACAAACCCCTCCTTAGTGGCACTGACATCCCCACGGGGCAGACAGACAATGAACAACACATAGGCCAGTGAAGGCATTTTAGAAGGAGATAAGTGGTGAGAAGAAAAGTAAAGCAGGAAAGGGGCATGGGGAGTGCTGGACGGTTTTTTAACTCTAAGTTGAGTGGTCAGGGAAGACCTCAGTAGGAAGGTGATGTGCCAACACTTGAAAGAAGGGATCAAACCATGTGGGTAGAAAGTATTCCAGGCAGAGAGAGCAGCACGTGCAAAGGCCCTGTGACGGGAATGTGTCTGAAAAATGGCAGGGAGACACGAGTGGGCATTGTAACCCGTGGAAAGTATTAGAATGTTGTCTGACACACAGTAAGCCTGATAGAAACGCTTATGGAGTTGTTGTCATCATTATTGTTATTAAAATTGTTTTTTCTCTTCTCTCCCCATCTTAGGAACCTCAGCAGGATGACGAGAAGGGCTGAAATGTTGCCCTCAGGGTCAGGTCCTTTTTTGATGGTGGCTGGGGCTGGGGTGGGGTCAGGTGGGGAGAAGGGGAAAATACAGAGTCTCTCTCCCTGCCTCCCAGTGTCTGTTCTTACTGTGTCTTCGGTCACTGCTCTGTCCTGAGGTCTGTGGAAGTTGCCTGCTGCAGTGCTCACAGCATCTCCAACGGCCAGCCCAGTGGGGGAGGGCAGGGCAGGGTGGGTATAAGGCCAGGCCTGTTGCTCCCAGGTTTGCTGCAGAAACCCAGGATACCAAGAACCCCTTTCCCTCACTGTCCTTCCAGACACCCCTGCCCTTTGTGGGTTCATGAACTCCTTCCCATAGTTCACAGCCCAACCCTCTTGTATTCTTTACCAGAAAGCTTCCTGACCCTAGTTAGTGACCTTTCCCTTCCCTGATGTCCTATGAGCTTGGACCTCATTCTCTCTCTCTTGGCTGCGACAGGCAGCTCTGCCCTGACCACTGTGCTCCCTCTGGGCAGGAACCACTTCACTCTCAATCCTTATCCCAGTGCTCAGAACAGGGCCTGGCTAAGGGCATTTGCTAGATGAATGTTGGATAGAATTTGCAACAGAAATCTGAGGTGTGCAGAGGGCACTCTGTGGGCCAGGGCCCGGTGTCAGGAAACTGTATGTGGGGACAGGGGGCAGTAGAGGGCAAGTACAGGAAGCTCCAAAGGACCAGGCCCACCTGGGGCGTCTGCTTGGTAGCTTCCTCAGTCTGGGCAAATCTTCATCTCCATACGGGGCACACCCCTGCAAGGCAGCCATGGGGACGCCCCAGGAGCTTCTAGGTATTGTAATGTACCCTGCGAATCACACAAGGACGCCTCAAGAAATTGAATTAAGGAGCCACATTTATTTCAAAGCCGGAAGCTACGAGGGGGCAAATGCTCTCCAAATCTTGTAGCGCCTGAGTGAGAGCAGTAGCCAGCTTATAAAGGCAAAAACCACAACCTGCTAGACATTGGAATGTGGAATTATCTTGCGAAAGCAGTTTTACAGAAGCAAAATTGAGCAAAGTTAATAATCTCTAAAGCAGTGGTTCTCAACCTTCCTAATGCCGCGACCCTTTAATACAGTTCCTCACATTGTTGTGACCCCCAATTTCATTGTTACAAATTGAACATAATTAAAGCATGGTGATTAATCACAAAAACAATATGCAATTATATATGTGTTTTCTGACTGTCTTAGGCGACCCCTGTGAAAGGGTCGTTCGACCCCCAAAGGGGTCGCGACCCACGGGTTGAGAACCACTGCTCTAAAGGTTATCTATAGTTTCAGTTCGTGGAGCCACTGAGTTAAGGAAAGCAATTTTGTGGTTCTGGTCCTCAGACACAGGAGAATAACCTCTGTGATGTGGGCTGGCAACACAATGGGGTGATTTATGTGAGTTTCCGGGTCTCAATCTGGAAACTGAGGTACCTACCCTATTGTTTGAGCAAGCATCCCCCTATGTTTAAACATCCCCCTGTGTTTCTCTGAGCAGGTGTAGTCCACTACTTCTGAGAGCTGGACAAGACAGTCAGAATGGCCGTCCCAGGCTGACTTCCCCCCACAGTGCATGGGGTTCCTGAGTTCCCACGTCCCCACCACCAGCTTCCTGCATTTTGCCAGTGTACTAGGTGTCAAGGTCATCTCCTTGTTTTCATTTGCATTTCTTTGATTACTCATCTTATATATATTTTAAAAAATACTTTTTATTGATTTCAGAGAGGAAGGGAGAGGGAGAAAGAGATAGAAACATCAATGATGAGAGAGAATCATTGATCGGCTGTTTCCTGCACACCCCACACTGGGGATCAAGCCCGAAATCCGGGCATATGCCCTGACTGGGGATTGAACCATGACCTCCTGGTTCATAGGTTGACGCTCAACCACTGAGCCCACTGATGAGGCTACTCATCCTATATTTGATGCCTTGTGTGTTTCTTCTGCAAATAGTTCACATTTTTTTCTGTTTTGAAGTACAATTTCCATTTATTTTCCCCCCACAGAACTTTTCTTCACTCTTTAAAGACTTAGCTCCTTACATGGGCTTTGGTGGGCAGTACCCGCAGGTCTAAATCGGGGTGGGGTGTTCAGTCCTTCCAGGCTTCATGAGAACGGTTCTGACTACCTTGCTGTGAATGGCACAGCTCACACAGCAATGCAGCTTCACATACAGCTTGGGAAGCACATTGGCGTTGAAGACATTGGCTTCGGAGATGTCCCTACCGGCTGCGGCCTCTACTACGTTTCGAATGACAAACTTCTTTTTTTAAAAAATATATTTTATTGATTTTTTACAGAGAGGAAGGGAGAAGGACAGGGATAGAGGGTTAGAAACATCGATGAGAGAGAAACATCTATCAGCCGCCTCCTGCACACCCCCTACTGCAGATGTGCCCACAACCAAGGTACACGCCCTTGACCGGAATTGAACCCAGGACCCTTCAGTCCCCAGGCTGATGCTCTATCCACTGAGCCAAACCGGTCAGGGCGACAAACTTCTTAATGGCTTTGTCCTTGGGCACGCACCGGGCGCAATTGGTGCAATGAATAAGCTGCACATGACCTCGGCCCTTTTTGGCACAACTGTTATTCCTTCTTTTCTTGGTCATCTTGGAAACAAGGACCCGAGAAAGCCACATTTTTTCTTTTAAATATATCTTTATTTACTTTTAAAATTGAGTTTTTGAGAGAGAGGAAGAGAGAGAGATACATTGATGTGAGAGCGACTGGCTGCCTCTTGCATGCCCCCTACTGGAGGGTTGATCCCCCCAGGAGGGTTATGCCCTGACTGGGAATCAAACCAGTAACCATGGGACATTGCCCAACCAGCTGAGCCACATTGGCCAGGGCAATTGTTCACATCTTGTGCTCTTTTCTCTATAGGGATTTCTGTTTTGTCTTTGTTGATCTGCATGAGTTCTCTGTATTGTCTAGATATTAACCTTTCTTCTTTTTAGATATTGCAAACACATTTTTCTATCTGTTATCTATTAAAATTGTCCTGCGGTAACCTTTGGTGAAGAGAAATCTTTTGTTCTTTTGTAAAAAAAATTTTTTTTTATTGATTTCAGAGAGGAAGGGAGAGGCAGAGAGAGATAGAAACCCCAACCAAGCTCCTTTCTTCTTTTGTGAGAAAATTAGTCAGTTTTGGGCTCATGGCTTTTGCTTTTGAAACAGTATCTAAGATGCCCTTCTGTGCTCCATAGTAATCAAGATATTGTCCTCAATTAACTGAGGAATACCATAGGGTCCGGCTCAACCTCTGAGCAACACCGGCCAGGGCTAAAATGGTTGTCTTTAAAGTCACCAGGTTTGGGGGTTGTTTGTTACACAGAAATAGATAACTTTCTGAGTTGTATCTTGTATAGTAAAACTGTAATAATACTATTAGCATAGTGCTTTTAGTTCTGTGAGCTGTTCAAGCGATTTGTTAAACCTGAGGGGGTTGTGGGAAGTCCCGACTGTAGCTAGTCAGGAATGCCTTGACACGTAGCTGCATCTAAGGTGAATGCAGTCTTGAGAACTGAGTCCTTAAACCAGTGGAGTCTGAGGCCAACTCCAGGATAGTGTTAGAATTGAATCAAAGTATATGACTTGGGGGTAGAAATGGAACAGGTGAAACACTAAACCCTAAGAGAGCTGCTAACAGTAACTCAACACAACTGAGAATCTTCAGAGGCAAAGTGACAGCCCAATCTCAATGCAGAGTAATGCAGTTAAACTTCATAGAATAGGTGGGAAGTCATTAATGGAAAAGGAAGGGACCTCATCCTAAGAGATGAAGCTATATGATGACAATGATGCCAACTGGGAAACTTCTCACGACTTACTTTAAAAGGACCAAAATAAACAGAGGGTCTCCAATTTCCCCTTTCTCTCTCTCTCTCTCTCAAAAAAAAGATAAGAACTTATTCTTCATGGAAATGGGAATATATATGACTTTTATATGAAACAATATTTAACTTCACTCAAGGGAAAAGCAAATTAAAACTGATCTACAATATTTCAACTAGATAGATTGGCAGAACCCAGACATTTAACGGTTTACTATGTTGGCTAGGCTGTGAGAAAATGTTCATGTCCTTCAGTTGCTGGTGGGAGTGCAAAATTGCACATATATGGAGGACAACATAACAATACCTATAAGTAACTTTCAAATTTCAAATAAGTACCTTTGGCTCAGAATTTTTGCTTCTTGAAATTCATCCTACAGTTATTCTATACTACAAGCCTAGTGCATGAATTTGTGCACCTCGAAAGGAACTTGGCCACGAGGCTACAGGGGCAGGTCTCGGCCCATACCCTGCGACCCCGCCCGGACCCTCCTACCGTGACCCCTGGTCCCCTGTCTGCTGGCAGCCCTGCTCTGGCTGCTGCCGCTCCCATGCGTTAATGGTGCCAGCTCTGGCTCTGCTTGCACCTGCTGATGGCATGGAGCGATTGGGGCCGGCGCCAGCAGTGGGTGCAAACGGTGGCTGCTGCCCTGATCACCTCTTAGGAGCAGGGGGAGGTGGAGAAGCCCTCAGGGGCTATCAGGGCCAGCAGTTGCTGCTCACACCCGCTGATGGCGCTGAGTGATTGGGTCCGGCGCTGGTCACCAGCAGCAGGTATGAGTGGCGGTGCTGGCACCACAGCGCGCAGGAGCAAAGAATTTTCAGTAACCACCAGAGGCTCGCCCCGATGACAGCGACTGGTGTCCTGCCTTGGTCTGGTGCCTCTGCTTACCTGCTCCACCATACCTCCACGGCCCAGGCCTTCATTTTCTGCACACACCGCCTGGTGGTCAGTACACATCATAATGACCGATTGGTTGTTCGGTTTCCTGGTTGTTCCACCGTTTGGTCTATTTGCATATTAGCCTTTTATTATATAAGCACAGTACCTCTTTTCAGTTTCCTAATGTATACACAGCAAATCTAGGGTGACTTTTCATTTCTTCATAAAGGTTGGCATATTATGTATGCCTTTTCAGTAAGAACGTATCTTGAAGATCCTTCTAAACTACTACATTTCCTCATTCTTTTTAAGAGATGTATTTTATTCCATTTAGTGGTTATGTTATAATTTATTTAACCAGGAACACTTTGATGAGCATTTACATTATTTCCCATCTATTCCTAATTTTTATTATTATTATATTAATATCAGGTGTATACCCCAGTGAAAATAGAATAGGATTTTTTGGGATGATCACTTAGTAAGTTTAGAACTTACTAAGTGATCATCCCAAAAAATCTCATACCCATCAGGCACCATACATAGTTACTAGAATATTATTGACTATGTTCCCTATGCCCCCATTGCCGGGTCTGACCAGCAGACCCTGAACAACGGATGAATGATTACTCTGACACACGTTTCTGTGAAAGAGAGGTTAAGGGGCTAGTTGGCATAAAGAGCCAAAAAGGCCCTGTTCACCTGCCTCCTTAGGCTTTTATTGTAACAACAGCTTGAACTAAAATTAACCTCTTAGATACAATCAGCAGGATAAGCATCCTTGAGAAAACACCTGCACCTGTAGGGACAGAAGGGAAATTCTACTCATTGCAAAGAAATCCTCACTTAAGCTTCAGTGAGCCAAAAGTACTTAAAACCCATGAACCTTCAGCTGGTCTTCCTTAGCCAGTCCAACCGCTATAAGGAATTTGCATATGTTCTTGCTCTGGTCACCCTGCAGCTGAATTACTTTTCTGTATTTTAGATGCTCAATTACAGTCCTTTTCAGGCCGCCTTAAAGGCCTTCACTAGTTTCTTTTTATCATAATTATCAATGACCCTTGGACAGTAGTAAGGGTCTTCCTGCCGTTTCTCTGTGGAATTCTTATATGGATATAACCCTCAGTGCCAGCGGGAAGCAGATCACCACCCTTACTTGCATCAGCAAAGAGGTCAAAAGAGTGGAGGTTCTGGGTAGCGGACATGCCATATGCTTCCTTTCCCTTGGTGGAAATGGCCTGTGGAAGGCTGTGGCAGGAGAAGACAGGCAGCAGGGACAGGTCATCGGAAAGTAAGGGGGACTCAAGGGGAAAGTTGCTGAGTCCTTGGGGCAGCTCAGTCACTGGGCAATTCTTTTTTCTTTTTGCTCTTCTGATTGGGTGTTTTTTGCTTCTTCATATCCAAACTGCAGGCTTGATTCTCAGATTCTTCTACTCTACTTTGATTCATTATGAAATAGTCTTCATTTTGGTTAGTGTAGTCTTCACTTCTGACTGGTTCTTTTTTATGCTTCCAATGTCCTTTTTCATGCTGTTGACGTTCTCACTGAGTTCTTAAAGTTCTCACTAAATTACTTGAGCATTCTTATAACCATTGTTTTGAACTCTGTATCTAATAGTTCGCTTGCTACCATTTCATTTAGTTCTTTTTCTGGAGATTTCTCCTGTTCTTTCATTGTGACATGTTTCTTTGTTTCCACATTTCGGCTTCTTCCCTGTGTGTTTCTGTGTATTAGGTAGAGCAGCTAAGTATCCCATTATTGGTGGAGTGGCCTTGTGTAGTGTAGGGCCCAGTGGCACAGCCTTCCCAGTCACCTAAGCTGGGCACTCCAGGTGCGCCCTTGTGTGGGTTGTGTGCCCTGTTCTGTTGTTGAGCCTTGATTACTGTTTGCATCACTGGGAGGGATTGACACCCCTAGACCAATGGTCGGCAAACTGTGGCTCGTGAGCCACATGTGGCTCTTTGGCCCCTTGAGTGTGGCTCTTCCACAAAATACTGACTTCTGTGCATGGGCCACAAAGTTTCAATCGCACTGTACGCATGTGGTATTTTGTGGAAGAGCCACACTCAAGGGGCCAAAGAGCTGCATGTGGCTCACAAGCTGCAGTTTGCCAACCACTGCCCTAGACCAATTGGCTGTGAGGACAAGCTATGACAGCAGAATAGCTTCTGTGCAGGAGTCCACCCTACAGAGAAGGACTTGCTTCAGTGGGGCTTTGATGTTCATTGAATCTACCTCTTGAGTGTATCACTCGTGGAAGTAGTAGGATTGTAATCTGACATGATATGAAGATGTCCACGCAGTGTACTGGCCATAGGGCCTTCTGGAGGTGCAAAGTCAGCCAGAGCCTGTGCCCTGCCTGGGGCTTTCTGGTACAAGCTACAGACCAATCTTTAGATGGCTGCTACTTGTATTGGGCTTGGAGTTGCCCCAGTCAGGCCAAGTTGTGAACTAAGGTAGGCTGCTGCTAGTGCTCAGCCTGGGGTCACTTAGCAAGAGGTAGAGAGTATCCAGAGGCGAGATGATGCTCATTGGAGAAATTTTAGGAAAGTGCCAAGTATGGGACAAGAGAAGCAGGTTGTGTGAAAAAGCCTTGGATAAGCCCACAAGTCGGGTGGGGAAAGGTCTCAGGGAATCATCAGGGCAGAGCAAACAGCATGAGCCAGGTTGATGGATACTCAGATATGCTGCCTGCCTGCCTGCTCTGTAGGGGTAAGGCTCATCAAAGGTGTAATGGCCTCTTGCAACATTTTTGTCCAGAAGAAAGATGCCCTGATGCCAGGTCATTTAGTTCCTCCCTGTATGTCCCTGGTTCCTTTCAAGCTGCTTCTCCAATGCTGGAGCTCAGAGGAAGTAAGTCCAAGTAAGTCCATGTGTAGGGCCTTTAAAAGGAACTTCCTGGAACTCCAGCAGCCTCTGTGTCACTCAGGCACAATCCCCATTGGTTTTTACAGCCTGAAGTTACAGGGACTTCTCTTCATAGAACTGGAGCTCTGGGCTGAGGTATCTGGTGTGGGGCTGGGACACCTCGTTCCTTGGGGGAACCTCTGTAGCCAAGATATCCTTCCCAATTAAAAACTTCCACACATGGGTGTGGGATTGCCCCATTCCAATGCTTTCGCCTCTCCTACCAGTATCAATGTGGCTGCTTCTTTAATGCCCTAGTTGTAGGACTTCCATTCAGCTAGATTTCAGACTCTGAATGATGGTTGTTCTTAAGATTAGTTGTATTTTTTATGTGGTTATTGGAGGATTCCAGTACCATGTTTACCTACACCACCATCTTGACCAGAGCCTCTATTTCTAATCTTGTACCCATGTCACATAGCATGTATGCAAATACAGTATTGTTTCTATTCTAAATGTACTTTTCTGTGGTTTTTCTTTAAATATTAAAAAAGTAAAACTATCATACAATCCAACAATCCCACTTCTGGGTATATATCCAAAGAAATTGAAATCAGGATCTCAAAGAGATATCTGCTCCCCAAGTTTATTGCTGCATTATTTACAATATTCAAGATATGGAAACAACCTACATTTATTTTTTTTAAGTCATAGGTATTTTATTGGGTGACGTCAAGGCGAGTCCCATGGCACCTCACAGTGTAGAGCCAGCAGAACCAGGAACATCTCCACCCCATCCACCCAGCCTCCTGACCTGGCGCTTTGTGGGAAACAGTGTAGAACCCGCACCCTGCCAGGCGGCATCGGCACTCACCCCTGACCACTGGCCCAGTGTAAGGTCCTGGGACTTGGGCAATGGCCACCCTACCCTGTGGGGAGCCTCTGACAGCTGTCCTTGAGGAGGGCCCAGCACTTTTATGGCTCCATTAAAACTGCTCACCCCAAGTCACTCCTTACAGATCCCTGGCCACTCAGAATCCAACCTAGTTGTCCTAGGACAGTGGTCAGCAAACTGGCCCCTTGAGTGTGGCTCTTCCACAAAATACCATGTGCGGGCGTGCACGTACAGTGCGATTGAAACTTCGTGGCCCATGCCACGGGGCCAAAGAGCTGCATGTGGCTCTCGAGCTGCGGTTTGCCGACCACTGTCCTAGAGAGTCCACCGATTGGCTGCGTCAAACAAAGAACAGGCCCCCCAAGGGCCAGTCCACGCAAAGCCACTCGCATGCAAAGGAAGACGATTCTACAGGCAAACCCAGGTCCTGGCAGGATGGGGACCCAGGGTAGGTCTCAGGGGGCTGGGATAGTGGGAGCCACATCTACCTGGGCCTGTGCTACCACAGCCAGTGGGAACTGAGCTCCCGCAGGGAAACCAGGCCAAAGCAGCTGAGGGTGGCCGTCCTGGAGGCTGGGCCCATCCACAGTTTCCAAAATCCCAGCCCCAACAGGAAGGACCAGCATGTCCCACATCTTGGCAGGTGGCCTCCAACGGCCCCCCAGCCTCACCACATGGAAACGGCCAGGAATCACATGGGCACATGGGCATCTAAGGCTTAAGGTCAGGCACAGGTACCCACTGGCTCGTGTGGCTGGGCAAAGAGCTAGTGTGAAAGGAGGATGACCCAGACCAAAGAAGGCAAGGTAAGCTAGTGCCCTGGCACCCTGCAGACCGCCCTGGTCACACCCACTCCTGCAGCCCTGGAGACGCCAGGGCCAAGGCCAGGAGCCCCTGTGGGTAATGAGGTTGCCAAGGGGCCCAGAGCTGCCTCCTTTCCCCCAAGGGATCGGGAACTGCCCCCCTGTCATTCCCCAAGTCCCTAAACCAGGGGTGGGGAACCTTTTTTCTGCCAAGGGCCATTTGGATATTTATAACATAATTCATGGGCCAGACAACATTATCAACTTAAAAATCAGCCTGCTATATTCGGCCAAACGTTTAATTAACTCACCCCTAATGCCTTGGCAGGGCCAGACCAAATGATTTTGTGGGCCTTACATGGCCCTCGGGCCAAACGTTCCCCACCCCTGCGACACCACTGGGCCACAGTGCAGAAGCAAGAGGAGAAAAGATGGCGAGCCAGCCGGCACCAAGGTCACCCTCTGAGATGTAATTCTGAAAGGACAGAACAGGGCTGATAACCGTGTTCCTAACTCCTCTTCAAGCAAAAGCCATAGAATGTATCAGTTGCTCAGCCAGCCCTTATCTCAGCCAATAGGAACGCAAGGAAACTAGCCCAAGGCCAAAAGTATGCTAGCCACCTCCTGTCTTTGTGTAACCAGACCCTAGCTGCACCCTGCCCTTGCGTCATTAGCCCCCCCCCCCCCCGCCCTCACTCAGCCAACCGGAATCGGCCAAATCAGTGGTCCGAGTGAGCCCCCACCCCCTGACCCAAGCCCTATAAATTCTTTGTTCTCCCAAGACTCCGGGCTCTCTTGCTTCCTGTCACTCCATTGTGTCAGTGAGGGAGGCAGAGGGACCAAACTAGCTAGTTTGAATAAATGACTCTTTGCTTTTGCATCGGACTCGGCTCCCTGGTGGTCTGTCTTTGGGGATTTTGAAATCTGGGCATAACAATTCCTAGGACAGCCGATGGAATGAGGAGCAGCACGCCTGTCCCTTTCCAGCAAGATCAAACCAGGGCTGGGCACCTGACCCCGAGATGTGGGACAGGCCAGGATACGGGCCAGTGGGGGCTGGGGGCCAGCCGTTGGCTCTAGAAAAGGGGTTGCCCCCCTGGGGAGCAGGGTGGAGGGGCTGGGTAGGCCCAGTGCACCGAGGTCAGTCACCTGGACGGACAGACAGGTGGACGGCAGAGGTGCCGATCGGGCTCACTGCATGTACGAGTAGCTCCAGTCCCCCAGAGGTTTGTGGGTCTCCTTGATCACCTGGGGCGATGTCCACCCCAGGATGTAGTGGGGCCCCCCGGGCTTGTCGTTGGTTCCAGAGGATCGGGCTCCCCCAAAGGGCTGCTGGCCCACCACCGAGCCAGTGGACTTGTCATGTAGAAGTTGCCCGCCGCGTTCCTCAGCATCTCGGTGGCCTCCCGGACAACGTCCTTATCCTGGGCGAACACTGCCCCCGTGAGGCCGTAGCTGGTAGTGCTGTCCACCAGCCGCAGTGTCTCCCTGTACTTGTCTGGGTAGACTCACGCGGTCAGCTCAGGCCCAAAGATCTTCTCCTTCATGATGGGCTCCTGAGGGTCCTTGCTCTCCACAATGCAGGGCTCCACGAAGTAGCCCACAGAGTCGTCACAATTGCCGCCCGCCAGGACAGTGAGGCTGGGCGAGGAGCGGGCGTGATCCAGCCACTTCTTGATGCGACCGAAGGACTTGGCATCAATCACCGCAGAGGAGAAGGCCCCGAAGTCTTCTGCAGGGCCGCCCACTTTGACCTGCTGTGCTCCTCCAGCAGCCGCTCAGAAATGTACCCGAGAACAGCCACACCTCGAGCGAGTGGGGCACGTAGAGGCGGGAGCAGGCTGAGCACGTCTGGCCACTGTACTCGAAGGCCGAGCGCAGGGTCCCGCTCACCACGCTGTCCACGTCCGCGGAGCGGTGCACAGAGTGGAAGTTCTTCCCGCCGCACTCTCCGGCCAGGCGTGGGAAGGTGCGAAAGCGATCCAGGGTCTGGGCTGCCTGCTTCCACAGGTTTTTAAAGGTGGGCAGGCTGCCTGTGAGGTTGATGCCGCACAGGTGCTCTGAGCTGGTAATCGTGTCCCCAAATGTGGGCCCGTCAGCTGGCACGAACTGGATGATGTTGGGGGGCAGGCCAGCCTCGCGGAGGATGTGGTAGACGGTGTAGCTGGCCAGCATGGCCGTGTCGCTGGGCTCCAAAGGACCACATTGCCCATCAAGGCCGGCGCCCCCGCCAGGTTGCTGCCAATCACAGTGAAGTTAAAAGGGGAGATGGCCGCCACAAAGCCCTCCAGCCCCGGTACACCAGCTGTTGGTGCTGGGCGGCACGCTCATGGGCTGCTCCCCCTCCAGCTCCACGGCAAACTTGGCGTTGAATCGGAAGAAGTCGATCAGCTCGGCCGCCGCGTCGATCTCCGCTTGGATCACTGTCTTACCCAGTCCCACCATGGTCTTGGCAAGGACCTCTGCCCTGCGCGGCCCGCCCAGCATGGCTGCTGCCTTCAGGAAGATCTGGGCCCGGTCTGTGACAGGCTTCAGGTCCCGCTCCTTCCTGGCGGCCAAGGCTGCCTCAGTGGCTTTGTTGAGCAGGGCCTTGTCTGCATAGCAAAACTTGGCCACCTTGTGTCCACGGTTAAAGGGCGACAGCTGGTACTTACTGCACGTTTGAGGTCCACACCTCTTCATCCCCCACCACGCACGGGATGGCTTCGGTCCGGCCCTTCAGGTCCTTCAAGGCCTTCTGCAGTGCATCTCGCTCAGGGCTGCCCTTGGTGAACGCCGAGATGGGCTCGTTGGCCACCTTCAGGGGGAGGCGTGTTTCCACCGAAGCCTGGCCCCACTCCAGGGGCGGGCCAGCAGGGCGTGGCGAAGCACGGGCGGCAGCGGCGGCATCTCCAGCTCGCGGTGTGGCTGTTCTCGGGTACATTTCTGAGTACAGATGAATGGATAAAGAAGATGTGATATAGATAGATAGATAGATAGATAGATAGATAGATAGATAGATAGAAAGATAGATATAGAACTTTACACACACACACACACACACACACACAATAGAATAGTGTCGTGTCTGCCATGAGAAAGAATAAAATCCTGCCATTTAGAACAACATGGATGGACCTTGAGACCATTATGATAAGTGAGATAAATCAGACAGAGAAAGATAAATACTATATGATACCACTTATATGTAGAATCTTAAAAAAAATGAACTCATAGAAGCAGAAAGTAGAATTGGCAGGGGGGTGGATGAAGAGGGAGGAATGGGGAAATGTTGGCCAAAGGAACAAACTTTCAATTGTAAGATGAATAGATTCTGAGGATCTAATGTTCATCATGGCAATAATAATTAACAATACTGGACCCAGCCAGTGTAGCTCAGTGTAGAGTGTCGACCTATGAACCAGGAAATCATGGTTCAATTCCTGGTCAGACCATATGCCAGATTGCAGGCTTGATCCCCAGTGTGGAGTATGCAGGAGGCAGCTGATCAATGATTCTCTCTCATCATTGATGGTTCTATCTCTTTCTCTCTCTCCCATCCTCTCTGAAATCAATAAAAAATATCTATTTTTTAAAATTAACAATACTGTATTATATACTTGAAAATTGCTAAGAGAGTAGGTATTAAATGTTTTCACCACGCCTGACTGGGTAGCTCAGTTGGTTAGAGCATCGTCACAATATGCCAAGGTTGTGGATTTGTCACCAGTGAGAGCACATACAAGAATCAACCAATGAATGCACAAATAAGTGGAACAACAAATCAATGTTTCTCTCTCACATTCTCTCCCTCCCTCCCCCCACCTCTCTCAAATTTGATAAAAAATAATTTTAAAAAAATGTTGCCCTGGCCGGTTTAGCTAAGTTGATAGAGCGTTGGCCTGTGGACCAAAGGGTCCACAAGTGGCTCCTGGGATGACACACGCGCACAGCTCTTAGTATAATTGGTAGAATGTATCCTTGTGCACACGGGTTTGCTCACAGGATTTACCTGTGCACTTAGTGCTAGCGCATGTGCATTACATGCACACCTGTAATTGCACTTTGCGGTTATTCCAATTTTTCTGGGAGCAGCGGAGCTGAGACCGGTCTGAGATGTCCAGGTGGCCCATAGACAGTAGTGTCCCACAGATGGACACAGCACAAAGCGAGGCAATGGCCCGCAGGCGGAGGTAGGAGGCCAGAGGCAGGACCAGCCCAGGCATGGCCTGGAGCGGCCAGGGAAGTCCGATGGTGGCAGCCAAGGAAGCCCGGCTGGCAAGCTGGCAGAAGTCTCCAGATTGTTGACAGAGCCCACAGAGGAAGAGGGTCCTGGGAGCAGGCCCAGATCCAGGTTGGAGAACCAGCCAGACCTGTCTGCATTGCAATAGCGTTCTAGGGATGGATTACCAGCAGTAATTGAATTACGGCCACTATCTGGAAAACTACTTGATTGCTCCAGGTATAATATAGGAGCTTGAAGAACAATGCAGGTGATTTGTGAAAGCCTGCAGAGCCCAGAAGCAGTGTTTAATGCTTGTGAGAAATGCTCACCTGTCCGATTCAAATAACAGATCGGAAACATGAAGTATGGTGGAAACGAGACTTTTAATACGGTCTTGCAGGAGCAGGTGCCTGGTTGAACAGGCACACTTGGAGTAATGATCACAGGCTATTTATCCCTAGGCTGGTTCCTCATTGGCTGAGTACTATGGGGTTAGCAGTTTTTCCCATAATCACCTAGGGCTTATTGTCTCCTATTGGGTTATTTTTTTTTAAATGGGCTGAGGCTGGCCTGACCGGTTTGGCTCAGTGGATAGAGCGTAGGCCTGCGGACTGAAGGGTCCCAGGTTCGATTCTGGTCAAGGGCATGGACCTTGGTTGCGAGCACATCCCCAGTAGGAGGTGTGCAGGAAGCAGCTGATCGATGTTTCTCTCTCATCGATGTTTCTAACTCTCTATCCCTCTCCCTTCTTCTCTGTAAAAAATCAATAAAATATATTTTAAAAAAACGGATGAAAGAATGAATGAATTAAAAAAAAAGGGCTGAGGCCTTTTCTAGTTGTCTCTACCTCCCTTTGTCTGGTTGTAGCAGGAGTATCTTCCTGGAAAATGTGCTACTGGTCACATACACAGTTCTTTGTTCTTATACCCTCTCCCCTCCTCCCCACATACTGTTTGCCCCGGGGAAATTCAGTAACGACTGGCCACATGCTGTTAGTTTTCTCTAAAAGTTGACTATGCTGAAGATGGATCACAGAGGCCTATTTCCTTCAATGCTGAATATCAGCAGAATCTTCAGAGGATGGGCTTTGATATTTTAACATTTACTGTAGCTCTGAGTGCATTTGGTTATCTGATAGAAGAACTTAGTTGTGATAAGTTTATCAGTAGAATATAGTGATGAAACTACTTCAAAAAGAACCTATGCATTCAAGACAACAGTCATACCAATCCTGTAACTTGATTTTTTTAAAAAATCAAAGTATATGAGAACAAGTCACTACTCAGTTGGGGAGTTGTGGGGAGAGGAACTTATGTAAAAGAAGAAAAGAAATTTTAAAAATGTCAGAAACCCTGTGACTCCCCTATCATTCTTTGAGTTTGTGACTGATTAGAATCTTTCCTCTGCATTGTGGAAATGTTTTGCAAAATTGCTTCCATGTTTGAAGGGCGTGGCTCAGTGGTTGAGTCTGGACCTATGAACCAGGAGGTCATGGTTCAATTCCCAGTCAGGGCACATGCCTGGGTTCCCACAACCCCCAGTGTGGGGCATGCTGGAGGCAGCCAATCAATGATTCCCTCTCATCATTGATGTCTCCATTTCTCTCTCCCTCTCCCTTCCTCCCTGAAATGAAATCAATAATTGCTTCACTTTTAAAGTAGTTTTATAAATTTGAGACTTGATGAAGAAAAAATAGCAATAATAGAGCCCATGATGATAAAAGGACTCAACCAATAATGATGATAGGAATAAGGAGTCACCACCAAGTTATTAGGACTATGAAGAGAACTTGGAATTGTGACAATGTGTTCTCTACTTGTGAAATTCAATCCTTTTTACCATAAAATTGATTTTTGTGTTTTATGAGGCATGTCAAATGGCAAGTAAAGTAAATATTGCATATCCTATCTAATAAAAGAAAAAAAGGGTAATTAACCATACCTCCGCTATGCTTCCCATTGGCTAATCAGCAAGATATGCAAATTAACTGCCAACAAAGATGGCTGCCTGCAGCCACGAAACTGAAGTGAGCAGGAGGTTTGCTTGCTCCAGTGATGGAGGAAGCCAAGGTTCCCCGCCTGCCACAGCCTGCTCTAAGCTCTGAAAGCAACAGCTTCAAAAGCAACAAAGTTTCAATTATAGAAGCTAAACAAATCCCAGATACCTGCTTTCAGCCAGCTGTGGCCTCAGAGCTGGGAGCGCCAGTGAAGGCAGCAGAGTTTCAATTATAGAAGGTAAATAAATCCCAGAATTAAAAAAAAAAAGGAAAAAAGGAGAGGCTGGGAGCTTCAGTCGCAAGCCAGCCTGAAAATGGCCCTCAGCCCCTCACCCAGACTGTCCAGACACCCCAGTGGGGACCCCCACCCTGGAGGGGGTGTGGCCAACCTGAAAACAGCCACCAGCCCCTCCTCCAGGCTGGCCAGGCACACCAGTGGGGGCCCCCACCCTGAAGGGGGTGTGATGAGCTGCAAACAGCCATCAGCCCCTCATCCAGGCTGGCCAGGCACCCAAGCAGGACCCCCACCCTGATCTGGGACACCCTTCTGGGCAAACCAGCAGGCCCCCACTCGTGCACCAGGCCTCTATCCTATATAGTAAAAGAGTAATATGCAAACTGACCTTAACAGTAGAAAGACGGAATGACTGGTCACTATGACACACACTGACCACCAGGGGGCAGACGCTCAATGCAGGAGCTGCCCTCTGGTGGTCAGTGTGCTCCCACATGGGGGAGCTCTGCTCAGCCCCAAGCCAGGCTGATGGCTGCCAGTACAGCGGTGGTGGTGGGAGCCTCTCCTGCCTCCTCAGCAGCACTAAGGATGTCCGACTGCAGCTTAGGTCTGCTCCCCGCTGGCAAGTGGACATGCCCCAAGGGCTGCCGGGCTACCAGAGGGATGTCTGATTGCCAGCTTAGGCCCAATTCCTGGGGGAGCAGGCCTAAGCCAGCAGGTGCTCATCCCCCGAGGGGTCCCAGACTGAGAGAGGGCACAGGCCAGGCTGAGGGACGCGCCCCCCCCCCCCCCCCCCCGCACCGAGTGCACAAATTTTTGTGCACCAGGCCTCTAGTATTACATAATTGTGTATTCAACAATATGAAATTTCTGGATTTTTTCTTTGATTTTAATTTTGAATTTTTATTTAAAGTATTTTTGGTAAATAATCGATTTCTCCAAAATATAAAATATACAGTGTGTTGTAGAGTGTGAGTGACAGAATGACCAAAACTCCAGACTGATTAAAATTTAGAGAGCCTTTATTGACTGGCCAGTGTCCGCTCCTCCACTCGGGAAACCCAAGAGAGAAGCGGCCCGGACCATCTGCAGAGTCCAATATTTAAAGGGGACAACTACATCCGTGTTCGGGTTCCCATAGCAAGCAAAGCCAAGTTACAAAAGCTAATTGTGTAGTTTTAGCCAAATTATCATCATCTTCCTGTTATTAATTTCTGGGTAACTTAAAGGTAAGGACTATTCTTAATTTTGATCTTGTTTGTTCTTTGTGGGCCGTTGCTCAGGTGTGGGAGCTCAGTTCCTAGAAACTTTGCACACAGGCTGTCAAGCTGCTGAGGTGGCTAGGTAATTAAGCAAGCCTAAAAATTTTCCTACTCTGTAACACAGTGAAGTCTTACATACCTATTCCCCACTACCCACTACCTACTCCAACTCTAATCTATAAGCACAGAATCATTGCTCGGCTTCCTCCTGCATGCTGGAGATCAAGCCCACAACCTGGGCATGTGCCCTTGATGGTTATTTATATTTTTCTCCCTATCTAATCCCTTTAGAATCAAAACCAGGACCCTTCAGTCTGCAGGCCGACACTCTATCCACTGAGATAAACCTGCGAGGGCCCTGCTGATTTATTTATTTATTTGTTTGTTTGTTTATTTATTTATTTATCTATCTATTTATTTATTTCTTTTTCTTTCTAATTAAATCTTTATTGTTCAGATCATTACAGTTGTTCCTCCCCCCCCCCCCCCCCCGCCATAGCTCCCCTCCACCCGGTTTCCACCCCATCCTCTGCCCTTACCCCCCTAACTGTCCTCATCCATCGGTGTACAATTTTTTCCAGTCTCTTCCCGCACCCCCCACACTCCTTTCTCCCAATATTTATGAGTCCACACCCTTTCTATGCCCCTGATTCTATTATATTCACCAGTTTATTCTGTTCATCAGATTATTTATTCACTTGATTTTTAGATTCACTTGTTGATAGATATGTACTTGCTGTTCATAATTTTTTATCTTTACCTTTCTCTTCTTCTTCCTCTTCTTAAAGGATACCTTTCAGCATTTCATATAATACTGGTTTGGTGGTGATGAACTCCTTTAGCTTTTTCTTATCCGTGAAGCTCTTTATTTGACCTTCAATTCTGAATGATAGCTTTGCTGGATAAAGTAATCTTCATTGTAGGTTCTTGCTATTCATCACTTTGAATATTTCTTGCCACTCCCTTCTGGCCTGCAAAGTTTCTGTTGAGAAATAAACTGACAATCATATGGGTACACCCTTGTAGGTAACTAACTGTCTTTCTCTTGCTGCTTTTAAGATTCTCTTTTTGTCTTTTGCCCTTGGCATTTTAATTATGATGTGTCTTGGTGTGGCCCTCTTTGGATTCCTCTTGTTTGGGGTTCTCTGCACTTCCTGGACTTGTAAGTCTATTTCTTTCACCAGGCAGGGGAAGTTTTCTGTCATTATTTCTTCAAATAGGTTTTCAATATCTTGCTCTCTCTCTTCTTCTGGCAACCATAATTTGGATGTTGGTAAGCTTGAAGTTGTCCCAGAGGCTCCTTACACTATCTTTATATTTTTGGATTCTTTTTTCTTTTTGCTTTTCCGGTTGGGTGTTTTTTACTTCTTCGTATTTCAAATCTTTGACTTGATTCTTGGGATCCTCTATTCTGCTGTTGGGAGTCTGTATAATATTCTTTATTTCAATCAATGTATGCTTAATTTCTAGTTGGTCCTTTTTCATATCCTTGAGGGTCTCACTAAATTTATCGGCGGTTTCTAGAAAATTCTTGAAAAATTATAACCGTGGTTTTGAACTCTATATCCAGTAGTTTGTTTTCCTCCATTTCTGTCATTTGTGATCTGTTTCTTTGTCTCCACATTTTGGCTGCTTCCCTGTGTTGATAGAGTAGCTTTGTGTTTTAGGTGTCCTATAGGGCCCAGTGGCTCAGCCTCCCCAATTACCTGGGGTGGACACTCTTGGTGAACCCCTTTGTGGGAGGTGTGCACAGTCTTGTAGTTAAGCCTTGACTGTTATTGGTATCACTGGGAGGAATTGACCTCCAGGCCAATTGGCTGTGAGAATCAGCTGTGTCTATGGTGGGAGAACTTCTGTGCTGAAGACACCCTTATGGGGCAAGACTTGCTTCAGTGGGGCTTTGGTGCTCACTGAGTCTGCCCCCTGAGTGTGTCCCTTATGGATCTGAAGAGTTGTAATCTGGATGGTCCCACTGTGACCACTGGATACAGGGGCTCTTGAATCTCTAAGGAGGTGCTAATTTAGCCTTTGCCTGAGGCTACCCAGCAGGAGCTATGGAGAGATCTGCAGATTTATCTTCCTTGTTTGGGTTTTGGAGGTGCCAGATGAGGCCCAGCTGTGAGGCAATGCAAGCTGCTGTGGGGCCTTGAGCCTTCTCTTGGATGTTCTGGGTCTCTCTGACCCAGCTGCAGTTTGTTAGGTAATTTTATATCTCAAAGGGCCAGACATTCATATGCAAAAGCTTCTGCACACAGCTTGGTTGGGGGCGGGGTCTCAGGGAATCAACAGGGCAGAGCAAACAGCTATGGCTGGTCCTCAGTCCTGCCCTAAGAGGTCCCGAATCTCAGTGTCCTGGTAATCGCTGCAAGCACCTCTGAGAGAAAGCCGCCCTCGAGTTCCGACCGATGCCACAGTCCTGTTTGTCCCCGTATGAGTCTGGGTCCCCAGAGACTCGCCAGGAACTGGAGTTCAGAGCAATCAAGAGCGTGTGACTCCCTCCCAATTGAAAAAGACACTGGCGTCCTCCGTAGCCAGCCCTTTCCGCATGTGCGCCTCTGCCTCCGTACCTCTGAACTTTACTTCTGCACCTCCTCTGATCTCAGTGTGCTTTTCTCTTTCCTTCTAGTTGTAGGATTTCCACTCAGCCAGCCTTCCCGTGGTTCTGGATGATGTCCGTTTTGTCTTTTAGTTGTAGTTTTGAAGTGGTTGTGTGAGGCACCAATTTCCGGTGTTTACCTATGCCGCCATCTTGGTTTCTCTGAGATGGACTATTTCTTGAAGAACCCTCAGAAGTGGAACTAAGGATCCCCATTCAAAATCTACTGGTGCCCTGACTTTTAATACACAAAAAATTCAGTGAAACATTATCGTCTCTGTACCTTTCCCCCATTTCTGTTTCACTAAAGGAAATGAAGTGGAAGCTGGGCTTATTCATTCTGCAGGGCCAGTTAAAATTAAGTTACACTCAGATAAGTATTTTCCCAAACCTCCTTAATACGTCTTGTGAAGGCTATTACTATGCTCCACATCATAACATCAATCCTGCAACAAATTATTCTAATCCACTGACCTGTTGTCAATCCTGTTTGCACAGTGGGGACCTTTTGGTACACAGGACAATGCTCAACCAACTGAGCCACATTGGGCCAGGGCCCTGTCTGATTATATTTTACTAGAGGCCTGGTGCATGAATTTGTGCACCTGTGGGGTCCCTCGGCCTGGCCTGTGGGTATTGGGCTGAAACTAGCAGTCAGACATCCCCGAGGGACGTATTAGTGCATGAAGCGGTAGACGGCCAGGGAGGAGCCTGAGCCCGGGCAGGGCTGCGAACTGCTCCCGCTCATCCCGCATGCTCATCCTGGCCCTGCTGCGCCTGAAGCTGCTACTCAGTATGCTCGATGTGCTCTGCTGCTGTCTCCGTGCCATCCTAGAGTGATACGGGTGTGCCCATGACTGAGAAGTGGCCATGGGCTCATGCCCAGTCAGTCCTGATGCTGGTCCGGATCCTGGTCCTGGTCTGGATGGGGAAGGGCATGCAGGGGAGTGTCTTGGGGAGAGGCTCTCACTGCCACAACTGTGCTCACTTCACATGAGCCTGGCATCTGTGGTCTGTTGGTCAGCTGAGCAGCGCTCCCGCAGTGGGAGTGCACTGACCAACAGGGGGCAGCTCCTGCAGTTGAGCGTCTGTCCCCTGGTGGTCAGGGTGCATCATAGCTACTGGTTCAATGGTCCAATGGTCGCTCAGGTTTTTATAGATATAGATGGTTCCTATGTCCATTTTCATGCTGTTGAAGTTCTCACTAAGTTTCTTGAGCATTCTTGTAACCATTGCTTTGAACTATGTATTGGTAGCTTGCTTGCCTCTATTTCATTTAGTTTTTCTTTTCCTCTGAGGATTTCTCTTGTTCATTCATTTAGAGCATGTATTTGTTCCTGTGCATTAGGTAGATCTGCTACGCTTTCCAGACTTCGTATGGTGGCCTTATGTAGTAGGTCTTTTGGGGCTCAGTGGCACAGACTGCCTGATCACCTGAGCTACATTCTCCAGGAATGTCCTTTGGGTGAGTTATGTGAACCCTCTTATTGTCATTGTCTTTTTGTTTGTTTGTTTGTTTGTTTGTTTTGTTTTTCTTAATCCTCACTTGAGGATTTTTCTTATTGCTTTTTTAAAAGAGTGGAAGGGAGGGAGGGGGTAATGAAAGGACAGAATGGGACTGATAGCTGTATCCCTAACCCCTCTTCCAAGAAACAAACCACAGAATGTGTCAGTTACCCAGCCCGCCCTTAAATCAGCCAATGGGAATGCAAGGGGAACTGACCCAAGGCCAAAAGTATGCTGACCACACCCTGTCTTTGTGTAACCAGACCCTAGCCACACCCTGCCTTTGCATCACTAGCCCCCAGCCCTCACTCAACCAACCAAAATCGGCCAAATCAGTGGTCCAAGTGTGCCCCCCCACCCCAAGCTCTATAAAATCTTTGTTCTCTTGAGACTCAGGGCTCTTCGCATGCTGCCGCTGCATCAGTAGAGCGGAGGGACCTGGCTCGAGCTTGAATAAAAGCTCTATTGCTTTTGCATCGGACTCGGCGCTCCCTGGTGGTTCTTTGGGGATCTTGAAATCTGGGCATAACAGTAAGAGAGAATGAGAGGAAGAGAAAGAGAGAGAAAAATATATCTACTGATTTCTTCCTGCATGCACCCCGACCAGAGGTGAGGAGTGAACCTGCAAGCCAGGTGTGTGCCTTTGACAGGGAATTAAACCAACAACCCTTTGGTATGTGGACCGATGCTCTAATCACTGAAAAACACTGGCCAGGGCTAGTTGAGGCTTTAAAAAATATGTGTTTTTTTAATGTTGATTTTTTAGAGAGAGAGGGAGAGAAAAAGCAATTGATTGGCCATTTCTTGCAGGCCCCCACAGGGGATTGAGCCCACAACCCAGTCATATGGGTCATGAACGGGAATCAAACTAGCCACCTTTAGGTGCGTGGGACAACACTCAGCCACCTGAGCCTCACTAGCCAAGGTTGTAGTTGAGCTTTGATTGTTATTGGCCTGGTGTTGGGGTTTTGCCTTGTGAAGACCCACGTTCCATGTGGTTCAGGGTTCAGGCTCTGGAAGAGGGGCCACGTGCAAATGACAGCTGAGACAAGAAAAAATAATTAGAAAATTGGGTGCCAGGCAGGAGCCCAACACAAGAGGAAGGACTCAGCTTGCGTTCAGGCCTTGCCATCCTTTTATTCAGTTTGGGATAAACCTATAGCCCTTAGGCAGGCAATTTCCAGTAACAGACAATGTTATCAGTAACAATTTACATGACTATCTGGTTGGGAGGTTGCTTCAGCTACCATTGTCTCCACTAAACAGTGGGTGCATAGCTCTGACCTTTGCCAGGTTCGAGGGTCACCAGCATTCCGGGCTCCTTGTCCACATCTCTCTGGTGTTAAAGACAGTAGGCGGCTTCCCACATTGCCTGTGTGGCTATGAAGATAGACTTTGACTGCATTGTAGGAGTTTCTGTGCAGGGCTTGACCCCACAAAGCTGAATTAACCTTATAGGTGTCTGCTGAGATCTGTGTGTGTGCCGCTTGTGGAGAGAATTGGGGCATGCTCTGATGTTGTCTGAATCCGGCCACCGGGTGTAACGGGTCTGGAGCCATTTGGGAGGGACTCCAGTGCAGGCTAATATTAGGCACCGCCTGTAGCTCTGCACTAGCTGTTTGGATCTACAAGGCAATCCACAGTTTGCAGCTACCTCTGCTGGGCCTGGGTATGTGTCAGAGAGGCCAAACTGTGCACCAAGGCCAGTTCCCACCTGCACCAAGCCCAGGGGCAGGTCCGAAAAAGACTCCAGCCTTCCCGAGATCCACCTCCACCTGGAAGCTGCCTGTTAGGTTCAGTCACTGAAGGAGCCGCTGGTCACATGATGGTTCTGTGAGGTAGGTTCCCAGTGATTCACAACATAGGGCCAAGCGGTGTTCATCAGATTGATACAGATTTAAACTCAGTGCTAGCGTCAGCACTGAGGCTACTCAGCAACAATCTCATGGTACACCCAGGTCAGCCACCACTCGCCGTGTGCAGATCTTTATGGTTGGGCAGGACCTCAGGGAGTTGTCAGGGTGAGGCCAGCAGAGTTCATCAGGCCCAAACAGGCCAAGGTTTGGCCCTGTGGAGGGATGGCTATGCACAGGAATGCTAGTGCCCTTTGGGCATGTGAGAAAGAAATGAGAACGCCCAAGAGCCAGATAACTCAGTCTTCCCCAGAGTCTGCCTGGACATTCTGGAGATTTGTCTGCACCGCAGGACCAGGCTGGCCACAGCCTGCTGACAATACTGCACAGTGCCAGCTAAGCAGGGCGAGGTCGCTGGCAGTGAGGGAGATGAAGCTAGTGGTTCTCCCATTAAGGGGGCAGGGCTCCACTGCTTTGGCATGTTGGGGCCCAGGGCCCTCTGCCCTAGCTCTCCAGAGTAGGGCATGGCTGCTCTGGCTTTGTGGGGCCACTGTTTTGGCCTACAAGAGGCAGGGTGTTGCTGCTTTAGCCAGATGGGCTGCAGCTGTGGCCCATGGAAAGCAGGGCTCTGTTGCTCTGTTAAGTGGTGTGAGGGAGTGGAAATGGACTTTGCCTCAGAGACATACAACTCAATCTCTGACTCTGAGTTTGCCCTCAAGATCCCTTTAAGAAAGTCTACTTTGCAGGCCCAGGCAACAGACTCCTCAGCAGTGTGTGAGCTCCTCAGGGAGTCTGGGGCTAGTGCAGTTTTTTGTCTGATGTAGCTTGAAGGGGAGTGCTTGATGGTGTCTGTGGGAGGTGCAGGAAAGTGACTCAGCCTGGGGACCCTGGTGGCTGTTCCTTCAGCTTTCTCCCCAGAGCCACACAACCCAGTCTACCCTTGAAAGACTCTGCTGAAGCCTAGGTGGAATGGCTGCAAATGAGATTTTGTGTGCTGGCTCTTTAAGAGGGCACCTGAGTTTCTAGCAGACTATTCCTGGCATGTAGAATCCCTGCTGATTTTCACAGCCAGATGGCATTTGGGTGGCTTTTTCCAGGTCTGGTGTTCTGTAATGAAGGGCCTAGTGTGGGGCTGAGATTCCACATTTTCAGAGGAGAACTATGCAGCTGAGATATCCACCCAGATCATCTGCTGTTGCATGTGAGTGTAGGGCCAGCCCTTTTTGAGTCTCCCCACTTCCTACCAGTGTTGATGTGGCTTCTTCTGTAAATCCTTGCCCATAGACTAGTCTTCAGTTGGCTAATGAGGTTAATTGTTCTATAGTTTAATTATAATACTAGTTGGGACCTGGCAGGAGGTGAGTGTAACTTCCACCTACTTCACTGCCATCTTCTTTTCTGGTCACATTTTAAAAAATGCATTTGTAGCATGTGATTAAGATGTTAAATTGATGTATGAAACAATTCTTTATCTCTTCACCAAATATATTTGTTTTCCTCTCTTCACTGGAGGTAAATAACCTTTAGCTCTCCAGGGCAGGGCATACCTCCAGTCAGATGTTCAAGATATGAAGTCTGCCATTTTTCTGATTTCTGTCTTAACTCATTCTCAGTTAAAATCCACCAAATAGTGTTCTAAGTCTTAATACAAATTTGCTCGACTTCCGAAATTTTCTCCTAACTTTCCACATACTTTCTTTGCCTCAAATGAGGTGAGCTGTATGATTACTTAAATTTTGATTGATTCTTCAAAAATTCCACTTGAGAAGCCTGTGCTAATTATCACACCCACCTTATATGAAAACACCCAATAACTACTCAAAGAGAGTCAGGGAGCTTTGCCTAGAAAGAAGTGATAAACATTTATTCAAGAATCGGAGGGTTTGCAAATGAGAAACATAACTAGGCAATACCCAGAGTGTTCTGAAGAAGAAAAGGAGATGAGTTTTTATAGTAAAAGGCCCCGTCTTGAAAAGAATCAGACCTGCCCTGGCCAGGAGGCTCGGTTACTGGAGCATCCTCCTGTACCAAAATGCTGCGGGTTTGATTCCAGGTCAGGGCACATCCTAGGCTGCAGGTTCAATCCCCAGTCAGGGTGTGTATGGGAGGAAACCCATCAATGCTTTTCTCTCACATCCATGTTCGTCTCTGTCTCTTCTCCCTCCCTCCCTCCCTCCATTTTTCCCTCCCTCCCTCCCTTCCTCCCTCCCTCCCTCCCTCCCTCTCTCCTTTCTCTCTAAAATCAATGAAAACATATCCTAGGATGAGGATAAAACAAATTGGTCCGAGATGGTAATTCTTTATTTTATTTTATTTTATTTATTAAATATTTTATTGATTTTTTACAGAGAGGAAGGGAGAGGGATAGAGAGAAACATCCATGAGAGAGAAACATAGATCAGCTGCCTCCTGCACACCTGTACTGGGGATGTGCCCGCAACCAAGGTACATGTCCTTGACCTGAATCAAACCTGGGACCCCCCGCAGTCCGCAGGCCAACGCTCCATCCACTGAGCCAAACCAGTTAGGGCACAAAAACATTTTTGCTGCCTGGGAGCTGAAACCTAAATGAGGCAGTACTCACGGATCGCATCTTTTCTCTCTCTCTCTCTCTCTCTCTCTCTCTCTCTCTTCTGTCGTTGAAATTATTGGGGAGACACCGGTTCATAAAACCATACGGGTTTTAAAATAAAATAAAAAATGAATAAATCCCATAAGACACTGGGGGGTAATGGAGGGCAGGGGCTTGTCAAGGGCGGGGGGGGGGGAAAAAAGGAAAAAAAATGAATAAATCAGATATGAATAAATAGGAATCTTTGTATGGAACTAAATAAACAACAACAACAACAAAAACATACAGGTTATTTAAGTGGACAACTCAAGAAAATATCATCTGAATACATACATACCACATCCAGTTTTCAAGTGGGAAGCGTCATTGGAATGCTAGGGCAAAAACATCTATTTTTTTATTTTTATTTATTTTATTTTAATTTATTTTTTTAAATATATTTTATTGATTTTTTACAGAGAGAAAGGGAGAGATAGAGAGTTAGAAACATCAATGAGAGAGACATCGATCAGCTGCCTCCTGCACACCTCCTACTGGGGATGTGCCTGCAACCCAGGTACATGCCCTTGACCGGAATCGAACCTGGGACCTTTCAGTCCGCAGGCCGACGCTCTATCCACTGAGCCAAACCGGTTTCAGCAAACATCTATTTTTTAAAAGGCTACTGAAGAATGAATAAACAACTGGAACAACAACTCTCTCTCTCTCTCTCTCTCCCGAGATGGTAATTCTTAAAGGAGCAGTGCCTTGAAGACTGGCTGGTAGTTGGTCTGGATACTTGAACATTCTTTCCTTAGTCCTTCAGGGACTAATCACATGGTTGTCTGGATGTTTGCTGTACATCTACATATTAATGCAGGACTGGAAAGTGCAAAAGATGATGTTCCCAGGATAATTACAAGAATAGAATCATTTTCTCTTGACACCATTTTCTTTATTTTTGTAATGTAGCAGCTTGACTATAGTGATTCCATTGTATTTCTTTAAAAAAATATTTTTATTGATTTCAGAGGAAAAGGGAGAGGGAGAGAGGGATGGAAACATCAATGATGAAAGAGAATCATTGATTGTCTGCCCCTTGCACACCCCACCCTGGGAATTGCCCCACACTGGGGATCGAATCCACAACCTGGGCATATGCCCGACAGGGAATCGAACCGTGACGCTCAACCCACTGAGCCACGCAAGGCAGGCCCATTTTATTTGTTTACCCTAATCCTCACATAATACATTAGTCACTTTTCTAGAAAATGAGGCAATCATCATCACTGTTATTATTTGTAATTTAATCTTCACTAGTGAGAGTAAGCATAGTTTCACAGTTGACAGAATTCTTAATTCTGCAAACTGTTCTACCTATGTATTTTGCTAATTTTCTCTTGCACAATAAATTTATAATTTATTTCAAAATCTTTGTGTATTACACATTATTTTTTAATGTGGTTTGAAAACATTCCCTCTTGACTTGGCATTACAATAAAGATGGGCACAGCTGCTAAATACAGTTTACATTAAGAACTACTAAGATAGCCCTAGACGGCTTGGCTCAATGGATAGAGAGTCAGCCTGTGGACTGAAGGGTCTCAGGTTTGATTCGGCCAAGAGCACATGCCTGTGTTGCGGGCTCAAACCCCAGTAGGGGGTATGCAGGGGGCGGCCAATCAATGATTCTCTCTCATCCCGTTACTGTCTGAGGTCCACCTGAATGGAGATGGGACCACGTGGCCCTCTAGCCTTCCTGGCATGCAAGCATAACAGTCGCTTTTATTTAAGGCATATACAGAATATTTAATCCATTCTACCCAGGCATATGTTTCCTTATATCCTGCCCCCTCTTGCATCGTGGTGGCAGTGGCAATGTCCTTGGGTGGGGCTAACAGTTTCAGAGCAAACCTCTTTAGGGGGTCTTGTCCTGTGACATCTACTCCTAAATCTAGTCCTAGTTAATTCTTGGCCTAAATGCTGAAATATCCAAGTCATTGAAGTTTTCTATATTTAAGAAGAAGGGATTACACTGAAAGTTCTGATAAGCAAAGGGAGAGGTACCTCTATATAGATGTATTCTAGTCTTTAGGTGACTAAACTTTTTATCTCCTGGTCAGGGCACAGTCGCCTAGCCCTGGTATTGGGTATTGCACAATACATCATTCCAGGCAGGACAAGGAATAGGCCATTCACTCCTAGTGAGGTATCGGAACACATGTAAATGGAGTAGGCCTGTACTTGCTTTTGATGGTTTAGATCTCCACGTGGTATAACTTGGCAGGCATCAAATTGAAGGGTCATGGGCTTATCGCCCTTGGTTACGTTAATCAACAACTTAACTGGCTAAGCATGATCTGGATTGTACACATTTCCCCAGCCCACATTGCAAGCCCCTGCAATTTGCCAGAACCCTAAAACAAATAGACAGTTTATAGTTTCTTTATTTTAAATTTTTTAAAAATATATTTTATTGATTTTTTTTACAGAGAGGAAGGTGAGAAGGATAGAGTTAGAAACATCTATGAGAGAGAAACATCGATCAGCTGCATTCTGCACACGCCCCCCCCACCCCCCCCCCGCCCCGGGGATGTGCCTGCAACCAAGGTACATGCCCTTGACCGGAATTGAACCTGGGACCCTTCAGTCCCCAGGCTGACGTTCTATTCACGGAGCCAAACTGGTTCGGGCAAGTTTATAGTTTCTTTAGTGTTAATTTCAAGGGGCTATGTCCTGATGTGGCTGTCCAAGTTGAGGTGTCGCTACCCGGAGAGGCTGGTTGTATGCTTGCAACCCGAGTGTGATGGGTTCAACCTCATTCTGCAGTCTGAACAGCCGTCTCAGAGGTAAGCAAGACAAGGTAGGGTTCTTCCCAGGAGGATTCCAACTTGTTTTCCCTCCATATCTTGACCAGAATGTAGTCTTCCAGTTGATGGCAATGAGCCGGGAACTCAAGAGGAGGGCCTTGGGCCAGGAGGCCTTCTAACCTGAGAGAGATTAAAGTAGCAGAGGCACCCAGTACATAGTTCTTAAGAAATTGGTCCCTAGTCTCCATTGTAGGAAGATCTTGAGGCATTCCAGGGCCTATTGGACTCACCTAAAGCCAATTCTAGGTCAAGAAAAACTTTATTTATTCTTCAGTGTGGTCAACAAATGACACTAATTGGATTTCTGTTACATGTCTCCTTGAGTACATTGATGAAAGCCTTTTACCCTCTGATTAGGGAGTTAAATGCAAACCATTTACTCTTTTTTTTTAAAATATTTTTTTATTAAATCTTTATTGTTCAGATTACATTTGTTCCTCTCCCCCCCCCCCCATAACTCCCCTCCTCCCAGTTCCCGCCCAACCCTCCGCCCTCATTCCCCACCCACTGTCCTCATCCATAGGTGCACGATTTCTGTCCAGTCTCTTCCCGCATCTCCCACTCCCCTTTCCCCACCAAGAGTAGTCAGTCCATTCCCTTTCTATGTCCCTGATTCATTGTAATTACCAGTTCACTCTGTACTTCAGATTATTTATTCACTTGATTCTTAGATTCACTTGTTGATAGATGCATGTTTGTTGTTCACAATTTGTATCTTTACCTTTTTCTTCTTCCTCTTCTCAAAGGATACCTTTCAGCATTTCGTATAATACTGGTTTAGTGGTGATGAACTCCTTTAGCTTTTCCTTATCTGTGAAGCTCTTTATCTGACCTTCAATTCTGAATGATAGCTTTGCTGGATAAAGTAATCTTGGTTGTAGGTTCTTGGTATTCAGCACTTTGAATATTTCTTGCCATTCCCTTCTGGCCTGCCAAGTTTCTGTTGAGAAATCAGCTGACAGTCGTATGGGTACTCCCTTGTAGGTAATTGAGTCTCTTTCTCTTGCTGCTTTTAAGATTTTCTCTTTGTCTTTTGCTCTTGGCATTTTAATTATGATGTGTCTTGGTGTGGTCCTCTTTGGATTCCTTTTGTTTGGGGTTCTCTGTGCTTCTTGGACTTGTAAGTCCATTTCTTTCACCAGGTGGGGGAAGTTTTCTGTCATTATTTCTTCAAATAGGTTTTCAATATCTTGCTGTCTCTCATCTTCTGGCACCCCAATAATTCTGACATTAGTGCGCTTGAAGCTGTCCCAGAGGCTCCTTACACTATCTTCGTATTTTCGGATTCTTTTTTCATTTTGCTCTTCCGGTTGGGTGTTTTTTGCTTCTTCGCATTTCAAATCTTTGACTTGATTCTTGCGCTCCTCTGGTCTGCTATTGGATGTCTGTATACTATTCTTTATTTCAGTCCGTGTATGCTTAATTTCTAGTTGGTTCTTTATCATAGCATGTAGGGTCTCATTAGTTTTCATGAGGCTCTCATCAAGTTTATTGGCTGCTTCCAGCACATTATTGCAAGCCCTCAAAATTGCGTTTTTTAGCTCTATATCCTCCATTTCTGTCATGTTTTTTTGTCTCCGCATTTTTTTATGCTTTCTTGGTGCACCCCCTTGTGGTCTTTGTGCGCAGTCTTGTTCTAGTTGAGCCTTGATTGTTGTAGTTAATACTAGAGGGATTTGACCACCAGGCCGACTGGCTGTGAGAATCAGCTGTGGGGAAAACTTCTGTCCTCTGGAGAGGTGCTAATCTAGCTTTTGCCTGAGGCGATCTGGCAAATGGCTCTGCGCTGGGCTTGGGCGGGGCGGGATCAGCAGGGTGGGTGGAGGGAGCAGTTATGGCTGCTCTCAGTCCAGTTCCCAGAGGCTCTGCTTCTCAGAACCCCAGCAACGGCTGCAAACCTCGGAGAGAAAGCTGCCCTCATGTTTCAACTGATGCCAGACAATCCCGCTTCTCCTGTTTGAGTCCGAGTCCCTAGAGACTCGCCCGGATCTGGAGCTCAGAGTCTGAGACTCCCTCTTGATTGAAAACGACAACCGCGCCCTCAGCCACCAGCCCGCTTTGCGCGCGCACCTCGGTACCTTTATATTTTCCACACTGCACCTCCTCTGAGCTTCGGTATGCTGTTGTCTTTCCTTCTAGTTGAAGACTCTCTCCTCAGCCAGCTTTCCTGTGGTTCTGGGTGATGTCTGTTCCGTCTTTTAGTTGTATTTTTGAAGTGGTTGTTTTCGGCAGCAATCTCCGGTGTTTACCTATGCCGCCATCTTGGTGTTCTCCAAACCATTTACTCTTAAGTTTCCTTGGTTTCGGGAAGATGGGATTTACTATATAGCTCCAAATTAGTGTTTAACCAACTTAGGTTCCCTATTTGTTCTGGATTACTGGCCTGTGTCATTTATATAACTACCTTTTAATATTTCTCTTTACAGACATTCCACAACTTTCACAAACCCTTGCAAATCTTACTTCTTTTAGAACCCACTTTCTTTTTCGTTCAAAATGATACCAAAACCATAATTTCTTTTCAATTAGTTTGAATTCTTAACCCTTAGAAACCTTAATTTTTAGGTGACATATAAGTAATTAACATTCTTCAGATTAGCAATACATTCACATTTTTTAAGAGATATTTCAAATATCAGATTCAAATCCATCTTCTAGATTCTCCATATGAGGCAAAGTCAGATTAATATTTCATTGTTCGGGGCAAAAACAGAACATTGGGGACTAGCGATGGTTATGGGAAATATTAATGATGCTCTGTCAACCACGATTGCCCCGTGTTGGTCAAAAATAGAACATAGCAAGTTGACTGGGAATTGTACGCCCCCAGGACCTGGGAGTCAACCTTACTTAGAATGTGGTCCATTCTCATTCAAGAACTGCCTATTATCATGGAAACAGTATTCTTGTTGCCTAAACAGTGGATTCACACACCATACAAGCAGCTGACTTATGTGGGGCTGCAGAGCAGACTTTTGTGGATGACCTGCTACTCTCCCATACTGCCAACAGTATGGGAGAAACACTCATATATGATTCAACTGTCTGGTCAATTGGCTCAAGTAGTGACAGGCAGCATGGACCCAATGATTACCTGGTTACACTAGGATCTTATCTCATACTAACCCAGCACAGCAAATGCCTTTGGTTCTGGGTGGTGCAAAACCCAAACAGCAGAGACAGGATTCCCTATGTTCATAAACCAGCAAAGAGCAAACCAAGTCCCCAAAAGATAGAAAGCAAGCAGAGTACATCAGTAACCCAAATTACACTACAGGCACACAGACAAGAGCTCTCACTAGTTAAGTTTCTGCCCTGAGAGGGAAAGCAGAAAGAGTCCCCACGATTAAGAATTCTTGGCAGCTGCTGGAACGTTCCTGCAATCTCTGCCAGGCGGTCAGCCTTGCCACAAACAGCTGCCCCCCGCCCCCTGCCCCCAAAGCGGATGTGCCCCATCTTTAAACAAATTAAACCAAGCAACAAGGAGACACAAAATAGCAACAGAAACACTTACATACAACATTTACAGGCATGCACAACCCACAGATAAAGCTTCACACCATTCTCCTTGTCTGTCCAGCCACAGACACCACAGAGTGCCCTGCATAAAAACCATAGAAGCAAAGCAATGGGGACTGTCCCTGGTTTGGGGACTGTCTCCCCTCCAGAACCTCAGAATTCTCTCCAATGGACTATCTGGGGGAATGTTTTCCTTGGGCCTAGAATTTTTGTTTCCCATCCTTGGTAGGTCCCTTGTGACTATTCTATGCTCTCAACCCCCCATACTGGAGATTTCTTGCACTCCCTGAGATCTGCTTCGTCCCTCTCTAGCCATTTCCCTCGAAGGAGATCAGAACTCTGCCCTCGCTTTGTGTTCAAGACACATCCTAGTCACATATAGCTGACCTCCGAGGATACCCAACCACCAAGGGAGAATTAATAGTACGATTTCCTACCTTGGCTCATGCATGATGTTTGACTGCTTGCCATGGTGCTTGCTTGGGCCCTTCCCACGTTGCTGGCTGACTCGCAATCCCGAGCTTGTAGTTGGCCCAGGGGTAATGGCCATCCCTCCTCACTGAGGCTGCCACAACTTTGCAGTGGGATGTGCCTCCTCAGGAGAGGGGTCAAATGCCCTGCCCCCCGCTAGTGACCAATGGAATCCTGGACCAGCCCCCCAAATTTTTAGAAGGCAAGCCCAAAAACCAGGGGTCCTGGTAGAACACAAATGATACTGGGGAGCCAGACAGCAAGGCAAATATCTTTTCTTTTGCATATGGGTGCACATGCACAGGGTCTGGCAAGCACACACACCGAATGGGTCATCCACTCGGGGTTTTATCTCTGACGCTCACCGTCTGTCCCTCACTCTTGATTGGTCAGGGTTTAGGCTCACATTCTTGAGAGATTGGCTAATTTAAAGGGAAAAGGGAGGGGTTGACCTTTGCCATTTCAAAATGGTGGTTGCCTAAACTCCCTTCTTTTACTGAAAAGATTACTTTTTTATTCTCACATATATGATTCAAACCTGTCTCTGCTTAATTGGCTCAAGTAGTGACAGACAGCATGGACCCATTGATTGTCCAGTTATGGAAAGAAGGAAGAAAGGGAGGAAGGAAGGAAGCATGGACTAGCCCATCTCAAATGATTGTCTCTCTGCTAGAAACAAAACTTTCAGAAAAAAAATTGATAAACAATTACATTTACATTTTTTTTAAAATTCAGAAAAATTTAAATCCAAAGCTTCTTTTCCTAAAGGAACCATGCTGATGGCTTTTCATATATATACATATTTCCAGATTTAAAATAAGGTTATTTAGGAGGAAGAAAGATGGCTGCTGATGGGAAGGCAGACTGCAAGACAGTGTGAGAGTGAGAGAACGAAAGGAGAGTGTGTGGCCCTGACTGGTTTGGCTCAGTGGCTAGAGCGTCGGCCTGTGGACTGAAGGGTCCCAGGTTCGATTCCGGTCGGGGGCATGTACCTTGGTTGTGGGCACATCCCCAGTAGGGAATGTTCAGGAGGCAGCTGATCGATGTTTCTCTCTCATCGATGTTTCTAACTCTCTGTCCCTCTCCCTTCCTCTCTGTGAAAAATCGATAAAATATATTAAAAAAAAGAAAAGAAAGGAGAGTGTGTGAACTTACCAAGAGTGTAAATTTGTGGGTGAGCAATAGCAATACTCCAGGGGACTGCTGGAGACTGCTGGATCGGGCTCCTCTAACCGGGCAGCCTGCACTGCTGTTGAAATCTCTCCCAGAGCGGACCTCTCTGCTGTGGAGATCACGCCATCTTGAGTGGCTGATATCAGAAGCGTATACATCCAGGACCCTGCAACCACGGCACCCAGGGACCAGCTACGAACCCAGGAACACCGGATCTCAAGCAGTGCGAATACGTGGACTCAGAAGAGCCCTACTCCTCCTCACGGAAAGTCAGATTTTGCCTAGATAAAGTGCGGTTTGTAATTCAGGCTGGAGAGAGGAACATGCGCAGAGAAAGTCTGCACCCCACAAAGTCCGTGGCCGTTGGGGCCAGCGTGACCTGCGAGTGTGGAAGGGGACCCGCAGGGCTATTGGCAGAAGGGAACTCTAAAAAATCAGCCCATAGCTGGACTGGGTGCAAAAAGGCAGCCTCAGATTTTGCCAGTGTGCCGGCTGCTTAGTGCCAGGGGAGAGTGGACTTGCGGAAGAGACGTTGGGAGAATTTCGTGCACGCAGAGCTGGACGATGGAAGTTGCGAGCTCACACACTTACTCTGGCTCTTTTTTTTTTCCCCCTCTCTCTTTAAATCCTTGCTTTTGATTATTAAACCCAATACATAGGATTGCCCAATTGGTGTCACTCACAGAGACTGCAGGGGAAAGTTGTTTTTGTGGAACCTGGGAATCAGAGCAGGGAGTAAGATCAAGGAACCAGCTCTGGGGCAGTTGATTCTCCCAAACCAGTATTAAGTGCAATAGGGAAAACAAAACCTAAATACTGGCTAGAGAGGACTTATAGCCCCGGAGGTCAATCCAGAAACATTGCCACCCAGGGGCTGAACCACAAACTGACTCTTCTGTAAATACAAATAAAGGCAGTCTGGGAAACAAATATGGCCTGCTTTAAAATCAGGACTGTGGTTTACAACACGGAGGAACAGTGTATTGCAGGGAACTTCAGTACTCTCCTGAATACCTGACAGGACAAAGGCGTGCCAAACAGAACTGTAGAGGAAGTGAATGACTTTCACTACTGCACATTTTTATTTTTTTCACCTTTTACTTAGAAACTAATTTTTTTCTCTTTTCCTCACCTGATTTTACCTTTTTAATCATTACATTTTTATTTCTAATCACTATTATTACTACTATTATTTTACCTTGTTTTAAAGTGTCATTTTATTTTCTCTTTATTTTATTTTAGGATTAGTGTTCTACATTCTATTTTCATCTTTCCTTTAGCATCATTTTACTCTATCTCAACTTTACCTTTATGCCAACACTCTCTTCCTCACTTTTCCCCTTTTGTTGTCCTGTTTATCTTACCCTAGTCCTGCTTTAGAGTCTCCCTATTCCTTCTTTTTACCCCCTGTTAAAATTTCACCCTACTTATATATCTAATTCCAATCACCTGCTCTAAGTCAATATGCAACTCTTTCTTCTCTTTCTTCACTATCCAAATTTCTTTTCTCTCTGTCATTTTGTTGTTTGCTTGATTGTTGATTATATTGGGGTTTTTTATGCTTGTTTGTGAGATTGTTTCACTTTTTCTTTTTCTTTTCTTTTTTTTTGGTTATTTTCTGCTTCTGTTTTCCCTCTCCTCGCTTGATATTAGTTGCTGTTCGTAGTTTGCATTTATCTCTAGGTACTTGTTGCTGGCATTTATTGGGATTAGTGGCTGTTCTATTGGAGTTTTCTCCCCATATAAATAGTTTTTTCCCCTCTTCTATTTTATTCTCTCTTTTTTCCTCTCTTACTGTTTTTTTCCTTTTCCCAATTTCATTTTTGCACTCCTTTTCCCCCTCTTTTTTCTTTTTCTCTTCTTCTTTCTTTCTTATCCCCTAATTATCTTTTCTCTGGTGGTCACCTTTATTTGGGGTTATTAGTATCGTGAATACATTTGTGTTCAGTGCCTTGTGTGTTGTTCCTTGTTGTGTTTTATTTTGTGCTTTTAAATCAATGCAGGAGAGAAAGAACTACATAACCAGACACCTGGAGAAGAGAGATCATGGGGAGACAAAGAAACAGCCTGCATATGAAAGAAAAACAGGCATCACCAGAAAAGGAAGTAAACGAAATGGAGGCAAGCATCCTGTCAGAGAAAGAATTCAGAGAAATGGTTATAAGGTGGCTGAAAATAATGGAAGACAAATTCAACAATATGTGTAAGAACCAAGAGGAAATGAAGAAGAACCAAGAAGAAATGAAAAATGACATCACTGCTGTAAAGAACTCAATAGAAAGCATCAACAGTAGACTAGAAGAAGCAGAGGACCGCATCAGTGAGCTAGAAGACAAGGTAGGAAAAAATACCCAAGCAAAGCAGCTTCTAGGAAAAAAATTAAAAAGCAGGAAGAGAGCCTAAGAGAACTCTGGGACAACACGAGACGAAACAACATCTGCATAATAGGTGAGGAAACTGAGCAAGGAATAGAAAACCTGTTTGAAGAAATAATGACAGAAAACTTTGCTAATATAGAAAAGAAAAAACTCACACAAATCCAAGAAACTCACAGAGTCCCAAACAAAATGAACCCCAAAAGACCAATGCCAAGGTACATTATAATTAAACTAATCTCTTCATGCAATAGGCCTTCCCTTCCCTTGGCTGCTGGCACTGGTTTACCTCTGGCATCCCAGACCCAGGCCTTTGCTCTGGCCGGAGCTGACCCTGGAGCCACTAGGCTTCGCTGCTGCTGCCGCACTGTTCTGGCCCCGGGGCCATCAGGCTTCGCTCCGCCGCTTGGAGCCTATGTATGCAAATTAACCGCCATCTTTGTGGGTTAATTTGCATACTCTCCTGATTGGCTGGTTAGCATAGCGAATGTACGGTCAATTTACATGTTTGTCTATTATTAGGTAAGATTGGCAAACACCAACGACAAAGTAAGAATCTTAAAAGCGGCCAGAGAGAGACAGAAAGTTACCTACAAAGGAGCCCCCATTAGACTAGCGACTGATTTCTCAACAGAAACACATCAGGCAAGAAGAGAATGGAATGAAATATACAGAGTGATGCAAAGGAAGGGTCTGAATCCAAGAATACTGTACCCAGCAAGGCTATCAATCAAAATTGAGGGTGAAATCAGGAGCTTCACAGACAAAAAAGGACTAAGGGAGGTTATTACCACCAAACCAGCAATGCAAGAAATGCTAAAGGGTCTGCTGTAAAAAGAAAAAATAGGAAACGAAGAAGGAACACAGGGATAAAGAATAAAAATGGCGACAAACAAGTGTCTATCAATAATAACTTTAAATGTAAATGGATTAAATGCCCCAATCAAAAGACATAGGGTAACTGAGTGGATAAGAAAACATGACCCATATATCTGCTGTCTATAGGAAACCCACCTCAGAAAAAAAGAAGCACATGGACTGATGGTGAAGGGATGGAAAAAGGTTTTTCAGGCGAATGGAAATGAAAAAAAAAGCTGGGGTAGCAATACTTATATCTGACAAATTAGATCTCAAAGTGAAGGACATAAAAAAAGAGATAAGAACACTAATACTTAATAATACTAAAGGGAGCAATCCAACAAGAAGAAATAACTCTGGTAAACATATACACACCCAATGCAGGAGCACCCAAATACATAAGAAATCTTCTGGAGGATATCAAGAGAGAGATTGACAGCAATACAAACATAGTAGGGGACTTCAATAGACCACTATCACCATTGGATAAATCCTCTAAACAAAAAATCAGCAAAGAAACATCAATCCTAAATGACTCACTAGATCAGTTGGAATTAATTGACATCTTCAGAATATTTCACCCAAAGCCACAGAATATACATTCTTCTCAAGTGCACATAGGTCATTTTCAAAGATAGACCATATATTGGGTCACAGGCAAAGTCTCTTCAAATTCAAGAAGATAGAAATCATATCAATGCATTCTGAGTGGCTTTCAAAAAAAAAAAAGAAATGATATCATGCATCTTCTCAGATCACAATGGCATAAAACTGGAAATCAACTACAATAAAAGCAATCCAAAAAAATCAAACACATGGAGACTAAATAGCATGCTATTAAACAATGACTGGGGAAGATGGCGGCATAGGTAAACACCGGAAATTGCTGCCTCCCACAACCACTTCAAAAATACAACTAAAAGACAGAACCACAGGAAGGCTGGCCGAGTGGAAATTCTACAACTAGAAGGAAAGAGAAAAGCACATTGAGACTCAGAGGAGGTGGGGTGTGGAAGTAAAGTGCAGAGGTAAGGAGGCGTGCACAGAAAGGGCTGGCAACTGAGGACGCGGTTGTCTTTTTCAATCAGGAGGGAGACACAAGCTCCCGACTGCTCTGAACTCCAGTTCTGGGCGAGTCTCTGGGGACCCAGACTCATACGGGGAGAAACTGGACTGTCTGGCAGTGGGCGGAACTCGAGGACGGCTTTCTCTCAGAGGTGCTTGCAGTGATTACCGTGGGACACTGAGACGCAGGGCCTCTTAGGGTAGGACTGAGGATCAGCCATAGCTGTTTGCTCCACCCTGTTGATTCCCTGAGACCCCGCCCCACCCAAGCTGCAGCAGAGGCTTTTGCATATGAATGCCTGGCCCTTTGCAATCTAAAATTACCTAACAAACTGCAGCTTGGTCAGAGAGACCCAGAACATCCAAGAGAAGGCCCAAGGCCCCACAGCAGCTTGCATTACTTCACAGCTGGGCCTCATCTGGGCACCTCCAAACCCCAAACAAGGAAAAGGAATCTGCAGATCTCTCCGTAGCTCCTGCTGGGTAGCATCAGGCAGAGGCTAAATTAGCACCTCCTTAGAGATCCAAGAGCCAGTGTACCCAGTGGTCAGAGTGGGACCATTCAGATTACCACCGAAGACTACCATTGTGCCCAGTGGGGCTGTGAAACCCTAGCCCCCTGGACAACGAGAGATCCATCGCTATGATTACAGAGGGTCGTTTGGCCTGGAGCCCCCGAGAAGAACTGTACAGTAGGGGATTGTAACCCTGTGATAATTACGCCACTGAACTGGAGGGCTTCCTCCTGGGACACGGGAAAAATGTGGGGCCTACGTCTTTATGTATTGGGAAGAGACCCAGGGGTCCTCTTCACCCTCCAGAGAACCTGACAAGCCCCAAAGAGAAACCCAATCGGGCCCCTTTGTGAACTAGATTTAGGGATACCATCCGTACAGCCCCCAAAGCACCGGCAACCCACACAAAGCCCAAAGCCTGAACTAGGTACGGGAGGGAAGTCAGAACCAGAGCATAGTCCCACTCTTGCCCCCATTATATCTGAGCAAGTAAGGAGACCCCTCCTCAACACCCTGGATGCCATTTTCTACTTCTTAAACCAAACCTCCCCAAACACCACCAAGGATTGCTGGCTATGCTTAAACCCTGAACCACCATATTATGTGGGGCTAGGGGCAAATGCCAGTATAGGGGAAGACAATAGCAGCATCAGAAATATCTCACTCCAGAATACCCCCGAGGGGATGTGCAGGTGGGGAGAGAATCCCAAATTAACCCTGGGGGATTATCAGGGAATAGGTACCTGCTTTATGTCCAAGGACTACAATCTTAAGAAGTCCCCCTATGCAGAACCATGTTCCTCAGTCACCACCTTCAGTAAAGAAGATGATGACAGGGAATACCTACTAGCCAGGGGAAGATGGCGGCATAGGTAAACACCGGAGACTGCCGCCGTGGACAACCACTTCAAAAATACAACTAAAAGTCGGAGCGGACATCAACCAGAACCACGGGAAGGCTGGCTGAGGAGAGTCTCTTCAACTAGAAGCAAAAACAACAGCATTCCGACGCTCAGCGGAGGCGCAGTGTGGAAAATTTAAAGGTACGGCGGTGCGGTGGTGAGGGTGCGCGCGCAAAGCGGGCTGGTGGCTGAGGGCACGATTGTCGTTTTCAATTAGGAGCGAGTCTCAGACTCTGGGCTACAGATCCGGGTGAGTCTCTAGGGACCCAGACTCAAACGGGAGAAGCGGGACTGTCTGGCTACGGCCCCTCCGAGGTTTGCAGCGGTTGTTGGGACAGAGAGGCAGAGCCCCTGGGGACGGACTGAGAGTGGCCATAGCTGCTCCCTCCCCCCGCCCTGTTGAGCCCGCCCTGCCCAGGCCCTGCGCACAACCATTTGCCGACCGCCTCAGGCAAAGGCTGGAATAACACCTCCCCAGAAGACAGACGTTTTCCACAGCTGATTCCTACAGCCAGTCGGCCTGGTGGTCAAATCCCTCTAGTGTTAACTACAACAATTAAGGCTTGGCTAGAACAAGACTGCGCACAGAGACCACAAGGGGGGGCACCAAGAAAGCATATAAGATGCGGAGACAAAAAAACATGACAGAAATGGAAGATATGGAGCTAAGAATCGCAATTTTGAGGGCTTGCCATAAATTTGTGCAGAGCCTCACGAAAACTAATGAGACCCTCGATGCTACGATAAAGAAATTAGAAAGTAAGCATACACGGACTGAAATAAAGAATATTATACCCAATAGCAGACCAGAGGAGCACAAGAATCAAACCAAAGATTCGACAAAAAACACCCAATTGGAAAAGCAAAATGAAAAAAGAATCCGAAAGTGTGAAGATAGTGTAAGGAGCCTCTGGGACAGCTTTAAGCGGTCTAATATCAGAATTATTGGAGTGCCAGAAGATGAGAGACAGCAAGATATTGAAAACCTATTTCAAGAAATAATGGCAGAAAACTTCCCCCACCTGGAGAAAGAAATGGACTTACAGGTCCAAGAAGCACAGAGAACCCCAAACAAAAGGAATCCAAAGAGGACCACACCAAGACACATCATCATTAAAATGCCAAGAGCAAAAGACAAAGAGAAAATCTTAAAAGCAGCAAGAGAAAGAGGCTCAATTACCTACAAGGGAATACCCATACGACTGTCAGCTGATTTCTCAACAGAAACTTTGCAGGCCAGAAGGGAATGGCAAGAAATATTCAAAGTGCTGAATACCAAGAACCTACAACCAAGATTACTTTATCCAGCAAAGCTATCATTCAGAATTGAAGGTCAGATAAAGAGCTTCACAGATAAGGAAAAACTAAAGGAGTTCATCACTGCCAAACCAGTATTATATGAAATGCTGAAAGGTATCCTTTAAGAAGAGGAAGAAGAAGAAAAAGGTAAAGATACAAATTAGGAACAACAAATATGCATCTATCAACAAATGAATCTAAGAATCAAGTGAATAAATAACCTGATGTACAGAATGAACTGGTGATTATAATGAATCAGGGACATAGAAAGGGAATGGACTGACTATTCTTAGGGGAAAAGGGGTGTGGGAGATGCGGGAAGTGACTGGACAAAAATCATGCACCTATGGATGAACTCAGCGGGTGGGGAGTGAGGGTGGAGGGTGGGGTGGGAGCTGGAAGGAGGGGAGTTATGGGGGGAAAAAAGAGGAACAAATGTAATAATCTGAACAATAAAGATTAAAAAAAAAAAAAAAACCTCTAAAAAAAAAAAAAAAAAAAAAGAAGATGATGACCGTAGTGGCACCCTGGAGAGATATCTGGTAGCCCCGAAGAGAACCTGGTTTGCCTGCACCTCTGGTATCACCCCCTGTTTTTCCCCCTTGACTCTCATCCCCGCTCCCCCCCGCCCCCCGCGCCCCCCTCCCCCCCCCAGCTCCCAGGGAGCCTTCTCTATGCATCCTCACTCACATCTTGCCTCAGGTATACTATTACTCTGGAGAGGAGGGGGGGAGATAGCATTTAGGTCTGCTCAGAAGCAGAAAAAAACGAGCCCCGGTATTAATTCCCCTTTTAGTAGGGTTAGGGATTGCCGGCTCCACTGCGGTGGGAACAGCAGCTCTAGTAACAGGAAATCAGAGTTTGAAGGCCCTCAGCAGCCAAGTAGATCAAGATCTGAGCACATTAGAACAAAATGTAGATAGACTTGAAGATTCCCTCAGTTCCTTAGCCAAGGTAGTATTACAAAATAGTTATTTCTAAAACAGGAAGGACTATGCATGGCCCTAGGGGAGACCTGTTGTTTTTATACTAACCACTCAGGAGTTATCAGGGAGAGCCTCAGTCAGCTAAGAAAGAGGCTACAAGATAGGAAAGGAGAAAGTCTGAAGGAAACTGGTATGAAAACCTCTTCTCCTGGTCCCCCTGGCTCACCTCACCACTCTCCTAACCGCCTTAGCTGGGCCAATAGTACTCCTACTGCTAACACTAACTTTTGGCCCATGCATACTGAACAGCTTAATGAATTATATTCAACGCAGAATACAAGCAGTCAAATTAATTGTCCTAAAAACTCACTACCAAAGAATAAGAGGAAACAATGACTTGATTCTCCCGTAAAACCAGTGGGGAATGTTACAGAGTAGGAAAATTTTTAGGCCTGCTTAATTACCGAGCCACCTCAGCAGTTTACAGCCTGTGCAAAGTTCCTAGGAACTGAGCTCCCACACCTGAGAGCTCACAAAGAACAAACAGGTCGACACACCTGAGCAATGGCCCACAAAGATCAAACAGATCAAAATTAAGAATAGTCCTTACCTTTAAGTTACCCAGAAATGAATAATAGGAGGATGATGAATAGCTTGGCTAAAACTACACAATTAGCTTTTGTAACTTGGCTTTGCTTGCTATGGGAATCTGAATACGGATGTAGTTGTCCCCTTTAAATATTGGACTCTGCAGATGGTCGGGGCCGCTTCTCTCTTGGGCTTCCCAAGTGGAGGAGCAGACACTGGCCAGTCAATAAAGGCTCTATAAATTTTAATCAGTCTGGAGTTCTGGTCATTCTGTCACTCGCACTCTGCAACAATAGTACTGGATGTATTAGCCATTGCAATTAGACAAGAAGAAGAAATAAAAGGCATTCAAATTGGAAAAGAAGAAGTAAAACTGTCCATATTCGCAGATGACATGATATTGTTCATAAAAAACCCTAAAGACTCCATCAAAAAACTACTAGACTTAATAAATGAACTTGGCAATGTAGCAGGATATAAAATTAACACCAAGAAATCTATGACATTTCTATACACCAATAGTGAACTTACAGAAAGAGAGACTAATAAGCAATCCCATTTACCATCACACCAAAAAAATTAAGATACCTAGGAATAAACTTAACTAAAAAGGTAAAAGACCTCTACTCAGAAAACTACAGGACATTGAAAAAAGAGATAGAGGAAGACATAAACAGATGGAAGAACATACCATGTTCATGGATTGGTAGAATCAACATCATTAAAATGTCCATACTACCCAAAGCAATCTATAAATTCAATGCGCTCCCCATTAAAATACCAACGGCATATTTCACAGACCTAGAATGAACTCTCCAACAATTCATCTGGAATAAAAAAAGGCGCCGAATAGCTGCAGCGATCCTGAGAAAGAACAAAGTAGGTGGGATCTCAATGCCAGATATCAAGCTGTATTACAAAGCCACTGTTCTCAAAACTGCCTGGTACTGGCACAAGAACAGACATAGAGATCAATGGACTAGAATAGAGAGCCCAGAAATCGGCCCGAACCAATATGCTCAATTAATATTTGACAAAGGAGGCAAGAACATACAATGGAGTCCAGATAGTCTCTTCAATAAATGGTGTTGGGAAAATTGATCAAATACATGCAAAAAAGTGCAACTAGACCTCCAACTTACACCATACACAAAAATAAACTCAAAATGGATAAAGGACTTAATGTAAGATGGGAAACCATAAAAATACTAGAGGAATCCAAAGGCAACAAAATCTCAGACATGTGCCGAAGCTATTTCTTCACCGATACAGCTCCTAGGGCATTGGAAACTAAAGAGAAAATAAACAAATGGGACTACATCAAAATAAAAAGCTTCTGCACAGCAAAAGAAACCATCAACAAAACAACAAGAAAGCCCACTGCATGGGAGAATATATTTGCCAATGTTATCACCGATAAGGGTTTAATCTCCGACATTTATAGGGAACTCAAACAACTTAACAAAAGAAAGATAAACAATCCAATCAAAAAATGGGCAAATTACCTAAATAGACACTTTTCAAAAGAGGACATTCAGAAAGCCAAGAGACATATAAAAAATGCTCAAAGTCACAAATCATCCGAGAGATGCAAATCAAAACAACAATGAGGTACCATCTCACACCTGTCAGAATGGCTATCATCAACAAATCAACAAATGGCAAGTGCTGAAGAGGATGCGGAGAAAAAGGAACACTCGTGCACTGCTGGTGGGAATGCAGACTGGTGCAGCCACTATGGAAGACAGTATGGATTTTCCTCAAAAAGTTAAAAATGGAACTCCCATTTGACCCTGTGATCCCACTTCTAGGAATATATCCCAAGAAACCAGAAACACCAATCAAAAGGATATATGCACCCCTATGTTCATAGCAGCACAATTTACCATAGCTAAGATTTGGAAACAGCCCAAGTGCCCATCAGCAGATGAATGGATTAGAAAACCATGGTACATCTACACGATGGAATACTATGCTGCTGTAAAAAAGAAGGAATTTTTACCATTTGCAACAGCATGGATGGAACTGGACAGCATTATGTTAAGTGAAATAAGCCAGGCAATGAAAGTAAAATACCACATGATCTCACTTATTTATGGATAGGAAAGACCATTATAAACTGATGAACAAAAATAGATACAGAGGCAGAGCAGCATCGAACAGATTGTCAAACTGCAGCGGGAAGGCCGGGGAGGGCAGGAGCCGGGGGCGGAGGGGGTAAGAGATCAACCAAAGGACTTGTATGCATGCATATAAGCATAACCAATGGACATAAGACACTGGGGGGTAGGGGAGGCTGGGGGAAGGTCAAGTGGGGAAAAAAGGGAGACATATGTACTACTCTTTGTAATAATTTAAGCAATAAAACAAAATTTACAAATAAAATAAGGTTATTTAATCACAATAAAGTGTTATAAATGTTATACTCTACATACATTTCACAACCTACTTTAAAAAATAACAAAACTCATTTTACGCCCTAACTTGTTTGGTTCAGTGGATAGAGCATTGGCCTGGGGACTGAAGGGTCCCAGGTTCGATTCCGGTCAAGGGCATGTACCTTGGTTGTGGGCACATCCCCAGAAGGGAGTGTGCAAGAGGCAGCTGATCGATGTTTCTCTCTCGTCGATGTTTCTAACTATCTATTCCTCTCCCTTCCTCTCGGTAAAAAACCAATAAAATATATATATATATAAAAAAACCCAACTCATTTTACCACTTGGGAATCTTAATGCTGGAAAACATTCTGATTTAATTTGTTTTTAATTTATTCTTTTATAAACTTTAACTTTTTAAAATGACTCCTAAATGTGTTATTAATTGAATGAGCTATAATTTATTGAAAAGTTTATCATGATTAAATTATAACTTATTGAATTTTATTATTATAAATAATTTTTCATTTTAATGTCCCATGTTGATTGATGTATGTTGGAAGTTGACCATGGGGGTGAAACTTAAAGGCTAAAACTGTTTTTCCAAAAGGTATTTGTATCTTATATTTGGTTTCATTTCCTTAGTCAATCTGACCACAAGAACCCCGCACCCATGGTTCTTTGCTTTGCTGTGACAATGGGAGGGGTCAAAAGAAAGAATTTTATGGCTTTTCTAGTCAGGTTTCAATTTGCTATGGGAAAAGCTTTAAGTGATTCCAACTGTGAACATGCCCCAGCTTTGACTATAGTGTCTAAAAGATGAAAGAAGCATCCCCACCCCTCCTATCTGTCATGATTTATTCATGGGAGACTGCAAAATCGCACCCCCGAAGAGCCCCGACAAATCTCAGAATTAACAATGACAAAGGACCATCAATTGAAACTTCCTTATGATGACTTGCAACCTGTATTTACTTAGAGTGATTCTCTCTTTCAGTTCCAAAACTCCCACAAATTCCAGATGAGGCCATATTTGGCAGAGTAAGACTGAAGAACAGCCTTTTTTTACAGTGTCTTTCTCAGGTTATAGCCTTATATTGCTTCCATAACTTGATTCCCCATCTGAATAAATACACAAATAGAACACATACAAGCAAATACCTTATTTTTTTATTTTTATTTTAACTATTTCTTTTTTTTTTTTTAATATATTTTATTGATTTTTTACAGAGAGGAAGGGAGAGAGATAGAGAGTCAGAAACATCGATGAGAGAGAAACATCGATCAGCTGCCTCCTGCACATCTCCCACTGGGGATGTGCCCGCAACCCAGGTACATGCCCTTGACCGGAATCGAACCTGAGACCTTTCAGTCCGCAGGCCGACGCTCCATCCACCGAGCCAAACCGGTTTCGGCAAGCAAATACCTTATAGTTATCACATATGCACCGACCCTCTTGAGGATTTTCAGGGGCACAAGCATCTTTGGGAAACGCCTTACAGAGGATGCCCAGGGACAGCTGCTATGCAGAGACCTTGAGTGGCTGGGAATGACCCCGTTTGCTGTCCCACGCGGCTGAAAGACCTCTATTCTCTGTCTCTTCAGAGCCACAGGGAGAAAAAGAAGCCTCACTGGATGGAATGAACTGTTGAGTGTGCAGGTAATGAAAACATGATTTTGTGTCAATGATGATTACATTGAATACGTCCCTGCTTTAAATTCCTATTTCAGGCTTTGAACTTGAAAAGGGTCCTCAGTCCTCCACCCCAGGTAAAGAATGAAATGTGGCTGAAGTCCCATCACCTGTTCTTGTGCCTGTTCTCAGACAGGCCTAGAACCAAAGAACACAGAAATCAGAGTAGAATTTAAGGTATCCTCAGTTTTCTCTGAGCCTAGAGGAGAATCAGGGACTCATTTGGATTCACATGGATGCCCAGGGAGACGTGAAAAGGTGAGGCTGGATTCCAGGTGTGTGAGAGAACAATGCACTATTGGCATGGGCAGAGCCAAGGGTCCTACTGGGGAGTGGAGGTGACACAAAGACGTTCTCTACCTCTATCTGCAAGTCTGCTGAGGATCAATGTCCATGCTCTCCCAGACCTCTGGAAGACAGTCCTTACCTCCAGGAAAACCAATTCTTTGCCATTGTTCAAGTAAGAAGAATGTGCATCTTTTGGGTGGGTTCCCCGCTATTGTATACATACTTAGTGAGAGGCATGTAAGCTGGCCTTTAGACCCACTCACACACTCACTACTTCACCCTTATCTGTGCATTTTTCCTGCTACTCTTTCCTCACCCACAATTTCTTCACTGAAATTTCTGCTGCATCACAAACATCCTGCTCAAGGACAGGTCCGGATGCATGTAGTGATTGATTCTATTTGTGATGCTCCACTGCTTCTCAAGCCGGAAATCTTTCTAGAAGGGGCTTAGAAACTGGAATGAAGCCAGAGGGTGGAGCTTCTAGGAATCATTTATAATCTGCCACTTGCTGAGCTCACACACACAACTTAGACACAATTAGGAAGAGCTGCCCAACAGAAGACGCAACAATGGCAGTGGTGCAGGTGAGTTGAAATGGCACAGACTTCATTGATCCCAGGTCCCACAAAGGAAGGAGGAAAGAGTGCAAGATTGCTTAAGATGAAAATATTTGGGGTATTTGGTAATTGTGAATGTGTGGAAGAGAGACCCTTGGCATATGATGATGGAATCCTTATGGGGAATTGTGTGTTGACCCTGGGCCAGTGTAATCCAATGCCAGCATTTGGTGGTGTCTGACTGAGTGTGAACTCTATTGAGACACTGTGACTTTGTGTGGGAAGTGAACAGCTGACTGGGATGAGGGACTGTGTGTGGTGCAAGGGGTGAGATTGCACATTTGTCTTTATGACTGTGCGTGTGTGTGTGTGTGTGTGTGTGTGTGTGTGCAGCTGGGGCAGAGGTTGAGCAGTTGGGAGTGTTGGCAGGTATGTGATATGGTGATCTCATGTCTCTGTGTGGTTCTCTGTGTGTGTGTGATAATCTGTGACTGCGTGTTGAATTGTGAATGTCTGTGTCTGCATGTGAGTGTTCTCCCCTACATGGTAGTGACTTTTAAGTAACTGTATGTCTTTCCATGAGTATCACAGTGGATCCTGGTGGGCAGAACTGGAGGTCTTGAGGAGAGTGGGTTTCCCCACTCCTCCCCAGGACTCCTCCCTGAGCATTAATGAGAGCAGAATGAGTCAGTCCTCAGAGCCTCTTCTCAAGAAGCCTGAGGGGAGGTAAACTCAGACTGTGGGGCACTGGATCTCCTGTCTAGGTCGGCACACAGTGACCCCTGCTCCTGCCTCAGGTCTCCTCCCCAAGTCAGTCCTTCCTCTGTCTTAAAAACAACAACAAAAAAGGGTGAGCAGATCCTGACTCTGGGGAAGGTGGTTGTGGGAACTGGTTTCAGAGAATGGATCACCTGAAGATGGAAGGAACAAAATCAGCTTCAGTCCAGACAAAGCTTACAGTAGATACCAATGAACAATGTGAAGATTTTTTTTTAATTACTTTCATCAATTACTGCCCGCCACCCTGTGTGCAGGTACTGGCTGTGTGCTCAGTGACTTGTGCATGTTCCTGAAAGAACATGCATGTCCTTGAAAATTCTGATGCATATGTAGCCCACACACAGGCGTCTCCTTTTCCATGATCATTGCCCTCTCTTTTAACAAATGTTTTTCATTGGAGTGAATATATATATTTTTATAGTTTTGTCTTGTCTTTACAGTTTCAGATAGGAATGTTCAGAGGGTGGTACTTCAGAAAGGGCCCTTCCCCTTTGGCTAGGTCACCCCTGTTTAGACCCTGTACATACCAGTGACCAGGTTAAAGGTTTTACATCTATTAGCTCATCTGTTACTGAGAGCTCCCTCTGAAGTAGGAATTTCTGATAATCCTCCTTCTACTGAGGAGACAAAGGCAAGGAGAATTCAAGGAATTGATCTACAGTCTCACTGCTAGTAAGAGGCAAAATTAGAATCCAGGAAGCCTGGTTCTTGAAAGCTTGCTTTCAATGACAATTCTCTCATTTCTTCACGGACACGGGGTCCTGACTGTGATGAGGGGGGAAGAAGGGGGCCCTCAGAGTTTGTCCGTTGTTGTTTATCCTGCTTTGCCACTAGGTGTTGGAGGAGGGGAGACCACTCCTGGCTTTGTCCCTCTCATCTGCTCTCTTCTCCCATGGCAGGTCCCATACACAAAAATCTCATCCTTGAACATTGGTTCTTCAGTGACAATCAAAGGGACACCTGCCATGTCTTTCGTGTGAGTACTCTACAGCCTCTGGTGGGACAATGAAGAAGTGAGGTTATTTTTTTTTTTAAAAATACGCTTTTATTGATTTTTTAGAGAGAGAGGAAGGGAGAGGGACAGAGAGATGGAAACATCGATGAGAGAGGAGCATCATCGATCGGCTGCCTCCTGCACGCCCCCTACTGGGGATCCAGCCTTCAACCCAGGCATATGCCCTGACCGGGAATCGAACCAGCGACCTCCTGGTTCCGAGGTCGATGCTCAACCGCTGAGCCACACAGGCCAGGCAGTGAGGTTATTGTAGCTTTGGAGGTCACTTCATGCAAGAATGATACTGAAATGTGTAATTAGCATAATGGTAGCACAATGCAGTTGCAGTTCCTGGAGACCCATCCGGTGCCAGGATTAAACCTACAGGTGCATGTCTGTGGGTAAGTGTTGAAGTCTGGGGGCCGGGGTCACTCAGGCATTGGAGCTGAGGTTTATTATCAAGGGACACAGTATTTCCAGGGCATGAGAAGTAGCCCCGGGCCAGTGACTGCTGCTTGGTGTGAGTCCTGGGCTAAGAGATGAGGCATCTCCCCAGCCTGGGCAGGACAAGCTGAAGCAGCCCCACAGGGACACGTACTGCAGTCTCACCCAGGAAGGCCTTCCCTCCCCCAGGAGGAGTTGGGGAGGGGGTGTGTGTGTGTGTGTTGAATGTGGGCCCCCATGAGGAAGGGTCCTGCTCCACATGCTGTGTGCTTTGCCTTCAGCATGAGCCCAGAACTGCAGGTGGATTTCCACACGGGAACTGAAGAGGACTCCGACATCGCCTTCTACTTCCGAGTGTACTTCGGCAACTGTGTGGTGATGAACAGCCGTCAGTTTGGGGACTGGAAGTCAGAGGAGAGGTACGACGGTATGCCTTTTGTGGATCGCCAGCCATTTGAGCTGTGCATCTCAGTGCTGCAAAATGAGTACCAGGTGAGTGTACCCAGGAGCATCCACTGCACGGGCTCTTAGGGCTCTCTGAGGGGGACACAGCTCTCCCTGGCCTGGCCCCCAGAGTCCCTTGTGGTTCATCTCCTGCCCCTCTCATCACAGAGCACCCTCTGCTGGTACTGCTGTGCTCAGGGCAAGATCAGCACACATGCCTGAATTTCCTCTATCCTCACTTGCAGCCATGTTTTCTGCCTGTGCTGTCATTCTTTCAGTTTTCATGTAGGAGATTGTTAAAATATGCATATAAATAATTATATTTAGTTTAAAATTGAGTGTTTTCTACATTCCTAAATCCAGTCTCTCTCCAGAGCAACTTACTAGTCCTTTTGTGCTCTTTACAGAGATATTATAAGTCTATCATCTATCTATCTATCTATCTATCTATCTATCTATCATCTACCTATCATCTATCATCATGTATCTGTATCTGCTTTTGTTTCTTTTTAAATAAATAATGTTATAAGTATTTCTAGTAATCACACATTGAGGACTAGAGTTTATTTGTTGTAAAAAAATGTATGTTAGATGCCTTAGCTGGTTTGGCTCAGTGGATAGAGCATCGGCCTGCAGACCAAAGGGTCCTGGATTCTATTCCGGTCACGGGCACATATCTAGGTTTCAGGCTTTTCCCCGGACAGGCTCTGGTCAGGGCATGTGCAGGAGACAACCAATTGATGGGTTTCTCTCACATTGATATTTCTCTTTGTCTTTCCCTCTCTCTTCCACTCTCTTAAAAATTAATGGGAAAATATCCTTGGGTGAGGATTTAAACAAATATATAATAAAAAATAATAAAATAATAAAAATGTATGTTAGAGAAATAGTTCTGCTTGAGATGTCCCCACATTATTTAATGTTCACCTAATATTCCAATAGAAGCATTCTCAGAACGATTTAACTTGACCCTTACTCATGCACATTTAGGTGGTTTCCATATTTTGCTCTCATGAATGAAGCTGTATTCTATATAACATTTTTGTCATTATCAACCTCCCAGTGCTTATATGGGAGGATAATTTCAGAGAAATGAAATAGCTGGTTGAAGAAGTGTGTGCAATTTAAATATAAAAAACTAAGACCTTAAAAAGTTGACTTTTTTTCCATAGCCATGGTAATAAAGTGTATATTTAAAAATTCTGACCTTTCTAAATGGAGAAGCAAAAAATTAACATCTTATTATGATTGAAGCCAGGTATCTTTTCATATGCTTATAAGCTGATTTAAATTATCCTAATTTAAAATCATATGTACAATTTTACCTCTTTAAGAACACTCAAGCCCTAGCAGGTTTGGCTCAGTGGATAGAGCGTCAGCCCTCAGACTAAAGGGTCCTGGGTTCAATTCCAGTCAAGGGTACATACCTGGGTTGCAAGTATGATCCCTGGCCCTGATGTGTCTCTCTCACATCGATGTTTCACTTTCTCTCTCTCCCCCTTCCACTCTGTCTAAAAAGCAATGGAAATAAATATCCTCAGGTGAGGATTTAAAGAAAGAAAGAAAGGATACAGACACTTAGGATTCATGAGACACAGTTCCTGGCCATGAGAATCTTCTAAGCTAGAGAGAAGGCCTGGCAGACATAGACAATGCAACAGGAAGTGGTAGCACTTCAGTGGAGGAATAAGAGAATCTCAGAAAATAGAATGAACAACTGTCCGAAATAGTCACAAAATGTAGGTTATAAAAAGAAGCACGCCTACTGACTTTTGAAATGTGACTGAGAGTTTCTGGGTGGATGGTATGTCTATAGGATAGAAGTGGAAAGAAAGACGGTAAGTCTGTTTGGTGGCCTACTGTATTTATGATACATATTCCCTTCCAGATAAAGATAAATGGCCGTCAGTGTTACAAGTTTTCCCATCGACTCCCACCAGAGAGTGTGAAGATGATCCAGGTGTGGAGAGATGTCTCCCTGAGTTCAGTGAGTGTCCAGTAGAGAAGGATGTGACCAGAATCCCCGTTGTCAAGGAGACCCCTCCACCTCAGTGACCCTGTGGTTCCCAGAGCTGGCTAACAACATGGGTTCTCACCCTTCCCCCACACTTGGTCATTAAAACTCCTGAGAACTTAACAAGATTTGCTTCTTTCTTCTGAGGGAAAGAAGAGAAAAAAGATTAAGTGCTCAACACTAAACGGGGCATGAGAGTACTGTGGGGGAGGTCAAGGAATCAGAGGACAAATATTTCTCGGACACATGGAGTGAGGGACAGGGTCATGAGATGTCTGAGAGGACATTGGTGACAGTATCCTTATGCAGTTCTTACGATATGTCAGACACTCTAAAGCAAAATCCTTCCCCAATTTCAGACAGCTAAACCAAGATATTAGGTATCTGTCTCAAGCCACAAAGCTATAATTGGTAGTTGGGGAAGGAACTTTGTATTCGGAGGACAATCAGGTGAGATTTCTTAAATCTTCCTTTATTCCAGGATGTTTAATATATATATTGTCACTGTGCCTGGCTTTGTGTGAGATGCACTGGGAAAAATAAAGAAAATGACAAGGCCAGCACTTAAAAAGTTTTCATCCAAGAAATAGTTGGAAAACCAAGATTTACCTCAAAGAATCTCTTTTTCCTATTACTCAAACAATTGCAAGATTTTTTTTCAATTTATGTGGGCAGAAACCTGGGACATGTTTGGTAATGAACTGTTATGATTTTAGACCAGGGAGGATAAAATTATTGTTAAAACAAGAACAATTTATACACGGGATGCAGGGACCTGACTCTGGCTGTGATGCCCCACAGAATCGTTGCAGAATAACAACCTCTCCAAAATATATTGTTTTAAAACAATAATTTATGATTCTGTCTCCCAGTGTTGCAGGTGTCCTGCACTCATATGGGTAGTGTATTTTGTGGTTCTAATCAGATGGTAGTGGGAAGTGGAGTTTCCTGATGGGCGCTTTCCTCGTGTCTGACTCTTTACTTGAGCTGGATGAAAGAGCTGGGAGCTGGCTGGTTGTTTCTCTTTACACAACCTTCATAGCTGTCTTAGACTCATCAACTCACTCAGGCTTCATGGCTTCCATAGTGATCCCTTGAAAAGGCCCAAGCAGAAGGTGTAAGGTGTAATAGGACCTCGCTCTAGAAGTCATGCAATGCCACTCCCTTCACATCTTAGTGTTCAAAGGTGAGTCAGAGAGACAGCCATAATCATGTGGAGGAGACTACACTAGGGCACGGGTATGACTTGTGGTTCATAGAAATCATCCTAAGAGACTAGCTACTGTTCCACCCTCAGGCCCAGAGACGTTCACACTTCCCACAAACCCAAAACACTGATTACTTTCTACGGAATTTCCAAATGTAGTACAATTACAGCAATAAGCTTGGGACAGAAGTCCAGCACCTCACCATCAAAATCAGGGCCTGGTGCTCATGAAAGGAACTGATTATAACTTCTCAGGTGCAGTTCCTCTCAATATGTGCACTAAAGGGACAAAATGCCTGCCTCATACATGCCAGACATACGTGCTGAAACAGACACAGAAAAAAATGCAATCCACACCTCGATTTTAATAGGCAGCCATAGGAGGTGTATAGCAGCCACTGCTTCGTTTCATATCTGAAAACCAGCCAGGCTCATATCTACCTTTTTCTTTGGAATTGTTTCTCTGCAGTAACAGCGTCCACCCTCCTTTCTCAGCTTCTTTGAGTTCCTGCCTACATGTCAGAATGACTATTCTAGGGGCTCTGATAATCAGACTCTTAGCAAGTCTGGAGAACCACTTAGGAGACACATTACTTAGAAGAGATTATTCATAAAAATAGCCACGACAGACTTAAGAATGTCTTCTGGAAATAGCCTCTTTCTCCACAAGGACTACCTTGGGCATCAATCACATGATCTCTCACCATGTCCATTGCCACAGCATCTTCTTCAACTCCAACCTCTTAACTGGAATGACTTTCCTTAGCCTTCCTCCAACCTAACATCCAGAAGCCTTGAGGTGGCAACACATTGCTAATGGCACTGTTCAGGCCTTTCTTCTGGGTTTCATTTCACACTGGAATGAAATTTCCCCCTCACTACCTATAAACTCCTGAGTTCTGATTAGGCACAATCTTCTCCTTTCAAATACCACAAATAGGTGTCCCCCCCATTGCCTCCCATGACCTCACCTTCCCAAGCAAACCACATTCTGAATTTGTTTATCATACATTGTTTTTATTTATGATTTTATAGTCAACTACAGGCCTGATGCACGAAAATTTATGCAAGAGTAGGTCTTCCTTCCCCAGGCTGCCGGCACTGGCTTCCCTCTGGCACCCGGGACCCGGGCTTCCCTCCTCCGGCCACTGGCAGGCACCCGGGGCCCAGGCTGCTTCACTCCTCTGGCTGCCCGCAGGCACCGGGGACCCCAACCGGCTTCCCTCGGGCCCAGCTTTGCCAGGAAGGATGTCCGGAATAAGTCTGGTCTAATTAGCACATTACCCTTTTATTATTATAGATGTCTGCAAAACAATTATCAAGAAAACTATAATTTAATAGAAGACCTGACCTCGTGGATACTCACACCTTATTAAAGGAGAATCATTTTAAAAAAACTTTATTGTTGAAAGTATTAAATATGTCCCCTCTTTTTCCCATTGACCTCTCCCACCCTGCCCCCACCCCCAAGCCCAGGCCTTCACCACCCTATTGTCTGTGTCCATTATGCATATACGTGTATGAGCTAATTGGTTGATCTCTTCTCCCTCCTCCCCTGCCTTCCTCTGAGGTTTGACAGTCTGTTCCATGGTTCTGCCTCTGGGTCTATTTTTGTTCATCAGTTTATGTTGTTCATTGGATTCCACATAGGAGTGAGATCATGTGATACTTATCTTTCTCTGACTGGCTTATTTTGCTTAACATAATGCTCAATGGAGAATAATTTTTAAAAGATTCAAGTTCTAGCTGGTTTGGCTCAGTGGATAGAGCGTCAGCCTGCAGACCAAAGGCTCCCTGCTTGGATTCCAAACAAGAGCAAGTACCTTGGTTGTAGGCTGCTCCCAGCCAGGCCCTGGTTGGGTCTGGTGCAGGAGGCAAGCAATCAATGTGTTTCTTTCACATCGATATTTCTTTCTTTCCCTCTCTCTTCCAGTCTCTCTAAAAAACAATGGAAAAATATCCTCAGGTTAGGATTAAAAAAAAAAGGTAGAGGTATTTCTTCTTATAGAAAAAGATAAATAACTGGTTTGTTTAGACTCATTAATGTATTTGGAAATGTCTCTGGGTTTGACAAGATTTGGATCACAAACCTTTTTCAAGAGCTGTGGAGGTATTATCCAGCACACTGAAGATCAATCCCAGCCATATCCCCTCAATTAGGGCACTTGGGGAAGAGGTACTCATCTAGACTGCTGGGGTGATCCTCCCCAGGTAGGGAATATCTATACTAATAAAAGGATAATATGGTAATTATACTGGGAGACCTTCCGGACAAAGCCATGGTGGCGGGGCAAAGCAGAGGTGGTTAGGGGCAATCAGGTCAGGAGGAGACGGCAGTTGGGGGTGATTAGGTCAGTCGGTGGGGGGGCAGTTGGGGGCAAGCAGGCCAGTTGGGGGGGCAGTTGGGGGCAAGCAGGCTGGCGGGGGAGCGGCAGTTGGGGGTGAGCAGGCTGGCAGGCAGAGTGGTTAGGGGTGATCAAGCAGGCAGACAGGTAAGCAGTTAGGAGCCAGTGGTCTCGGATTGCGAGAGGGATGGCCAACAGCCAGTTTAGGCCCAATCCCACAGGGATCGGGTAAACCAGCAGTCGGACATCCCCTGAGGAGTTCTAGATTGGAGAAGGTGCAGGCCAGGCTGAGGGACACCCCTCCCCCCCAACGCCCCCGCCCCATGCATGAATTTTGTGCACCGGGCCACTAGTTGTTGTATAAACTGATCTATGTCAGAGGGATTGGAGGCCCAAGAAGGATCAAAGACACTCAGACATAGCTGTTGAAGGTCATGAGGCTGAGAATCCCATGATACATTCCACACAGAGGCACCAGTCCCTCCAGATTGCTCGATATTAGAAGTCTTAGGGAGTTCATGGTTATAAGCATTCACAATGCTGGGACTCAGGGGATGAGTGTTTGTAGAAGGTACAGATAAAGGAGTCTCCTCCTCCTTCACTGAAATGGTTTGGTTTTGTGCTTCTAGTGCCACACTAGGCTGACACTGTAGCAGCTGTTTCCTCCTTTTGACACGCTGGTTCTTGAACCAACACTGGGAAAAGAGCAGGTAAGCTGGTTAATAAAGGGATGGGTTCAAAGGGGAATCCTACATGCTCCTCAGGAGTTAGGTTGCTTTGGTGTGCAAAAGCTAGTCTCACATTTCTTCATATTTAGCTGAATAAGGAATGTTCTCTATCTCCTGGTGGCCCAGGGTTTGGAGGGCAAAGGGAATATGAGATTGTGCTAAACATACATAGAATAGGACACAGCACTCTAGATCAGGAGGTGTTACAGAAAGGGGTTCTGTCTCGCTGGATGCTCTGGGTTTTCTGAGAGAGGATTGTTAACTATGAGAATATGGAGTGGGAATCTAGCTTGGGGTACCTTCGGGGTCATCTAGGGATTTTTACACCCTGAATCTTCTGTGGCAAGGCATTGTGGGAACCACATCAGGGTTCCTGGATAGTCAAAGCCAATGAGAGCACAGAGGCCTTGTTGTCAATACACCAGAATGGCCAAGGCCGCTCTAAGCATGAGCCTAATCGGGGTGCCCAAGGCCAAGATACCATACACAGCTGCAAGGCCACAGGGATCTCACGGTACACTATGCCCTTCTGTAACCCAAATGATTGATGTCACTGTTGGCAGCTAGCCTTCTTTGTCTCTGGAGTAATATACAGGTTACTGACCAGAGAGAGGAGAGAGAGCTCAGAGAAGCAGAGGTGGTAGGCACAGAGAATGTAGCTCCTATGTGTGCAGGAGAGAGGAGAGCTCAGATGGAGCTGAGAGCTGATACTGCTACGATGTAAGGTAAGAGCTCACAGAGAGCTCAGCTATAGCTACCATGTTAACTAGCCTGTGTGCTGGGAGAGAAGCTCAGAGGTAGTTACTGTGTGAGGCCACAGAGACCAGCCAGTGTGCTGGGCAGGGGAGACAGGAGAAACTGCTGAGTCAGACAGGCCAGAGAAGCTGCTGAAGCAGAGCTTAGGTACTGTTACGATGTGAAGCAGCGAGTTTAGGAGGCAGCTTGGGGCTGCCCAGATAATAGCTGTGGGTACAGAGACTAATGCTGCTTTGTGGGAAAGATGTACATGTTCACCAGCCAGTGTCTGGCCGGCTGCCTGTATGGACTTTGCTGTAAAGAACTGTTTTGTCTGATGGCTATGTGGCCACCGGCTTCTACAATAAAGACTCATTCTTACACCCCCACAACCTCTCATGGCTTCTCCGTCTAAGACCTGCTGTAACAGGAGGTCCAGTCCCTGGGCAGGGGGGCTTAGACCCGACACCTCTAACTAGGGAGCAGAGGACAAAGGAGGAACTTGGACTACGTTGCCAACAGTTACTACAGTGGGCAGGATTCGAGGAAGAGCCAGCCTTGGCGTAATCGGGAAGAATTTTAGAAGAATATATGGACTCAGAACAACTCAGAGCAGCAGTGCTGAGCAGGGCTCCTGCTGTCTCTGAGAGGCATACATATGTAATTGCAAATGTCCTGATTGAGAAGAACCTAAAAATAAACAGGAACAGACCCAAAGTGAGTATCTGAGATACATTCTCAAAAGGCCTGCTGTACTACTGTGGGTCTGCAGTCAGAAAGGCCTGGATTCACATTCTTCCTCTTGTGTTTATAATCCTTGGAAGACATTCCTCCCTGTGAGCTTTAGTGTTTTTCAATAAAATGGGTGGTCATGAGAATAAAAATATGAAGTGCTTAACACCTGTCCTGACACATAGCAATTATTCAATTATAAATAGGGATTCTATGATGGTTAAAAGTGTGTATAAAGCTTTGGACTAGGCGTGCTATCTAGAGACACACTTAGGGACCCACCTGTAATACTAGCTCATCAAGTTGAGTGGCTGAAGCAAGCTCTGTCAGGGTATTCCCACTTGGGTACACGGTCTTTTCAAATGTGTCTTTCAGTATTCTCAGCTAAAGTTTGTGCAGGACCGGCGAGCAGACTTTGGCTTTTCTGCAAAGAAAATAGATAAAAGGCTTTCATAAGAATATATCCACAGGGATGTAAAGTACAGCATTGAGGATATACGAAATAATATTTAATAACTATGTATGATGCCAGGTGAGGACTATACCTATGGAGGGGATCACTTTGTAAGTTATATAAATATCTAATCACTATTCTGTACACCTGAAACTCGTAATATTGAATATTCTCTGTAATTAAAAACAAAATTAAACAACTTTTGAATAACTATATATATAGTAAATATATTTGTTAATATATGTTAACAAAACATACACACACAAACACACACCTGGTATCCAAAGGTCTTACTTGAGCCTGACCTGGGAACCAAGAGCTTGGTCTAGGAAGCTGACTCATGAGACCCACTCCCCACCATCTTGGTGGGATTGTTCTCCACCAACAAAAAATCAGCACCAGCTTCCACTAAGTAGGACACACTTTAAGCCACAAATGGGGACAGCTTTTTGTATTTAGTCTCACTCTATAGGCCCTGGAAAAGAGAAATCAACCTCCAGGACTTTGGACATCATTTTGTCTTCTAGCAACCTGTTTTTCCTCTTGAAAATGATTCAAGTCTGGTTTGAAGGCAAGTAATTGTTTGCTTGCTTTAGAGCAGCGGTTCTCAACCTGTGGGTCGCAACACCTTTAGGGGTCGAACGACCCTTTCATAGGGGTCGCCTAAGATCATCAGAAAACACATATATATATAATTACATATTGTTTTGTGATTAATCACTATGCTTTAATTATGTTCAATTTGTAACAATGAAATTGGGGGGTCACCACAACATGAGGAACTGTATTAAAGGGTCGCGGCATCAGGAAGGTTGAGAACCACTGCTTTAGAGTAATGTATGGGAATCCCAAAGTCTAGGAAAAGGAACTACATAGTGGGAGAAAAGATGATCTGTCCTCTTTGGGATAGCATAGCAGAGAGGCATGATATCGGCAATGGGCTCATTTGAGTTTATATAGTTCATAGAGTACTTGAGAGCCTGTTACCCTACTCACCCATAGACTGGCACATTTCTGTTTATACTGGTTGGACTGGGAGATCCTGAAGCTAGTGAATTGGCTATTGGCTATTTATTAATGGGGACAGTGAGGAAAGCAGATATGAGGCTTAGTGACCTGAGAATAAATGTTGACTCTCCCATTTATTAGCCCTGCTCCATTGAAAGTATCATTGCACTTACATTATGTTTGTTGTTATACCTCACCTGATGATATCTTTTTATTGATTTTTAGAGAGAGTAGACGGGAGAAGGAGAGATAGAGAGAGAAAAACAGATGTGAGAGATACACATCAATTGATTGCCTCCCGCACATGCCCTGACCAGGGTTGGGGATTGAGCCTGCAACTGAGGTACAGTGGACTTGACCAGCATCAAACCTGGGACTCTTCAGTCTGCAGGATGATGCTCTATGCACTGAGCAAAACCGGATAGGACTACACTTAAATTCTTTGTCTCCATTCCTCTATCAGCACAATGATCCCAGATACTTTATTCACCCTAAGGAGGATCTGAGTATTCGAAATGCAAGTCTGCTAATTATAGGCTTGGTGCATAGCAGGCGTAGAGTGGAAATTTTCACTATTGTTTAAAATGTACATAAAATCATGCCATCTAGTAGTACCTGATCCATTTTATATGCTAGGAGGCTCTTATTCTTCATACAAACACCCCACCAGCCCCCAAAGCCAGCATGCTGCCCAATCGCCCAATGTGAAGACATGAGGTCAGACACCCAAATATTACATAGCTGTTCATCATCTGTGTAAACAGAAACTGGTTAAAGTCCTCTTTGTAGGAAGTCCTCAAACATGAGCAAGAAAGAGAGACAGAGGAGGAGGAGGAGCAGCAGCAGCAGCAAATTAAAGACCAGAATTTTTCTTAAGAAAAGAACTACAAGAATATTTCAAATTATTAAAATCAACATTCTCAGATAAATAAGAAAAGACAATGTACTCATATATACAGAATATCTTAAATAAAAGGAAAATCAGGTTTGAAATTGGTAATTAAAAATAACCTCAAAGCATTGTAAAAGTGGGAGAGAAAGCTAACGAAATACACCAGAAAGTAGAATAAAAAGATAGAGGGTGAACAAAAAGAGTGAAAAGGTAGAAAAATAAAAACTTGATCAAGGATGTCTAATATTTGGCTAAGAAATATCAGCAATATTTATTTGACTAACAAATATCTCTGACTAAAATAAAACATTTCCAGAGTATTTTGAAAATATTATACAAGACATAATTTAGCCCTAGTCAGTTTGGCTCAGTGGATAGAGCATCGGCCTGTGGACTGACGGGTCCTGGGTTCGCTTCCGGTCAATGGCATAAGTTCGGGTTGTGGGCTCCATCCTCAGTGGGGGGCATGCAGGAGGCAGCCAATCAATAATTATCTCTCACATATGTTTCTATCTCCCTCCCTCTTCCTCTCTGCAGTGAATAAAAGCATATTTTTAAAAAATGAAATAATTAAAAATTTGAGAAATAAAGTGCAAGGTCTCCAGATCAAGGCTATTCAGTGACAAGCGCAATAAATGAATGAAAGGCTCACTGCTGCAAAATACCAGAAAAACAGGATATACAAAATCCTAATCCTCCTCAGACTATTCCAAAAAATTCAAGAGGAAGGTAAACTTCCAAGCTCTTTTTTATGAGGCCAGTATTATCCTAATTCCAAAACCAGATAAAGATGCTATACAGAAAGAAAACTACAGGCCAATATCTCTGATGAACATAAATGCTAAAATAATCAATAAAATGTTAGCAAATCGGATCCAGCAATACATTAAACAGATCATACACTATAAACAAGTGGGATTTATTCCATGGAAGCAAGGTTGGTACAATATTTGCAAATCATAAACAAAATGAAGGATAAAAATCACATGATCGTATTAATAGATGCAGAAAATGCATTCAACAAAATCCAGTACCCATTTATGATAAAAACTCTCAGCAAACTGGGAATAGAGGAATCATAACTTAACATAATATAGGCTATGCTGTGTATGAAAAACCTCTAGTTAACATCATACTCAATGGGTAAAAACTAAAAGTGCTTCCCTTAAGATCAGGAACTAGTCAAAGATGTCTACTTTTACTACTCTTATTCAACATAGTACTGGATGGACTTCCTGGTCAGCAATCAGATAAGAAAAAATAAAAGGCTTTCATTTAGAAAAGAGGAAGTAAAACTGTCATTATTTGCAGATGACATGATATTGTGCATAGAAAACCCTAAAGACCCCACCAAAGAATCTACTAGATTTAATAAATGAATTCAGAAAGTAGCAGGATACAAAATTAATATCGAGAAATCGGTGGTATTTTTATATACCAATAATGAACTCTCAGGAACAAAAACACTAAAAAAAATCCCATTTACCATTGCAAAACAAACAAACAAATAAAAAAACAAGGTACCTAGGAATAAATTTAACCAAGGAGGTAAAAGACCTGAACTTGAAAACCATGGATATTGAAAAAAGAAATAAAGAAAGATACAAACAAGTTTTTGGAAGCATATACTGTATTCATGCATTGGAAGAATTAACATTTATAAAATGTCCATACTACCTAAATGGAATAGATTCAATGGAATCCTCATTAAAATACCAACAGCATATTTCACAGATCTAGAACCAATATTCTGAAAATTTACATGGAACCAAAAGAGACCCCAGATAGCCTCAGCAATCTTGAGAAAGAACAACAAAGTTGGAGGGGTCACTATACTACAAAGCAATTGTAATCAAAACAGCCTGGTACTGGCACAAGAACAGGCATATAGATCAATGGAACAGAACAGAGATCCCAGAAATCAACCCACACCATTATGGTCAATTAATATTTGACAAAGACGCCAAAAGCATACATGGAGTAAAGACAGTTCCACCACCGCACACAAAAACATACAGATGTCCAATAGACATATGAAAAAATGTTCCACGTCACCCATCATCAGTGAGATACAAATTAAAATGACAATAAGGTACCATCTCACACCTGTCAGAATGGCTACCATCAACAAATCAACAAATGACAAGTGCTGGTGAGGATGTGGAGAAAAGGAACTCCAGTACACTGCTGGTGGAAATGCAGACTGGTGCAACCAATGCAGAAAACAGTACGGAGTTTCCTCAAAAAATTAAAAACCGAGCTGCTTTTTGACCCAGTGATACCACTTGTGGCAATATATCCTAAGAAACCAGAAACACCATCAGAAAAAATGTATGTACCCCTATGTTCATAGCAGCACAATTTACAAGATCTGGAAACATCCCAAGTACCCATCAGTAGATGAGTGGATAAAAGAGTTGTGGTACATTTACACAATGGAATACCATGCAGCTGTAAAAAAGGAACTCTTACTCTTTGTAACAACATGGAGGGGGCCTTCAGATTATTATGCTAAGTGAAATGAGCCAGTCAGAGAAAGACAAATATCATATGATCTCACTTATCTGTGAAATCTAGTGAAAAAAATAACCTGATGAACAAAATATGACCATTGGCATGGATGCATGGAACATATTGACAGATGTCAGAGGGGAAGGGCCTGGGGGGACTAGTAGAGATTAATCAAAGAACATATATGCATATATGCACAGCCCATGAACACAGATAACGATATGATGAAGGCCTGGGGTGGGACAGAGACTGGGTGGAGAGGGGAAAGGTGGGGGTGGGAATGGGTGGCATCTGTATATGGCCAACAATAAAAATACAAAAGAAAATCATAAGAGCTTCTAAAAGGAAAATAAAATAAAATAAATGATAATTAGAGTTCCTTTTGGTTTTCAGAAAAGCAACACTGCATATTCAAAGACAAGGACTATTACATTCATAAGAAAACTGTTTTCAACCTAGAATTCTCTGTGCAGTCAAACTTATTTTTCCATGTGAGAATAGGATAAAGGCAGTTTTAGATACTCATGGACTCAGCCAACTTACCTGCCATGTACTCTTTTTTAAGGAATCAGGTGAGGATGTAGGTCAACCAACAACAAAAGGGGGGATTTGTGTGGGAGAAAAGGGGATCCACATGGGAGTGACAAAGGCAAAGTCCCAGGTTAACACCTAGGCACTAGGCCTAGAAAGCAAGCAGGGTCGGTTCCAGGGGGACAGAAGACAATCAGACAAATAGATCCATTGACTACCTGGTCGGTCTGGGTTTTTGGGGAAAAAACCTGAATATGCCATAGGCCAAATTGATAAGTCACATGCAGTTGAAAATTAAGAAGGATGAGTTTAAAGCATATTAGAAAACAAGGATTACTAGTATTTTTAAAACATTATGAAATCTATGTTACATGAATCATTCTGATATGGACTAACTCAGCAGTGAAAAATATTTACATAAACCTAATTAAATCAAATTGATGTCTACTTAATCTAAATTATTAACCTGTACTGGTAAGTGGTTCGGAGTGATATTGAGGACAGATGTGTTTGTGAGTCTAAAATCATCATCTACCAAACTGAGAGGTCAATATATTCAATTGATAAATCAATATTTTCATTAGTTTAGTATTAATGGGAAACATGTATCAGAAGAGCCAGTTACAAGTTCTGATATGTGGGCATGTTGAGGCACAGCACAGCTTTTTCTATTATTAAATTAAAATCACTTAGCCCTGGCTGGTGTGACTCAATAGTTAGAGTGTCAGCCTGCACAATGAAGAGTCTCGGGTTCGATTCCGGTCAAGGGCAAGTACCTGGATTGTTCATTTGATCCGAGCCCATATCAGGGCTTCTGTGGGAGGCAACCAATTGATGTGTCTCTCTCACATTGATGTTTTTCTCTCTCTCTCCCTCTCAACCCTTCTTTCCACTCCCTCTGAAAATCAATGGAAAAAATATCCTCAGGTGAGGATTTTAAAAAAACAATATAAAACCCTAGCTGGTTTGGCTCAGTGGATAGAGCTTCAGCCCACAGTCTGAAGGGTCCTGGGTTCGATTCCGGTCATGGACATGCATACCTGGGTTGCAGGCTCCACCCAGAGCCCTGGTGGGGGTGTGCGTGGGAGGCAACCAATTGATGTGTCTCCGTCTCTCCCCCTCCCTTCCACTCTCTAAAAGTGAATGAAAAAAATATCCTTGGGTGATGCCCTAGCCAGTTTGGTTCAGTGGATAGAGTCTTGGGCTGTGAACTGAAGGATCCTGGGTTCAATTCCAGTCAGGGCACATGCCTGGGTTGTGGGCTTGATCCACAGTAGAGTAATCTTGGCTGTAGGTTCTTGCTATTCATCACTTGGAATATTTCTTGCCACTCCCTTCTGGCCTGCAATCGTTTCTGTTGAGAAATCAGCTGACAGTCGTATGGGTACTCCCTTGTAGGTAACTAACTGTTTTTCTCTTGCTGCTTTTAAGATTCTCTCTTTGTCTTTTGCCCTTGGTATTTTACTTTTCAAAGTTTCATGAAGGTTATTGTTGAAAGGTGTCTTACAATCATTGTGCAGGAGGCAACGGATCAATGATTCTCTCTCATCATTGATGTTTCTATCTCTCCTTTTCCCTTCCTCTCTGAAATCAATAAAAATATTTTTTTAAAAATATCCTTGGGTGAGAATTAACAAAAAACAAAAAGCCCAATATAAATAAAAAAGGTAAATAAAACATGTTCCTAGAAAAAAAACATGCATTTCTAGTCTAGTGTCTCTAAATATAATAATAAAAAAGGTGCATATTGATAAATATCACAATATCAACCTTTAAAATACAGAATTAACTCTTGTATTACTATTTGTTTATTAATGCATTACTGTTTTTTTATTTTTATTACCATTATTAACCTACTTCTGCCCACCCCTGTATTTAAAAAGTAAACCTCACAAGTAAATTGAAAAACACAAACAGTTTTCTTATGAATGTGATAGTCCTTGTCTTTGAATATGCAGTGTTGCTTTTCTGAAAACATTCTTTATACATCCCATAATACATTTCTAGAGAATGTATTTCCAACAAATATAAGAGATAAGTTATTGGTATCTAGAATACAGCAACAATATTATAATAAGTTTTAAGAAAAATAATACTAGAAAAATGGGAATGGAGAGAAGTGGGACACTGGCAAAAAGGAAAAGCAGAATGGACTTTAAAATAGGGCTGGGAGTCTCAGTCAGTTACTGGTTAACAAAGAAATGGAAATTGAATCAAAGATCAAGTACTATTTGTTTCCACTGTTAAAAAGAAAGCAAGGGGTCCAAAATGGAGTCACTTTTACTAAAGCCTCAGTCACCAAATCTGGGCTTAATTTTATTAAAGCATCAGTCTTCCTAAAAATGGAATCTTAAGCCAGTCATTTGGGAATGCTTCATCAGCACTAGTTAAATCAATGCCGTCCAGTAAGGAAGCCACTTCGCTATAACCAATCCACTATCTTGCCTAGTGTGTATGACCTCCTTGTTCCTGCTCTCACCTACCAACAGAAGTCTTTCATTTTGTACAGCTTCTCAGAGCTCCTTCCTATCTGCTAGTCTGGATGATATCTGATTCATGAATCATTGAATAAAGCCAATAAAATGTTTATTAAAATTTACTCAGTTGAATTTTCTGTCCTAACTCCCCAAATGGTTGACATTTAAAAAGTAAGACAGTACCGAGTGTTAAGAAAGTGTTACAAAAACTCATTGTACTGCTGGCAGTCCAATTTTCATTCTTTCTCTCCTTCCTTCCTTCCTTCCTTCCTTCCTTCCTTCCTTCCTTCCTTCCTTCCTTCCTTCCTTCCTTCCCTCCCTCCCTCCCTTCTTCCTTCCCTCCCTCCCTCCCTCCCTCCCTTTCAAATATATATTTTACTAGAGGCCCGATGCATGAAATTTGAGCAAGAGTAGGCCTTCCGTCCCCTGGCTGCTGGCACAGGCTTCCCTCTGGCACCCGGGACCCGGGCTTCCCTGGCAGCCCAGGCTTCATCTGGAAGGTCATCTGGTCTAATTAGCATATGACACTTTTATTATTATGGATTGATTTCAGAGAGGAAGGAAGAGGGAGAGACAGAAACATCAATGATGAGAGAGAATCATTGATTGGCTGTCTCGTGCAGGACCCGTACTTGGGATCTAGCCTACAACCCGGGAATGTGCCCTTGACTGGAATCAAACCGGGGACCCTTCAGTCCACAGGCCAACGCTCTATCCACTGAGCAAAACCAGCTAGGGCTTTCTTTTTATTTATTTTTATTTTTTTAAACAAATCTTTATTGTTCTGATTACAGATGCTCCTCTTTTCCCCCCCCCATTGCTCCCCTCCACCCGGTTCCCACCCCAAACCATGCCCTTACCCCACCCCCCCGCCCCATCCTTGTCCATAGGTGTAAGATTTTTGTCCAAATGGCACAACTGTCCACGTGGGCATTCACCCCAGCAAGGTGGTTATCACCAGGCTAAAACTGGACAAAGATCAGAAAAAAATTCTTGAACACAAAGCCAAATCTCGACAAGTTGTAAAAGAGAAAGGCAAATATAAGGAAGAACTTATTGAGAAAATGCAAGAATAAATGTAACCTGTTGTGTAACCACAGTTTAGCTGTAGGTTTTTAGCCTAGTGTGTATTCCTTTAAAATTGTTCAAGATAGCCCTAACCGGTTTGGCTCAGTGGATAGAGCATTGGCCTGCGGACTAAAGGGTCCCAGGTTCGATTCCGGTCAAGGGCATGTACCTTGGTTGCGGGCACATTCCCAGTGGCGGGTGTGCAGGAGGCAGCTGGTCGATGTTTCTCTCTAGTCGATGTTTCTAACTCTCTATCCCTCTCCTTCCTCTCTGTAAAAAATCAATAAAATATATTTAAAAAAAAATTTTTGTCCAATCTCTTCCCGCACCCCCCACACCCCCTTCCCCCCTAGAATTGTCAGTCTGCTCCCTTTCCATGCCCCTGATTCTATTACATTCACCAGTTTATTCTGTTCATCAGATTTTTTGTTCACTTGACTTTTAGATTCACTTGTTGATAGATATGTATTTGTTGTTCCTTTGTTGTTCATAATTTTTATCTTTACGTTTTTCTTCTTCTTCCCCTTCTTAAAGAATACCCTTCAGCATTTCATATAGTACTGGTTTGGTGGTGATGAACTCCTTTAGCTTTTTCTTGTCTGTGAAGCTCTTTATCTGACCTTCAATCCTGAATGATAGCTTTGATGGGTAGAGTAATCTTGGTTGTAGGTTCTTGGCATTCATCACTTTGAATATTTCTTGCCACTCCCTTCTGGCCTGCAAAGTTTCTGTTGAGAAATCAGCTGACAGTTGTATGGGTACTCCCTTGTAGGTAACTAACTGTTTTTCTCTTGCTACTTTTAAGATTCTCTCTTTGTCTTTTGCCCTTGGTATTTTAATTATGATGTGTCTTGGTGTGGTCCTCTTTGGATTCCTCTTGTTTGGGGTTCTCTGTGCTTCCTGGACTTGTAAGTCTATTTCTTTCACCAGGCAGGGGAAGTTTTCTGTCATTATTTCTTCAAATAGGTTTTCAATATCTTGCTCTCTTTTTCTGGCACTCCCATAATTTGGATGTTGGTACACTTGAAGTTGTCCCAGAGGCTCCTTACACTATCTTCATATTTTTGGATTCTTTTTTCTTTTTGCTTTTCTGGTTGGGTGTTTTTTGCTTCTTCATATTTCAAATCTTTGCCTTGATTCTTGGGATCCTCTAGTCTGCTGCTGGATCTCTGTATATTATTCTTTATTTCAGTCAATGTATACTTAATTTCTGATTGGTCCTTTTTCATATCCTCGAGAGTCTCACTAAATTTCCAGAGGTTTCTAGAAGATTCTTGAGTAACCTTATAACCGTAGTTTTGAACTCTATATCCAGTAGTTTGCTTTCCTCCATTTCTGTCATTTGTGGTCTGTTTCTTTGTCTCCACATTTTGGCTGCTTCCCTGTGTTGATAGAGTGGCATTGTGTGTGGTAGGTGTCCTATTGGGCCCAGTGGCTCAGCCTCCTTAATCACCTGAGGTGGACACTCTTGGTGCACCCCTTTGTGGACTGGGTGCACAGTCCTGTTGTAGTTAAGACTTGATTGCTGTTGGTATCATTGGGAGGAATTGACCTCCAGGCCAATTGGCTGTGAGGACCAGCTGTGTCTGCAATGGAAGAACTGCTGTGCTGGAGACACCCTTATGGGGCAGGACTTGCTTCAGTGGAGCTTTGGTGCTCACTGAGTCTGCCCCTTGAGTGTGTCGCTTATGGTTGTGAAGAGTTGTAATCTGGTATGGTCTCACTCTGACCACTGGGAACACTGGTTCTTGGATCTCCAAGGAGGTGCAAAGTCAGCCACTCAGCAGGAGCTACAGAGAGATCTGCAGATTCCTCCTCTTTGTTTGGGGTTTGGAAGTGCCCAGATGAGGCCCAGCTGTGCAGCAAGGCCAGTTGCTGCTGCTGAGCCTTGGGCCTTCTTTTGGAAGCTTTGGAGCTCTCTGACCCAGCTACAGTTTGTTAGGTTTTATGCTGCAAAAGGATGGGCCATTCATATGCAAAAGCTGCTGTGCACAGCTTGGGTGGGGTTGTAAATTGGGTGGGGCGGGGTCTCTGGGAATCACCAGGGTGGAGCAAACAGCAATGGCTGCCAGTCAACCCTGCATTGGAGAGGTTCCTGTGTCTCCGCCATCCATGCCCCCATGAGAGAAAGCTGCCCTCATGTTCTGGCCCGATGCCAGACAGTCCAGTTTCTCCCCGTATGAGTCTGGGTCCCCAGAGTCTCACCCAGAATTGGAGTTCAGAGCAATCGGGAGCTTGCTGATTGAAAAAAACAACAGTGCACCCAATTGCCAGCCCGTTTCACATGCGCCTCTGCACCTCCGCACCTCCACACCTCCTACCAGTCTCAATGCACTTTTCTCTTTCCTTCTAATTGTAGAACTTCCACTCAGCCAGCTTTCCTGTGGTTTTGGATGATCGCTGTTTTGTCTTTTAGTTGTAGTTTTGATGTGGTTGTGAGAGGCAGCAAGTGCAGGTGTTTACCTATGTCACCATCGTTGTTTGCTTGGGCTTTCTTTCTTTTTAAAAAATCCTCTCCCAAGGAGAATGTTTTTTCCATTGATTTTTTTCTTTTATTTACATTCTTTATTGTTTAAAGTATTACATATGTCTCCTTCCCCCCCCCCCCCCCATTGACCTCTCCCAGGCTGCTCCCACCCCCATCACATGCCCTCACCCCCTTACTGTCGGTGTCCATTGGTTATGCTTATATGCATGCATACAAGTCCTTTGGTTGATCTCTTACCCACTCTGTCCCCTGCCCTCTGTCCCCCGCCCCTGCCTTCCCTCTGAGGTTTGATGGTCTGTTGGATGCTTCTTTGTCTCTGGATCAATTTTTGCTCATCGGTCCCTTGACTTTTAGAGACAGTGGAAAGGAAGGAGGGGGAAAGACAAGAGAGAGAGAGAGAGAGAAAGAGAGAGAGAGAGACTTGGATGTGAGAGAGACACATCGATTGTATGCCTCCCACACCACCTGGACCTCCTGCATGCACCTGGAGGGGAGTTAGAGATGGAACCTGCAACTGAGGTATGTGCCCTTGAATGGGAATCGAATCCGAGACCCTACAGTGCATAGGCCGACACTCTAACACTGAGCCATGCCAGCCAGGATTACAATTACTTTTCAAATGCTCTCCATTGGTATAATCCACTGGCTCCCTCAGCTGCTAACTTGGTGTTGACAAAGCCCAAGGACTACCACAAAGTCTCAGCTCTCTCACCTTGGTTTTCCACAACCCAAACACTCAACCTCCAGTATCTTAAGCGTGCTGCCTTTGCCCCAACTAACCGGTCATAATGCCTTTTAGAAGTAGAATGATCCACTGTGTGTGTTTCTGAGTTCCTGAGTTTTGTCTGTGTTCCTACTGGGTTTAAAGGCCTAATATGTGAGCAAATTTTTGATGTGATCAGATCCCCATTCTATCCCTCCCTAAGGTCACAGCCTCCAATCATCCATTCAATCAATACATGCTTACTGAGAAGTTATTCTCCACCTGGTGCTGTGGGGCGGGGTGGGGGTGGGGGCTGCTGGGAATAAAACTGTGATTCAAGACAATCTTCAACCTCAAATAGTGAAAGAAAACAAGCGAACCGAAAATAGATAAAATGCTCAAAATTCCACTCAAGCCCTAGCCGGTTTGGCTCAGTTAATAGAGCTTCAGCCTGTGGACTGAAGGGTCCCAGGTTCCATTCCGGTCAAGGGAAAGTACCTCAGTTGCAGGCCAGATTCCCAACCTTGGTTGAGGGGCAACCAATCGATGTGTCTCTCTGTCTCTGCACCTCCCTTCCACTCTCTCTAAAAACAATGGAAAAATATTCTCGGGTGAGGAATAACAACAACAAAAACTCCACAGAAACCAGAGCAATCTTTAAACACATACACCAACAACAAAAACTAATTTCACTCAAGACAAAAGAATAAGTAAACAGGGTTCTTGGAGAATGAGTGAGTTGGTAAGACAACTGACTATGCACAGTGAAGGAGGGGCTCTGTGTGGACAGCTCTTGGTGAGACCTGGGGAAGGAGCCTGAGGAGCCTGAGGGGAGGGAGGGGAGCTTGGCAGAGAGCTGTCAGGCCCCTTACCATTTAGTTAGTGCAACCCAGACTTGCCCCAACCAGACAGAGCGGGCTAAGGTGAAGACTTTGAAAGAACCTAAATAATTGACATCCTCATAACTATGTTAAGGAGCTTGGATTTGGGACAGTTGAAACCACGAAGCTTTCTAAGTAGAAGAACTTAAATACAAGTTGCATTTCTACAAAAGCATGCCTCTCTCCTGCCTCTTAGCTTCCATTCCCCTGTTGCTCTGTTCTCCATTTCCCCATCTTACAGGTGACGTATTTGCTTATTTACTCATTTCTCCCCATAATGTTCTTCTGTGACAGGTCTTATTCATGAGATGGGTCTAACTTTTGGTGGATCAGTGGGCCCTAGTCCCTGTTCATAAGCCCCAAACTCCCCACACCCAGGTGCTGGACCAGCCTGTTCTGCACCTCTGCACCTCCTACCTGTCTCAGTGTACTTGCTTTTTTGTCTCTCTAGCTGTAGTACTTCCACTCAGCCAGCTTTCCTGCGGTGCTGGATGATAGTTGTTCTGTATTTTAGTTGTAATTTTGATGTGGTTGTGCAAGGCCCCAAGTATAGGCATTTATGCCGCCATCTTAAGATTTCTATTTTCTTATTTTACTTTAACATACTTATATAAAGGTGCACAAATGGTTAGTGTATAGTTAGAGGTTTATCACACCCACATATCCAGACCCAGAAACAGAATATTACCAGCATCGTATATACCTCTTATGTCCCTTTTGGTCTCTGCCCACCCAATGGCTACTCCTCTGGCTGGTGACATCAACCAGTTGTTCTGCCTGCTTTCGATCTTTATATAAATGGATTGATCACATAGTTTGTGCTCTTTGGTGTCAATCTTCTTTTGCTAGATATATTATTTCTGTCTAGTTATATAGTTCATTTCTATATTATATTCCATTGTGTAAACACACCAATTGTAATGGATTCCATCCAATTAAATCCATTTCATCCCAATGTTCACAGGCATTTGAGTGGTTATGGCTATTACAAAGAGTGATGCTATTAACATTCTAGTACATGTACTTGGGTGAACATACGTAAGCATTTCTGTATTTCATGAGGTTTTTTTTTAGGATTCAGTTTTGGGAATTACCGTTCCCCCAAATCCCTATGTATCTTGTTAAATTTATTTATCACGTACTTAGTTAAACAGCTCAGTGGAGCCTCCTATAATCTAAGATTTTCAGGTAGGGTTGGTACTCCATTTTGTTTGTTTGAATAAACTTTTCTTTTTAAAAATATATTTCATTTAAGAATATTTTTATTGAATTCATAGAGGAAGGGAGAGAGCAATAGAAATATCAACAATATGGCTGCCTCCTGCACAACCCCTACTGGGGATCAAGCCCACAACCTGGGCATGTCCCCTTGGCTGGAATTGAACCTGGGACCCTTCAGTCCACAGGCCGACGCTCTATCCATTGAGCCAGACCAGCTAGGGCTCTCTTGCTGCTTTTAAGAGCCTTTCATTGTCTTTAACCTTTTACATTTTTATTATGATGTGTCTTGGTGTAGGTCTCTTTGGGTTCATCTTGTTTGTGACTCTCTATGCTTCTTGGACATCTATGTCTATTTCCTTCACCAGGTTAGAAAATTTTTCAGTCATTTTTTTCAAATAGGTTTTCAATTTCATGCTCCCTCTCTTCTTCTTCCAGCACCCCCAAGATATGAATGTTGGTACCGAGATGCACCTTACACAATCTTCATTTTGGGGGGATTAATTTTTCTTTTTCCTATTCTAGTTGAGTGTTTTCTCTTTCCTTACCTTCCAAATCACTGATTTGATTCCTGCTTCATCCTCTCTACTGTTGATTCCCTGTAATGTATTTTTCATTTCTGACTGGTTCTTTTCTATGTTTCCTATCTCCATTTTTATATTTCCTATCTCTTTGTTGAAGTTCTAAGTTCCTCTACTTTTCTGCCAAGTTCACTGAGAATCCTTATAACCAGTTTGGAATTCTGTATCTGGTAGATTGCTTGTCTCCATTTGTTTAGTTCTTTTTTTGGAGTTTTGTTCTGTTCTTTCATCTGAAACCTGTTTCTTTGTCTCCTCATTTTTGACTGCCTCCCTCAGTGTTTGTTTCTATGTATTAGGTAGAGCTACTACATCTCCCAGTCTTGGTAGAGTGGCCTTATGTAGAAGGTGTGCTCCAGGCCACAATGGTGCAGCCTCTTCAGTCACCTGAGCTGGGTGCTCCAGGTGCTCATCCTGTGTGGGCTGTTTGCAACCTCATGTTGTAGTTGAGCCTTGATTGCTGTTGGTTCATCGATGGAGGGATTTACTCCCAGGCCAATTGGGTCCCCAGACTGGTTGTGATCACAGCAGAGAACTTGCTGTGCAGGGACCTACCCCACAGAGCAGAACTAATTTAATCAAGGCTCAGGTACCTACCAAATCAACCCCTTCAATGTGCTGTTTGTGGAGGTGGTTGGATAGTGCTTTGGCATGTTCTGGGGCCTCCTGGGTGGTGTACACCAAGGTAATCTGCCTGTGCCCTGCCTGGACCACCCTACATGAGCTACAAAGTGATCTGCTGATGGCTGCTACTTGTGCTGGGCCTGGAGGTGCTTAGGAGAGGCTAAACCAAGGCCAGGGGCCACTTATCGAAAGGCATGGAGTATGCAGAGTCCAGATGCTGCTTGATTGAGAGATTTTAGGAAAGTCAGTTCCATGAGCCAAGAGAGGCCTTTTGTATGGAAAAGCCACTGGAAGGGGCTTGGGTGTGTTCACAAGTTGGGTGGTATCTTCGTGAATCACCAGGGCAAGATGAAGTGTGTGAGCCAGGTTGATGGAGACTCTACTATGTCCCAAGCCTGCAATCTCTGTGTGGGGAGGGCTCAACAAGGGAACAATGGCTTCTGCCAGCACTTTTGTCTGGGAGAAACCTACCCCTACAGCTGTCGCCCTGATGCCAAACAATCCACTTACTCCCCATATGTCCCTGGTGTCTTTTGAGTTGCTGCCCTAGCACTGGAGTTCACATAGAATCCAAGTAAGCTTCTGTAGGCCCTTTAAGGGGAAGGCCTGGGACTCCAAGAATCCTCTGTCTCACTCAGCTACAACCTTCAAAGGTTTTTACAGTCAGAAGTTATGGGAACTTCTCTTCTCATCAATAGAACTCTGGGCTTGGGAGCCAGGTGTGGGGCATGGACTCCTGGCTCTTCAGGGTGGACCTATGCAGCTGAGATATCCATCCTCATTTTTAACTGCCACACGTGAAGGTGGGGCTAGATTGTTTTGCCTCTCTGCCCCTCCTACTAATCTCAATGTGGCTTCTTCTTTATATCCTTAGTTAAAAGACTTCTGTTCAGGTAGATTTCAGGTAGGCTTTCAATATCTTGCTCTCTATCTTCTTCAGGCACCCCCATAATTCGGATGTTGGTACGTTTGAAGTCGAGCTAGAGGCTCCTTACACTATCTTCATATTTTTGGATTCTTTTTTCTTTTTTCTTTTCCGGTTGGGTGTTCTTTGCTTCTTCGTATTTCAAATCTTTGACTTGATTCTTGGGATCCTCTAGTCTTCTGTTGGATCTCTGTATATTATTCTTTATTTCAGTCAGTATATGCTTAATTTCTGACTGGTCCTTTTCCATTGTTGTTTTTTTTTTTTTTTGGTATTCTCATTAAGATCCTTGAAGGTCTCACTAAGTTCCTCGGAGGTTTGAAGATTCTTGAGTAACCTTATAACTGTGGTTTTGAACTCTAAATCCAGTAGTTTGCTTTCCTCCATTTCTTTCATTTGTGACATGTTTCTTTGTCTCCACATTTTGGCTGCTTCCCTGTGTTGATAGAGTGGCTTTGTGTGGCAGGTGTCCTATTGGGCCCAGTGGCTCAGCCTCCCCAATCACCTGAGGTGGACACTCTTGGTGCACCCCTTTGTGGGTTGGGTGTACAGTCTTGTTGTAGTTAAGCCTTGATTGCTGTTGGTATCCCTGGGAGGAAATGACCTCCAGGCCAATTAACTATAGTAGAAGAACTGCTGTGCTGGAGACACCCTTATGGGGCAGGATTTGCTTCAGTGGGGCTTTGGTGCTCACTGAGTTTGCCTCTTGAATGTGTCACTTATGGATGTGAGGAGTTGAAATCTGGTGTCTGACCACTGGGTACACTGGCTCCTGGATCTCCAAGGAGGTGCAAATTCAACCACTGTGTGAGTCCGCCCAGCAGGCGCTACCACGAGATCTGCAGATTTCTCCTCTGTTTGGGGTTTGGAGATTTTGGAGCTCTCTGACCCAGCTGCAGTTTGTTAGGTTAGGCTGCAAAAGGGCAGGTGATTCATTTGCGCCGCTGTGCATAGTTTGGGTGGGGTTGTAAATTGAGTGGGGCGGGGTCTCAGCGAATCACTGGGGCGGAGCAAACAGTGATGGCTGTCATCAGCCGTCTCCGCGACTCCGTGCCTCTCCGCGCGTCTCCGCGTCCCGAGTACCGGAGTCCTACACCCCCACATTAACAATGATCTCTGCGAGCAATTCTGCAAGAAAGCCACCCTTGCTTTCAGACCCAATGCCAAACAGTTCAGTTTCTCCCCGTAGGAGTCTGGGTCCCTAGAGTTTCGCCAGAAATGAATTCAGTGCAGTCGGGAGCTTGTATCTCCCGATTGAAAAAAACTGGGCGCACCCAGGTGCAGCCTGGTTCGCGTGCCTCCGTACCTCTGCTCTTGGCGCCTCCACACCTCCTACCCAGCCTCAATGCACTTTTTTCTTTCCTTCTAGTTGTAGAACTTCCACTCAGCCAGCTTTCCCGTGGTTCTGGATGATCGCCATTTTGTCTTTTAGTTGTAGTTTTTTTGTTTTTTTTTAATATATTTTATTGATTTTTTACAGAGAGGAAGGGAGAGAGATAGAGAGCTAGAAACATCGATGAGAGAGAAACATCGATCAGCTGCCTCCTGCACATCTCCCACTGGGGAGGTGCCAGCAACCCAGGTACATGCCCTTGACCGGAATCGAACCCGGGACCCTTCAGTCCTCAGGCCGACGCTCTATCCACTGAGCCAAACCGGTTTCGGCTAGTTGTAGTTTTTTAAAAAATATATATTTTATTGATTTTTCACAGAGAGGAAGGGAGAGGGACAGAGAGCTAGAAACATCAATGAGAGAGAAACATTGATCAGCCGCCTCCTGCACATCTCCCACTGGGGATGTGCCCGCAACCAAGGTACATGCCCTTGACTGGAATTGAACCTGGGACCCTTGAGTCCACAGGCTGACACTCTATCCACTGAGCCAAACCGGTTAGGGCTTTAGTTGTAGTTTTAATGTGGTTGTGGGGGGCGGCACGTACAGGTATATACTTTATGCCGCCATCTTGGTTGTCAGCCCAACACCCATTTTTGATAAAAACTCTCAGCAAGGTGGGAATACCTTATCATAATAAAAGCCATATATGACAAACCCACAGCCAACATCATACTCAATGGGTAAAAACTAAAACCATTTCCCTTAAGAACAGGAACAAGACAGGGATGCCCACTCTCACCACTCCTGTTCGACATAGTACTGGAAGTATTAGCCATTGCGATTAGACAGGAAGAAGAAATAAAATGCATCCAAATTGGAAAAGAAGAAGTAAAACTGTCCTTATTCGCAGATGACATGATATTGTTCATAAAAAACCCTAAAGACTCCATCAAAAAACTACTAGACTTAATACATGAATTTGGCAATGTAGCAGGATACAAAATTAACACCAAGAAATCTATGGCATTTCTATACTCCAATAGTGAACTTACAGAAAGAGAGACTAGAAAAGCAATCCCATTTACCATCACACCAAAAAAATTAAGATACCTAGGAATAAACTTAACTAAAGAGGTAAAAGACCTCTACTCAGAAAACTACAGGACGTTGAAAAAAGAGATAGAGGAAGACATAAACAGATGGAAGAACATACCTTTCTTTTATTTTAAAATCATTATTACTTTTAGTTGTTTGAACATATTTATAGTGACTACTTTGAAAGCTTTGTCTGTTGCCTTCTTTTTTCCAGTGTAGGGGTGATACTTTCCTGTCTTACTGAGCCCATACCACGTCTCCTCCATAACCAGCACAGTCCAGTAGAACATTTGAAAGTTCTATTGAAAGTTCTAGATAGACATGTACTATATCTGCACTGTCCAATATGATAAAAAGTAGCCAAATGTGGCTATTGAGCACTTAAAATGTGGCTAGTGTAACTGTGGAACTACATTTTAAACTTTTATTTTAATTAATTTAAATTTAAGTAGCCACATGTGATTAATGGCTATCTTCTTGGACAATGCTGTTCCAGACCAAGCTCAGAGAACCCAGCTCTCTAGAATTCCCTATTAAGTGTTCCTGAACCTGCTTCCAGTTACCTGTGTGGGTCTCTCCCCAGTCAATCTTGCACCCTATAACCAAAGTAGGTCATGCTGGTGTGCATACCTGTAAATCCAAGGAGTGGACAAGAAATTATTTTGGGAGATGAATCAAGCGCCAACATGCAGATTAGGTGTCCACATATATGCATGGATGACGCCTAAAGGGTTCAATATGTAGATAGAAATGGGAAGAGAAGGTTATGGTCCAGGACCCACGAATGTAGGAATGGCTTGACTGGCAAATCCATTCCTTACTGATGTGGTGGCTACATGTGTGTGATTTAAAATTTTCCCACTATCAGGAGAGAGTCCAATCTCTGCTCATGACATAGAAAGTCTCAGACAGTCTTCTGACCATCTCTCTGACCTCATCTCCTGCCATCCTCTGTCTCAATGTCAGCTCTAGCCACATTGGCCTTGCTGCTTGAGCTAGCAGGCCAAGTGCAGAGGAGTATGTGGAGGGGGCTTGATTTGCCCTGCATTTAAAGCCACTTTTATTAGCAAATTACAGAAATGCCTGTGATGGGGAAGTGAGTAAAGTGGTGGGGGTTGGAGTGGACAGCTAGTATCAGAAATGATGAGGCAACTGCAGCCTCCCAGAAGCAAGGAGGAAGGTGTCTGCTTATATAAGAAAGCTGGAGACAGTTCTGAAGAGTTGTGGTTGAAGGAACCATCAATCAGGTGCTCTGAACAGGTGGAGGCTGGGGCTACTCTCTGAGGAAGGCTGTGCTCAGAGCTCCAGTTACCAGCATAGAGAATTCATCTATCAAAAGTGATGCCAGAGGGGAGGGAGCGGAGAAGGCAGAGGCCTGAGTCAGCGGAAAAAGTGATTCCAGAGCACCTGAGGTGACTGCAGAGCCACTAGAAGGGGAGCTGGAGAGAAGCAGTAATATCTAACTCAGTGTTTCTCAAAGTGGGGTCCCCTAGACTAGCAGCATCAGCTTGACCGTGGAACTTGTTAGAAATTCAGATTCCCAGCTTTCCTTTATGAGAAGCAGAAATTCGGGGGGAGGGGGAGGGAGGTCCCAGAGGTGATTCTAAGGTTATTCTAATATCCAGCAAAGGTTGGGAACCCTGGATCTAACTTTAATGAGCGTGGACTATGTGCCACACATTATTCTGAGTGATTCACCTTGCTAAATTCACTGGTCCAAATGTCATAAAAAATACACCATTTTACAGATGGGAAATGTTAAGCAGGATAATTTAAGCAACTTACCTAAAACCAGAGAGCCAGACAGAGGTTGAGATGAAAAGTAACCCTCAAGCTTGTGCTCTTCTCTGCTGCAGTGATGCGCTGACGTTAGCACATAGCCCAGCAACGCTTCTTAAAACACACTTGCTGGAACCTGTTCTGAATTTGTGATTCACTAAAGCTGGGTCCAAGAATTTGCATTTCTCACAAGGCCCCAGGTGATGCTGATGTCCCCGGTCCAGATTCCACATATGAGAACCGCTGTACTATGTTATACTGTCTTTTCCACATGAGGAATTAGTCCAGCAAATGGGAATGTTGATGGGTGCGGGTTTTTTTGGGGTTTGTTTGTTTTTTGAGAAAGTCCATGTGTATAGATACCTTCTAGTTGCAAATGACAGAACACCCAACTGAAACTGACTTAAGGGAAAGATATATTTGTAAGCTCATCTATTGAAACAGGTAAGTTTCTCTTCAGGCACAGCTGGACCCAGGGTTGAGGAGGTAGAAGGAATTCTTTTAGTTTCTCCATCTCTCAACTCTGCCTTCCTTTCTATATTGTCTTCATTGTCAGGCAAGCTTACCCCTCACAGTAGCACCTTAGCAGGTTTGGCATTAGATTCTACCCTTCCTTACTTACTAGCATAAGCCCACCCTGGCTCTCACTGGCCAGGCCCTTGGGTCACAGTACCATTTCTGAACAATCATTGTGGTTAGTGAGATGGAAGATTCTCATTAGTCAGGCCTGGGTTATGCGCTAATCCCTAGAGCAGTGGTTCTCAACCTGTGGGTCGCGACCCCTTTGGGGGTCGAACAACCCTTTCACAGGGGTCGCCTAAGACCATCGGAAAACACATATATAATTACATATTGTTTTTGTGATTAATCACTATGCTTTAATTATGTTCAATTTGTAACAATGAAAATACATCCTGCATATCAGATATTTACATTACGATTCATAACAGTAGCAAAATTACAGTTATGAAGTAGCAATGAAAATAATTTTATGGTTGGGGGTCACCACAACATGAGGAACTGTGTTAAAGGGTCGCGGCATTAGGAAGGTTGAGAACCACTGCCCTAGAGGGTCAGCAGGTGGATTCAGAGCAACACACAGACCAAAAGTGTGTGGTGTGTGTGGTGGGGGCGGGGGGGGGGGGGGCTGGGGGGGGAGGATTGGGATGCTGTAACCAAAAAAGAGAATAAATGTTGGAAAGGCCAATATAACCCATGTTCACTACACCACCCTCAAAGGACAGAGCCCCAGAAACCAAAATTATATCCACTCATTAAAATCGCATAAGATGGGCCCAAGCATAGCCATCATGATAAAAGAAAAAAACCTGCTATTTATACTGAAGATGTCCATTTTTTTTTTTTTTGGCATTCTCAAAAAAGAGGTTGATGTATTTTATTAACTCCTTTACATACAGTAAAGAATCAGGCAAAAATAATCAATGTGCTAGCAGTTTGCATGGCGGTTACCCCTGGAGTATGGGGTGTACCAGTAGCTATTGCAGCATAAGAAGCCTCTCTAAACTTACTGACATACAATAACTACGCTGTAGCCAGTTTGGCTTAGTGGATAGAGCGTCGGCCTGGTGACTGAAGGGTCCCAGGTTCGATTCCAGCCAAGGGCACATGTCCGGATTGCAGGCTCAATTCTCAGTAGAGGGGCGTGCAGGAGGTAGCCTATCAATGATTCTCTCTCATCATTGATGTTTATATATCTCTCTTCCTCTCCCTTCCTCTGAAATCAATAAAAATATATTAAATAAATAAATAAAACAATGATAATTAAACACTATTATCACTCAAGCTTCTGGAATTTGGCTGAGCTGGACTTTCTCATGCAATTAGATCAGATGGTGGCTGGAGCTGGGGTCATCTTGAAGGCTTCCTCGGTCACATCTGGCAGTTGATTCTGGCTATTGGCCAAAATGCTCATCCATTAACTATCCACATGGTCGGGGCTTCCTCACAGAACAGCAGCTAAGTTCCAAAGGTGAGCATTTCTAGAAAAAAAACAGGCAGAATCCATATTATCTTTTGTGACTCAGCCTCAGATGTCACTTTTGCCATACTGCCTGGGGTCAAGAGGAGTGGTCACAGACTCCCATCTTTTTTTTTTTTTAAATCCTCACCCCAGGATATTTTTTTCATTGATTTTTTAGAGTAGAAGGGAGGGTTGAGGGGGAGAGAGAGAGAAGAGAAAAACATGGATATGAGAGAAACACATCTTGGTTTCCTCCACCCTAACCTGGGGTGGGGAACAAACCCTCAACCCGGGTACATGCCCTTGAATGGGAGTCGAACCCCAGAATCTTGGTTGGGTGGGCCAACACTCTAATCACTGAGCCACACCAGCCAGGGACAGACTCCATCTTTTGATGTGAGAGTGCCACGTTGGAAGAAGAGCATGTGGAAAGGGACACAGTCATTTTTGGAAACTATAATATGCCATGGGGAGGTAATGACTAGGAGGGGGCATGAAGAGGACTTTGGGGCTACTAATGCTCTGTTTCTTTATCTGGATGCTGCTTACAACCAGTTGCACAATTTTTTAAACTACTCCACAATGTCATTGCTGTGATCTCTGCACAGGCAGCTCCAGACTTATTCATCCTTCACATCTTAGCTTTACTATCCTCTCCTCCAGAAAACCACTCACCACACCCTACACTCCCTCAGGACCTTAGGGAAGGCACACTGTCCTGTTTATATGCCCCCCACCACTCCAGATCAGAAGTCCTCAAACCTTTTTGACCACATACACCATTCCATATATATAAAATCCTAATATGCAAATAGACTGAATGGCAGAACTGAACAACTGGTTGCTATGACATGCACTGACCACCAGGGTGCACGCGCGCAGAACATGGTGGGTGTCAGCAGCAGCGGGATGGAGCAGGTGAGCGGGGGGCACCAGACCAAGGCAGGGCGCAGGTGGCTGTCATTGGGGTGAGCCACTGGTGGTTACTGAAAAGTCTTTGTTCCTGCACGCTATGGTCCCGCCCAGCGCTAGCACCTGCTGCCGGCATCAGCCCCGCTTGCACCCACAGCCAGCACTGGAGCCACCACTCACACCCACTGCCGGCACCCGGCACCAATCCCTTTTGCTTTGGCGCCGTCAGCAGGTGAGAGTGGCAGCTTCTGGCTGATTGCCCCTGAGGGCTTCTCCACCTCCCCCTGCTCCTGAGGCGTGATCAGGGCAGCAGCCACAGCTCGCACCCACTGATGGTGATGGCCCTGCTCACACCTGCTGCTGGCGCCGGTCCCAATTGCTCCACGCTGTCAGCAGGTGTGATCGGGGCCGGTGCTGTCAGCAGGTGTGAGCAGGGCTGGTGCTGTAAGCGTGTGGGAGCAGCAGTGGCGGGAGCAGGGCTACCGGCAGAGAGGGGACCAGGGGCCACGGGGGGGGGAGGGCAGCTGCAGTGGGAGGGGCTGGGTGGGAGCGCAAAGGATGGGCCGAGACCCGCCCCTGTGCCCACTGCAGCCTCACAGTCCACAGTTCCTTTCAAGGTGCACGAATTTGTGCACTGGGCCCCTAGTCCTATATAATAAAGGCCTAATATGCTAAGTGTCCGGTCGGCCGTTCAATCAAAGCATGATATGCTAAGGCCACTCAACCGCTCGCTATGACCTGCACTGACTACCAGGGGGCAGACAGTTGACCAGTAGACCAGTCGCTATGACGTGTACTGACCACCAGGGGACAATCGGTCAGTTGACCAGTCACTATGATGTGCACTGACCACCAGGGGGCAGACAGTCGACAAGTTGCTATGGTGTGTACTGACCACCAGGGGACAGACAGTTGACCAGTCGCTATGACGTGCACTGACCACCAGGGGGCAGATGCTCTGACCAGTAGGTTAGCTTGCTACTGGGGTCTGGCCAATTGGGACTGAATGAGACGGGCCGTACATGCCCTGGAGCCCTCCCACGGTTCCTCCCCAGCTGGCCAACCCCCCACGTCCCTCCTTGGCCCTGATCATGCACTAGTGGGGTCCCTCGGCCTGGCCTGTGCCTTCTTGCAATCTGGGATCCCTTCTTGCAATCTGAGAGCCGGTTTCAGCCCAATCCCGCAGGCCAGGCCGAGGGACCCCACTGGTGCATGAATTCGTGCACTGGGCCTCTAATAATTTTATAAGTGCACATCTTCAGTATATGTAGATGTGTGTGTAATTGATGAGTTGCACTGTATTAATATGTACGATATAAAAATGCACAAAAAATAGAAATGCTTAAAAGATTATAAAGGGTGTCCCAAAATTCACGCAAGAAGTAATTTTGATAGAAAACACAGGTTTATAATTAAAAATTGTAAATTTTTTATTGATTCATAAAGTATACAGTATAGGGTTATGTATGGAATAGCATATTGGGTAAATGGCCTCCACAGCTTTGCTGGCACATACGCACTCTTTTGTTGAAATTTTCCATGACCGTTTTGTATAAATGTGGCTGAATTTTGTTGATACAGCGCTCAATTTCCTCCTTCAAGGTGTGGGTGGTCGTGGGCTTGTTGGCATAAACCTTAGACTTCAAAAAACCCCCAAAGAAAAAAGTCCAATCGCGTTAAATCGCATGATCTGGGTGGCCAATTCTGATCACCAAAACGGGAAATTACACGACCAGGAAATGACTCATGCAGTAATTGAATTGTTTCTCGGGCTGTATGGCATGTGGCACCGTCTTGTTGAAACCACATGTTGTTCACATCCATATCTTGCAATTTAGGCACAAAAAACTGGATTATCATGTCACGATAGTGAGCACCATTAACTGTTATTGCCTGAGCAGCCACATTTTCAAAGAAGAATGGTTCAATGATGCCTCCAGCCCAAAATCCGCACCAAACAGTGACGAGTTGTGGATGCATTTGTTTCTCAACAATCACTCATGGATTTTCTGAACCCCAAATGCGACAATTTTGTCGATTAACCAAGCCATCAAGATGAAAATGAGCCTCATCGCTGAAGATGATTTTGTTTGAAAAATCAGCATCCACTTGTTGTTCCATAATCCATTCAACGAACTCTAGTTGCCAAACCTTCATTATTTTTAAAATATTGCTCAACAATGAAAACGCGTTGTTCTTTCGTGTAGCGCTCCATTTTTAATAACCCTGAACTGTCAGCTGTCACACTATCTTTTTTTTTCCATTGGCAACACTTTACGGCACAAATGGCGTAAAATTCAAATCTTGTGTGAATTTTGGGACACCCTTTATAAAAGTGGTTATATATTGACTTTCTTCTTTTATTCTTGAGACTAGTACAGATATTCCCTACTTCCCCCCTTTTACCCACTTTCACCCAGCCCCCGTTCCCCTCCCTCTGGCTGTCACCACACTGTTTGTGGGCTATACATGTATGTTCTTTGGCTATAGTTTCCTACACCTGAAAGATTTGTCTTGAAAACTTTTAGAGAAACAGAACCCTATTCTTGGAATATAACTGTGATTGTGAGTTCTGCAAAAAAAAGGTGACAAGCTGTTTTCAGTGATAGGTCACTGAGCTGGATGTGAACATTTATTCACCTAAATGTAAGATTTCTGCACTTTACAGTATGTATTATGCTCCAGTAAAAAAGTTTACTTAATAAAAAGGTAAACTTTTCAAAACTGAAGGACATTGGAAAAAGTCAGGCTAGATTGAAGGGGCATGAAATGTAAGCCACGGCTGGCCCTTCCAACAGAAGACTTTATGCCAGATGAAGGTTCCAGCTGAGAGCCCTGGAGAGTAGGTGGCACCACGAAGAGAGGGGGAAGCAAGAAAAGGGGCTTGATGCCAGGCAGTTCTTGGTAATGAGGCATAATTGTAAAAAGTCCATGTAAATAGACACTTGGAATGGCACACATGCTGCTCCTCCCTTCAAGGGATGATTGGCTTGCCCTCTCCTTGAATCTAGGTCAGCCTTGTGATTTACTTGACCAAACAGAATGCATAAAAAGTGGCATTCTAGGGCTTCTGAAGCTTGGACACTCCCTCAAAACCCGGCCACCATGCTGAGAGAAACCCAAGGCCACATCCAGTATCAACTGCCAGTCATGTGAGCAAGCCATCTTGACACCAAGCCAGTCGGGCCTTCAGATAGTTGACTGCAGACCCAGCTGATATCCAACTGCAATGGCATGAGTGTCCTTAAGCAAGAACTTGCCAGCTAAGCCCCGTCACCCATAGAACCACAAGAAATAGTAAGTTGCTGTTTTAAGCCACTAAGATTGGAGGTGCCTTGTTATGTAGCAGTAGATAACAGCCACCATGGGATGCCTCCAATGGCTTCTTAAGGTGAATCTACAAAACTTTTCTCCTGATCTTACATGTGACTGCAATGTTGGAATTCCTTGAAGGTGATGGGTGAACACAGAAGTGTATCTCAACCCAGGAGGCATCTGTGATAGCAAGACCAAGCATGACGATCTGGGGCCACTCAGCTAAATGGAGGATCTCAAACCACCTCACAGGGGTGTTGTGATGATTCAAAGAAGGGCCTGGCAGATAGTGGGTTCTCCCTAAAACATTAGTGGTAATTCACCATGTGGGTCACCCGTTAAGATGTGTTTGGCTGCACCTAAGAGGACTCAAATCAAAAGGGCTTGCATAAAAAGGAAATGCATTATTTCCCAGGGTTGTTAAATTCAAACATTGAAAGAATTTTAAATATCTATATATATAAAAGGCTAATATGCAGTGTTCCCTTAGGAATTCGACTGGGAGACCGGGAGTTCAATCACTTGCTATGACATGCGCTGACCACCAGGGGGTAGCATGAAATGAAGGAAGGCCCCAGTTGGCAGCTGGCAGCTGGGGAAGGAAGGCCCCAGCTGGCAGCCAGAAGGCCCCAATCGGCCCTGATCGCCAGCCAGGCCTAGGGACCCTACCCGTGCACAAATTTTGTGCATTGGACCTCTAGTATTCAATAAAAGTTTTCTTAAAAATACATATATTTATTGAGTGCCAACTAATTGTCAGGCACAGTTCTAGGATCTGGAGATATAGAAAAGAAAGCAAAGTCCTGTAGGTGGCTCAGTGACATCAAGAATTTAGGTCCTTTTCCTTTTCTGCCCTGCCATCCTCAGCATGACAGCTGAGTCACCAGATGGTGGCTCTGCCCCCAGTGTTATCTCCTTAACAGCATATCCAGAGACAGAGCAAGTTTGTTCTGGCCCATCTCTCTCTTTTTAATTCAGCTTATAATTTACATGCAATAAAATATACCCATTTGCAGTGTACAATCAATAAATCCCAAAAGGTTCCCTTACCCATTGGTATTTTAAGGTATAATTTTATCACATACTAGAGGCCCAGTGCATGAAATTTGTGCACGGGTAGGGTCCCTAGGCCTGATCTATGGGGTGACCGGCAGGGTGATCAGGGCCCCTCCTGCTGACACCCGCCTTGGCTGGCCTAGCGCTGCCCACTTGCTGGCCTTGCCCCACCCCCCCCGCCCGCTGCCGCCATGGCCAGTCAGGGCCTGCGGCTGGGGGCAGCTCCTGTGTTGAGCATCTTCCCCCTGGTGGTCAGTGTGTGTCATAGCGATCGGTCATTACGCCGATCGGTCAATTTGCATATTAGGCTTTTATTATATAGGACTAGAGGCCCGGTGCACAAAAATTTGTGCACTGGCGGGGGAGAGGGGGGTGTCCCTCAGCCCCACTTGTGCCCTCTCACAGTCTGGGACCTCTCGGGAGATAACCACCTGCTGGCTTAGGCCTGCTCCCTGGTGGCAGATGGCAGGCCCAATCCCTCGGTGCCTGCCCCGCCTCCCCGGGTCGTGCACACAGCAGGGCCGATCCGGGGGTTGGGGCACCGTCCTGGGTCGGGTCGCAAACGGGATGCCCCGGGCGGGCCGGCCAATCGCTGCTGCACCACCCAGCCGCCCCGGGTCGGGTCGCACACGGACGCCTGCCGCCCTGGGTTGCATATAGCAGGCCCAGATGGCGGCAAGGCAGGTGGGATGGCGTTGTCCCGCCCCACTGCCCCGGGTTGCAAATAGCAGGCCCAGATGGCAGCGGGGCAGGTGGGATGGCACTGTCCCGCCCTGCCTGCAGTATGCAAATTAGCCGCCATCTTTGTTGGTGGTTAATTTGCATATCACACTGATTAGCCAATGGGAGGCGTAGCGAAGGTACGATCAATTACCATGTTTGTCTATTACTAGATAGGCTGTTTCCATGCCTAAACAATGTTTGCTTATGCTCGGTTTGAGCTTTATAAAAAGTATCATCCTATATGGAGTCTTCTGAAGAAGGGAAATCTCAGAATGGGAATAATATAAAAATCTGTGTTGGACTAAAAACAGCTGATATAAATTAACCAGATATATATCTATCTGGTAACAATGGGGGCAGAGCCACCATCTGGTGACTCACCTGTCATGCTGAGGATGGCAGGACAGAAAGGGAAAAGGACCTAAGTTGGCCCTGATCGCCAGGCAGGCCTGGAGACCCTACCCATGCACAAATTTTGTGCACTGGGCCTCTAGTATTCCCTCTCCTCTCTCTCTCTCTCTCTCTCTCTCTCTCTCTATATATATATATATATATCCCCTTCAGAAATGTGCCAATGGCAGAGTACAAATCCCAAGAGAGGGTAGCTCAGGGACAGAGGCAGAAGAGTAACTGCACTCAGAGACTGGCAAGATCCACAACATGCCTGCTGCACACCCAGTAAAAGTTATAGCAGTTCCAAATGCTACAATGGTGTCAGGGCTCCTCAAAACAAGACTAGAGGTGAGGCTGGCTTCACAGTCCATGTCAAGAGCTGTAAACCGTGCAGGACCCACATCTTCATCATTTCTTAATTCAGTAAATAAACAATGATTCTGTGCCAAGTTCTAGTGATAGTGATGACCAGAACAGACTTTGTCCCCATCCTCATGGATTTATCCATCTAAAGAGAGAGACAGACATACAGATGCTGACACCACAGATGTTCAGGGCTGAGAAGGGGGAAACCCAAGGACTGTTGGAAGCCCAGAACAAACACTTGACCTACCCTGGGGGATCGAGGAGGGCTTCCTGGAGAGCAAGACATCTTAATTGAGACCTGAAAGAGGTGTGAAATTATTTGTGAGGAGGAAGTTGTGAGAACGAGGGGTATTCCAAAAAGAGGGAAAAGTATGTGCAAATGCTTAGAGGTAAAAAGGAGTCTGGAGTGTTCTAGACCAGCACCAGCCAATAGAAATATAAGGAGATCCACCTACGTAATTTTGAATTTTCTAGTAGGCACATGAAAAAAACACACAAGTTAATTTTAATAATGTTTTGTTTAATTCGATATATCCAAAATATTACCATATTAACATGTGATCAATATAAAAATTGAGCTATTTTACATTCTTTTTTGTAGTAGTCTTTGAAATCCGATGGGTATGTCACACTTGAAGTACATCTCAATTCACACTAGCCACATTTCAAGTGCTCAATAGTCACATGTGACTGGCGGCTGGACTACTGAACAGCACAGCAAGACCCTTGCTGCTCCAAACACTGGCATGACTTGGGAGCTTATTAGAAATGCAGAATCTCAGGCTGCTCCCCAGACCCACTGACTCACAATCTGCAGTTTAACAAGATCCCAGGGAATTTGTATGCACATTAGTTTGAAAAAAAAAAAAAATGGGTCCAGTTCTGCCTAAAACATTCTGTGGCTTCCTATTTCCCTCATGACAAACGCTCAGCTATTGACCTTGGCAATCACTCATTCATTCATCACTATTACTGAGCACCTAGTGAGTGCCAGGCCCTGCACTGGGTGATGCTGGGGACACAGGAGGGATGAAGACAGACCTGATACCTACCCTCATGGAGCTCTCAGGCAATTAATATAGATAAGTATGCAAATCCCTATATCATTCTGACCATGATAAACATAATGTAAAGTGTGCGAGGAGTATTACAGGTGGCCTGACCTGGTTTTGAGTGGGGGGGGAGGGGGGAGGGGAAGGGGGGGCATCCCGAAAACAACCCAAATACATAAGAGAACACGATTAGGGCAAAAAGCCACGTGCAGATTGAATGTCCCACTGCAGGCGAGGAGCCTGCCCAGCAACACCAGCCGGGCCATGGTCACTGAGAAGGATCATTTTCAGGCTTCAGAGCAACGGGGATAAACGCTGAAGGATAGGGTTCCCGGAAACAAGCCAGGGACAGAGCCAGGTGATAGTATCACACAGATCTGTCTGCATTTGGAAAATGAGGGAGAGGGAAGGTGGTCAATTTGCCAGCAGGGAGAGGACTTGGAGCAAGGAATTGTAGGTTTCCTTTTCTCTAAAGAAAATGTCTTTTAATAAAACATATGTGGTTTTGCATTAAAATAATTGAGCAGAGGAGAAAAAGTGTGCAGGATATAAATGGAACAAGAATTGCCATATGCTGGTAATTGTCAAAGCTGGGTGATGGGGACATAGGCCTTCATTAGACTTCTCTCTGCTTTTGTGTAGTTTTGAAATTTTCCCTAAAAAAATAGTTAAAAGTGTTTTTCTTTACAAATAATTGGGGATGTTGAAAAGAGATTTTTAGCAGCTGGAGAAGTAAGCTCTTCTTCCCAAAAGAAGAAACTGCAGAATGAGAAATGTGAACATCTCCTTTAAGAATGGCATCCAGGAGGAAGGCGGTTAAAGGCACAGACAACGGAACCAACCAAGTCTCTTGGGTTCTAGTCCTAGTACTGCCACTTACTAGCTATGGAACCTGAAGCGTTTGATTTACACTCTAAATGCCTCTCACAAAACACTGGGAAAGGAATAGTAGCTGCCTCCTAGAGCCTGTATGAGGATTACGGAATTAATCCATGGAAAGGGCTGAGACAGGCCTGGCATGAGAAAGGCGTCAGGTAGATGTTGGGAGTTATCGTTAAAGCACATGCTAGCCAGATTTAAAACCACAAAATGTCTCCAAGTGGGTACATTCACAGTTGCTTTACCCTAAATTCACTGTCCCAATTGTCACTGACATCATAGCATAAGACAAAGATTCTCCCAACACCAAAGATTCCTCTACATATACAAAATCCTTTTATCTAAGTCAGTTGTTCCCAATGCTTGTAAGACACTATTCAGACAAATTACACAAGCCATGTTTACAATGATAATTATGAAAATTCATGGCAGAAAATTCCCTCAGTGGATGTGACTCAAAAGGAAGCTTACAAGCACTCCTTCAAAGTACATTCCAGCACTTTCACATTCTAGCACGCTGTTACAGTGTGCACAGACAATAAACCTCTATGCTCTTCTTGCCTCTGCAGAATTCTTAAAGTAATAAAACAATTCCTAAAAGGTTTTTTCTCTTAAACTCAAACACATGACATTTTTTTTCTTATTTGAATTTTCTCCCACAACAGCTATTGGTGTTATATTAGTATTCAATGAAAACACGTTCACTGCGAGGGACATCTGTAATACTGTCAGCAACAAATAAAAACATGTTCATTGCAAAAATTGTTTTAAAGTAAAGCTACCCCACACGCCAACTTCCAACACTCAGCATAACCACTGGTTACACTGTATTCATTATCCTTACAGATGGTGATGTCTGGGGAGTTTCAAAATAACATGAGTGGGAAGAAAGTGGGTGGGGCAGGACCGGTGGGCTGAAGATTGTTGGGGCTGGGTGAAGATCTATGTAGAGACCCAGGTGAGCACATTGATCATGTTCAAGGAAACAAAGAAGTTCAGTGGGTCTAGAGCTTAGGCAGTCAGGGAGACAGGCTGAGATCGTGATGGTCAGGGGCCAGATCACACCAAGCCTTCAGTACTAGAAGGAGGTAGGACCCTATCCTAAGGTCACTGGAGAAACATGGGATGCATTGAAGCAGAAGGACATGGTTAGATTTGTGTTTCACAAATATCCCTCTCACTGCCAAGTGGGAGTGGGTTAGAGGGATGGGAGGCCAGAGGCCAAGGAGGAGGGCAGGCAGAGACAAGGTGGGAGAGGACAGGATTTGGCCAACGTGGGACCATGAAGGCAAGAAGGGGCAGATGGAAGACATCCAGGAGTCCTAGGGGACAATCTGTGGAGGTTGATGGGTAGGGCTGGGGGGTGGGGATGGGGAAGGAGGCATCAAAGATGAAGCCCAGTACTCTCTGAGAGCCTGGGGTAACCCCTGAGATAGAGACTGAGAGGAGGAGGTTTGCAATTTGGAATATAGTGCATGTTAAAGACCCAGAGATCACCCAGGCTGAAGGGGAAAGGGAGTGGTGGCCTCATGAGGCAACCCACATCTGGGGCCCAGGGAAGATGCAGGGGTGTAGGGCAGAGTGGGCGTCATCAGCACAGAGATAGCAAACCAACCATAAATGAGATTAAGATGGCCCCGGGGTGGGAGTTGAGAAGAGCTTCCCCCACATTTAAGGGATCAGTGAAAACAGGAACTTCTTGTAAAGAAGCAAGACTTAGGAAGAAAATCAGGGGAAAGCAGTGTCAGAGAAACCAAAGGGAGAGTGTTTTGTAGAAGGGAATGGCTAACACTGCCAGTTTTTGCCAAGATGGTCAATAAGTGAGCCCAAAAAAGTGCCCACTGAGCCAAGTTTTTTATTGTCAGAGAAAGCAAGGAGGGAAGGTGAGAATGAACCTTTTGGGGCTGGATTAGAGTCAGAAATATCAGTATTGCCCTAGCTGGTTTGGCTCAGTCGACTGAAGGGTTCAGAGTTTGTTTCCGGTCAAGGGCATGTACTTTGGTTACAGGCTCGATCCCATTTGGAGCACACGCAGGAGGCAACCAATCGATGTGTCTCTCTCACACCAATATGCCTCCCCCCCCTTCCACTCTCTCTGAAAATCAATGGAAAAATGTCCCCAGGTGAGGATTAACAGACAAACAAACACACACACACACAGCAGGTCCTCGGGTTACGTCGGAGATCCGTTCCTACCGCGCAACCTAATGCAGTTTTCGCTGTAAGTCGGAACCCACCTACATAAGCACCTATGTCACCCACGTGGAGCACATACACAGCAGTGATGAAGTGAAACAGTAAAAAAATTTAAAAGAAAGATAACAATTCCTGACCTTTACTGTGGTAAATAATAAAAAACATAAAGCACATGAGTACATACGTCAAAATGACGGAACTTTTAAAAAAAATAAATACTGTAAATGGGAGATGGCGATGTAACCAGGAAACGACATACGTGCAGTCTGACGTAACCCAAGGGCTGCCTGTATATATATATCAGTATTGGCTCATGTTTATTTTTATACACAAATAGCTATATCTATCTATACATACACACACAGAAAAACAGATGTGTGTGCATACCTGGGTTTGTACACATACATGTATTTCCTAGCTGTCAGCTGAGAGGGACTAGAAACAGTGACACCCCAGTAGCAATGACCGTATTTAGTGCCCCTTGGTTTCTAATACCTTTCTCCAATACCTGGAGATATGGCTGATTCCAGGGTTGGGGCAGGGAAAATGCAAGATAAGCCTGAATCATCTTACAATGCCAGAGAGTAAGGAGGTAGGTACTCAAGAAAAAAAATAAAGAACACAGAAACCAATCTGAAAGAGCCCCTATGGCCAAAACCAGTTATTCTGGAGTGAAAAATTAATTATGACAGTACTGGATTATATACAAAGAATAAAATAAATATCCATGAGTCCATACTGATAAAAATGAGTGATTATACAAATAAAATAAATGGGGTAGAAGAGACAAATCTTCCTACAGAAGAATTCCAAATAATAAATGTAGAAGAAATGAGGGAAATAGAAAATGAATACTAGAATACCACAGCAATAACTGTCTCAGGCAAGATCCATGATAAATGCTAAGATTCGTGGGTGGAACTTTGAGGAGAATCAGGACATTTGCACAGTCTCAAAGTATCTTCCCATACTTATTATGACAAATTCTTTTATATTTTTCCCTACAGGAACTGGAGCTTAATTCTCCTCCTTTTGAGTGTGGGCTGGATTTCGTTACTTGCTTCTAACAAACAGAGTAAGAAAAGGGAAAAACAGTAACACTATAGTTAGGAAACCTGATAGACACCACCTTAAAGTAGTGATCCAGGTAAATATCAGCTGAAGGCATTCTTCCCCAAACCTATAATCCCAGTCTAACCATGAGAAAAATATAGGAACCCAGACTGAGGGGCAGTATACCTCAAAACTGTCAAAGTTATGAAAACCAAGGAAAGACTGAGAAACTGTCACAGACTGGAGGAGACCAAGGAGACATGGCGAATAAATGCAACATGGTTCCTGGATTGGCTCCTGGAACAGAAAAAGAACATTAGTGGAAAACGGGTAGGATATGGATAAAGTTAGAATACTAATCAACATTAACTTCCTACTTTTCAAAAATGTACCATAAATATGTAAGATATTAACTTTAGAGGAAGTTGAGTGCAGGGTATATGGGAAATCTTTTGTATTTTCTTTGCAACTTTTCTGTAAATCTAAAATTATTCAATATAAAAAAATTATTTAAGTATTTACTGACTTGGCTACAAGTCATCACCTGTAGAGACCCTAACTCCCTTTATCTGACTCTTCAAATCTCACCTCATGTGTTCTCCACTCCAGAAGTCCTTCCTGATACCTTAGACTAGATCAAGTACTTCCTCTGGGCTCCCACAGCACCCTGTAACGCCCGCTATCCTGGCCCTCCCTGACCCCCGGCTGGTGAGGGGGTGTCTCCCCCACTGGATGGGTGCTCTCGGAGGGCAGGGTGGAGGCTGTCTCAGTCACTGCTGTGTCTCTCTCACAGGAGGAGTGACGAGCGTCTGCCTTCCTGATTACTATGGCAGGCAGAAGCTGTGTTGGATCCCCATCACTTCTCCCAAGGTAACTCTAACCCTTCTGGGGTCAGAGCCTGCCAGAGCCCAACTTCCTCATCTCTCCCACCCCATTCACCCATCTGAGGCTACATAAATAATATCTCGCCCTAGCCGGATTGGCTCAGTGGATAGAGCATTAGCCTATGGACTGAAGGGTTCTGGGTTCAGTTCTGGTCAAGGGCATATGCCCGGTTACGGGCTGGGTCCCCAGAGGAGTGTGTGCAGGAGACAGCCAATCTGATTCTTGCTCATCACTGATGTTTCTATCTCTCATTCCTCTCCCTTCCTCTCTGAAATTAATAAAAATATATTAAAATAAATAAATAAATAATTTAAAAAAATGTCTCACCCACCCACTTACCAAAACATCCACCCACACACTCCTACCCCAATACACTGTCAGAAACCTTTGTGACTATTTGAGGTGCCCAGTCCACAGCTCCTCCCAGCAGACAGACACCCTTGCAGAAACCCCATACCCCCCAGCTATAGCAGGTTGAGCAGAGCTTGAGAGTCAACCCCAGCAATCTGATCCTTGTCTGAGGAATTTGGAATGGGGACAGAGGAGCTGTGGGTACTGTACTGGAAAGTCACATAGAGTCAGAGCAAGACTGACCCAGGGCCAGCCCAGCTGCCTGCAAACAGAGGAAGCAGCAGATGCAGAGAGGCGAGACCACAGTGCCAGGGCCAGGAGGAAAGAAGAGTCACTGCCCCATGTTCTGACTATTCTGTTCTCACGAGGCCCTTGTCCATTTCTTTCCATCATCACCCACAACCAATCCACAATCAGTTCTGTTTTCAAAATTTATCCAGCCTAGCTGGTTTAGCTCAGTGGATAGAGTGTCGGCCTGTGGACCAAAGGGACCCGGGTTTAATCCCAGTCAAGGCACGTACCTTGGTTGCAGGCTCCACTGTGACCCAGGCCCTGGTCGGGGCTCGTGCAGGAGGCAACCAGTCAATGTATTTCTCTCACATCGATGTTTCTCTCTGTCTTTCCCACTCTCTAAAAATCAATGAAAAAATATCGAGTGAGGATTAACAACAACAAATGTATCCAGATGACTGTTCACTACTGTCCCTACCCTGTCCAGGCCACCATCATCTCTCACCTAGATTATGGCAGCAACCTCCTCATGGACCTCCCTGCCAGTACTCCCAGACCTTGTTTCCATCTATACTCCCTACTTTAGTGACCTCATCTGGGCCTTCATACCACAAAAATGCCAATGACTACCCAAATTACATCTCCAGTCCAGATTTCATCTCTGAATGCCAGACTCCTAGATTCCACTGCTTGCTCAGCAAGTCCACTGGGATGCTTAATATATCCACATCCACAGCCTCTCTTAGTCTTCCTCATATAGTTACTGGCATTCCCTCCTTCTTCTGCTAAGGCTAAAACCCTTGGTTGTTGATTCCTCTTTTTCACCCCACACCTATACCCCAAATGCTGCCCTACTCATCCTTCAAATTATATCCAAAATCCGACCACATCTCCCACCTCCACTACTACTACTCAGGCTAAGCCACCACTATCTCTGGCTGGATTAGTGCAGTAGCCTCCTCACTGGAGTCTGCTTCTACCCTTGTGTCCACATGGCAGCCAGAGGAATCCTAGTAGTATCATATCATTCTTCAGCTCAAAATGCTGATTTCTTCCTATCTCACTGAGAATCAAATTCAAGTCAGGATGGCTCATCCCTACTCTACATGTTGTCAGCTGGGAGCTGGGCTAGATGGCATCACTCATGTCTATCACATTAGCTAAAACAATGGAACAGCTAGGGACTGGCTGGGCCTCTTTCCACATTTCTCTCCAGCAGCATAGCTGGATTTTTTTTGTACAGAAACCCAGGGCTCCAAGAGAGTGAAAGCACAAGTTGCCAGGCCTCTAAAAGGCCCAGGCCTCCCCAACTGCATCACTTTCACTACATTCTATTGGCAAAACAAGTCACAGTCAGATCGAATTAAAGGAGGAGACTTCACCTTCTGATGGAAAAAAACAGCAAAGAATGGGTGGCCTTCATTAGCAGCAGCTATTTTAATCTCATAGTAACAGCTTCATCACTGGCCTCTACTTCAATCCTTAATCTCCTATTGCCAATTCCACACACAACAGCCTAAGGGATCTGTTAACATATATAAGTGATCATGCCTCTTTGCACTATTTAAAATTCTTGCCCTGGTCAGTGTGGCTCAGTTGATTGGGCATCATCCTATGAACCGAAGGTTGCCATTTGATTCTGAGTCAGGGCACATGCCCCAGTTGCAGGCTTGATCCCCGATAGGGGGTGTGCAGGAGGCAGCTGATCGATGTCTCACTCTTACATGGAAGTTTCTCTCTTCACTCCCTCGCCCTTCTTCTCTCTCCAAAAATCAGTTAAAAAATTTTAAAAATAAAATAAAATTCTTTTACACCTTCCCACTACACATGGGGTAAGGACACACACTCCTTACAGGATCTGCATGGTCTGATCTCTTGCTCCCTCTCAGCCTTTAGGTTCCAACCATCTTACACACACGCACACCAGATTTAATGGAGTTAATGCCTACTCCTTCAGATCACTTCAAACCTCACTTCTAGGGTCCAGATTAGATTTCCTGTCAAGTGCTCTTATAGCACTTTCTACCTTTCTCTGTAATTTCATATTGTGTGGTTAGTTGATGAGTTGAACGCCCTACCCAAGACCGTGAGCTCTTTGGGGGCAGGGAAACTATTTTGTTCACTGCTGTCTTCCCAATGCTGCGCACAAAGCTGAGGCAAGATGAAAACACTTGTTGAATGTCTGAGATCTCAGAAAATTTTAAGGCAGCTCCTTAAAGTTCTGTGGAAAGGGAACTGACAGAGTATGTAGGATGCTGGGATCAGGATCTGAGCTCTGAAATCATCCACCCATCCTATATAAAAGCCTAATATGCTAAATGTCCAGTCGTCCATTCAACCAATCAAAGCGTAATATGCTAATGATATGCTAAGGATGCTCAACTGCTCGCTATAACGTGCACTGACTACCAGGGGGCAGATGCTCCGACTGGTAAGTTAGCTTGCTGCTGGCGTCCGGCCAATCGGGACTGAGCAAGCCAGGCCAGACATGCTCTGGAGCCCTCCTACAGTTCCTACCCCCGGCCGGCCACACCCTCAATGGGCCCCCATCAGGGCGGGTCAGCTGGACCCCACCCATGCACGAATTCGTGCACCAGGCCCCTAGTTCATTCAATAAAGAATTATTAAATCCCTACTATATGTCAAGGGCTCTTCTAAGTGTTGGAGATAAAGCATGAAGTAGACAAAAGCTCCTGCCCTCATGAAGTATATAGTCTGGTGGAGATAAGGGAAAGGGGGACAGACAATCCTATATAATAAAAGCCTAATATGCTAAGTGTCCGGCCATCCAGTCAGCCATTCAACCAATCAAGGAGTAATATGCGAATGATATGCTAAGGTGATTCAACCACTCACTATGACGTGCACTGACCACTAGGGGGCAGATGCTCAACTCAGGAGCTGCCTCCTGGTGGTCAGTACGCGCTCCCACAGAGGGAGTGCTGCTCAGCCAGAGCCCTGAGCTGGGCTCATGGCTGGTGAGTGCAGCGATGGTGGCAGGAGCCTCTCCTGCCTCCACGGCAGCACTAAGGATGTCCGACTGACGGCTTAGGCCTGCTCCACGCAGGGGCTAAGCCATCAGTCGGACATCCCTCAAGGGCTCCCGGACTGCAAGAGGATGCAGGCCAGGCTGAGGAGACACCCTGCCCCCGAGTGCATGAATTTCATGCACCAGGCCTCTAGTAAGAAATTATATGTGTTAAAGAGTGATATGACTAATGCCAAGGAAAGTTAACATACAAAATTCTAGAAGGGTGGACAGGAAGATCTCAAGGATAAGGTGACATCTGAGTAATGACCTAAAGAAGGTTAAGGTGAGCCTTCACTATCTGGGTAAGTGTCCCAGGTAAAGAGAACAGGTGGTACATTTATACCATGGAATACTATACAGATGTAAAAAAGAAGGATCTCACACCCTTTGAGACAACATGGAGGGACCTGGATAGTATTATGCTAAGCAAAATAAGCCAGGATCTCACTTATCTGTGGAATCTAACGAACAAATTGACTCAACTCCAATTGAATCAAGAACAAATGAAATTGACAAAACAGATTCAGAGACATGGAAGCTTGCAAAAGACTAACGATTCTCAGAGGGAAGGGGGGAAGGTATGATGGGAAAAGATTAATTAAAGAATTTATATGTATACTAGAGGCCCGATGCACAAAATTTGTGCAAGAATAGGCCTTCCTTCCCCCGGCTGCTGGCACCGGTTTCCCTCTGGCACCCAGGTCCCGGGCTTCTATCACAGCCCTGGCTTCATCCAGAAGGTCGTCCGGAAGGACACCCGGTCTAATTAACACATTATGTTTTTATTATTATAGCTAGGCATAACCCATGGACACAGACAATAGTGCAGTGAAGGCCTGGGGAGGAGGGAGTCAATGGGGAGAAATGGTGATACCTGTAATATTCTCAACAATAAAGATAAACAAACAAACAAATAAGACAGCAAGTACAAAGGCTCTGAGGCAGAGTGAGCAAGGAGAGGTGAATAAATGTCAGAGCAGTAACATGGACAGGTCATGCAGGGCTTTGCAGGTCATGGGGAAAACTTTGGCATTTACTTTCTGTGAGATGGAGGCACGAGAAGGTACTGAGCAGGAGAGGAACGTGACCTGACCCAGGTGTTCAGTGTCACTCTGGCTGCATGTGGGGAGCAGGGAGACCATTGAGAAGGCTTCCATGATGATCTAGGCCAGTGGTTCTCAACCTTCCTAATGCTGTGACCCTTTAATACAATTCCTCATGTTGTAGTGACCCCCAACCATAAAATTATTTTCGTTGCTACTTCATAACTGTAATTTTGCTACTGTTATGAATAGTAATGTAAATATCTGATATGCAGGATGTATTTTCATTGTTACAAATTGAACATAATTAAAGCACAGTGATTAATCACAAAAACAATATTTAATTATATATGTGTTTTCTGATGGTCTTAGGCGACCCCTGTGAAAGGGTCGTTCGACCCCCAAAGGGGTCTCGACCCACAGGTTGAGAACCGCTGCTCTAGGCAGATGATGAGACTGGACAGGACTAGGGTGACAGCAATGGAGGTGGGAAGAAATGATCAGGTTCTGAATATACTTTGAAAGAATTTGCTGATGGACCAGACATGGATATAAGACAAAGAGTGGACTCAAGAACAACTCCAAAGCTTTGGATCTGAGCAACTATAAGGATGGAGGTGACATTTACTGAGAACAAGCTTGGAAGAACAGATTTTGGGAGGAAAAAACAGGAATTCAATTTGGCCAAGATTACTCTCAAGATATCTCTAGAAATCCAAGAGGTGATACCATGTCGGCAGTCAGTCAGCAGTCACAGGAGAGGTTCTGAGCTGGAAATAGAAATTTGAGATATGTCTCCATGCTTATCCACCTCAAATTCCTTACAGAATCCACATGATTTGGCTCCTGCTGATGACTCGAGGCTCATCTTGCACCTGGCTAAGTCAATGGTTGACATATATACAAATCCTGAGCCCTCTCCTTTCCCAGCTATGTGATCTTGGATAAGTTACTTAACTTTTTCTGCCCTCAGCAACCTCATTTGCAAAAAGGAGATCATACTAGTACTGGCCTCCTAGGACTATTCATTCAAAAAAAAATTTAAGCATCTAAAATATGCAGCCACTTGTCCTACATGCTAGAGATATTCCTTTCCCGCCCTTCTCCACAATCTGTTAACCACAAATCCAGCCTGTCAAGACAGCCTTCCGGGTATCTCTCCCACCCACATCTTCCTCCGCTCCCTACCAAAACCCTTTCCCTGGTTCATCCCCGATGATCCTGCCAGACACCTTCCTGGGCTCCCAGACCCAAGTCTCTTTCCCGTCAATTTACTGCCAGATGACAGCAAATAGGGCCTTCCCTTCTAGACATCCTCCCATGGCTTCTCATTGCCTTCAGGAAATCCCCAAATAGCCAACAAAATCTTCCACGACCTAATTCATACAGGCCTTTCAATAAGATCTCCAAAACCAGATCACCAGGCCGTTTCTCATTGCTGCCTTTGTGCAAGCCATTCCACCGCACAAGTACCCCTCCCCCCAACCCTAGCATAGGTCTCGGCTCAGGCAGCTGCTCCACCTCCAGAAGTTTCCCTACCCGTGCTCCGTCTGGGTTCCCGCGCGTTCAACGTTGCCACCATTAGCGAACACAAGCAGGTAAGTAACGGAGCCCTTGCTCACTCCTACTGACGGGGTCTTTCCCGCGAGCTGGGTGATGCCGCACGTGACCGGGCCGCTTCAGGGCTCTGCGCCCACCTCCTGCTCTAACTACGATAAGCCTTCGGGCACCTGCCGCACGCCGCAACAGAAATCAACACCTGCGCACAGCACGGCCCAAAACACCCAATCACGGCCCTTTCCTTCCTCCTTCAGAGCTAGCGACCAGCATCCGGCTGTTTGTCTGACTGTTGATTGGCCGCCTGACATCCCGCCCCTAAACACGTGAGCGAAAAGAACTCTGGTCTTTGTAGTTCCCCGACGAAACGTGGGAAGATGGCTAAGTAGAGTTCCATTTCCCAGGAGGCGCCCGCATCCCTGAGGTGGAAGACGGATACCCTTTGCAACAGGAGGTTCTTGATTGGCCATTTGGGAGACAAAAGTTTCCCAAATGCCAAGGAAACAGGCCCACTTACCTGGAACCCCTGGGATATTTTTTTGGCCTGAAAATCTCCAAACGCCTTGCTCTGTCCGAAATTGTTCCAAAGGGTAAGACCAGACGTCAGGGGTGGGGGGGTGGGGGTAAGTCTGTACCCATTGTCTGCCTGTCAATCCCCAGATGGCACTAGTAAGTCCTATTACACGTTTTCAGCACCTACTGGATGCTTGCCTGGCAAAAGGAACCACTCCTGCACAGACTCTGTGGAAACCCTGGCTTACTAGGACACAAACTGTTGTTTCCCAGAAACAGGCCAGAAGTGGGCCTTCACCCTTTCAGAGTCTCAGTTTACCCTGGAAAAGGCAAATGTGGGCTACAATCCTATTCAGGATCTCTGTCTAGGATTCCTTAGGCCCAGACCTGCAGCCCCATGTCTGTACCAATAGCTGTAACTTCCCTATGGACATATCCGACAAGACAAAGCTCTTCCAGCACCCCCTCCCCAAACACATTCCGCACCATGCCTCTGAGGGCTGGGTGAAGGGAGCCAGGGCCCTGCAAACGCTCAGGCGGACATGTGAGAAAGCTCTTTACTGGGGGGTACAGCAAGGAGGAGCAATGCCATCTCCCCCTACCTGCCCCCACCCCTTCCTAGGGCCCTGGGGTGAAGGGGGTCTCCCAACCACTGGACCACCACTGTCTTTGGTACAATAAATAGAAAACAAGGGGAGAGAGGGGGCCAAGGGTCCAGTCCTTAGTGTGGGGGCGCGCCTGAACCCCTCTCCTTGACCCCCTGCCCCAGGCCCCAGTCAGTGCAGGCCTCACCCACCCCGGCTGGGCAGCAGCAATTCCAGTCAAGGGGAGAGATGAGGATGGGAGCCTAGGGCCCCCAGATGGGGGAGGGGTATGGCTTCAGGAGGGCCCCAGGGAAGGGGCAGGGTCATGAGCTGGCTGCCGTACTCTGGGGTACACCACGAAGGCCCAAGCGAGGCCCCAGAGTGGCAGGGTCATCAGGGGGTGGGAGGGGTGGACGACCTCCTGTCATCCGAGTCCGGAGGGCTGAGGCAGCCGAGTGCTGGGGGGCAGGCGCTGGATGGAGTGGGGAGCAGTCAGGAGGGCTGCCCACCAGGCTCACATCCATCAGCTCCGGAGGTGGTGGTGAGGTTGGTGATGGAGGACGGCCAAGGCATCGGGGTTGGGGGGGTAACTGGGTGCCAGCCCCTGGCAGTGATGATGCAGAGGCGGGGGCTTGATGTGTCTTGTGGGGCACATCACCGCCTGCCCAGGGGCGCATCGGCTGGGAGAGTGGGACCTAAAGGAGCAAAGGAACAGTGGGTGATGGAGACCCAGGTTCCGGAGTCCCAGATACCCCACTACCCACCTCCAAAGGCCCTCAAGCCCCATACCTTGGGGCTGTTCATCTCACAGTCAGTGATGGAGGGCCCAGGGCCCCCACAATATCGGTTGCTGTAGCGGTAGGTCCGGTTGTCATTGGAGGAGCCACTGGAGCCTCCTGGAAATGCCAGGGGAGGAGAGAAGAGGCCTGAAGTGAGGAGAGGTGGTGGCTGGGTTTTGAGGTGGCTGAGTCTGATTCATGACCCAGGCCCAGGTTTGGGCTTTGGGTTCTGCATTGATGTGAAGAAATCAGGCCCAATTTTGAGATTAGGGGTCAGAGTTCAGTTTTGGGTGTTGGAGTCAGAACCAGTTAGAGGTCTGAGCACAAGCTCAGTTTCAGAGGTCAGGTCAGGACCAGCTGGAGCTCTCCTGCCCTAACCTTTGGAATTCAGGATCATGTAGTCTCAAAGCTCTAGGTGAAGGCCCAATGACAAGGTCCCCAAGGTCAGGCCACACCAGAGCTTCCCCCACAACCGTCCTACCCTATTGGGCACTGGGCACCCACCAGAGCTGGAGATGGAGCTGGCGGTGCTGGAGGAGGGGCAGGTGTCGAGGGGGGCGGGCGAGGTGGAGGCACTGCTGCCTGCCGGGCCTGTGTTGGTGGCTTCATCTGCCGTGCGGCGAAAGAAGCCATGCTGCAGAGCCCCCAGTGGGCTGATGCGGGCGGCGGGCTCATACTCCAGCATGCGCAGCACCAGGTCCTGGAAGCGGAGGTAGTCGGCGGGGCTGTGGCCCGGCTCCCCCGCCCGCCGGCCCCCGGGCCCGCCCGTCTGCACGCCCAGCACCTCCTGCAGCCGCCGTGTCCCAGGGCCCTGGTAATCCTGGCAGGGAGGGGGTGGGAGGGGGGGCAAGAGAGTGGCCGTCAGTGGGCAGGAGGGGCAGGGAGACACACACGGGGAAACAGAGGCACCAGAGAGAAAGTGGAAAGAGAAGCTAAGAAGAATTGTGGGGTGGGTAGGAGAGATAGGGTAGATTGGGGAGGAAGGAAAAGACAGACAAGGGGGAGAGGAAGGAAGGGAAAGACACGAGGGAGAGGAAGCAGGGAGAGAGGGAGCCCCAAGTGTGAGAGAGTGAGGGGCCACCAGGGTAGGAGGAGCGGCAAAGGGCAGGGGCCGCACCTTCCTGAGTTCCTTTGTCCTCCGTAGGGTCCAGCCACCCCCAGGCAGCCGTTCAAAGTACTTGCGAGCCTTGGGTGCCTGGTCTAGCATGGGAGCTGGTGGGATGCCCAACACCTCCACAATCCGATTCATTTGGTCCACCTGTGAGCATGTGGGCAGTCAGGGTCATCAGGCCAGCCCGGCCTGCACCCCCTCCAACACACCCCCTCCTCAGGAGCACACCTCATTGGAGCCACTAAAAAGGGGCTCTCCGGTGTGCATCTCCACCAGGATGCAGCCCAGGGACCACATGTCAATGGCCAGGTCATAGGGCGTGCCCAGGAGCACCTCGGGTGACCGGTAGAAGCGGCTCTGGATGTACTGGTAAATCTGAGGGAGGATAGAGGGCAATAGTCACCCCCACTGGCACCCTCAAAAACTACAATAAGCCTTCTGCCTCAAACTGGGGATGTGGTTGCTACAAACCCTGATGTTATCAGCACCAACTTTACAGGAGCCACTACCTCCACTTTACTTATCGGCCTCAGAGTCTGCTGGCCTAGTCTGTTCCTGATCTCCATCTGTAGGCCTGACTCTGGGCCCCTCTTAGTCAGAGTTTGGCAGTCTGCAAACCTAGGCCCTTCCTAACATGCCAATCCAGACCCTTTTCATGCCACCACCATCATTAATTCAAATGACTGCTTACAGGAAGTTGCATAGCTGAAGCACCTTCCCCACCTTCCATCCCAGCTTTAAGATGACTGGGTAAACAATCCTTAGCTAAGTGCCAACTAGGCTCAAAGCCAACCCAATTTCCCCTACCCACATCTGGCAGCCTCAAAACTGGCCCCACCCCCAGCCTTCACTCTTCCCTTTCTGACTGGGCAGTATATATATCCTGTGGCCCTCTTCTTTACCTAAGCACTATCCCTTAGGCATCAGCCACTTTTTGGCTACCAGTTGGCTCTGCCCGACCCCAGCCACACCCATACCCACACCACTAGTCCCACCCCTAGGGCGGGGCCAGGCCCTCCCTACCCGCTGGCCAAGCTGGCAGGAACTGCCGAAGTCCACGATCTTGATGGCACTGCGCTTGGGGTTGCAGAGCAGGATGTTCTCAGGCTTGAGGTCGCAGTGAATGATGCTAAGCTCGGGCGTGGCCAGGAAGAGAAGCGCCGTGCAGAGCTGCTGCGCCAACTTCCGTGTCAGGTTCAGCGAGACACCCCGGAAATGCGTGTTGCGCAGGAGGTCATACAGGTTGTAGGAAAGCAGCTCGAACACCAGGCACAGGTGGTTCCGGAACATGAAGTGCCGCTTCAGGTGCACTGCCGGGAAGGGGACCAAACAGGGGGGTGGAAAAAAACCCTGAGGCTCAGAGAAGGCCAGTGGTGGCCTGGGGTACGCAGGAATCAAGGAGAGGGCCGGAAGCAGATATGTGTCTCTGCTTCTTGAGCACTGGCCAAAGTGTGGTGCCCACACAGGTACCAGCTGCTAGTCAGGTATTTTTATATGGTCTATAACTTGGATCATACCAAGAAAAAGACTGATTTTCTTAAGAAAAGTGAATTCTTCCCAAGTCTCTTGTCAAACTGTCAGATTAAACCAAGAGAAAGTTTCCATTTGGTACTGACAGGTCTGTATAGGCACTGATGAAGAGGGAGACAGACCAGGCACCACTATTTTCCTTCAGCTAAGGAGGCTCACCAACGGTGTCTTTAATAAGATTCTATACTGCCTCATTTAATTTTATAACATTGTTTTAGTCTCAATTCTTTTTTTTTGTGTATGTGGCAGGGGTTACTCATTTTCCATTTACTGTGAGGATTTATATTTAAAGAAACATACTCTTTAAATCCTCTTGCTTTTTCTAAGAGGAACCAGTATAAACACGAGGTAAAAGGTTGGCATAGATGTTAAAAGTAAAGGCTCTGGAGTCCACTGCCTGGTCAAATTACAGCTCTACTGAGTGCACACTCTGTGACTTTATGCAATAATAGCACCTGAATGCCTTGTTTCTTCATCTCTAGGCTGTGGGCAATGATGCCCCTTCCGTGGCACTGTGGTGAGGCAGACAAGAGCTTATTTATGTAAAGTGCTTACAACAGAGCCTGACCATTAACACCTAATAAACTCTGACCAGCATTATCTTGTGAATAGGACAAAAATCACAAAAAGTGGCAGAAGAATCACTGAAGTCATGGAATTACAGACCAGACCCTGTCCTGAGGACACCAACCCCGTCCTACAGCAGGGGTGACCTATCCCTAACAGTTCGTGTTGCCTCAGGGCTCACCGATGTAGTACTTCATCTCCGTGTCATGCTGGTTCATCAACTCCAGCAGCCGCAGCTCAATCTGGGCCTGGTTCAGGAAGGCCTTTTTGTTCTTGATGATCTTGATGGCCACCAGTTCCTGGGTCTGATGATCATAGGCTTTCACCACCTGCAGGGGCAGGGTATGTCACAAAGTGAGGGGAAATGGGAGGTGAGGGAGGAAACAGAGCCAGGCACCACTGTTTTCCCTCCAGCTAAGGAGGTTCACCAATGTCACTATCAATATTACTAACAGGAATTCAAAATTGAGTGCTCACCAACAGTCAGGCACTAGTATGAACACTGGACATGAAATAACACAACCTCATGTGGAGAGTCCTGTTAATTGCAGTTGTTTTTTTTTTTAAGAAAATGAAACAGGCACAGGGAAAACCAAGTGACTGGGCTGGATTGAATGGCCCAGCATAGAACTTGAAACCACTGAACCACTGACTGTGTGACTCAACATCAGTGGGTGCCCATATCCCCCAATCTCTGGATCTGGGTGGGTGGGGGCATCCCGCACCTGGCCAAAGGAGCCTTTGCCAATGAGGGAGTCAATCTCATAACGCTCCAGCCAGCGCTCGCCACTGCGCACTATGTAGTCATGGTTGTCATCGTCATAACCGTGGTTCAGGACCTTCTTCTCCTTCTTGGTGCTTGAGTCCTGAGGAGGAGCCTGCTGGGCCCGCCGCTTCTTCTTTGCATAGTAGACCTGCCCAGCCGGCCAGCCAGGAGATGAGGACTGGTGAGTGACCTGTGCCAGCAGCCAGGACCCCTCAGCACCCAGCGGGGTCCCCCACCCCCTGCCTACCTCATTGATGTGCTTGTAGGTCTTGATGAGGTCCACGGAGAGCTTGCGCAATGGGGCCGTGGTTGCATCCCGGAAGGCCAGGGGAAGCCTCCTCGGCAAGAGCCGTACGTTAGGCAATACCTGCTGGACAGGGTGAGAGGTGGGCACTGAGGACAGACCTTTACCTCCAACCTCAAGGGGGAGAACTAATGGGTGGCTGGCTCATCACTACTGCGTGCCTATTTATTTGGTCATTTTCTGACAACCCCACGAGCAGAAAAAGTCCCCAAGAGCAGAGGCTATGTCTTATTCTTGCTGTGTATCTTCAGTGCCTGGAGCAGGGCCTGGTATGTAGTGGATAATAATAATTATTATTTTTTAAATATATTTTTATTGACTTCAGAGAGGAAAGGAGAGGGAGAGAGAGAAACACCAATGATGAGAGAGAATCATTGATTGGCTGCCTCTTGCATGCCCCCAACTGGGGATCAAGCCTGCAACCCCGGCATGTGTCCTTGACCAGAATTGAACTGGGGACCTTTCAGGCTGCAGGGTGATGCTCTATCCACTGAGCCAAAGCAGCTAGGGCTGTAGTGGATAATTATTAAAGATTGGCTGAGTGTTCCTTTCTGAACCTCAGTGGGAGAGATCATACAAAAAACTTAGGCTCTGCCCCTCCCGACCCTTCGTCTGAGACCATCCATCTGGGTATCCCATCTTAAGGGTTCCCATCTTGCTTCACCCTTATCCCTTAGGGCCTTTCCAATGCTCACCCCTGGCCCCCCATCTGAGCACCTTTGTCCAGTTATTTCACTCCAAGAGTCCTGGATCTGGATCCAGCACCCTGGACCTCCCATTCCAAGCTCTACATTTCAGAACCTTAACTGTCTCTATCCCTGGAGATCTATACCCTGTACCCTAGGCCCTTTCCTCCCCTTACACTCCCTCCAGATCTTTCACTCTGGACTTTTTCTTTTTCTTTTCTTTTTTTTTTTTAAATATATTTTATTGATTTTTTACAGAGAGGAAGGGAGAGAAATAGAGAGTTAGAAACATCGATGAGAGAGAAACATCGATCAGCCACCTCCTGCACATCTCCCACCAGGGATGTGCCCGCAACCCAGGTATATGCCCTTGACCGGAATCGAACCTGGGACCTTTCAGTCCGCAGGCCGATGCTCTATCCACTGAGCCAAACCGGTTTTGGCGCACTCTGGACTTTTTCTTAGTGAACATTTATTGCTTACTATGTGCCACGCACTGTCCTCAGCACTTTATATGTATTTCATTAACTGGTTTAAACCTCACAACAACCCTGTGAGGTAGATATCATTATTGGCCCCATTTTAAAGAATAGAATACTGAAGCATGGAGAACCTAGTAATTTTGCCTATTTTAACCCAGGCCCTCAAAACCCTGACTCTGCCAGCAACTTTTCTATTATATTCAACTTCCATGGGGCTCTTCATGCCCCTGAGAGACTGTCCTGGACAACCACACTATCTTTGGCCCCAAGATCCTTATATTCCCAGCCTCCCTCTACCCCAGGCAGGTGAGGAGCCAGCTGACCACATACCTGTGTGTGTTCCTGGGGCCCTGGGAAGCCAGAGAAGGGACCATGGCCCGGTGGGACGGCCATGGTGGGCTCAGAGGGCCGCAGGGGAGCGAGGCCTGGAGCGGGAGCCCGGCCGGGGGGCGCCTTCTCGCATCCTGCACCTCGGCTGCCACCGCCGCTGAGACCTGAGAGCAGGCGGGAGGCAGGGGAACAACATGGAAGGGGATGTGTGGGAGAATGCCAGGCAGGAAAGAGGTGGACATCAGAGAGAAGGCAAGGCACAGAGGGTGGAGGAAAAGTGCAACAGAGCAACAGGTGGGAATGAAGAAGGGACAGACAGAAGTGGTGAGGGGGAGGGGAAAGAAGGCACAGCAGAGTCCCTCAACAAATGATTACCAAATAAATGAGGCAGGCAGCACAAACACGGGCACATGTGAAAGAGAGTGATCGGAAGTCAGGCAGGAATATGGGCCAGGACAGAAAAGGACAGAAAGACACCAATAATTGGAGGAAGGAAGAAAACAGAAACCACAGATAGTATGGGGAGTAGGGTTCACTCTTTTCTTCCCATTTCCACTTGTAACCCTCCCCAGGCCGCCCTCACACAAGATCCTGAACCCCTGCCCTCTCCCCTGAATATTGGGATCTCATCTTACCAAAGCAAGGTTCATCTGTTTCAAGATCTACCCTTCCCAGCAGATCCCCCAAACCACATTAGAGTCCTCTAGGCCCCACCAAACCATAGCAAAGTCCTCTGTAGGCCTCTAAAACCACACCAGGGTCTTTGGGGACCTCCTGATCACAGTTATCTGAAAACTCCAATATGACTCCGACTCCTATGGCATTCTGGTCCACCCGGCACACCCTTCCCCAGGAACGCCCTCCCTCCCCCCCGCCCCACCTCCCATATTATGCCAAGACCTCTTCCCTATATCATTCTCCCACCTCAGGAGCCACCGCTCCAGCTAGTTTCTCCGTACCATATCCCACTCCCCAGTATTGTGCCAAGGTACCCCTTCCAATCAAGGCCCACTCCTCCTGATGGGAGCAAAGGGGATGTGTCTCTTCTCACGACTTGTAGTGATAGTCCTTCTCTTCCCTACACTGGAGTCTACCCACCTCCTCCCAACCCAATATTCCCACCAGGCCCTTTCTCCATTGACTCTTCTGTCCACTGGAGTCAATCCACAACTGTGCCCATTCCTAGAAGGCCCCCATAGCCAAATCCCCCAAATATCACAGAACTCTTCCCTATCTGCCACCCCCAAATCCCTCATATCAGTCCCTTTCTCCTATGCCAAGCCTGGCCACCCTACGACCCTTCCTCTCTTGGAGCCTCCCCCTCCCCCCCAGCACACACACCCCAAACTCTTTCCTGGGGCCCTCCCACACCAGGATCATCTCTCCCAGCCACCACCCCCTACCCGGGTCAGGGCTGGTGCGGGGCCCACGGGAGGCTGGGGCGCGGTGGGGCCCCCAGTGGGGTGGGCGAGCAGCCAGCATGGCGGCGGTGGCGGCGGTGAGGAGACGGCCGCCTGTCCCGGGCCAGCGGGCTCCGGCAAGCACTACGGCAGGGAGGGCAAGCGGGACAGGCGGCCGGTGGGTGACAACAGCAGCCGCCGCGGGGGGAGGGGGGAAGAGGAGGGGACAGGGACGAGGGTCAACCCGGGGCACACAGGGAAGGGAAAGGCAGGTGGACGGGGGAGGGGCAGGTTAACCCTGGACCCGCCGGCCCCGCCCCACGCAGCCACCGGCCCCCAGGGACACAGGCGTCTGGCCTCCCATTTTGGAGGGCCGCCAGGGCCAGCGGGCAGGCCTGAACTTGGCAGTCCACACCTGCCATGGCAACAACCGTGCCATTGGTCGCTGGGCCCAAGAGCTCAACCAATCACAGCTCAGGGCGGTTGTTGCTAGGCGACAATGATGCAGCGGGCAGAGCCGAGCCCAAACAAAGGGCGGGAGCAGGACCCCAGAACCCCTTCCCAGGACAACTCTCTCGGGCTATGCCCTTCCAGGAATCCAACTATGAATAGTTAGGCATGGCCTGCACCTGCCCGCCGCCCCACTCCTCTCCTCCCTGCGCCTCCTAAGTCTCCCGGCAACAGGGGGAGGGCGGAGCGCGAGCCGCGCCCCATCTGTAGCCACTTCGTTACCTGAGAACGCAGGCAAGGGGACTCAAACTGCTCGGGAAGCCCGAGCTCAGGCCTGCCCACTGGCTGAAGATATCCGGTGGACGCAGCGAAGCAGGGCCCTGATTACCCAGTAATGCAACCAGCAAAATGGCAACCACAACAAACCGGCCCCCCCTCCCCACAGGCTTCGGGCTCCGCCCCCACCCCATCCGCTCCCTCACGTGACTCACGGCAATACACTGCGCCTGCTCAGCGGAGCTTACCAGCACACATGCGCAGTGAGCTCCGCCCAAGCGCCAAAATCCAGGCTAGGGTGGCGCAAGAAAGGAGCATGCGCTGTGTGATCGGCTGAGACCGTCCACCCCCCGCCACAACCACCACCACGCAAGTTAACTAAGGGCGCATTCCGCCCTGTTGTCAATGGAAGTCGCCAAGCAATCAGCGGCAGACCCAGACCGGAAGGACGGATTAGTCTTTTAATAGAAAAACACACGTGTAACAGTAGCAACACAATCTCTAGCAATCCAGACGAAGAGCCAGCCTTCAGTTCTTCACCTTGGGGGGCGGCCTGTGAGAGGAAGATGAGAGGCATCAGAGCTTGTCACCACTTTAGGGGCACTCCTAACAAGTATTGAACCGTGTGGCTCTGGGGTGCAGGGTCCAGAGACATCTGTCCTGGTGGAATACTGGGCCCCCTGCTCACCTGTACACACCCACGACCACAGCGTGGTCTCTTTCATATGGCTCTAAAGTCAACTGCTCCTGGGGCTTCATGTTTTCCTGTTGCATTTTTTTCACTTCAGAGGCAAATACTGCCTCAGCAGATGCGGTGGAGTCAATGCAGTTAGCCTACAGAGGAGAGAGGATTTGAAGTCTGCAGCAAGGCTTTGAGCTATTTACCCTTTTCTGTGCTCTTTAAATTAGAAGTACTTGTTTTTACTGGAAATGGTGAAACTCAAGTTTTGGAAATTTTCAATTTGGTCTGGATTTGGAACAGTTAGCCTTCAACAGAGTCCTATCATCTAAAAGCCAGTGTTTAAATTTTACACTCACGGCTTTTTTCCCCCTTCTGCTTCCCCTTTAACAATAATAATGCAGCTGAGAATATGAAAATAAATGTACCAAAAGGCTAACAAAATGGTGAATCTGGTTGAAAGGCACATGGCAGAATTCTCTGTATTTCAAAGTAAAATGTTTTTTAAAGTGCAACTAGCATTTATCTAATATTTATTCTAAACCAGGCTGTTCTAAACACTTCACATAGACACTAAAAAATTGGACTAATATTTCTATTTTACACATATAGTATTTTCATTTTACAAGCACACAGATTAAGGAACTTGTTCAAAGTTACACAGTGAGTTGGAATTCAAGCTCAAATTGTCAGACTCAGAGATCATGCACTTGACCACTACGTTCTACTGCCTCTTTCAACCCAAAGATGCTAGTTTTGCAGACATTACTCATCATGTGATATTTGACTCGGGCCAGGGAATGGCTTGTAGGGAGCTGTGTGGGAATAAAGGCTGAGAATAGACTGAATGGATTAGGGGGGATGAAGGCTCCCTTGTTTTGACTGGCTACTTGGCAGTTAATGATAGAGAAAATACTTAGACTCCTCCAAGACCCGCACCTTAATGGAAATCACAAAGTGTCCTCCATTACGTAGGAAGGTGTGGGCATTCAGGGCTACAATCCGGGTCTGGTCTGGCTGGGCCACATCGGCAAAGATCACATCCACCATTGCTAGGGAGAAGGAAGTGGCAGTTAAAAGCTGGGTCTGCTGATCTTCCCAGCTCCTCCCAGGGGGCCTGTAGACTCCTGGCGGTCTTCCCTGCTTCCAGTCTCACTTCCCCCCTCTGATGCACCTCTCTCCACGGTGCCCCCAAGATGGGTCCAAAACCCAGTCACATCATTCATGCCTCTTGTAACCCATGGTTGCCACCTACTCTGTGGCCAGCCCTGGGCCAGGCATGAGGGACAGACGAGTCATACCCGGACCCTGCCCTCGAGACACTCCCGGGTCTGGGGGGGGCGAGGGGGGGAAGAGGGGGAGACAGACACGTCATCAAAAAGGCAAATAAAGGTGAGCATTTACAGGCAAGAGCATTTGCAGGATTATCAGATGAAAACAAGTTGCAGGACAAGGGGTATGGTATAGGTCAGTGATGGCGAACCTATGACACGCGTGTCAGAGGTGACTCTCGAACTCATTTTTTTGGTTGATTTTTCTTTGTTAAATGGCATTTAAATATATAAAATAAATATAAAAAATATAAGTGTTTTACTATGGTTGCAAATATCAAAAAATTTCTATATGTGACACAGCACCAGGGTTAAGTTAGGGTTTTTCAAAATGCTGGCACGCCGAGCTCAAAAGGTTCGCCATCACTGGTATAGGTGCATGGAAAAAAACTCACAGAAACCAGCAGAATGCAAAATAATATTTTTAAGGCAGTATGACTACAAAAACCCAAAAACTTAAAAATATGGGAAGATGTTGTAATGAAACTAACTTTTTAAAGTTGGAAAAAGCAGACATCAAATTGTTCATATGTTACCTCAGAGGGTGATTTTATAAAGAATTCCATTTTTACATCTTGCTTCTTAATATTTTTAAAAAAATCAAAATAATTGATATTTACAATGGGCTCCTCTGGGCCAGGCCACATTCAGTTTGTGCTTTCTGGGTTATGATCTCAACAGACGATGAGGAGGACCTCTGAAGGAGGCTTTTTGTTGTTGTTGTTGTTCTTACTCCTCACCCAAGGATATTTTTTCCATTTTTTTTTTTTTTGAGAGTGTGGGAGGGCGGAGGGAGAGGGGTGAGAGAGAGAAACATTGATTGGTTGCCTCCCACAGCGGCCTGGGGATTGAAACTGCAACCCAAGTATGTGCCCTTGATTGGGAATTGAACCCATGACCTTTCAGTGTGTGCGCCGATGCTGTAACCACTGAGAAACACCAGCTAGAGCTGAAGGAGACTTTTCTACATAAGCCAGGGGCAGTGTAAAAGTACCATATTTTAGAGGGAGGAAGGAAGTATGGGGCAGCCTAGGCCTAGGGAGAGGGGCACGAGATAAGAGAGGAAGCTGGCATCTGAAGGTGCCAGAGACCCTGAAGCAGATCCACCATCTTCTCAACCTCTCCTGCTCCCCCCACCCTTTTTATTCCTGCAGACTCAAGAGGCCTGCTCATCCATTCCAATTCCATCCAAATTAGGGCCCTGGCCTCTTCCAGGAAACCTGGAGTGGCCTATCCTACCCCACCTGGGCCAACCCCTGATCCCTCACCAATGAGCATGCGGTATTTGTGCGGGTGCCGAGCATCTTCAATGACAGGAATAATGTTAGTCCTCTTCTTGGCCAAGTTAATGAGGTCACGGCCAGAGCGGTGGGAAAACTCAACTGCATAGACCAGACCATCCTAAATAAATCAAATAACAACAATGATACTAGTTCTCATGTATGGAGCACCTACTTTGGGCCCATACACTGCATGCAGCATATCTTCAAATCTCCAAATCTAAACCCTACCACTTAACAATTATTATTATTATGTCCATTTTACAGATGAATAAACTGAGGTCCAGAGGCATGAAGTTGCTGGCCGAGGTTTATTCACTCCAGCTTTGCCTGATGTGAAAACCCAAGCCCCCAGTACAGGCTTAAAACTAGGAAGCTAGCACACAGAGATGAAGTCATAACAGCTAAGAATATCTGCAATAGACCAGGCATTGCTCTAAGCACTTTACAGGAATTAACTCATTTATCTTCGCAATAACCCTATTTTCCAGAGGGGTAAACTGAGGCCCAAAGAGATGAAATAACTTGTGAAAGTCATGCCACTGTTAAATGCCTGCACCAGAGCCTGGGTTTTATAGCCTCTGTAATGTAGATGAACTGGAGGTCATGAAATGACATACACAGGTACCCTCTCAACAGGGAGCTTGTACAGCCACACCGAAATGCAGGCCCAGAAAATGAGATTTGTTCTTTCAAGAGAAACTAGAAGATCAGATTTTGGGGGCATAAATTTTTTAAAAGGGCAACTAAATCAAGTAGTCTGGTATATCCACGGTAGTCTGGTGTATACTCAGTTCTGGGCCTGGCTAACAACAGTCATCCAATGCCCATGCCCCTTTCCTCTGGGCCAAGAACTCAGAAATGAAGCTGAATGAGGCTTTGGAGAGCAGGTAGTTCAAGCTGCTTCTTTTACTCACAGGCACTCTAGTAGGGAAAGGCCTAGCTCCATGCCATGCAATGCAGGGAAGGAGCCAGGGCCTCTGACTCCAGGTTGGCAGAAGCAGCAGCCTTCCTCTCCCTCCTACCTTACCACCAGCCCTCACTCATTATCTAATCCCCAAAACTTCATCCACTCACCGGGCCTACGATGTCAGAGACATGAGAGACGGTGGTGCCCGAGGCAGCCCCAAGGTAGAGCACCTTGGCCCCTGGCTTGATGTGGATTTGGTCCACTCCGCCCAGGATCGCTGCTGCCAGCTTGGAGCGGAAGGGGTTCCAGGCACGATACTCGATTTTGTCCTCTCCCTCCTAGGCCAGGAGAGATGGGATGGAAGTCAGTGTCAGACTCTTCTGCAAGCCCCCACTGCCCTTAACCCTACGGCCCTCAAAGAAACTAAATCACTGTACAAGAAACAAATGTGGGCACTTTTCAGTGACCACAGCAGATGCAGTGTCTGCCTTATAATGGAAGCTACTAACTCATGGAAAAGGGTCAACACCAGACAATAAACACAGAGACAAGATCATACCAGATCTATGCATTCCTTCCACAAACATTTGCCGTGCCAGGACATACTGTGTGCAGACCCTATATTAGGCACTAGGGGTACATAGTTACCGAGACAAAGACCCGTGCCCTGAAAGAGTAAGTATGTAATGAACTGACTGACACACACAGTTGACATAGAAGCCAGTGACAGGCACTAAGGAGAAAGGATCAAGCCAGAAAAGTAGACATGAAGTACAGGGAGCAGGGCGAGAGACAGGTGAACATGAGAAAGCGTGGCCAGGGAAGAGCCAAGAAGCAGACCTGAAGAAGGTGAGGGGCCATTCAAGTTATCTTGGGAGGGAGAGCTCATTCCAGGCGGCAGGAAATACAGCAGAAAAGCCCTGAGGCAGGAATGCGCCTGGCCATAAAGAAAATGACATGGGATAATAGGAAAGGGGGACCGGGCCTGTGTGGCTTGGTTGTTTGGGCTTCAGTCTCCTACACAGAAAGGTTGCCAGTTCAATTCCTGGTCAGGGCACATGCCCAGGTTTTGGGCTCAACACCCAGTACGGGTGTGCAGGAAGCAGCCAATCACTTTGCTCTCACATCAATGTTTCTCCCTTTCCCTTCTCTCTCTCTGAAAATCAATTTTAAAAAATCTTTGAAAAATAGGGCGCCCTAGCCAGTTTGGCTCAGTGGATAGAGTGTCGGCCTGCAGACCAAAGGGTCCCGGGTTCGATTCCAATCAAGGGTTTGATTCACATACCTCAGTTGCAGGCTCCTCCCTGGCTTGGGCCCTGGTCAGGGCTCGTGCAGGAGGCAACCAATTGATGTGTTTCTCTCACATCGATGGTTTTCTGTCTTTCTCTCTCTTTTCCACTCTCTCTAAAAATCAATGGAAAAATATCCTCAGGTGAGGATTAACCAAGAAAAATAGGGCAAGAGATAGGTGATGAGGGCTGTTTTTTTACAGACAGGGTAGTGAAAGATGGCCTTTGAGAAAGACAAGGTCACACCTGACCAGACACGCTGGTGTAAGAGGGAACCAGTCACACATAGAGCTGGGAGACGAGTATTCCAGGCAGGGGAACAGCAAGGTCCGTGGGCTAGAAGACACTCAGTCTGGGGGACAGTGGAAGGAGGTGAGGCCAGGGAGTGGCGAGGGGAAACAGAAATGTGAAGGGCCTTCCGGCCACACCTGGAACATTAACCTGAAGGCAGTGGGAGTCACAGAAGGCACGTGGGGAGGGAAGTGCGTGATCTGACTTATGTATTAAGACAATGCCCGCGCTGTCCCAAGTAGGACACATGGTGGAGGCAGGGAGACCAGTACAACATCAGCTGGGGCCCTGGTGGATTTGAGAGGAGCCCAGGTCTCACCGAAATTGAGACTCTCTTTTCTCCATAAACTGATTCTCCAGGGACCAGATTCTTGGTGACTAGGGCATCTTCCTTTCCACGACAAATGAAGACACCTAAGTGAGGGGATCAAAACAGCGGTGAGGACTCTGGGCCCCACCCCACCTCACCCCACCCTCAGCAGGTTCCTTGCCTTCTTCACTCACCCTCATGCCGGTGAGGTTCCACCATCACATTTTTCCCTGACTGATTTCCTCTTTTTCCTCCCCTACCACGACCCCGGTTGCCACCAGACTGGAACCCGCCACCTACAAGGGAGAGACCCAGTGAGAGAGGGAGACCCCACATTTATTCCCACTCCACCCCCCAAGCTCAGGGAAAGCCTCCTCCATCATATCTCCCAATCTCACTCACCTCTTCCTCCTCCTCCTCCTCCTCCTCGTCCACGGCCTCTGAAGCCTCCACCACGACCTCGGCCCCCACCAAAGCCACCTCGGCCCCCACCAAAGCCGCCTCGGCCTCCACCTCGACCCCCACGGTCACCAAAGCCCCCTCGGCCACCGAAGCCACCCCCACGGGGGCTGAAACCTGTAATGGAAACAGAAACAGGAATCAGGGCAACGAAGCTGGAAGTTACTCCTGCACCTCACAATTCTACTCAGGAGAGAAAACGGAGAAACGTGTACCAGGCAGCATGTACATGAATGTCCACAACAGCAGAAAAATCAGGACTAACTCAAATGTCCACAGTCACAATGGACAAAAAAAGGAAAAAAAGGGAAATATTTACAATAAAAATGAAAAGGACCTATAGCTATCTGCCAAAGATAGATAAATCTTAGAATCAAAATGTTACGTGACAAAGCAAGTCTAAGGAAACCACGTTCAATAATATCCTAATAAAAAGGGAATATGCAAATTGATAGTCATGCCATCACAAAGATAGCGGCGCCCAGTCCCCTCAGCCCCGCCAGAGTCCCCAGTCCTTTCAGCCCCATGGGGCAGGGTGGGGCAGAAGCATAGTGCAGCTGGACCCGTCCTCAGGTGGGTCTGGCCGCTCCTTGTGCCTGCCACCGGAGTCCCACAGACCTTTCAGCCCAGCCGGAGGTGGGGGAAGGGCGGTAGGCGCATGGTGCGGCCGGACCTGCCCTCAGCCCCCAGCTGCCCAGGGCCGGCCCGAGGCGCAGGCAAGCCTCGGATGTTGGCTGCCTAGCTGCCCAGGGCAGGTCCAAGGCGCAGGCAACTGCCGAGGCTCAGGTAACCAGGGCCAACCGAGGCTTGCGCTGCCGGCAGTGGCAGCAGTAGAGGTGTGATGGGGGCGTCGCCTTCCCCTGATCACCAGGTCACCTCCCGCCCCTGAGGGCTCCCAGACTGTGAGGGGGGCAGGCCAGGCTGAGGGGACCCCACCCCCTCTAGTGCATGAATTTTCATGCACCAGGCCTCTAGTCCTTTCTATAAAGTTCAGCAACTGAAGTGAAACAATGCTATGCTGTGGTGACATATGTGGTAACTGATGCCCCACCTTCATTCCACAAGAGTCAAGGGATGATAAATGCAAAACCCATGATACTGGGTAATGGAAGGGAGAAATTATGGGGTTAGGATAGGGAGGGGTACAAAGGTAGATGTATCTTACTGTCAATATTCTGTTCTTGGTTGAATGGTAGATTCACAGAATTCATTCTATATTCAACTAGAGGCCCAGTGCACAAAATTCATGCACTCGGGGGGTGGGGGGACCCTGAGCCCAGCCTGTGCCCTCTCGCAGTCCAGGAGCCCTCAGGGGATGCCATGGAGGCGGGAGAGGCTCCCGCCACTGCCACTGCACTCACTAGCCACGAGCCCGGCTTCTGGCGCACTGACCACCAGGGGGCAGCTCCTTCGTTAAGTGTCTGCCCCCTGGTGGTCAGTGTGCATCATAGCGACCAGTTGTTTTGCATATTAACCTTTTATTATATAGGACTAGAGGCCCGGTGCACAAAAATTTGTGCACTCGGGGGTCCCTCGGTCCAGCCTGTGCCCTCTCGCAGTCTGGGACCCCTCGGGGGATGTCCACCTGCTGGCTTAGGCCTGCTCCCCGGGGGATTGTGCCTAAGCTGGCAGTGATACATCCCTTGGGGGATGTCCACTTGCCAGCGGGCTGAAGCTGCAGTTGAACATCCACAGAGCTGCTGAGGAGGCAGGAGAGGCTCCCACCATCACCACTGTGATGCCGTCAGCCTGGCTTGTGGCTGAGCAGAGCTCCCCCTGTGGGAATGCACTGACTACCAGGGGGCAGCTCCTGCATTGAGCATCTGACCTCTCGTGGTCAGTGTGTGTCATAGTGACCAGTCATTCCCAGGCGTTCTGCTGTTAGGGTCAATTTGCACATTACCACCCTAACGGGTTTGGCTCAGTGGATAGAGCGTCGGCCTGTGGACTGAAGGGTCCCAGGTTCGATTCCCGTCAAGGGCATGTACTCTGGTTGCGTACACATCCCCAGTAGGGGGTGTGCAGGAGGCAGCTGATCGAAGTTTCGCTCTCATCGATGTTTCTAACTCTTTATCCCTCTCCCTTCCTCTCTGTAAAAAATCAATAAAATATATTTGGGAAAAAAATTGCATGTGCACATTACCCTTTTATTATATAGAATAGAAGCCTGGCGCACGAGTAGGAGCCAGCTGGTTTGCCCTGAAGGGTGTCCAGGATCAGGGTGGGCAGGGGACCCCCAGCTCCCTACGATAGCCCACGCTGCCCCTGCTCATGATCGCTGGCTCTGCCCATGCTCAGGCCTAACACCTCTGGCCAAGGCATTAGGCCTAGGCAAGGGACCCCCAGGACCCCACCATTGCCAACTTGGCCCCTGCTCCCTGCGATTGACAGTTCCACCCTAATGCCTCTCACCCAGGCATTAGGCCTGGGCAGGGGACCCACAGCTCTCCAAGGGACCTCCTGCTCCACCCCTTCCCAGGCCTAACGCCTGTGGCCAAGTCATTAGGACTGGGCAGGGGACCCCAAGCTCCCACCATCAGTGACTCTACCCCTGCTTCCCCCGATCATGGGCTCCGCCCCTTCCCGGGCCTAACGCCTCTGGCAGAGGTGTTAGGCCCAGGCAGGGGACTCCCCCAGCTGCAGCCAGCCCTGCTGCAGCCACCCCGCGATCGTGGGCTCTGCCCCTGCCCGGGCCTAACACCTCGGCCAGAGGCGTTAGGCCCGGGCAGCGGCTACCGGCAGCTGCAGCCACCCCGCGATCGCGGGCTCCTCCCCTGCCCAGCTCCCATCGCTGGCTCCACCCCTACTTCCCGCTATCACTGGCCAGTGCGGCAAAGGCGCAGGATTCTCCGATCATGGCTGGGGGGCAGGGCAAAGGCGGCCCTGGTGGCTGCCTTTGCCCTTCCCCCCCGGCTCTTAGCTCCCCCCTGGGTTTCCGATCACTGTCAGTGCCAGGGGGCTTCTTCCGTGCTTTCCCTTTTGCCTCCCTGCATTGTGCCTACATATGCAAATTAACCGCCATCTTTGTTGGCAGTTAACCGCCATCTTGGCTGGTGATTAATTTGCATATCTTGCTAATTAGCCAATGGGAAGGGTAGCGGTCGTACGCTAATTACCATGTTTCTCTTTTATTAGATTAGATTATTATATAGGATAGTAATTAGTCTGCAGAACACTGCGTGCGCATGTGCTTGTATGTGTGTGTGCATGTGCGTGTGTGCTCGCGTTAGTGTATGCGTGCATGTGTGTGCTCCCTGGGGTGGTAGGGTCACCCAGTTCCTGGAAACATCTTCCTACGCCTACCCTTGTATCTGGAACAAAAGTGCAAACACCCAAACAGAGGGGAGCTTGGTGTGATGCCTCTCCTGCTAACTGATCTCCTGCTTCCAAGACTGCAGAAGTCTCTGCCAGCTCAGGGAAAAATAGAAGAAAAAAGAAAAACAAATTGTGCTTTATGGATGGGCAACAGTTCATAAGCAGTTAAGGGCTTATCAACAAGATTGAAAGTTTAAGAAAAAAAAAGATTCAGAGACTTAATTTTCATCATTCAGGATAGTGCAAATGTTCTTCACTTCACTGAGCACAAAACAATGTTTGAAGCAGACAGATTTCTGGTGCTAACAGATTCAATATGTGACTTTTGACAATTTCAAGAGCTCTTTAGTAACAGTCAGAAAAATCACAAATTTAAAAAATAGTGTGAAGATTAATGTTGATTTAAAATAATCTGACTTGAGCCCTGGCTGGGGTACTCAGTGGTTAGTGTGTCAGCCATGCACTGAAGGGTCTTAGGTTCGATTCCCTTCCTCCCTCCTTTTCCGCTCTAAAAATCAGCCCACCCGTGTGGCTCAGTGGTTGAGTGTCGACCTATGAATCAGGAGGTCATGGTCAGGGCACATGCCTGGGTTGCAGCTTGATCCCCAGTAGGGGTATGCAGAAGGCAACTGATCAATGGCTCTCTCTCATTGGTGTTTCTATCTCTCTCCCCCTTCTATTCTGAAATCAATAAAAATATATTAAAGATAAATAAAAATCAATGGAAAAAAATCCTTAAATGAGGATTAAGAAAAAGATTAAAAATAAATAAATAATCAGACTTGATATAAACTATTCAATAGCAAACTTGCTAACGTTTTTGTAACGGTACATTATATTCACTTCCTATGAAAACTTCATGCATCTTAATGGCACTAAAGATGAATATGTACAACTTCTAATAGCTATTCCTAATAAATCGGTAAAAATTAAGTTTCAAAACTCCTACACATAACCAAGATTTGTTAACCTTTTTTCTTACCCTCCCTCTCTGACTACAGCTAGTGATGCCCTTTTTAAAACAGGGCATCAGATCTCATCAGTACCCTTCCCAAATCTCCTCAGTGATTTCCCATCACATTCAAATGAAATCAAAATTCCTTTCTCTGGCTCCAAACGTCCTAAAAGCAATGGGTCTCACCTTTGGCTGAACCTAGACATTCTAATTGTCTTGGGTGGGAGCCTGGGTATGGGAGCTTTTTTTAAAAAAACACACAAAACTTTATTGATTTCAGAGAGGAAGGGAGAGATAGAAACATCAAATGATGAGAATCATCGATTGGCTGCCTACTGCATGCCCCTACTGGGGATCGGGCCCACAACAAAGGCATGTGCCCTTGACCAGAATCGAACCCTGGACCCTATAGTCCGCAGGCCGATGCTCTATCCACTCAGCCAAACTGGCTAGGGCCTGGGTATGGGAGCTTTTTAAAGTTGTCCAGGTTATCTTAATATGCAGCCCAATTTGAGACCCAACATCACAGGGCTCTGACTTCTGCTAAGTTTCCTGACCTCACTCTCTTTATGCTGGGCACTATGTTCTTCCTCCCCAAGAACAAACTCACTTTCCAGCTTTTCAACCTTTAACATCTGCTGTTTCCACTGCCTGGATCCTGTGAACATCTGCTTGGCTCACCCACTCTTTCACTGTACTCAGGTCCCTGATTAAATTTTCCTTCTCTGGCCCCTCCCTCCCTCCCTCCCTCCCTCCTTCCCTCCTTCCCTCCTTCCTTCTTTCTTTCTTATATATTTTTATTGATTTCAGAGAGGACAGGAGAGGGAGAGAAAGAAACATCAATGATGAGAATCACTGATAGGCTGCCTCCTGCACGCCCCACACTGGGGATTGAACCTGCAACCTGGGCATAAGGCCTGCCTAGGAATCGAACCATGACCTCCTGGTCCATAGGCCGACGCTCAACCACTGAGCCATGTTGGCCTTTTACCCCACTTTCTTTTTTCCCCCTAACAATTACCATCCATGGTATTTTTTTTTTTAATTGAGTGATTTTAGAGAGAGGAAGGGAGGGAATAAGGGAGAGAGGGGGAGGGGGGAGATGGAGAGAGAGGGAAGGGGAAAGAGAAAGAGAATTTGTTGTTCTACTTATGTATATATTCATTGGTTGATTCTTTTATGTGCCCTGACTGGGGATTGAAGCCACAACCTTGGTTTATCAGGATGACACTCTAACCAGCTGAGCTACCCAGCCAGGGCCTCATCCATGGCATTTTTAACATTATTAATGCCTGCCTCCTCCATTAGAACCAAGTCCAAAAGAACAGGGATATTTAATTGTTTTGGTCACCACTGCATCCCCAGCACCCTGCATAACATCTGGTACAAAGTATAGGCTCAAGAAATATTAGGTACACCATCTGCTGATGACTCTTAAGCCTCTGGGTTCTGCTTCATGGAGAAAGCAGCCACTCCGTTCATTTAAGAAGCAGAAGATCCGATGGTGATCAGAGCCCTGGTTCCTCTCCTCAAGCAGTTCATGTATCCCACACAGGGAGATGGCCACACCATTTGCAATCCTAGAGAGTAGAGAAGGTTCCTGGAAGTCTTGAAAACATCTCTAAAACAGAGATATGGAGATAACGGAGTGCCCTCTTCATAGACTTGAAAAGATTAAATGGCAATACACATAAAACACTTAGTATACTGCCTAGCACACAGTTTGAATATTATTCAAACTTAAGGCAATGAGTCCTCCCTCCTACTTAGGGGAGAAACCATTAGGTCTAAGAGACTCTCTACTCAGCCTGACAGAACAGAGACCTGGAAAGTAGGGGCATGGCATGGAGTACAATGGGTATGAGAATAAACTTTTAGTTCCAGACACTGAAAACCTATCTTGATCCATTTCAAATCCTGGGGCTCTTATAAAAAATGTACTGAAATTACCCACTCCTCACCAAAAACTTCTCCCACAGCCTTCCCCATCTCAAAAATGGCAACTCTACCCTTCCAGTCTCACAGGCCAAAACCCTTGGTTACCCGTGACTCCTCTCTCACACTCACATACAAGCTGTTGATTTTGTCTTTAAAATCTATTCCAAATGGTAACAATTTGTCAGCCAGGTTGATTGCTACTGCCCTGGTCCAAGTCACATCATCTCCTTGTAGATTACCACAACCAACTTCCTACTGATGTGCCTGTTTCCACTCTTGCTCCCCTAAACTCTTTTTACAGAGGGTCCTTAAAAAAAACAAGTGTCAATCAAGTCTGACACATCGGGTCCTTGCTCAGAATCTCCCCAAAGCTTCCTCTCTTATTCAGACTAAAATCCCCCTGAAGAGCTGACTTCTGACAACTTCATATCCAAACACACTGAGGGGAAGGGTTGGGAGGAATGTGTAGCCTCCATTCCTGGGAGAACCAGATCACAGGATGCCTGTGGCAATGCCAGGGTCTCAGTGGAAGATACACATCCTACCGCAGTGATGGCGAACCTATGACACGCGTGTCAGAGGTGATACTCGAACTCATTTTTTTGGTTGATTTTTCTTTGTTAAATGGCATTTAAATATATAAAATAAATATAAAAAATATAAATATTTGTTTTACTATGGTTGCAAAGATTAAAAAATTTCTATATGTGACACGGCACCAGTTAAGTTAGGGTTTTTCAAAATGCTGACACACCAAGCTCAAAAGGTTCGCCACTGTTCTAGCACCTCCCACCCCACTCATCAGCAGATCCCCAAACATGGAAGAGAAAGAGAACTTGGAAGGGGCCATGGATCCACAAACCCCCCTCACCAGGTGACCCAACCTCTCCACAGGCTGAGAGGGGGCAAAAGTGTCTGTAGCAGAAAACAGACGCTTTTGGTCCCAAGTGGGGAGACTTCCCCAACTCCAGTGGAGCAAGCTGGAGGGATGGGCGCAGGCTGACTGAGGAAGAGCTGAGATACCAGGAATAAGGGTCCTAATTGTGTTCCCCTTGAGAAAAAATATAAACATAACAATTGGAGCCAACACTATTGTATCTCAAGCACTGTGCTATTTTTATCAGCTTTACTGAACTATAATTTTCACATAACACTGTGTAAGTTTAAAGTGTACAACCTTTGATGTGATACACTTATATGCTGCAAAATGATTACCGCCCAGTGCTATTTTTTCTTAACAAGATCTTACTAAATTGTAACTGGGCGCCATTTTATTGATGAGAAAACGGAGGCACCAAGAGGTAAAACCACTTGCCCAAGGTCACACAATAAGTTAAAAAGCAGAGCCGGGATGGAAACTTTGAACTGGGGCCTTTCTGCTGTCAAAGCCAGGGCTCTCAGCATTCCCTCCTGAGGGTGGTGGGGTGGGATCATCATAATCTGGGGAAAAATCGGATAAATAAAAGCACTCCCGCCCGGTGACTGCCTCCCTCCCCGACCCCGCGAATCCTACCCTGGACTTGGAAGTTTGCGCACCGCGTACCTGAGCAGCACCAGGCCCACGCTCTCCGCTCCATCCTCAGGGACCCGCCCCCCTGGGAGGAAGAGGAGCGGGAAAGCGGGCCAGAGGGAGGCGGACAATCAAGCCGGGAGTCCTCACCGTCTCCGGCCGCTCCGAGAAGGTAGCGGGTTGGGGGCCAAGGGGACGGAGTAGCGGCGGCAACCCGGGGCCTCCTAGACTCAGCTCTCGGAGGCGACACCTCCGAACCAAGAGAGATTCCCCAAACCGAAGCCCGGAGAGCTCCGACCCCAGACGCCTGGACCCAAACTCGGGTCACGAACACCGACTGCTGCCCCGCTCCAACACCCGAGAACCTAATCAAGACCCCAATGAGACGGGTGTCAGTTCAGGACGCCCAGCCCAGGGCAGACTCTCGACACACGACCGTGACCTCCGAAGCCAGTCACACACTCCCACACCTGGACCCTAGGCTCAGAATTAACCACAGCGCGGAACCAAGACCCTCTCCCACACGACACCGAACCAGGACTCCCTCCCCGCCGCGGACCCGGGCCTCAGAACCCCTGCCTCCAGGCTAAGGCCCCGCACCCCATTCCCGCCGGCACCAGTCCCTGACCTCCGACCCCCTCCCCGCCCCGCCCCGCACCTGGCTTCATGGCGAGAGCAGAGCGGCGCGGGTCCGGTTTCTGCAGCGTCCGGAACCCCACGAGTAAGGGGCTTTCGCACGTGGAAAGGAGCGCACGCGCGCGGCGACGTACGACGTGTGACGCAATCACGTAACCCCGCCCCTTGGAGCCCCAGCCCCGCCCAGACCCTGCGCTCTGTGGGCGGGATGCCTGAGCTCAGGGCTTCGGGACCGCAGGGCGCTACCTGTGCTGGAGCAGAGACTCTGTTCCAAGCTTCCTCCTTCACTGGTTTGAGCACTCCAGTAATCAGGGCTCATCCCTAGCCTTCACGTGGGCTGTGCCTCTGCCCCTCTTCTCTAGTCCTGGGTAACTCCCTAAGGTCCCCTCTACCCCCAAAACCTTTCCCTGACCCATTTCCATCCTCAAGAACGTGGACGACTCTGGACTCCCATTAATACATTAGAAAAGCATTAACTTTGCGCCTGTCTGTACCAGACACTTTTCTAGGTGCTGGGAATACAGCGGTAAACAAAACACGCAAATCCCCACTCGATACTTTGCATATTAGCCATATATATATATATATATATATATATACATATATATATATATGTATATATATATTTGATTTTAGAGAGGCGCGGGGGTGGGGGGGGGGGGAGAGAAAGAGAAGAGAAACATCCATGTGTGAAACATCTAAGGCTGCCTCCTGCATGCCCCCTACTGGGGAACCAGCCCAAAACCTACACACGTGCTCCCACCAGAATGAACTACCACCTTTTGGTTCAGGGGAGGACGCTCAACCAACTGAACCGCACCAGCCAGGCCTAGAACTCATTTTCTAATGGGGAGAGAGACACCAAACATGTTGATTGTTAAAAGGCAATACGGGTGCTTTGGAGAAAATAACAGCAGGGAGGAGGATAGGGACCATTGAGGGAGGAGTGAAATTTCTCATGGGGTATCCAACAAGCAAAGAGCTAAAGGCAGTGAGGAGTGAGGCAAGCTCTTGCCTGGGGGAAGAGAGTTCCAGGCAAAGAGGATTGCAGGTGCATAGACCCTGAGGCAGGAAAGGGAACGAGAGTTGGAGAAACAGCAGTGTGGCTGGGGAAGAGTGGGAGGAGATGAAGGTAGAGAGGTAACAAGACATTGTGTGCAGCCTCCTGGACCATGGTGAGAACTTCGGCTTTTACTCTGGGTGGGATGGACCTATGGGAGGGTCCTGAACACAGCATAAGCATGATCTGACATGGGGGTCACTCTGGCTGCATGTAGGAAACAGAGTGTGGGAGTAGGGATAAGAACAGGAAGGCCTTGGCAGGGCTTCTGCAATGGATCAGGCAGAAGACAAGGCTAGACAAGATCAGGGTGCGGGCAGAGAAATGGCTGAAGATTGAGCAGATTCTGCATAAGTATTGAGAATTTTTGTGCTTTGTAGTGTTATAATATTAATATTTATGCTTAAATTCTTTCCACAAATCCAAAGACTGCTATTATGAGAAATTACAAATAACCTCCAGGAGAATCCACTGGTCTTTCATTGTTGTTTCACTCATACCTAGAACAGGGCCTGGCGCAGAGTGAGTGGGTGTTCAGTGGTGTTTTGAGTTCTCTGGGAAGGCTGTTCCAGAGCACAGAATCATTCCTGAAAATTTATTAACATGGAAAATCTGCTGAGTCTATTCCAGATTTCTAGGAGCGGTGTTATAATTCAAATGGCTCTGATCCAGGATAATGGTCCATACTTACGAATTTTACTGTTTGCCTTCCAATTAAACTTTTTTTTCCTTAAAGGACAAAAATACTCAGAGTACAGTGCAGATTTAAGGTTGCCAGCTCCAGTTTCTGGAATCCTGGCACTATCTCCTGGCTTGCAGGTATTTCACCTGCCAACTTGCTCCTCAGACCTGAAATTAGCACTCTCAGTGAGTAATTAGTGGGTGCCTTCTGGTCTTGTGCTGGGGACACAATGTTGACGGAAACAATCTTAGGCCCTGCCCTCCTGGAGATTCCAGTCCAGTGGGGGAGACAGGCTGGTCCCCAGACAGTATCAGCCCAGAGTGGTCAGGACTGGAATGGGGAAGATACAGGCAGAATGGTTAAGGCTGGGATGAGGGAGGCACCGAGGGCTTTTCCAAATACCTCTCCATATCCTTAACTTCCTTTGCCTTCCTTCTCTAAACACATCCTAGCTCTCTCCTGAAGACATGTTTTTCATGCAGCCCTTCTAAGCCGGGGCTGTTTTTCTCCTCCTCAACTCTCATGCCCAACGGGCCTTAGATGGGATAAGATCCTCCTTGCTCCTCATTGCCAGTTCTAAACCATTCACTCTCTCTCTTCTCTAAGTCCCTAACTTTGAAGCTTATACATACTATAGCACCTTTTCCCATCCTTTTTGCCTGCTCTATCACCTCCCAAGTCACGTCATTATTTTAACTCCAGGCTCACTGCCACTCAAGCTGCTCCTATTATAATTCTTGGTGATTTCTAAATATCCTGGACTATTCTGGCCTCTTGGTGCCTTGACTTCCTCTCCTCTAGAGGTCTTGTCATGTACCCAACCCTCCTTCTCACAGTCACACCTGGACTTTGTGTGGGGGACTCAGTGGTGACTGTGGCAGCCCAGAGGTCCCAACCAGGTTGGGGAGAAAGACCCATTCCCAGACAATGATAGCGCCCAAACAGCAGCCCCTATGGAATTTTAATTACATGTATCTCGCTGTCTGCCCATCACTCCTGTCTCTCCAGCTAACTCCCTCTAGAGCTATTGCTCCAACAATCACAGCCCCAACAATTCATTAGGCTGACCACCTTTTCCCCGGCCCTCACCCCCTCATGACCACACGACCCAGCCTGGCTCCCACCCATCATCATCACCACTCCTTTGCTCACACAACATATTCTTTTCTAACTTTGTCTTTTTTACCTTCTGCACCTGCACCCTGGCAGCTGAATGTGGATGGAGAAAAACACACCCACTCTGACTGGTCTCACATTGTGTTTGTTCATGACCACAAACCCAAGTAAGCCCTAATGCTGCCCAGCCTTTCTGGCACATGTCCCTAACCCATTCATTTTCCCATATTATTTCCCCCCTATTAGTTGTATTGGTAACCTGTGTTAATTTTTAAGCACTTTATTACGATACAATTTACATGTCATAAAACCCACCTTTCAAAAGTACAGTTCAGTGAATTTTAATGAATTTATACAGTTGTGCAACCATCACCACAATTCCATTTCGGGACACTCCCATTTCGTACAAATGGAATCATATAATATGTAGCATCATGTGTCCAGTTTTTGTCATTTTTATGTTCCATGTTGTTAAGTGTATTAGTAGGTCATTCCTTTTTATTGCTGAGAATTCCATTGTATGGATCTATCACATTTTGTTTATCTGTTCACCTGTTGATGGGCATTCGAGTTGTTTCGAGTTTGGGGGTTATTGTGAACAATGCTGCTATGAACATTCGTGTATACAAATATATGTGTGGACATAAGCTTTGATGTTTCTTGAAAAGAGTCCCAGGAATCAATTGGCTGAGTCCCCGAGGTAAGAGTATGTTCACCTTTTAAAGAAACTGACACACTGTTTTCCAAAGTGGTTGGACCTATTTTCTTGAAAGATTATTTTACACTTTATCCTCTTTCAAAAACCTTCTCCTGCCCTGGCTGGGTGGCTTAGTTGGAACATTGTCCTGTACACCAAAAAGGTGAACATACTCTCAGTCAGGGTACATACCTAGCTTGCAAGTTTGATCCCCAGTCGGGCGCGTATGGGAGGTAACTGATAGATGTTTCTTTCTCTAAAAAAAAAAAAGTAAAACAAAACAATACAAAACATATCCTCATATAAGGATTAAAACAAAACAAAATACCTTGGCCCAGCCAGTATGGCTAAGTGGTTGAGCATCAATCCATGCACCAAGAGGTTGCTGGTTCAATTCCGGGTCAGGGCACGTGCCCTGGTTGCGGGCTTGATCCCCAGTAGTGGGTGTGCAGGAAGCAGCCGATCAATGATTCTTTCTCATCATTGATATTTCTACCTCTCCCTCTCCCTCCCCCCCCTAAAAAAACTACAGGAAACAATAAAAACATACATTTTTTATTTTTTTAAAATATATTTTATTGATTTTTTACAGAGGAAGGGGGAGGGATAGAGAGTCAGAAACATCCATGTGAGAGAAATATCGATCAGCTGCCTCCTGCACAGTCCCTACTGGGGATGTGCCCGCAACCAAGGTACATGCCCTTGACCGGAATCGAACCTGGGACCCTTGAGTCCGCAGGCTGCTGCTCTATCCACTGAGCCAAACCGGTTAGGGCAAAAACATACATTTTTTAAAAGCAACCTTCCCCTCCTCTGTTACTCCTTATCTGATGACCCTGCTTCCTACTTGAATGAGAAGGTAGAAGCAATCACAAGAGAACTTCAATATCCTCCTATATGCATTTCTACCAGCCAACTGCACCTATTAGCTCATATGCTGTAAAAGAAAATTCTTTCTGTCTTCATACTTTTCACTATGACACCAAATATGTGAGTTTTCCACACCAAGCAATTCTCCGAGTCTCCTCAGACTCCAGCTGGTGTCCTACAATTCAGTTCAATCCAGACACTACCTACCCGGAACGAGCATTAGTTCTTACAGTTCGAAGGCTCAGTCCCTTAAGACTGCCCCCACTTCAGACACGAGTGGCAAGTCCAAGTCACCCGTACTTCTGACCAGCTGGTTGTAAATCAGTTTTCACAACCCTCTCCTCTGTTTGGTAATTTGCTAGAACAGTTAATAAGACTCAGGAAAATGATTTACATGCTTTTACTGGTTTCTTATAAATGATACAACTCAGGAACAGCTAAATGAAGGAGATGCACAGGGCAGGGTGTGGAGGAAGCAGCGTGGAGCTTCCATGCCTTTTCCAGGAGTGTCACCCTTCAAGCACCTCAATGTGGTCACCACCCTAGAAACTCTCCAAAGCTCATTTTTATGGAGGTTTTGGTTACATAGGAACAATTGGTTCAATCACTGACCATTAGTGATTAACTCACCCTCCAGTCTCTCTCCCTTTCCCAGATGTGGCAGGTGATGAAAGTTTCAGCCCTCTAATCAGGATTGGTCTTTCTGGAGAATTTTTCAGCCTAACACAAGACATCTCAAATTGAACACATAGTAGATGTTCAAAGATATTTACTGAATGAAGAACGGCCATAGCAGAGTCCTAAGGGTTAGTCTTACGTACACATTTCAGTGAAAAACTAAATGAGGACCAAGTATTCAAAACTCTTCAGAGGCTATTATGACTGGGACCTTCACGACCTGATTAATTAAAAATATTTTACTGCCCTGGCTGCTTTGGCTCAGTGGATGGAATGTTGCTGGGGTCCAATCCCAGCAGGTCCAGGGCTCCCCAAAGGTGTGGACGGAGTCGGCGAAGAAGGAATGACACGAAGACAGCCTTCAGTTGATCAGCAGCCTAGTCAGGACCTCTAGCCAGGATCTCCAGCCAAAGTTCTGGTCGGGATCTCCAGCCAAGTTCTGGTTAGGATCTGATGTGGATCTGATGAGGATCTGATGTTTATTGTCTTGTTACATCCGTATTTATACCAGCCGATTTTAATCCTGTCAATTTCTATTACAAAGGTTAGGGCGTTTCTTATCTCCATTCCAGGGAGTAAAGATTATGTAGCTTAACTACCCACCTGGCACTTAATTAAGGGGTTGTATCCCCTCCCTAACCTCAGGGAAAGATCCCCACCTGGGGAAACAACCTTTCTCGGAGAGGTGACCTTGGTTAAAACACATGGTGCTAAGGAGAGCAAACATATTAAGAACAATATGCCATATACGCCAGATCCCTTGAAACATATGCTGTGCAGATGTTTCTTCCCTGCAGCGACTGTGTCAAGCAGCAAGGATGTACCGGCTCCCGGCAGAGTGTCAGCCTGTGGACTGAAGGGTCTGGGTTTGATTCCAGTCAAGGGCACATGCCCAGGTTGTGGGCTTGATCCCCAGTAGGGGTCATGCAGAAGGCAGCCAAACAGTGATTCTCTCTCATCGTTGATGCTTCTATTTCTCCCTCTCCCTTCTTCTCTGAAATCAATTATATATATATATATATACACACACACACACACACACACACACACACACACACACACACTAGAGGCCTGGTCCATGATATCCATGTACTGGGCTTGGGCGGGGGGGCGGGGGGGGTGGCGTGGCGTGCAGGGAAGGGCGGGGGATGTTCCTCAGCCTGGCCTGCACCCTCTCGCAATTCAGGATCCCTCTCATAGTCCGGGACCCCTGGCTCCTTACCGCCCGCCTGCTTGGTGCTCCTTAGCACTTCAGCAGAGGCAGGAGAGGCTCCTGCCACCGCTGTGCTGGCCAGCCATGAGCCAGGCTTCTGGCTGAGCGGTGCTCCCCCTGTGGGAGTGCACTGACCACCAGGGGGCAGCTCCTGCATTGAGCATCTGCCTCTTGGTGATCAATGCGCATCATAGTGACCGTTCAGTCAATTTGCATATTAGGGTTTTATGATATTTTAGCTCCACCAGCATGGCTCAGTGATTGATCTATGAACCAGAAGGTCATGGTTTGATTCCGGGTCAGGGCATATACCAGGGTTGCAGGCTCAATCCCCAGTGGGGGGCGTGCAGGAGACAGCTGATCAATGATTCTCTCTCATCATTGATGTTTCTATCTCTCTTTCCCTCTCCCTTCCTCTATGAAATCAACAAAAATATTTTAAAAAATATTTTAAACAAAATTTTAAATCCTACACAAAAGTAGAGAATATAAGAAACCTCCACTTACATATCACACAACCCCAACAACTATCAGCACTTTGTCAGCCTTATCTATTGCATCATCTTTTTTATTTTTGGCTAGAGTATTTTAAAGCAAATCCCAATATGATGCCTGTTTATCCCCATATACTTAACTATGCATCTCTTTAAAAAAACACATTTTCTTACATTATCACACTTAACAAAATTAACAAGAAATTCTTTTTTTTAAAAGAAATTCTTTTAATAATCGGGTAACGTCTACATTCCTATTTCCTCAATGGTCTAAAATATGATTTTAAAGAATTGCTGCTTGTTCAAATCAGGTTCCTAACTACCCATCATTTGCATTCTCTCTCTCTCTCTCTCTCTCTCTCTCTCTCTCTCTCCATTTCTTTGGCCAAGAATCTTCAGAGATTATAATTGAGATTAAAATTTATTGATTTTAAAACTTTGTTTGAGGTACTACATGCTTACAGAAAGATGCATGTAACTGTGCAACTTTAAGAGTCATTGCAAAGGAAACAACTCACATAACGATCTCCCTGGTCAACAAATAGGACATTACCGGCACTCCAGCCCCTTGTTCCTTCCCTTAGGTCTCTTTTATTATGTACACTGTTCTAACTTTGCTTTCTTCACCTCACAATACATCTTGGAGATAATGCCAGAACAGTGTTTAGAGATCTTTTATGGTTTTCATTTATCTGCATAGTTGTCCTACGATGGACATCTGAGTTGTTTCAGTCTTTTTCCGTTATAAAGAGCAATGCAATGAACAACCTCTGGCTTACATCCTTTTATTGCCATTGTACTTTTGGGTTTGATTCCTAGTGGTAAGAGTGCTGGGTCAAGAGAAAAATGCATTTGTCATTTTGCTAGATACTGCCACATTTTGCTGCATTATTTCTATTGGTAACATGATAGTATTCTTTTCCTCATTGTTTCTCAGTAAATATAATATTGAGTTTTTGTATTTTTTCCTGAGAGGTGAGAGGTGGTGTCTTTGGGTCATTTAATTTGCATTTCTCTTACTATGGACAGAAACAAGCATTTTTTATCTTTAAGGAGCATTTGTATTTCTTTTTCTATGAACTGTTCAGATCTTTGCCCACTTTTCTATTGGATTGCTGCTTATTCTTCTTTATTTTTAGGACCTCTTAATTTTTTTTTCTTGAGAGGAAATTGAATCTAGGTGAGACTCAACAGCAAGAGTCAGTGGAAAGGACTGGCATTGGTGACACACTAAATCCAGGCTCCATCATTATCAACTGTTTGCCCTGGGGCAAGTTATTTAACCTCACTAAGCCTATTTCTTTATATCTGCACTCATTTTGCAGGATTATTGTGAAGCTCAGAATAACCTGACATATTAAATGCATTCAACATAATTAGGTTTCTTTTTCTGTCACTTGCTTGTTCATATACTCAACCACTGTCTTTTTCTTATTAATTTGCATATTGTAGATATTAATCCTTTATTAGGTATGTTGTAAATCTTTCCTCCAAGTGCACCAGGTAGTGACAGTGGGCATGATAAGAAAGGCAGGCAACCCTAGCTGGTTTGGCTCAGTGGCTAGAGCATGGCCTGCAGACTGAAGTGTCCCAGGTTCGATTATAGTCAAGGGCACATGCCCAGGTGGTGGGCTTGATCCCCAGTAGGGGGCGTTCAGGGGGCAGCTAATCAATGATTCTCTTTCATTGACGTTTCTCACTCTCTCCCTCTCCCTTCCTCTCTGAAATCAATAAAAATATATTAAAAAAACAAACAAAAGAAAGGCAGGCAGATTTCAGGTATGTTTTGATATAATCCAAGAAGATATGTTGATGAACTGAGTGGAGGGCAAAGGGAAGGGAGAAAACCAGAATAAGTTCCCATTTTCTGGCTGCCAGACTGAGTTGTGCTACTCACTGAGGTGGGGAAGGTTATCCATGGGAAAGGTGGGGACACGTTTGGGAAGGAAGAGAGACTTCAATTTTTTCCTTGTGGATTGGGTAAACACATTAAATCCTCATTCAAACTCTGGATGATAAATACTACTTTAAATATAATGCTATTGACTGACAGTTTCTGTCCCCTCAAAATTCTTTTTTTTTTTAAATTTAGTTACATATTTTCATAAAGGTTAAAACAAAAAACATTGAATAAAAATAGCTCTGTTTATAACTTACCAAATTATATTCCAAATGAATAACAAATCACATTGAAGGGGGAAAAGTACTAACTCAAGTAACTTTTTAACACAGAACTTTGATATATACCCTTAGTCTAAAGATGAAAAGAATTACAAACAAATACAGAACTCTACCTAACAGGCTTGTTTTTTTACAGTGGCATGGATTAGCAGTTCTGAAATAGTCTCTGTATATTGGAGGATTGAGTAAAAGATGAAATATGTTGAGAGCCAGGTTTCTCACTGTTGTAGGAGATACAGATATGAAATTGGGAGGACCCTCCATCTTACCCTGGGTCCTCCATTTTTGGGCAGCCATGTGCTCGGCAAGGCTTCTTCCCGGAAGCCCAAGCCTCTGCTAGCCACACCCAGGATTTCTTTAAACTAACCAATGACAATCAAGGGAAGTGCGCGCCATAGATATGACCACATCCTGTGTAACGAGACACCGACTTGCGCCTGGCCAATCGGCAGGGCCCACAGTCCCCTCTCCTCCCCTTACTCCCCACCCCCCTATAAAACTCCTCTTCCCACCGGGCTAGCCCTCTCTCTGCCACTTGCTGCTGTGCCAGTAAGGAGGGTAGGGGAGCCAAGCCCGGGTTGGAATAAAAGACTCTTTGCTTTTGCATCGGACACGGCTGGCTCCCTGGTGTGGTCTATTGGGGATCTTGAAATCTGGGCATAACAGTTGGAACCTAATCCCCAATGAGATGGTATTTGGAAATGAGGCCTTTGGGAGAGGATTAGGGCATTATGTTAGGGGCAAAAATAGAATATTGGGGACTAGCTATGGTTATGGGAAATATTAATCATGCTCTGTTAACCATAATTGCCTTGTGTTGGTTCAAGAAAGGACATTCTGACCTGGCTGGGAGTTGTATGCCCCCAGGACCTGGGAGCCAGTCTTGGACCTGGGAATCAACCTTGAAACCATTCCATTCAAGAACTGCCTATTATCATGGAAAGATTAACAACCTTGTTGCCCAAACAATGGAGCCCTCCCCCCCAGCCTCCTACTTCCTCATGCCTGTAATCCCTACTTCCCCATGTAATCTTTGTCTTACCTTATATACACAGCTGGCTTATGGGGGGCTGCAGAGCAGATTTTTGTGGATGACCTGCTGCTCTCCCATACTGCCGGCAGTATTGGAATAAATGCTCATATGTGATTCAACCCTGTCTCTGCTTAATAGGCTCAAGTAGTGACAGGCAGTACGGACCCACTGATTGTCCGGTTACATATTCTGGCAACCACCAAGGAGAGACTCCTCTTGGGTGAGTCCGAGGGATCCCGCTTGCTGCCTGGATTGGGGATTCCTGGTGCTGAAGCCTGGATTCTTTACTTGCAGTGCTGCCAGGAACTTTCCTGTTTTGAGTTCCAGCTGCAACCTCAGCAATCCCTGTCATCTCACCTGACACCTAAGTTGAATCAAGTGTTTTTGTAGGAGGAATTAAGCATGTTTATATGGTACGAGAAGCACTTGCTGCCTCTCATCTGGGCTTCCTTGTAAGGAGGTATGTACTGTGTATGGCAGTACTGTGTATGGCACGGGAGGCATTTTACTGCCTCTTGTCTGGGTGAGCCTGATCAGCTCTGGGTGGCAAGGGACCTCCAGTGGTCCTTGCTCTGCTTTGGTCTGTTTTAAACGCAGGGCATTTTGAGATTTCTGTGGCTGGACAGAGAAGGGGCATGGTGTGAAATTCTTGTCTGTAGGTTGTGTGCACCTGTAAATATTGTACATAGAGTGGCTCTGTTGATTGTTGTTTTGTGTCTGTTGTTTGCTTTAATTTGTTTAAAGATGGGGCACATCCCACTTTGTTAGGGACCCCATCTACTTGTGGCAGGCTGGACCCGTGGCAGGGATTACAGGAACTTCCCAGCAGCTGCCGAGAATTCTTAGTCTTGGAGACCCTTCCTGCTTTCCCTCTCAAAGCATCAGCTGCTGAAAACTAGTAGCTAGTGAACGTTCTTGTTGGTCTGTGATGTAACTGGTGACTGATGTTCTTTGGTTGCTTCCTTATCTTTGGGGGACTTAGTTTTTAGTTTGCTCTTCATCATTTTATGAACATAAGGAATCCTCCATTTGCTGTGCTGGGTTAGTGTAAGATATGATTCTAAGGCTAAGGTAGAGTCCACCCTTTTGAGAGTACTCATTTATTTACTGTAGGGCTTTTGTTTCTGTTTTTAAGATCTCTTCTTATATATAAGATTTCATATTGTTAGTCTACTCAGAAAGAAAAAATATGGGAAATAAACTCTTCTAAACCCCCTGAGTCCTTTTCTTAGGAGGAACAGACCTGCAGAAGTGCCCTCCAGCAGGTCGCAGAAATAGCAGCAGGGGCCACTCCAATTTTGCAAAGAAAAATAAAATAGTACTTTCACATTAAAGCCACTAGAGTCCGGTGAGTTATCCCTGTTACAAAAATTGCCAAGAAAATGCCTTGGGTAACAATAATTGGCTTTAAAATCTCAAAGTTGTAAAGGCAAAATAAATATAACTAAAATGGAGGGAATATGATAAAGCTTTTCCAGTGATAATTATATGTGCCTAAACATAGTTTTCCAAAGTCTTTGGTAACTTAAAACTTTGGAAGAGTTTGCTAGGTTAAATAATAAAAATTATTAAATATCTAGGTTTTTTTTTGAAGTAACAGGATACTGAAATATTAATTTGAGTTTGCCTTGTATGGAAAGTCTACAGGATAGATTTGAATCTGTTAATGAATAAGTCTTGTATTTTATTTGAAATCTCTTAAAATGTGAATGTATTGCTAATCCGAGGAATGTTAACTACTTATATGTCATCTAAAAATAAAGGTTCCTAAAGGTTAAGAATTCTAACTAATTGGAAAGAAATTATGGTTTTGATGTAATAGAAGGCATGAGGCATGGAGATGCATTTGGAAGGGAAAAAATGATACTAAAGCTGGTTATTTCTGAAAGTTGTAAGGTTTGTGAAGAAAGGTTTGCGAAAGTTGTAGAAAGTTTGTGAAAGCTGTAGAATGTTTGCGAAGAGAAATGTTGAAAGGAAGTTGTATAAAAGACACAGGCCAGTAAGCCAACAGTAGAATAGGGAAATTGAGATGGTTAAACAGCAATTTGGAGCCATCTAGTAAATCCTATCTGCCCTAAACCAAGGACACTTAAGAGTAAATGATTTGAATTTTGCCTCCCTAACCAGAGGGTAAATAGCTTATATCAACATACTCAGGGAGACAGATAGAAGAAATCCAATTAGTGTCATCTGCTGACTACACCCAAGGACAAATGAAGTTAGAGAATAAACCTCATGTGGGTGAGTCCTTTTCTAGTCTTAAAAGGGAAAAGGTCTTTCCTGTTTTTGCCCAGGAAGTAAAGTTATTGAAATGGTTATATGTTATATTAATCAGGTACTTGATTATTATTTTTTTTTTAAAGAGCCATTGTAATCATAGGAACTGAAAGTTGCTAGCCTATGTTTGTGTTTAATACCCTTTTGTCACCTTGAATTCCTAATAATAATGATATCTGCTCTTTGGTATAGTAAGTTTGACAACCTTCCCAGGGTTTAAATTTTAAAATACTTTTTCTTGACCTAAATTGGCTTTAGTCATTCCAATAGACACTGGAATGCCTCAAGGATTTGTTTTCTCTCTCATGAAGGAAAATTTTCTACTTACAGATACATTGGAAACTTTGTCAACTAAAGAAACAACTATATTCTATTTATATATGCATATTAAATAGATTCTGATATGCTTTCATTTATAACTAATAGTTAGTTATAATATTGTGGATTATATTTTGTAGAAAGGACAATATCCCATTATAATCAAGTTCATAACTGTGTCATTTTAAATTTCTTCTTGTCATTTAGAGACAGTCACTGTTCTGTTATGATGCATCTGGAAAAATATACATCTTCTGAGGGATCCATGGAAGGGACTGATATTTTCAGATCATACCCTTCGAACTGGATGCAAATTATTAGAACTCTATAAAGTATCTGGATTTATAGAAATACTGGCAGGAAAAATGAGAAGAAACAAAAATTTGATTATGGGGCTGAATAAACCAAAACTAATTATATAGGTTTTGTAAGTTTTGCTGAAAGTACTGCTGATTCTTAAACTTTTTTTGTTTTTCAGATATAAGGAAGCATCTTTCTTTTTTTAAAAAACATATTTTTGTTGATTTCAGAGAGGAAGGGAGAGGGAGGAAGAGATAGAAACATCAATGATGAGAGAGAATAATTGATTGGCTGCCTCCTGCATGCCCCCTCCTGCATGGGGATTGAGCCCCAAACCTGGGCATGTACCCTTGACCAGAGCCGAACCCGGGACCCTTCCGTCCACAGGCTGATGCTCCATCCACTTAGCCAAACAAGCTAGGGCAGGATGAGACTTTTTCATCTAAAACTAACCTCATAGATATGAGATGATAGAAATAGCAGTGAGGAAATGTTAGGGGCAAAAATAGAATACTGGGGACTAGCTATGGTTGTGGGAAATATTAATCATGCTCTGTTGACCATGATTGCCTTGTGTGGTTAAAGAAAGGACATTCTGACCTGGCTGGGAGTTGTATGCCTCCAGGACCTGGGAGCCAGCTTTGGACCTGGGAATCAACCTTGAAACCATTCCATTCAAGAACTGCCTATTGCCTGGCTGGCATGGCTCGGTGGTTGAGCTTCGACCTATGAACCCAGGAGGTCATGGTTTGATTCCCGGTCACGGCACATGCCCGGATTGCGGGCACATACAGGAGGCAGCCAATCAATGATTCTTTCTCATCATTGATGTTTCTCTCCCTTTCCCTTCCTCTCTGAAATCAATAAAAATATTAAAAAAGAACTGCCTATTATCATTGAAAGATTAACAACCTTGTTGCCCAAACAATGGAGTCCCACCCCAGCCTCCTACTTACCCCTGCCTGTAATCCCTAGTTCCCCATGTAATCCTTAAGCAGCTGGCTTATGGGGGCTGCAAAGCAGATTTTTGTGGATGACCTGCTGCTCTCCCATACTGCCGCCAGTATTGGAATAAACACTCACATGATTCAACCCTGTCTCTGCTTAATTGGCTCAAGTAGTGACAGGCAACACGGACCCATTGATTGTCCAGTTACAATTTGGGTGGCACCTTTATGAATGACATTAGTGCCTTTATAAGAGGCCCCAGATAATTCCCTTGTCCTCCTGCCATGTGAGCACACACAAGAAGACAGCCATCTATGAACCAGGAAGCAGGCTTTCACCAGAACTGAATCTGCTGGTGCCTTGATCTTGGACTTTTCAGCCTCCAGAGCCTGAAATAAATTTGTTTATAACCCCCCTCCCCTATTATATGGTATTTTGTTACAGCAGCCTGAATGGACTAAGACACATGAGGAAACTAAGTGACAGAGACATTAACTTGCTAGGGTTAGAAATGATAAAGCTGCCAGGCTGGCAACCAAGTGGTCATGGTTTGATTCCTGGTCAGGGCACATGCCCGAGTTGCAAGGCTTGATCCCCATTGTGGGGTGTGCAGGAGGCAGCCTATCAATGATTCTCATCATTGATGTTTCTCTCTCTCCCTCTCTGAAATCAGTAAAAATATATTTAAAAAAAAAAAGAAATGGTAAAGCTAGACCTATTCCATTTTCTACTCCTGCCCTCCATCCAATCATTCATCTTTTTATCCACCCATTCTTCTAATACATTTCCCCATCTCCTCATCCCCTCATCCATCCCGCTCCCAATCCACCCACCTATGTCGCCACCCATCCATCCATCCATCCATCCATCCTTTCACCCACCAATAAATATTCATCATGTGCCAGATTCCCCAAGCATCTGACCCTACTATGCAGGCAGGAAGTCAGGAATAAAACACATGGGTGCCCATCCAGTGTGGCTCAGTGGTTGAGCATCTACTTATGAACCAGGAGGTCATGGTTCGATGCCCAGTCAGGGCACATGCCTGGGTTGTGGGCTCTATCCCCAATGGGGGGTGTGCAGGAGGAAGCTGACTGATGATTCTATCATTGATATTTCTATCTCTCTCACCCTCCCTTCCTCCCTGAAATCAATAAAATATATATGTATATATTTAAAAAGACACATGGGCATGCAGCTTAGCTTAAGATATTTATTCAATGCTCTCACAATCAGCCTCAGCGGCTCAGCAGAGGGAGAAAGCAGGGAAGGAAGACACAGTGATACAGTGCATCCTTGAATTATTGCAGCCTCCAGATGGATCAGGTCCTGAAGTCCTCATTTCCAGTGGATAACTGGTCAGTCATGACTGCAAGAGACAGACACTTAGCACTTGCTCTTACAGACTGAGCACCCGCCCAACTGCTTCCTTCCCATGAGGATCGAGGTGCCCTGGCCCCAAGTAAACTGGCTTCCATGCTACATCCTCACCATGGGGAGAAGTCCGGCGCTCTCCAGTGCTCCACTGTTGTATTTCCCTGGGAGTTATGCCCATCATTGGTCTGGTCCCCGTCAAAGTTTCCACAGGCACCACACAGCATCCCAGCATGGTCACTGCTGACCATCACAGTCAGCTGCCCATTGGTGCCCAGCTGTACCCGGACCCCTGCCTTCTGCTGGACTAGCATGGAGCCATCCGGATTCCGATTCACAGACACAGATGTTAACACTTCAGCTGGGAGATCTACTCGGACTCGGAGACCATTCACCTGTGTTTTTTTTTTTTGCGGGGAGGGGAAGGGGGGAGACACAGACGTTAGGCTAGAGCCACAGAAGAGCTGGGATGTTACCAGGACGAAGACCCCAAGCAAGATAACAAGTTCAAGGAGCAAAAGCAGAGAAGCAGATGCTGAAACAGATGAAGACCTGAAAGGATGGAGAGATGGATACATAATTTAGTTGGAGATTTGGATGGACGGAGAGAAGATTAGAGAGAGGATGAATGCAGAGATGGATCAACAGATCAATAAGCATATATACAAGGGGTTACTTTGTACCAGATAGACGAACAATCAATCAAACCCCAGTGTCATCCTGTGTACATAGTTCTAGTTTTCAAAATAAAAGAACCCTTGAGCATGTCCTGTAAGTTAGTGGTTCCCTAACAAAAGTAACTTCACCCCTTATTTGTTTCAATGCTGATGTCTGAAGCCAAGTAATACCCTAGCAAGCATAATGATCACATGAGAAAATTACTGTTTATCTATCATAGGCTGTAGACTCAGTTAACCTGGTAATCTTATGAGTTTTTTCCTTTATATAACTGTTGTCTCTTTTCATTGATGAATTAATCCTTCTAAAGTTAGACTCCCTAGAGAACTTTTTTGAAAGAAAGTTCTTTTTTTCTAAATGTTTTAGTATCTTGAGCCTTACTCTGCCAGATGATTGAAGAGAGATGTAGACAGATAGAAAAGATAGGTAGATGGATCTGAAAAGATGGATAGATGAATGGATGGATGCATGGATGGAGGAATAGACAGGTGGAAGGAAGGAAGGAAGGAAGGAAGGAAGGAAGGAAGGAAGGAAGGAAGGAAGGAAGGAGGAAGGAATAGGAGGAAGGAAGGGAAGAAGAGAGAGAGAGTTGAAAAATGGAAAGAGGTGGGAGAAGAGATGGCTAGAAGGAGGGAGAGAAGAAGAAGGGATGGATGCAGCGAAGGAGAGCTGGAGAGGTGAATGGAAAGTTTAACCCGGCTGCAAGCTTTAAAAGTATAAGGACTGGGTCTGAGTCATCTGTGTTACCCAGCACATGGACTGATGCAGAGGGAACAGGGCTGAATGTAGTCAGAAAACCAAACTTTTCCTGGGCACCCCCTAGGTTCCAGGCCCTGATGTGGGTACTGGCGACAAAGTAATGACCAAGATGGACAGGACTCCTGCCCATCTAAGGATCATATCTAGTGATGAAGGAAGGCAGCAAACACAAACAAAGAAATAATGGATAACTTCAGATAGTGATAAGAGCCTTGAAGGGAATAAAAGAGAGTAATAGCATTGAGATTGGGATGAAGAGTGAGAGTGTCTGCAGGTGTTCAGGAGAGATCTCCCTGTAGGAGCAATGCTGGAACTCAGACCTGAAGGACGAGCAGGAGCCAACTCTTAGAGTCTCTGGGAGAAGAGCACTGCTGCAATGGGAACAGCAAATGAGAAGGCCTGAGGTGGGAACAAGCTTGGCTTCTATACAAATAGCATACAGGCCAGTTTGGCCTGTTAGTAGCATAATGAGGCAGGGAATGAGGCTGGAGGGGCCAGAAGGAGTTGTTCTCTCAAGGACTTGTAGGGATGGAAGGGAGGTGGCTTGAGTTTGGAACGCTGTTCTGGGAAAGCCACTGCAGAGTTCTAAAGAGCAGAATGACCTGGTCCATTTTATAATTTTAGAATGGATCTATTGGCTGTGTAGAGAATCATTTCTTGAAAGAGGAGGTGTCCGTTAACCTGAATTATGAAACAAGCAGATGGCCAGAGAAAAGGACTGATTGGTCCAGAGTACACTAACGAGAGAACTCCTGCCTGGCCAGCATGGCTCCGTGGTTGAGTGTCAACATATGAACCAGGGGGTCACGGTTTGATTCTTGGTCAGGGCACATGCCTAGGTTGCGGGCTCTAACCCTTGGTTGCAGGAAGCAGCCAATCAATGATTCTCTTTCATCATTGATGTTTCTATCTCTCTCTCCCTCTCCCTTGCTCCCTGAAATCAATAAAAATATATTTAGTCCTAGCCAGTTTAGCTCAGTGGATAGAGTGTCAGCCTGCAGACCGAAGGGTCCCGGGTTCGATTCCGGTCAAGGACACATACCTCAGTTGCAGGTTCCTCTCCGGCCCGGGCCCTGGTCAGGACTCTTGCAGCAGGCAACCAATTAATGTGTTTCTCTCACATCGATATACCTCTCTTCCACTCTCTCTAAAAATCATTGGAAAAATATCCTCAGTTGAGGAGTAAATAAATAAACACATTATATATATATATATTTTAAAGAGAGAACTCCAGCCCCCCTACTTCCACCAGGGCTGAGTCTCGGACCATCGCCGTGCTTTGGTGGAAGGATGTAAACCATCCACTGGATGGTGTGTGGAGCCTGGGCTTTATCTCCCGACTGGACCTAGAAGACACCACTGGATATCTCTGCAATCAATAAACAGGTCGTGGAAATAGAGATGTGCTCATCTGGGAACGTTAGTGCAACCTGACATCTATGCTTGGGTCATGGGCTCTATCATATATGAACTATAAATGAGGAGACTATGAGTCAGCATTAGTCCTGTTAAGCCAAACAGATTCTCTCTTTCAGAAATCTGGAATTGGGGTGATGAGAACCATGGGTTTAGCAAATAAAAGGCAGTTGTAGGTGACAGGAAGGCAAGGGGCAGAATGGAGGGGGCACGTGGGGCTGGAACGGACTCTTGATGCAAACAATGGGCCTGGGGGGTCCCTAAGAGAAAGCAGAAGGATCAAGTGGCCTGTGATTGACAGTGTCAGTGGAAATTCCCACTGAGCACTGTAGTTGGAATCCATCTTGGTTCCCTGTATCTACACACTTACCACCAGCGCCCTGTTCCCATCAAAGTGGTTAAGAGCATGGGTGCTGGTGGGTTCAAGCCTGGGTCTCCTAGGCATTCTCTGAGTGACTTGAGTAAATGACTTTACCTTTTTGGGCTTTAGTTTCCCTCATTATACATGAAAGTATAAATGAGGATAATAATAGTTCCTGTGTCTGGGGATATTGTAAGGAGTCACAGAAAATGAAGATGATTTGGAAAACAGCAAGTCTAAAAGATGAAGGTACACATCCAGACAATTCTGCCAGAGCACCTGGATCCAGCCTCTCCTGAGGCTCTCTCCCTGGATGTTCTAATTATGCGGGCCAATGAATTCACTTTGCTCAAGGAAATTTGAATTTGGTTTTCTGTCATTTGCAACCAAGAGTCAAAACTAACATCAAAACTAGTAAATGGCCCTGGCCAGGTAGCTCAGTTGGTTAGACCAAATCCAGAGACCAAACTGTAGAGATCTAGATAAAGAAAACAGATAGCAAGATAGACAGGCAGCCAGGAATGGAGGGACACCGCAACAGGAAGACAAAGCCCAAGGGAGACATGCCCTCGTGCCAAGGCTTACCCACACGCCCTTGTTTGGGGTCACAGTCACCAGCCCATCCTGGAAGAAGATGTGAACCTGACCCACGGCTTCAACTTTGTCATGGCAAGAGTGGACATCAGCGAGCACACGGAACCAGGGGATGGTCTTCTGTATTCCTGGGCAGCGGGAGGAGAGCTCGTAGATGCCAGGGGTTCTGACAGTACTGTGGGCTCCATCAAAGGTGGTGAGATTGGTGCCCATAAAGAGGGAACAGAGACCAGGGGGGACCCAGCAGTCCCGGGACCCAGCTTCGACCTCGCATACGCGACCCAGAGGGCAGCCAGCTGCCTGGCATGTCAGGCCAGTGCTTGAGGAACAGGAACAGCGCTCACTGCAGTCTGAGCTCAGCAGGGAGGAGTTCACCTGTGCACAGAGAGGGGCCAGGTTACCGCGGTGTGGTCGATTGCAGCAATGACCACAATCCTTCGACCTTCTGAACGTATGAGATCACTTCGCAACAACTCCATTAAGAAATGTAGTTTATTTCCCCTTCCCCACGGAGCCAGGTTGGCTTTAAGACTATGCTTTGGTTTTCACAATGCAGCAGAAACAGTGCTGTGTCAGTTTCAAGCCAAGACCTCAAGACATTACAGCTTCTCCCCCACTCTCCTTGCCGGCCACCATGAAAACAAGCCTGGGTCTGCCAGAGGACAAGAGACCCTGTGCAAGAGAGACAACAATCCCCACTGACGACACTCAACTAGCTCCAAGCTAACTCACCGGGGGACTAGAGTTACATGAGTGAGCCTAGAGGACAACAGAAGAACCATCCAGGTGAGCATAGCCCAAATTGCAGGGTTGCAGAAATGTGAACTAAATAAATAGCTATTTTAAGCCACTAAGTTCTGGGGTAGTTTGTAACCAGCAAAAGCTAACAGACACAGGTAGGGGTGAGCAGGAAACATCTCAGAGTCCTGGCACCCAGAGTCCAGAACATAGGGCCCTGGAAATCCAGTTCCAGGAAACTACTTTCTCCTGTGTGTTTTTTCCCCTACGTAACCAACTGCTCTTTCTTCACCCATTTTCAAGTTCCTCCCAAATCCTTAATGCTTCCTTGCCCAAGGTTCAGTCCTTAGATCTTTTTTTCCCCTTCTATCTTATTTACTATCTGATGATCTCAACAAATAAATTGGTGAACAAAATAGATCCAGAGACAAAGAAACATGGAATAGACTGACGAATCTCAGGTGGGGAGAGATTAACCAAAGAATTCATATGCATATGCATAACCCATTGACACAGACAATAGTGTGGTGAAGGCCTGGGAGGTGGTGGAGGAGAGGGTCCATGGGGAAAAAAGGGGGACATCTGTAATACTTCCAACAATAAAGATAATTATTTTTTTAAATCTCATGAAAACTAAAAGTAGTGTCTGCTCCTTAATTGGACCTGATCCTGGGGGTGGGTGATTGTTATAAAGGACATTATGGGGACAAGTGGTGAAATTAGAATTACATCATCAGATTATATAATAGTATTGAATCAGTGTTAATTGCCTGATTTTGAATTGTACTGTGGTGGTATTAAACAAATTTCCTTATTCTTAGAAAACCCACGCTAAAGCACTTAAAGGTAAAGGGGCACTGTGTCTGTAACATATTCTCAATGGTTCAAAAAAATGTATATATATATATATATTTATAGAGAGAGGATAATAAAGCATACATGGCAAAAGGGCAACAGTTGAGTTCTTTGTACTATTCTTGCAAGTTTTCTTTAGTTTGAAGTCTTTAAAAACAAAAGTTCGAAAACTTTAAAATAAATGAATGAAATAGAACAAATAAATACCATCTCTAAACTGATGACTCCCACATTTGTATCTCCACCCCAGGTGCACAAATCCAAAAAACCCTTCAGCACTGGCGGAGTGGGATGGAAAAAGACAGGGGGCTGTGGGAGTCCAGAGGTACCTAACCCAGCCTAGGGGGTCAAGGAGGGCTTCCTATCGGCTGTGAGACCTGAAGAAGCAGAAGTTTGGCATCTCTTTCTCCAGAAGTCCTGCACATCCAGACCCTCTAGCCCACCTTTTTGCCATTAGTAACACTGGGATGAATGAGAGTGAATGTGGTTACCCACCTTTCTTTTATTTAATAAATATGCTTTTGAAGAAGTAGGATGCCTAGTAGTTCAGAGGGTGAGCCCAGGCTGCTGGCTGTGCTTCGCAGTACCACCACTTTCTAATAGGCAGCCTGGAGCTGACTTCTCTTTATGCAATTTCTGTATCATTCAAATGTCTCATGGGATATTATGATTATTAAATGAATTAACATTTGTAACAAACTTGGTACAGAGTAATGAGGTAGGTAAGTAAGAAATTAGGAAAATTCCCTGGCAAGTGGAATGAGGAAACTGAGACCAATGGTTGAACAAATGGCCGGAACGGCTGAGCAATTAACAGCAAGCTAATGCATCACAAACCCCTACCCTCCCTAACTGAAGATGCCTAATTGAAGAGCAAATGGTTTAAATCACCACAGTCATGGAGGTAGATGACAAAACCCAGTTAGATCCAGACTAATTCAAGATAGAGGTAAAACTGACCAGACTCCATTATATGCCCATTTAAAAATATCAGCCTAGTAAATAACACACCCAGAAATCCAATGAAAACTAGCACCTCCCCTAAAATTCCTGCCCATAGAAAACAGATAAACCCCCCAGGACAAAGAACACCAGCCAGCACATTTCTTCTGAGCGTGCCTGCGCGCCTTTCCTCAGGTGTGTCCTTTTGCCTTCTTTATCCTAAACTCTAAGGCAGTGGTCCTCAACCTCGGCTGCACATTAGAATCACCTGGGAATCTTTTTAAAAAGAAGCCTGACCCATGGCTGCTAAGAGTTCTGATGAGACTCACAACCAGGAAAGCAGTGGGCAGTGGCAGCTCATCTCAGGTTTACCTCCTGATCCTGTCTCCAAGGACCTTCTTTTGCCTCACTGTCCTAAGCTTTAATAACTCACTTTCACCTGAACTTTATCTTGAATTTTTTCCTGCACAAGTCAAGAACCTGGAAGTCACCTGACATGCAAAAGGTCCCAAACCTTGCCAGAAGCAGTCTGGTAACAAGAGTAAGAGCTCAAAAAACATAAATAATAAAAATAAATCATCTATAACAAAAATAAATTAACTTTCAACTTACATTATTAAACTGTTTTTAGCTGTACTACCTACTGCACTGTTGTAAATTTTACTGAGCAGTGGAGGGCAAGGTCCAGTGCTCAATGGGTGCCTTTCATGTGCAAATTGCACCCAATCCTCAGACACCGATGGCTCAAGGATGATGATAAACCCCATTTTACAGATGAAAAAATGAGGCTCAGGGAGCGACTGTAGTAGGTGAATAACAACCATACAGCCCCCTAAAGATATCAAGTCCTAATGGCTGGAACCAGTAAATGTTACCTTATATGGGAAAAGGGTATTTGCAGATGTGACTAAATTAAGGATCTTGAGATTGAGAGATTACCTGGATAGGCCTTAAGTGCAATCATGTATATCCTTCTAAGAGAGAGGCAGAGGGAATTTTTATGTCACACACAGAAGAGGAGTATGACACAGAAACAAAAACTGCAGTGATGTGACCATAAACCAAGGAATGCCTGCAGCCACCAAAAGCTGGGAGAGGCAAGCAGTGGATTCTCTTCTAGAGTCTCTGGAGAGGGTGCTGCCCTGAGCACAGCTTGATTTTGACCCAGTGATCTGATTTCTGATTCATGGCCTCCAGAACTGTGGGGGGATAATTTCTCGTGTTTTAAGCTACCAAATTTATGGTCATTTTGTCACCACAGCCACAGGAAACTAATACAGGATGTCACAGCTAGGAAATGTGGATGGCTCCTCTGTCCCCATCCTTGAGTAGGTCAGCACAGTCTCCCTCAAGTTCTGAGTCTCCCTCAAGCCCCTCCACCCTCCCTGCCCGCCTCAAGCCCCTACTCACTGGCAAGTATCGGCCATCATGGGTGCAGCCGCAGTGCTGGACAGGGACGCAGACGCCCTGGGAGAGCAGGTAGCGATCGTCACACTCACAGCCCTCAAAGCAGTGGGAAGTGCAGCCCGTGAGGCCCGAGAGGGCTGCACAGGAGCCCTGGCAGGAATGTGTACAGATGGAGTAGTGGCTGTGGGCAGGGCACTTGAGTGCTGCAGAGAGAGAAGGCAGGGTGGGGTCATGCCTGCACACTGAGCCCTGGGGACACAAGTGATGAAGACAGCTCCAGGCCCTGCCCTGGAGATCACATCAGTGGGATAAACAGTGCTGGCCCAGTGAGATCAGAGCTGCATCGGGGAAGTATAGGCAGAGTGGTCAGGGCGAGGATGGGGCAACAATGGAGCTGAGGACCCAGGGCAAACCTTCAGGGTGGAGCGCAGGGCTCTGGCTGAGCAACTGGTGGATGTATGGCTGCCCTGAGATAAGAACCAGGGTTGGGAAATAAGAGGATCAAGTTTGGGATGAAAAGCTGATGTCATACGGGAACACAGCAGGTATGAAGAACCCTAAGGACGCCCAAGAGGAAGTGTCCGGGAAGCCACTGGAATCCTGAGGCTAGCAGTCAGGAGAGAGGTCAGGGCTAGAGACAGACAGTGTCCATGCTCAGCACTGAAGACAAATGTAAGGCCATGGAGATGGATAATGGCCCTGAAAGTGGGTCCTGCCCTGAGGAGAACAAAGGAGACACAGCCCTGCAGAGAGGCATGAGGGCCCCCTGCCTTGTCCTAGAGATGGGAGGGGACACAGCCCTGTCCTGGGGATCTGAGAGGGCTGCAGCCTTGTCCTGGGGGATGTGAGGGGACATGTTCCCATACTGTGGAGTCTGGCTGAGTCGCAGACTCAGGCTTTATTGTGTACTAATGACCTGCCAACCCACCCTTCCAGGTCACCACAGAAAGGGTCCAGGATGAGACCTAAGGAGAACTGCATCTGAGGTTTTGGAGAACAGGACCCTGAAGGAGTCTGAGAAGGGCCAGTCAGCGAGTTGGCCAGAGAGAAGCCAGTAGGGTGTGCTGAGGGAGAAGCTAGGGTGGAGGTCCTTCAACAGAGATGGACTGCTCCTAAGATGCAGGCAGAACTGGAAGCAGATCAGGGGGCATCCTCAAGCCTGGTCTGGAGGCCTTTGGGGAGCCCTACGGGCACTTACGGCAGAAGCTGTCTGTCCTCCAGGGCTTCACGGCCTTGTTGGCTGCCTGGCAGGCCGCTGTGTAGGCAGCCAGGCTACGGCAGAGGAAGGTGCTGTTGCCCTTATGGGCACACAGGTCAAAGACGCACTGGCGGAAGTACTCAGAGGGGCTCAGCACCGGGTGGCAGGCTGCGAAGGGGCCCTTGGGGTCCCGGAGCTGCCCGCAGGCCTTGATGCTCTCATATGGCGCTGTCTCCTCTGCTGAGCACACAGGCCAGCCCTGGGGCCCAAAACCTTCGCCACATCCTTGGGAGGAGCCGGGTGCCCGCCATGCAGCTCCAAAGGCATCCACGCTGGGGGCCACAGTGCCACTGGGCAGAACAAAGTCGTCACTCCAGTTGCCATTGAAGTTTCCACAGAGGCCACAGGTTCGGCCATGGAAGGGGCTGGGGACGGATATGAGGATGTAGGCATCACCACCAAAGAGAAGCCGCAGCCCCTTGGCTGTCTGCAGAACCATGTTGCGGCCCTCAGCAGTCACCTGTACATGGCCCACAGCCACAGGCAGGGCTACAGCCTCGCCGTCCACAGTGACCTGGGTGGAAGGATCAGGTGGGTCAGGGACTCACAGAACCACAGATAAGGCAGGATAAGGCTGTCCCCTTAGACTCCCAGGGTGGAGCTGTGTCCCTCTTGGTCACTTTGGGGTGGGGCAGTGTCCTCCTTAGACCCCTAAGGAGAACCACGTCTCCCAGAAACTTCCCAGGGCAGGATCCTGTCCCCTCAGTGTCCCCAAGGCAGGGCCCCTTTCAGATTCCCAGGGCAAGACCATGTCTACTTACCTGCAGGCCACGAGCCAGGCCCACAACCTGGCCAGCCACAGTAACCACCAGGCGTTGGGGGTCTCCAGCCGCATTCTTTTCAAGCACAATGGCAAAGTCCTCATCCCCAGGCTGTGGGTGGCAGACTCGGGCCAAGACATAGGAGCAGGAGCCATGCAGATCATAGACACGTCCATCAAGAGTATTGTAGTGGATGCCCCCACTGACCACACAATGGCCACAGCCTTTAGGGTGACAGGCCTGGACACCGTCCTTTATTCGGCACTCCTCATAGGGCTGGCAGGCTGTGCCCTCCTGGCAGCTGACTTGGCCGCCCGGCCCACACTCACAGCGCCGCTCGCACTCAGGGCCTGGGTAGAAGGCCTCGCCCAGGGGGTAGTAGCGGCCCTCGTGGAGGCAGCCACACTGGCCCACAGGCACGCAGGTGTCGCCGCTGAGCACAAAGCCGGCATCGCAGACGCAGCCCTCCCGGCAGGCTGGCTCACAGCCTTCTGGCGCCGAGAGGCTGGGGCAGCTCACAGGGCAGGAGTCACCACAGAGCTCGTAGTGGCTGTGGGCAGGGCACTGGAAGGCTGTGGGGATAAGAGGGGATGGTCCAGGGGGAGGTGCAGAGTGGAAGCACCTGCCCACCTGGGTCTGAATGCTCTACCTGCCTTTTTCATGAGTGAATCTGTCCAGGGATCTGAGCGGGTGTCAGATCCAGCACATCCAACCGGGAAATTCAGTGTGGGGCTCCGGGGACCAGGTCTCTCTGACCACGTTGTGTGCCAACCTGATCAACCTGACCATGCATATCTATGCAGGTCTAAGCCAGCTGTGGGTATTCAGGATGTGAATCTGACTGGGGGTGGGGCCAGATGTATCTTGGGGTGTGAATCGTGTGAATCTGTACCTACCTGCCTAGGGCTATGTCAGGGTCAGGATTCCACCTGGGTGTATCTGCCCCGTGTCTCTAACCAGAGTCCCTCTCTGATGTTATTGGACCAATTCCTGTGTATTTCAGTGTCTGAAACAGTGCAGGGGCATCTGACCAGGTGTAACTTCCAAGGTCTCTGTGACCAGGGGTACCTGGGAGAATCTACTTCGCCAGGTGTGTCTGGCTGTGTAGCTCTAATGGGGGTCAGCCAACCCACTTTATCTGCCTCAGATATCTGAGCGCATGTTCCCCGAGGGTCTGCTGGACCCAGGTGTTCTGACCAGGTGATTCAGAGCCTCTCCCACTGCAGTATGCGAGCTGGTGCATTTAGCGAGTGAATGCCAAGATGTTTCTCTGACGGAGCTAGCTGGCTCGGGAGAGGCAGGTGGAGGAGAGGCTCTGGTCTCAGGGCCCTGTGAAGGGTGAGGCGGGGAGACCCCTACTCTGCGGCCCACGCATGGATGAGTACTCACGGCAGAAGTCCGGCCGCCTCCAATCGCCGAGCTGGGCCCCAGCGGCCTGGCAAGCTGACACGTAGGCGGCCACGGCCGGGCAGAGGCCTCCGGGATGGCCCTGGGCCTGGCAGGCGTCCAGCAAGCAGGCCTGGAAGTACTGCGCGGGCGGCAAGAGGCCATGGCAGGGCGCCAGCGGGCCGTCCGGGGCCAAGATCACGCCGCAGGCGTCCGGGCCGCTGAAGGGCTTCTGCTGCTCCGGCGTGCAGGGCGCGGGGCACGGCCCGGGCACGCACTCCCCGCAGCCCGCGGCACCGCCCACCTGCCAGCGCCCGGGGTCTCCGCCCACCGCCGTCAGGTCGTCGGCGGGGTCCCGGTTGTAGTTCCCGCACAGGCCGCAGAGGGCGCCCGCGTACGCCGCCGGCACGCGCAGGCGCACGTCGCTGTTCCCGTCGAAAGCCAGGGAGAGCCCCGCGGCCGCGGCCACCACCACGTCGGGGCCGCTCAGGTGCGCGCGCAGGCGCGAGTCCAGCTGGAAGGGCAGCGCCACGAGCTTGCCGTCCACCTGCGGGCGTGTGGAGTGGGTGGAGGCAGTGACCGGCCAGGACTCAGATTGGAATCCTGTCTCCTACCTCCTGGGTGTGTGAGTGGGAGGGGGCAGGAAGGGGCGTGGGCACCCTGAGCACGTGACCTCCCTCCTTTTAATAATAGCAATAATAGTAATAATCTTTAGTCAGGATGTCACTGGCTCCTCATAACACCCTCTGAAGCAGATACTTTTCTTAGAGGAATAAGCAAAAGCTCAGAGGTGGGGAAGCCACCGCTCCAAGCCTTGGAAGGCCTATACTCTGAACCTGTGGTTGGTACTCAGGGATTGGCAGGCCACTAACTCCCAGGCAACTTCAGGCTTGGCATGTGCTCCTGTCTGATCCACAGACCCCTTACCTGCAGCTGTCGGGGCCAGCGGGCACTGAGGGTCAGATTGTGGTTGTAGATGTGCAGGGTGACGCTGCGGGTGTAGCTGACGGCCTGGCTGCCCCGGTGCTCGTTGGCAACAGTGACGGTGAAGTTCTCAACACCAGCGGGTGGTGCATGGCAGGGTGCACTCAACAGGTACTCACAGGTACCTTGGAAGTCGAATCGGTGCCCGTCCAGAGTGATGTAATGGGGGTCACCCCAGGCCTGACATTCAGCCGTACTAACGGGACGGCAGCCATACTGGCCTGAGGGCAGCAGGGCACACACTTCACCGAGCCCACACCTGGCAGGCTTGCAGACCAGCGAGCCACCCCCAGGTCCGCAGTGGCACTTCTGGGAGCAGGTGGTACCAGCCCAAAACTCACTGCCTGCCTCGTGGTAAGTGTTGTTGGCCCAGCAGCCGCAGCCCCCATCCAGAGGAACGCAGCGGTCTACGCTCAACACAAAGCCTGCGTCACACTGGCAGCCCTCAGCGCAGGGGCCCTCACATGGGGCTGGGATCGTGGGCGGCACAGGGGACGGGCAGCTGGCAGGGCATGGTGGGCCACAGAGCTCGTAGTGGCTGTTGTTGGGGCAGGAGATCTCTGCAGGTGGATTAAAGAGGGGGAGGAGGAGAAAGAGAGAGAATGGTGTTAGAGGGTGGGATCTGAGGATAGGGTGGGAGGAGACTGAGATAGAGACCCCGAGGGACTGACAGAGAGATAGAGAAACAGAGCAAGAGATGCACAGAGAGAGAACAAACACCCAGAGACAGGAGAGAGAGAATGAGCAATAGAGACAGAGAGACAATCACAGGAAGGTGCAGGAAAAGCACCAAGAGACAAAAACAGAGAACGAAATAAAAAGACCCAGAAGGACTGGAGTGAAACCAAACCAGCCCTGCAGAGACAGGACCCGCACCCCCAAGTCCTGCCCTGTTCACCCCAGCACTCACCACAGCCGGCCTGTGTCCTCCAGTCCTCGATGACAATGCCAGCAGCCTGGCAGGCGGCAGCATAGGTAGCCAGAGCCTGGCAAAGTATGTCATGGGCCCCGCCGCCCAGGCAGACATCCAGAACACAGCCCTTGAAGAAGCTCTCAGGTGCCACATGGGCATGGCAGGCTGCAAAGGGGCCTTTCGCGTCAGCGGCCAGGGGTCCACAGAAACCAGGGCCCCGGTACTCCTCCAGCTGGTCCTCAGGGCATGTTGGGCAGGACCCCTGACACTCATCCCAGCATAGTGGGTCCCAGCCTGGGACTCGCCAGCTTCCACCCCAGACGGGTATAGAATGAGCCAGTGTGCGGTTAGGGAAGGCTTGGTCATTGTTGGGGTTTCGGTCCATGTTCCCACAGAGCCCACACACGGCACCATGATAGCTACTGGGCAGCGTCACCTCCACTCGCCAGTTCCAGTCATAGCTGACCCGCAGCCCGAAGTCGGCTGCCAGGATTGCTTTGGATGCTCCCTGAGTCACTGAAAGCCGCCCACCAGCCACAGAGGTAGGCAACGCTGTCAGCACACCATTCACCTGCGGGGAAGGGGGGATCGGGAGGTAAAGAGAGGTCACTCAAGGTGTGGAGGCCCAGCCTGGCCTCTGCCTCCCTCACTTGGCCTCATGGCTGGAAGCCGCCAAGGCCTTCCTCACAACGATGGTCGCATAGTCATTTGACGAACATGGACATCTGCTGTAGTTCAGGTCCTGGGGAATGAAGCCTATCTCTGCATCTTTTTCTAGATCTCTCCTGATTGCCATCTCCCTCCCTTCCTCTCCCTATTGTCTCTCTACATCTAGATCGATCTCTCTGGGTTTCTCTGAGTGTGTGTGTGTGTGCACTCTCTCTGGGTCTCTATCTGGTCCTCTCTGGGTCTTTTTCTGGGTCTCTCACCCACTTGCTCCCTCCCTCCTGGTTCCCTGGGCACCTCTGTGTGTCTGGGCATCTCTTCCACTCACCATCATTTGTTGAGTACCTACCCTGCTCCACACCTCACCCCCCCCCCCCCCCCCACCGTGAGCTGCCATTAATCTGCATCTCCATTACCCTGGGCAGAAAGGGTGACCCATCTCTCTCTCTAGTTCCCTGAATGTTGCTCCACATTGGAGTCTCTAGGCTTCTCATTTGTTCCCTCACAAACATTCATGGTGGCTTCCTGGGGTCAGACCCTCAGCTGAGCACTTGATGTGTACCCCCCTCACTGTGGGGCAGGGCCTGCGGTGATCCCCATTCCTAAGTAATCACTGGCCCAATATCACACAGCTCACACGGAGAGCCTGGGTACAAAGCCAGTTATGGAAAAAGGTAAAATGCTGAAGTCCTACATGAAAGCCCTTTGCAAAGGGGTGAGCTCATTGAATTCCCAACAGAGAACTAATGTTGTTGCTGTAACTGTTGCTTTGCTTCCATTTTGTTTCAGGCCTAAGTGAAGAGAGCACTGAGCTCCTAACTGTGGCCGGCAGGACCCCTCCTGCCCAGCTGGGGGCTCAGGGGACCACCCTGTGGGACTTACCCGGACTTTGCCAACTTCGCCTTTGTGGATGGAGATGTTGATGTTGAGGGCAGTCACAGTGACAAGCCTCACATAGGACACAGCAGGGTTGCCTCGATTCTCATTCTTGGTGGTGATAGTGAAGGGTGTCAGGCCCTGGGAGTTGACCCCTGGGCAGCTGGTTGTCGCCAGCACATAGTTACAAGTGCCCTGGAAGTCAAAGTTCCAGCCGTCGAAGGAATGGTAGTGGGGGTCGCCCCACAGCCAGCACGTGGCCTCATAGTTGGGCACGCACACACCATGGCCACCCTTCTCCTGGCACGTCTCCTGTGGCCGACACGTCACACCATGGCACAGTTCTGGGGGCAGGTGAGAGAGGACCTTGAGGGGCTGCCTGGCATGAGGCTGGCTGCTCCCCAACATCTACTCCCATCTGTGCAGGATACTGACTCTGGGGGCCAGGGGCATGCAGCCAGAGGCATGTGGGACACCCACTGAGCAGGGGGCGTTTTCCTGCTCGCCAGCTCCAGCCTGCACAGCCTCTCGGCCATCCAGTGGGCTGCAGTCACACCTTCCAATGAGACCTCCTCTCGGCCTTGGGGTGGGCCCTCTTCCCATCCCCTCCCTCCCTCCGTGCTCTGCTTTAGCCTTAGGGGCAGGGGCCGTATCTGCTGTATGTTCCTTAGTGTCCATCCTCATTACAAGGAAAGAATTCCTTCTATACAACTTTCCCTATTCAGCTGCTGTGTGGTTTCTGTCTCCTGATTAGATTTTGACCAATATACCCCTCCTCCCTAGGAGTCCCTGTTACCCTGCCCATCAGCCCTGAAGTCTCAGTCTGTTCTGGAGGTTCCATTTCCTCAGCCTCAGAAATAAGGCAATTATTCTCCGCCCATCACCCTAAGAAACCAGTCCCAGGGGTGGCTCTGTATCTTAGATTTAGTCTGGGAAGTCCCCGTGTCTGAGATGGTCTCCCTAAAAATCTTGATCCTCCACTCAATGGGGCCCTGTATCCAAGACTCAAGCCTTGGTGGGGTCTCTGCTTGAGACCTCAGGACTCTGTCCCTGTCCCCGTGGCCAGTCTCTCAAACCCCTTGGGGATGGTGTCTGAAGCCCCAAGACTAATCCCACATATCAGCAGTCAGCAAACTGTGGCACCACCAGCTGCCTGTTTTGTAAATAATGTTTTATTAGAGCTACACCTCCAATTAGATAGTCTGTGGCTGGTTTCATCCCATGATGGCAGAGTTGAGTTGTTGTGACTGAAATCATATGGCCTGCGAGTTTAAATATTTACCAGCTGGACCTTTATTTTATACACTCAGTGACCAAATTATTATGACTGGCCAGATTATTATGACCACCCCATCGGTACAATGAAGTAGTTATGCAAATAATAATAATAATAAAACCTTGAGAGTATTTGCTTAGGAAGTTTTCAATATTCAGTATTTTTGGAATTGTCAATGAAGTACTGATGGGGTGGTCATAATCATCTGGCCACTTGGTGTATTTTTAAGTCTTTTATTTTTTAATTTCTCACCCAAGGATGTTTTTTAAATTCATTTTAGATAGAGGAGAGAGAGAGAGAGAGAGAGAGAGAGAGAGAGGGAGAGAAAGGGGGAGAGAGAGAGAGAGAGAGAGAAAGAGAGAAAGAGAGAAAGAAAGAAAGAAAGAAAGAAAGAAAGAAAGAAAGAAAGAAAGAAAGAAAGAAAGAAGACCAAAGTGTGAGAGAAACACCAATCGGTTGCCTCCTGTAAGTGCCCTGACTGGCAATCGAACCCACAACCTTTTTGATGTATGGGACTATGTTCAACCAACTGGCCAGCCACCATCTGGCCCTTTAGAGAAAATGTTTGCCTGTCCCTCCCTTATGCTGAGGGTCTCTGACATCCGCCCAGCTCTGAGGGCTCCCACAGCCTGGACTCCACCATTAGGGTCCCTGCCTCCCAGCCTGGGGGGCCTCTGCCCATGGCCCTGGGAATCCCAGCCCAGGGGTCCCAGGTCTGAGACCTCAATCCTTAGTCCTCTGTGCCTGCCACCATAACGATCCAGGTCACCCACCCTCAGCTCCAGAGTCGCTGTGCTCTGTTCCAAGTCACAACGGCCCCAGCCCTAGCCCATCACCTCTGACACAGCTCAGGATGCCTGCCACGGACTGGCACACGTGCCCCGCTTCACAGCTGTAGTTCTGGCACACCAGGCCTTTCCCAGCATGGCACACACACTGCTGCCGGCAGCTGTCGATGAGGACCGTCTGCTCTGGCTGTGGGGACAGCGGGCACAGTCATCAGTGCGGGTCTGTGCCCTCTGACTCCAGCATCTGGTGGTCTGGGCACAGTGGGATCCAGAGGACAGGAAAGGGACATCTTTCATCAGGGTGGTCTCTTGTGTGTGAAACTAAGGCACCACATGGCCTTGGGGTTCAATTCATTCATTCACTCACTTTCATTCACTTACTCATTTGTTTATTACAAAATAGCCACTAAATATCTGCTGTCTCGGATAAATGGTATATCAGAGTGAAGAGGAGCAGAGGCTCCGGAGCAGACCGCCTGAGTCTGAAGCCTGTTTTTGCTCTGCTCCAATCATATCATTCTGTGCAAATTACTCAACTTCTTTATGCCCCAGTTTCCACATCTGTAAGTTGCAGATAATAGTTACACCTACCTATGAAAGTATAACTGAGTTAGCAATACATATAAAGCACAGATGAAATGAGAAGGATTTCCTTGAAATCATACAGATTGGAAAGAAAGTGGGTAGAGATGAAACAAGATTGGGAAAATGTCGATTTTTTTTAAAGCTGAGTGATGGGTATGTGAAGATTTATTACAGTTCTCTTTTGCATATTTGAAAACTTTCATAATGAAAAATTTATATATTATAGTATAGTATAGTAGAGTATAGTACAGTATAGTATAATACACATACAGCACTTAACACAGTGACCGGTACATAGTAAGCACCATCTGCCGATGTGCTATTATTAGAATTCATATGAGGAGAACTTCAGGGAGGGCCCTGTCCTCATGGTGCTCACAGTTCTTTGAGGGAGACAGACTTTACCAGTGGTTCTCAACCTGTGGGTCGCGATCCCTTTGGCGGTCGAACAACCCTTTCACAGGGGTCGCCTAAGACCATCCTGCACATCAGATATTTACATTTCAATTCATAACAGTAGCAACATTACAGTTATGAAGTAGCAACGAAAATAATTTTATGGTTGGGTCACAACATGAGGAGTTGTATTTAAAGGGCCAGAAGGTTGAGAACCACTACTTTAGACAAACACATTCAAGTCAAAAGAACAGGAGTAGCTGTGAGAGTGGGAGAGGGCAGCAGAGGGAGTAGCCACGGGTGTAACAGAGGCAAAATCTAGACCCGGATACAAAGCCAAAACTTGACCTGGGGAGCCAGGTCATATTTACAAAAGTCTTTCCCACCCCCATGGGGACATTGATCAAAGGAAGCAAAAGTGAGAACTGGGAGGAGCCAGGTAGGAGGGGACACACTGGATCACAGTGGGGCCATGGGTTGTGGAAGAGGGATGGGTGGGAGGGACAGGAAGGATGCCAAGCGGACAGGCTGAGAGGTTGATAGGCAGTGGGAAGGGCAGGTCTAAGATGAGGCCCCAGATCTGCTCAGGATGACCAGTTCCTACCTCATAGTAGACACCATTGTGGTAGCAGCCACATTTCTGGATGGGCACGCAGGCTTGGCCGTCACTGAGGAAGCCGGGGTCACACTGGCAGCCCTCCGCACAGTTATCCGGGCACTGGGGGGGGGCACTGAGTGCAGAGCAGCTCAGGGAGCATGTGTCTGCGCAGAGCTCATAGTGGCTGTTGGAGGGGCACTTCATCGCTGTAAAGAGTGGGTGTGGTTCAGAGCCCCTGGGAAGGAGGGTGCAGGGCCCAAGGTCTTCCCCTTTTGTGCCTCAACCCACCGCGCCCCCCCCCCCCCCCCCCCGCCCCATCCTTTGGTCTCTGCCTTCTCTGCCCCTTACTCACGACAGAAAGATTCATTCCTCCAGGGTTTGACATGGCCTCCAAGTGCCTGGCAAGCACTCACATAGGCATGAATGTTACTGCAGAGAATGTTCTGGCTTCCGTCACCCACGCAGAGGTCAAAGACACAGTCATGCAAGGGACCCTGGGGATCAAGCAGCTTGTGGCAGGCAGCCAGCGGCCCAGTGGGGCTGGTGAGGAGCCCACAGAACTGCTCCTGCTGGTATTTACTCTGCAGCTCAGGTCCACACTCTGGAGGGTTGCAGTCTTCGCCGGGCTTGCAGGTGGGTGGCCGCAGGCAGGGAGAGCCGGGCACGGCCTCCTCCCAGGAGTTGCCAAACTCATTGGGGCTGCCTGCCTGCGAGCCATCAGGCTTCTGGAAGTCATCCTTGGGGTCACCGTTGTAGTTCCCACACAAGCCACATAACTGCTGGTAGTAGTTGCCTGGAACTGTGACCCGCACATTGTACATGAGGTCGTAGGCCACACGCAGGCCAAAGTCAGTCTGGATCACAACGTCTGAGCCGTGCTGGGAGGCACGGACCCGGCCCTGGGCCAGCACCACAGGTAGCTTCATGTCCACACCATTCACCTGGGAGGTAGGAGATGCCATACTTCAGAGGGTACACTCTGAGAGGGCAGACCCTAGCCAAGCCCCTGCCTGACACTGAAGATGTGTATGACCTTAGTTTCCATATTTGTAAACTGGGTATAACAGGGTCTTAGAGTGGGCTGAATGGTGGTCCCAAAAGATATGTCCACCCAGGACGTTAGAAGATGACCTCATTCTAAATAAGAGTCTTTGCGAATGTAATTAGGATAATGATCTTAAGATGGGAACATCCTGGATTAGGGTGAGCCCTCTGTCCAATGGCAAATGGCCTTATAAGAGCCAGAAGAAAAGACACAGAAATACCCAGAGAAGGCCAGCGAAGATGAATACAAGGATTGGAGTGGGGAGATGCGGTTACAAGCCAAGGAACTCCCGGAATCTCCAAGAGCTGGAAGGGACAAGGCGGGATTCTCCCCTAGAGCCTTTGAAGGGGGTACAGCCCTATGATTTTGGACTTCTGACATTCACAACTGTGAGAAAATAAATTTCTGTTGTTTTAAGCCACAAGAAACTAATCCAGGTCTCAATGGAATAAACCTTACCAGTCATTCTTTAGTCACCACTTACTGCGGTGACTGATTCCAGAGACACCTGCCTGGGTTCAAACCAGCTCTGCCCCTTACAGTCTTCCTGTGACCTTGGGCAGGAGGGTCACCTCTCTGTCTCTGCTTCCTCACCTACTGAGTGGGAATGAGGTGCTTACCCCATGGTGCTGTTGTCAGGACTTGATATATTAATATTTGCGAAGTGCTAAGAAGCATATCTGACACAGAATGGGTGTTGGGTGTTCTGGGAACACTTGCTATTATTAATAGCTGTGACTGGGAGTTTTTATTTTGAAGAGTAAACGGGTGCTAAGGGTTTTTGCCTTAATCATCAGTGAGTGGAAAGTCAGGTTAAATTTCTAGGGAAATGACTTCAAGTCCATGAACCAAAAATCATTTGTTTCAGTGTAAGGCTGCTGGACACCAACAAAGCCTTGTAAATCCACCTCTGATGAACGTACTTGCTTGGCCTTTTAAAACGCAGACACAGTGAACATTAGGTTGTTTTGAAAGTGTGAGGAATCAGAAGAGAAGGTAGGAGAAAGACATGCTCCTGACCGAGTCTCCTAAATAGAGTCAACCGTACTTCCCAAGCAGGAATGGGCAATGGTTAAGGACAAGTGACTTACCCCCCTCTCCCATGCCTCAGTTTCCTCATCTGTATAGGGGGAATATTAATAGTTCCCATTTCATGGCAAAGCTGGGGGATTCAATGAGGTGAAAATAACAACACCAACAACTCATGCATTTTGAGCCAGGAATATGCCAGGTGGTATTCTAGGAGCTTGCTTATATCAGGGACTATATATAAACATCAAATCCATGAGCACATGAAATAGTCAGCTATTCGTCAGCATCCTCATCGTCAATATTGCTACTAGTACAACAGCCGTGTGCCTGAATTGGAGTGGGATCTCTGAGGAAAACCCTCTAGTGTAAGTGAAATGCCAGTTTCCACTTGAGACCAAATGCTTCTCGATCAGAAAAGCATCAAAGCACCCAGGGCACAGCATGCTGTCTCCTGGCACACCATCTTGGGTTCAAGTCCTGCTTTTGCTGGGGGCCTTTGGGCCAGTGATGAGACTTCCTCTCGAAAAAATAAAGCAAATCATGGCACTCTAGCTACTGCTGGGAGGACCAAATGACACTGTTAGGTATGAAGAGCTTAGCCGCCAAGGTCTGGAGTCAGCTGTATAAAACCGTAATTCTGTTATTGTGGTTGTGGCTATTAAGGAGTGATGGCGTTATCCACAGATCATCCTCTGTCCTTGACCCCTTTCCCATCCTTGAACTTTACCAACCTCTGATTGCATCATGTTCTGCCGCGGCTGGGAGACTAGGGAAGTGGATGGAGGGGAAGATGGAGGGGAAGGAAGGAGGGTGTGGGAGAGACATTCAGAGGGAATAGTCAAAGGGCAGAGAGAGGGAAGACTGGGCCACATGAAAACAGGTCTCATGTCCCTTGGCTCCCCACTCTGGGCTCTGATTGGCCAGCCCTCGCCTTGGGAGCCCCATGCCTCCCACATCCACTCTGAGCCCTATGTCTCCTGACCTTGGGCTGAGTGCTGCCTGGGTCTCACCCACAGATCACCTTCTATCCCGGACCCCCACCCCTTCAGGTTCCATCCCTGCTCTCACCTTGATCTTCCACTGTTTCTGTTCCAGCCGCAGGGTGAAGTTAGCCACCTGGACAGTGACCACCCGGGTCACACTGACTTTCCTATTGTTCCACTCCACATTCTCCTGCAGGACAGCAAACTGCTCCAGGCCAGGCCGGGTCCCACAGGTCTGAGCCAGCACGTACACACAGGTGCCCATGAAATCAAACCGGCGGCCGTCGAAGGTGGTGTAATGAGGGTCTCCTGACGCCTGGCAGGTGGCAGAGCCCACAGCGACGCAGCCCAGGATGCCACCAGATGGCTGGCAGGCCTCATGCGGGCCGCAGGTGGAGGGCTTACAGGATACCAGGCCGCCCTCCTGGCAGTGGCACAGGGAATCGCAGCCCGGTCCAGGATAGAAGGTCTGGCCCGGAGGATGATAGATGCCCTGGTACAAGCAGCCGCAGGAGGACAGGGGCACGCAGGACTCACCATTGAGCGCAAAGCCCTCATCACACACGCAGCCCTCATGGCAGTCAGAGCCACAGCCCCCGGGCACTGGGAGGTCTCCACAGGACAGTGGGCAGCCACGGGAACACAGCTCGTAGTGACTGTGAGGCGGGCAGCTCAGTGCTGCAAGGAAAGTAGCTGTCAGAATTGAGAATCCCTGACTCCGGTGACACAGTTGACCTCCTGACACACATGCATGTGCACACACTGCTCACACACACACACACGCACATTCACACATAAGTGGTCCAGCTGCAAAGACTCCCTCTGTTGAGTGGGGCCTGGGGAAACAGATTATATCACAGTTAATCTAATACTGATCATTAGGATTTTTTTTCTTATTTAACTGTGGTTCGGGTCATCTGTAATGTTTTCAGTGACCTTATTCAAATTGGTAACAAGTGCATATGTGGTACATATTTTAAACACATGTATGCATGTATATATAGTGTGTGTGTGTGTGTGTGTGTGTGTGATCTATACAGTGTATTTGTGAATACAGTGCTCTTAGCTTTTTTATTCTATAGTAGGAGTAGTAATTCTATAGATTAAAATATTTGGCCACGTTGTAAAGAAAAAAGAAAAAATCCCTGTTCCTCTCTCCAAACCCTACTCACTCCTAAAAGAAAACCCACCACCAACAACAACAATGAGAAACTAAAACTGAACCCAATCAGAGTCCTCTATCTGTGCAGCTCAATACAATAGCCACTGTGGCCATTTAAGTGTAATGCAATTAAAATGGAATAAAATTGAAGATTTAGTTTCTTGGTCACAATAGCCCCATTTCAAGTGCTCAATAGCCACATGTGATAGTGGCAACCATATGAGACAACTCCCATATGGAACATTTCCATTATCACGGAAGTTCTATTGAATAGCACTGTTCTAGACCTAATATCCAGTTTACAAGAAAATCCAGCTACACCAGTTGTTCCCAACCTTTTTTTTGGCCATGCCCCACCTACGCATCTCTAAAATCCTGATACACCGCCCTCCCCACCCCCGCCCCCGTGACACATTATTCTTATTATTCAAAAAGTGAACTCCTAGCCCTAACTGGTTTGGCTCAGTGGATAGAGTGTCAGCCTGTGGACTGAAAGGTCCTGGGTTCAATTCCAGTCAAGGGCACATGCCTGGGTTGTGGGCTCAATCCCCAGTAGGGGGCATGCAGGAGGCAGCCAGTCAATGATTCTCTCTCATCATTGATGTTTCCATCTCTCTCTCCCTCTCCCTTCCTCTATGAAATCAATAAAAATATATTTTAAAAAAGTGAACTTCTATTTTCATGGATGAAGCCTAAAAGGCCATTAATTTGGTCTAACCAAGCTTCCAAAGAACATGGCATCAATGAAAGAGAAAAATAAAAGAACAAAAGGACAGATGAAGTACTAAGGAAGAAATCACGAAGAAATTGTTTAAAAAAATAATAATATGAGTGATATGAAAAAATAGCAAATAAAATTTCAAAACATAATAGAGAACTGAAATGCATAAATATGTCACAATATACTAGCATACTTATATGCTGTATATGAGGCCCCTAGAACCATAAGAAATGCAAAAAATTCACTGTTAATAACTCATTCTTGAATTGCCCCCCTTAAAAGTCAAATTGCCCCCCTGTGAGGTGTGTGCCCCACATTGGGAAGCACTAGGCTAGACAAAGGGACAAATTAAATAACACTATAAAGAAGCAACTAGCCAAGTCCAGACAATAGGAAATCTGGGCAAATGACCTGTTATTTTCCAATAAATAAGTGGCATGAACAAAAGGGAGGGTGGATAGAGGGATAGGTATGAGACAAAGAAAATATAATAAAATATAGACTGTAAAATCTTTATGGCAAGTATAAAATTCTTTTTTTTCTTTTTCTTTTTTAATCCTCACTTGAAGATATTTTCCCATTGATTTTTAGAGAGAGTGGAAGAGAGAAGGAAAGACAGAGAGAAATATTGATGTGAGAGAAATACATCAATTGGTTGCCTCCCGCACACGCCCTTGACCAGGGCCCAGGCCAGGGAAGAGCCGGCAACCGAGGTATGTGCCCTTGACTGGAATTGAACCTGGGCTCCTTTGGTCCACAGGCCGATGCTCTATCCACTGAGCCAAACCCGCTAGGGCTAAAATTCTTTCAACTTTTCTGTATGTTTGAAAAATTTCATAATAATATATTGGGGGAGAAGGGAGGAGACTGTTACAGGGTAAAGTGATTTAAGAAAAATCAAACCAATGCATTGTGTGGGCTTAGTCTGAATTCAGATTCAAATAAACTGAAAAAACACATTTTTCTTAGAGAACTGGGGAAACTGAAACACAGGTTGGGTTTTGGATGATGTCAAGGAACCGGTGAACTGGTTTTTAGTTTCAACAGTATTTAACCTGTTCAGAAACTTTAGATGTCAGAATAGTGGTTACCTCTTGGGGTATAGGGCCAGGAAGAGGGCATGAAGGGGCTTCTGAGGCAGTGGAGGGGCCTTGTATGCTCTTTTTTATGATTCTTGGGACAGGTTATGCAAATTTGTTCTCTTGCTGAAAAATGGTTAAGCTTCTACTTATGTATATTTAAACATGTGTTTTATATTTCAACAATAAATTTTAAAATGTAAAAATCAGGTGAAGGGATGCATGGCTTTGTGAACTTCTCTTATAGGCAAGCAAAACTGTGTGAAGACCATTCCTGCAGCCACATCGGATGCAAGGGTCTCAAATTGACTACCCAAGGGGCCATCAGATGTTGTACATGAGTGAAGTAGACCAGATGGGGACCAAGAAGAACTAAAGAGGGAACCGGGCTCCTTCTAAAGGCAGTACCACTGCTCATCTCTGAATGACAACTGCCTTATGGCAACCACACCCGGGGCCACCAGATGTATCCAGTCATCTTACAAATATTTACTGCATCTGTGATTTCCTAGCTGTCATGATCCTGGGCATGTAACTGATCCTTTCTGAGCCTCAGGTTCTTCATCTGTTAAATGGGTAAAACCACAGTTCCTACCTCATGCGGCTGTTATAAGAATTAAATGAATTAATGATATTTATATGTTAATGAGTACACACAAGACTGAGACCCCAGTTTTCACTACTGGTACTCACGGCAAAGTTTCTCACTCCTCCAGGGGTGCACAGTGGCCCCAGTGGCCTGGCATGCAGCAGCATAGGCAGCTAATGCGTCACACAGTGGCCCAGACTGGCCTGGTAGCAGGCAGAGGTCGTAGACACAGTCGCGCACAGCGCCCTGTGGGTCCAGCTTGCGGTGGCACTCCCGGAAGGGCCCTTTGGGGTCAGCAAGGATCCCACACTCCTTCTTGCTCTGCAGCTGCTGGGCCACCAGGGAATCCAGCTTGGGACAGTCACCTGGCTTGGTTGCTTCACAACCGGGCCTTGTCTCCTCCTGCCAGCTCTTCCCAAAGTCCAGTGCATTGTCAGCTTGGCCCCCACCCTGCAGAGCTAGATCGTCATCTGGGCTCCCATTGAAGTTCCCGCAGAGCCCACACAGGGCCCCGGCATAGCTTCCAGGCACCTTGGCAGTCACACGGGCATTCCAGTCATAGGTGACAGTCAGGCCAAAGTCTGTGCGAATGACTACATCTTGGCCCTGGCGGAACACCTGGACCTGCCCATCGGCTGCCTGGAAGGGCAGGTACTGAAGGAGGCCATCCACCTGGGTAGAGATGCAGGAGAGCCAAGGGGTCAGGGTGTATTCATGGCTCTGTAGCCCAACCCTCATTCAATCAGCTCCAGCTAGCCTCAGCTTCTTGCTATTCCCTTGAGCACATCACGCTTGGTCCCACCTCAGAGCCTTTGCACTTGCCGTTCCCACTGCCTAGCACACCATTCACCTCTCTTCATACTTCAAGCGTCAACTTAAATCCAAATCCCTAACTCATGGCCTTCAAAGCCTTCAGACTCTGTCTCCCCATGACCTCCCTGACCTCACTTCTTCACACCCTCCTCCTCACTCATTCTGCTCCAGCGACACTGGCTTGCTTGATATTCCTCTAACTCTCCCAGTTTAGTCTAACTTTAGGGCCTTTTCACTTTGCCAAGAACATCAGCTAGTCCTTTTGTCCTGGCGGCTTTCCCTTCATCCTTCAGTACTTGGCTTAAATCCAAGTCCCTACTCTAGAAGGTCCTGCTTAACCTTGGCTCTCTCCACCTTTGTGCCTGCATCACCTACCACCTCACTCGCTTAGCCTCCTCGATGTCTCCCTGAACATATCAAGTACATTCCCACCTCAGGGCCTTTGCACTTGCTTTGCCCTCTTCCTAGAATACCACCCTTCACTCTTCACTTGGCCACCTCTACTTCACCTTTTAGGTGTCAGCTTTGCTCCAAACCCCTTACAATGGCCTAAAAAGCCCTAGATGATCTGAGCCCCACTACTCTTCAACTTAATTATCCCATTCCCCACCCCTGAAACTCCAGTCATGCAGGCATTTTGATATTCTCCTGAACTCACCCAGCTCAGCCCAGCCTCAGGGCCTTTGCACTTGCTGTACCCTTCACTGCCACATTTCTACCCTCTAACTCATCCCTATTCTTTGCCTGGCCTCTTTCACCTCTCAGCTTAAAATAGAACCCTTCTACCCACCAGGCCCTGCTTGTCCCCACTTTTCTGATCTCATCTCCTAGCAGCCTCTGTATTCCATCTTCCTAATCTCACTCTCTCAGGTGCAATCTCATTGGCCCCATGCTGTTCTACACTATTCAAGCTCAGTCCAGACTCAGCCTTTGCACCTATTGTTCCCCCTGCCTAGGAATAACTATTTTTTGAAAGGGCGAGGGCTATGCCCTCCATCTTGCCCCGTATCCTCCATGTTGGGGCAGCAGCCATGTGCTCAGGAAAGTACCTTCTTCCCAGAAGCCCAGGCCTCTGCTGGCCACGCCCAGGATTTCTTTAAACTAACCAATGACAATCAGGGGACGTGCGTGCCATGGATATGACCACATCCTGTGTAACAAGACCCGACTTGCACCTGGCCAATCGGCAGGGCCCACAATCATCTCTCCTCCCCTCACTCCACCCCCCTGTTAAAACCCCATTTTTTCCCACGGGCCGTCTCTCTCGTCTCGCCGTTGCGTCTGTAGAGGCTGGGAGCCAGACCCGGGTCTGTAATAATAATAAAAGACTCTCTGCTTTTGCATCGGACTTGGCTGGCTCCCTGTTGGTCTATTGGGGATCTTGAAATCTGGGCATAACACTTTTCACCTAGTGGTCTCTTCCTCATCTTTTAGTTTTTAACTTAAATCAAATGCCTCTATCACAGCAATCCCCTCCATTATCCCCTATTCTCCCTCTATTCTAGCCTCACTGGCCTCCATGATGTTTTGCTACCTCTCATGTTTGTTCCTCCCTCGAAGTCTTTGCACTTGCTGTTCTTTCTAGCAGGAACACCTGTCCATCCACTTATCTCCCTGCCTGTTCCATCTCTTTCTTCGGGAGAGGCAATAGAAGGTAGTGTTTGAGGGTATGGACTCTGGAGAAGCTTGGTTTGAAATCCTGGCTCTGTCACTCACTGACCCCTGAGTAAGTAGTCACTTAACCTCTCTATGCCTCAGTTTCCTCATCTAACAAGATCAGCTATTTCACAAAGTTGCTGTAGAAATTCATTGAGTTACTGTAGGTCAAGCATTTAACACATAGAAGTAAGAATATATGTTGGCTATTATTATCCAAGCCTCCGCTTAAATGTCTTTTCAGAGAGGTGAGAACATGAAGACTGGCATTTATGTCCTCTGCTTATCAAGGGGCTTCTCCATGTCAAACACTAGGCTTTGTGGGCAGAATTTCCTTTACTCCAACAGCGTTGGGTTTACAGGATTAAGAGTTAAGGCCTGTAACGTGCTTGGCACAGTGCCTGGCACATGGAAAATTCCCTTGGTTTTCCATTTCCCAGTCATCTTCCTCCTGAAAGCCTGGGCCACTGCCCCAACCTCCCCAATAATAATTATCAACTTGTTGTTGTGAATCTTACAACAACCCCACCTCCCGATTTTTATCTTTTTTTAAAAGAGTAAAGCAGTGGCTCTTGACTGCTGCTGGGCGGTGGGCCCCCTGAGAGCCCTCTGCCCAGAAGCACGCTGCTCTCTGCGCTCCCCCCTCACCCTCCCCCCCAACACACACACCTCTAGTTCCCGACCTTTTAACAGGTCGCCTTACCCTCTGAAAATCAACCATAAAATGCACAAATCTATAACTTTGGAGGGTTCACATCGACACAATATTAAGTTAACATTTACTGAACATCTGCCGGGCCTCAAGGGTCTTTTAAACACTCTACTAATATTAACCGGGCAAATTCTCACAACCACCTTGTGAAGCGGTTTCTACTCAGGCACCTTCTTACTATCTCATTTAACAGAGGCCGGGAGAGCCAAAGTCACACAGTCAAGGACAGGCAGCAGCGCCTGCTTGGGACCCTGGTTTCCTCACTGCCCACAGGCCTCCTAACAGCCCCTCCCACTCTTGGGGAGAAATGCCGGCCCCTCCTCCTCCGCTGGACCCCGGTTGCTTGGTGCTCACCAGCACTTGCCCGGGATGCTCCCGGCGCACCGCCACCTTCACGCCGCGGGCCTCCAGGCGCACGGCACGCGTGTAGCTAACGGTCTGGCTACCCCGGTGCTCATTTTCCACCAGCACCCGAAAGGCGGGCAGGGCCGCGTTCTGGCCGCACGAGCCGGCCAGCAGGTAGGTGCAGGTGCCCATGAAGTCGAAGCGCCGGCCATCGAAGCTCACGTAGTGCGGGTCCCCGGACGCCTGGCAACTCCCGAAGCGGTCGGGATAGCAGCCCAGGAGGCCGTTCTGGACGCGGCAGCGCTCGCCGGCTGGACAGCCCTGCGTGTCGCTGCAGCTCACCTCCTGGGTGGCGCCGTTGCAGGTGCAGCGCCGCCTGCACCGCTCGTCCGCCCACACCTGCTGGCCCGGAGCCAGCGGGCGGCCCTCGTAGATGCAGCCGCAGGACGAGGCCGCCACGCACGCGCCGCCGCTGGCCACGAAGCCCGGGAGGCACGCGCAGCCCTCCACGCACGGGCGCCCGGAGCAGTTGGCTGGAGCAGCAGTCGGGTTGCAGGAGGCGGGACAGGCGGGGCCACAGAGCTCATAGCGACTGTTGGCAGGGCAGGACAGGGCTGCGGGGAGACAGGGATAAGGGGTCAGGCCAACGCAGGGGGGCCCTCGAGGGACTCTCAGCGGGGAAAGTGCCAGGACTTCCCTCCCCAAAGAACCCTGATCCTCCCCCAGCGCTCCCCACCCTTCAGGCGCTCAGGCCTCAAACCTCAGAGTCAGAGTTGACCCCTGCTCCCTTCTTTCCCTGGACAACCAACCTGTCAGTAAATCCTGGGAGCTCCATATTCAAAGTCTACCCAGAATCCACCCCCTTCTCCTATCATCACCGTTCCCGCCCGCGCCCCCCCCCCCCCATCCACTCCAGCAGCCTCCTCCCTGCGCCCCTCTGCCCCCTCACTCGCAGCCATGGGGACCCTGTGAACACCTGAGTCAGATGACATCCGTCTCCTGCTCAGAGCCCATTTGTGGCTCTATCTTGTTCAGAGTGAAGGCCAGAGTCCTCCTGGTGGCCCAGGAGGCCCCACACTGTCTGCCCTCATCACCTCTCCTCCTCTCCTCTCATTCTCTCTCTGGCTCACTCTGCCCTGGCCACAGGGGCCTCCTCACGGGTCCTCGCACTCTCGGCTCAGGCCCCTATGCCTGTGTTGGACTTCCCTCCGAAGGCAGTACAGCTTATTAAGAGAAGGCTACTGAAGCCCAGATGGGCTGGGTTCAAATCCTGGCTCTCCCTTCTTAGCTGTGTGGTCATGAGCAAATGATTCCAACTGCCCTGTGTCTCAGTTTCCCCCTCAGTAAAATGGGATAATAATAGTACTGACCTCACAGGTTGTTGTGAGGAGTACAGAGTTTGTCTGTGTAGCATCATTGGTATTACTGAGCTGACTCTGTTGCCTTATCCTTAGTCTCTGCCCCTGTGTCACCTCCTCAGAAAGGCGTTCCCTAAGCACCTTCTTCATGATCCTCACATTTGCTCTTATTACATAAACTTTATTTCTTTTGCTCTCTGGAGATATTCCACAGTTTATTGCTTAGTGGCTGTCTTCCTGATAGGACATAAGTTCTGTGAGAGTGGGGACCAGGTCTGCCCAACCACAGCTGAATCCTCAGCACCAAGGACAGGGCCTGGCCCAGTGGATGAGTGAACTCCCTGGTTCCTCTTCTGCACTAGGCATTAGGGAACTCTGCAGAGGGGAGTGAGAACTGGGCAGCGAGGACACAACAATGACCAAGACAAACCCAAATGGCCTCAGTATCTACTCCAGACTTACTCCCCCTCAAGCCTTGGGCCTGGGCCCGGATGCCTCTTCCTCCCTTCCTTCTAGCCTTTCTGCCCCCTGAACATTTCTCTGAGAACCTCACAGGGGCAGGAGCAGGTGGGTGAACATCACCAGCTCGGAGATGGGGACAGATAAGGACTTGGGGAATGCTTGTTGAATGAATGAATAAATGAGTGAAAGAATGATTAAGGGGATGGACACCTGGCTGAGGAGCTTGGTATTTATCCAGAGGACATTGGGGAGTCATGGAAGGGCTATAGAGAAGTGTTCACATTTCTGCTTTGAGGATGACCTCTCATGCCAAGCTTAGCATGTGCTCTTCCTTCAGCCTGCAACTCCCTTCCTGCTCCCCTTTTCCTATCTGGTTCCTAGTCTTCCTATGGGTTGTTGATTGGGTGTCCTTTTCTCTAATAAATCCTCCTTACTCCCCCAGACTGAGTCTGAAAACCGCTCTAGTCTCCCATTGACCCCTTGGACTTCCCCATGCTTCCCCTGACCGCTCTGTCTATGCCTCCACCAATCTAGCCATGACCATTCTGGACTGTCACTGTCAAGTGATATGTCTGCCCCAACCTTAGGCTCACTGTGGGCACAGCCTGGCCATCTTGGCCATCTCCATGTCCCTGCCATGACCCAGCTCCAGGCTGAACCACACTAAGTGTTCAGATGTTGAGCAGATGCAAGGGGTCCCCTGCCTCTCTCCACGTGTTCCCAGCCCCCACCAGGACGTCACTCACGGCAGTTGGCTGGTGACCTCCAGTCCTTGATAGAGATGCCGAGCTCCAGACAGGCCTGGGCGTAGACACTGAGGCCACGGCACAGGCTGGAGCGGTCCCCATTGAGCACACACAGGTCGTATACACACTCCTTCAGGAAGGGCCAGGGGCTCAGGGTATCATGGCAGGCGGCAAAGGGGCCATTAGGCTTGGTCAGCATGCCGCAGAGACGGTCGCCTTCATAGTGCTGGGCCTGGCCTGGGGTGCAGGAGGGACAGTTGTCTTGGCAGCTGTCCTCACACAAGAAGTCCCCATCATCCAGCTTCCAGCTATTGGCAAACTCCACAACGTTGGGAGCCTGCTCCCCGTCAGGTGTGAGGAAGTCGTCAGTGGCATCGCCGTTGTAGTTGCCACACAGCCCGTACACCTGGCCTTGGAAGCGTGTGGGCAAGCTCAGTGCCAGCTGGCAGTCCCAGTCGTAGGAGACCACCAGCCCGAAGTCCAGCTCCACTATGGCCCGCCTCCCACTCTGGTACACACGAAGGCTACCCTCAGCCAGGGAAGCAGGCAGGCGAGAGCGCTGGTTGTCAATCTGCAGAAGGATGAGAAGGGAGGGGAGTGGTCACATCTCATGTGGTCCAGCCTTCAGACCCTCATCTCCTCCTACTTGCTTCCCTGCTCCAGCTGCAGTGGGATTCCTCCCTCCTATTACTGCCACCAATCAAGCTTCAGGATCTTTGCTGTTACTATCCCTGTGGAATGAAATGTTCTTCCCCTAGATCAGCGGTTCTCAACCTGTAGGTCGCCAACCTGTGGGTCACGACCCCTTTGAGGGTCAAATGACCCTTTCACAGGGGTCACCTAAGACCATCGGAAAACACATATATAATTACATATTGTTTTTGTGATTAATCATTATGCTTTATGTTCAATTTGTAACAATGAAAATACATCCTGTATATCATATAATTTACATTATGATTCATAACAGTAGCAAAATTACAGTTATGAAGTAGCAACGAAAATAATTTTATGGTTGGGCGTCACCACCCATATGAGGAACTGTATTAAAGGGTCGCAGCATTAGGAAGATTGAGAACCACTGCCCTGGATGCACACATAGCTCACTTCCTGACCTCTTACAAAAGCTTTCCTCAAATGTTACCATCTCAACGAGGCCATCCTTGACCATCCTATTTTATATGACAACTCTTTCCTGCTCTATTTGGTTCTCATAGTTTCTAACCTTCTAATATATCATTTGCACGTATCATCTGTCTAACTCCATAGACTGCCAGGGATCCACAAAGATAGGGATCTTTGTCTGCTTTGATCCCTACTTCATTCCCAGTGCCTAGAACAGTGCCTGGTAGAACAACAGGCACTCAGTGAGTGAATGAGGGCACTGCTGTGTCAAATAAACACTCACTGGGCACTCACTCTGCCTAGCCTGAGCTGGGAAATATGGAGATCCAGCGATGGCCAAGACAACTGGCCCTACTCTCATGGGGCTCCCAGTCCAATGGTGAAGACAGACATTTCACTAGAAAGGTCAGAATGGGCAGGGCTGGGGTGGAGGCACAGGAGGCTGTGGGAACCTTTTGGGCCAGACCCAAACTTGCAGGTCAGTGGCAGCTGAGCTGAGTTGTAAAAGATTAGTAAGAGAGAGCCATGAAAATAGGGACTAGGAAGAGTATTCCTTTGCAAACGTCCCAGTGGAGAGAGTCTGCCAGAAGATAAGGAATATGTCCCTCTGTCCCTTGGACCCATTTCCTCTTCCTGAGTATCTTTCTTATGCTTTCTCCACATATTCTCATCTTAGACAAGAGTATGGGGTATAAGAATGGAGTAACAGGCAGAAGGAACAGCATGAGTGGCGGTCTGAAGATAGAATAACTCATTCATTCATTCATTCATTCATTCAATCAGCAAAGCCTCCAAGGGCCCTACTGTGTATCTAGGTCTGTGCGAGGCAGTGCTGTGCACATAGCAGTGACTGAGACAGCCTGGGGCCCCACACTTATAGACTCTCAATCCAGGGATCACTGTTCAAATCTATTGCTCTGCAAGAGCAGTGATCTCCATTTTTAAATAATACAAGTAATATTTGTTCATTACAGAAAACTTCCAAAATGTGTATGAGCAAAACAGAAAAGACAAATCACCCATATTGCCGCACACACACACACACACACACACACAGCATTTATAAATCCTGAAATATTTTTGTCTTCTACCTTTAAATACATTTATATTTTTCTAAAAACAATGAGACCATGCTAATGTCACCATTTCATGAACTCCTTTGTTCTCCTAACATCTTGTGGACATCCTGCCATGATTCAACCAAGAGCTTTACACTTGTGTCAGGTCACTGACAAAAGCAATGGACCCTCTTCCATGTGCAAAATTCTGCACATAATTTCAAGGGATTTGAAGCCCCCCTTAGTTTGTGCTCAATCCCCCTAGATCTCAAGAACACCAACTTTAATCCACCTGGCTGTTAATCTCACAGATCCACCTGTACATTCATAAAATTAGGGAGGTCTGAGAATATTCACTGCAGTACCATTTTCCATTAAGAGCAAAGTGTCCATCCTTGGGAGACTGAGTTCAATGAACTATGATGCACCCATGCGATGGAGAAGGGTGCAGCTGTAAGAAAGAAGGGAAGGCTCTGTAACCATCGATATGGAAACAGAATGAATGGTTCAGTGCAAAAAGCGAAGTGCAGAACAGAGCACACAGTACAGCACACTTTTCTAAGACAGGGGAGAGGTAAGAATATATGCTTATGGTTGTTTGTATTGGCATAAAGAAACCCTAGACGGACACCCAAGGAATGAGTAAAGTCATTACCTGTGGGGAGTGGGAGAAGATCAGATGACGATAGGCTGAAAGCAAGACCTCTCACAACATGCTCTTTCTTTGTGTTGAGCTATGTGAAGGCTTTATCTATTAAAAAATTAATTGCAGTAACATGGGAGAACTTCAAAATTATTATGCTGAGCAAATGAAGCCTTACACAAAAGGCTCCTGAGACTGGATGATTCCATTACTATGAAGTTCTTGAACAGACAAAACTAATCCGTGGAGGAAAAAAATCAAAACTGTGATTGCATCGAGGGTGGGTTGGGATTTGTCTGGGAAAGGGCATAAGGAAATGTACCAGAGTGATGAACATATCCTGTATCTTAATACAGGTTTGGGTTGCACATTTGCCAAAACTCAGTGAACTGTACACTTAAAATGTGTGGCTTTTATTATGTATAAATTTAATTTCAAAAGTAAGCAATAAGAAGTGTAAAAATAATGTATTCAAGTTAAGATATGGATGTTGAAGTCTTTAGGGGTGAAATATACTGGTGTCTGGAACTTACTTTGAAATGCATAAAAAATAAGATGGAGTGTTGAATGGGCAAAGATGAGCAGATGATACATGTGTGATAAATCAGGAAGAGTAAAATATTTAGAATCTAGATTGGGGTGGGGAACCTTTTTTCTGCCAAGGGCCATTTAGAAATGTATAACATCACTAGAGGCCCAGTGCATGAAAATTCATGCACTGGAGGAGTGGGGTGGGGGGGAGTCCCTCAGCCCAGCCTGCACCCTCTCACAGTCCAGGAGCCCTCAGGGGTGGAAGGCTACCCAGCAATCAGGGGAAGGCGACGCCCCATCACACCTCTGCTGCTGCCACTGCTGGCAGTGCAAGCCTTGGCTGGCCCTGGTTACCTGGGCCTTGGGAGACCCTGGGTGGCTGGGCAGCCACCATCCAAGGCTTACCTGCACCTCGGGCTGGCCCTGGGTGGCTGGGGGGCTGAAGGGACTGGGCACCACCATCTTGTGGCTGTGGGCACTGCCATCTTTGAGGGTGGGGCAGTCAATTAGCATATTCCCTCCTTATTGGCTGTGGGCACCACCATCTTTGCAATGGTGTGAGGGTCAATTAGCATATTCCCTATTTATTGGATAGGATTCTTGAGCCATACAAAATCATCAACTTAAAAATTAGCCTGCTATATTTGGCCAAACATTTAATTAACTCACCCCTAATGCCTTGGCAGGGCCAGACCAAATGATTTCAGGGGCCTTCTATGGCCCACAAACCAGTCGTTCCCCAACCCTGATCTAGATGATTGGCATACGAGTGTTCACTGCACAGTGATTTTAACTTTTCAGATGTTTGAACATTTTCATAATAACATGGTGGAGAAAAATGAATAATTGCTGTAGGCTGTTATTGTATTGACTGAGTAGTAATCCATTTACCAGAGGCAAAAGGACTAGAGATTAAGAATATGGATGTATGTGCTAGCCTACCTGTATTCCCAGCTCCATCTCCTATAGCTCTAAGATCATTGGAAGTCACTCATATCTCTGGACCCCAGTTTCCTCATCTATACTAATAAAAGGATAACATACTAATTAGACCAGATGTCTTCCAGATGTCCTTCTGGACATCCTTTCAGACAAAGCCACAGTGGCTTCAAGGGCCAAGGGCTTGCAGCCACAGTGGCTGTGAGGACCAGTCCAGCGCTGTGGTCCCTTTTGCAGAGGCTGCAGGAGAAGGTGCCGCAGGAGAAAGCAGAAGGGAGAAGACCGGTGCCACGGGAGAAGGGAGAAGGTGGCAGTTAGAGGGTCAGGTTGGCAGGGGAGAGCAGTTAGGGTGATCAGGCCAGGAGGGGAGAGCAGTTAGGCAGTTAGAGCAATCAGGCCAGGAGGGGAGAGCAGTTAGGCAGTTAGGGGAATCAGGCTGGCAGGGGAGAACAGTTAGGCAGTTAGGGGGATCAGGCCAGGAGGGGAGAGCAGTTAGGCAGTTAGGGGGATCAGGCTGGCAGGGGAGAACAGTTAGGCAGTTAGGGGGATCAGGCCAGGAGGGGAGAGCAGTTAGGCAGTTAGGGGGATCAGGCTGGCAGGGGAGAACAGTTAAGCAGTTAGGGGGATCAGGCCAGGAGGGGAGAGCAGTTAGGCAGTTAGGGGGATCAGGCCAGGAGGGGAGAGCAGTTAGGCAGTTAGGGCGATCAGGCCAGGAGGGGAGAGCAGTTAGGCAGTTAGGGGGATCAGGCCGGCAGGGGAGAACAGATAGGGGCATCAGGCGGGCAGGCAGGTGAACGGTTAAGAGCCAGTAGTTCTGGATTGTGAGAGGGATCCCAGATTGGAGAGGGTGCAGGCCGGGCTGAGGGACCCCCACAGTCCCCCCCATGCACAAATTTCATGCACCAGTCCTCTAGTTGATAATAATAATAATGCCTATCCTGAAAATTTCTGTGAATATTAAGTGCATTAAAATCTGGAAAATGCTAAGAAATAAATCTGGCACATAGTGCTCACTAAAGTTAGTGTTTGGTCACTTAAGAAATTCCCCATTTGGGGACATTTTGTTTTCTTTTTCCCTACCATTATTGTTGTTGTTGTTGTTATTTGCTATTACAAACCACATTGGCATAAACTTTTTTCCCTAGCCATATCTCTGAGCATCCTTAAAACTTTTAGAAGTACAATTGCTGGACAAAAGGGGTTTAAGATTCTGCCACGGATTTTCAAATCCCTCCTTCCCAACCCCCACATCCTGGGTCCACTTCTTATACCCTCCACTCTTGGCAAAGGGCTCAGATTGGGGGGCGCCGACACCCAGGCTTTGCCTCCTCCTTCTAACTGATGGGCATTATAACCCTGAAGACACAGGATTCCTTACCCGGGCGAAACCAACTTCCCCGCGGGCCAGCGACACAGAGTGGCTGTAGGCGTGCACGGTGACGAAACCCACATAGGAGACTCTGCGGCTGCCACGGTGCTCGTTCTTGGCCTCCACGCTGAAGGCTGGCAGTGTCTGGTCCTCGCTGTTCAGCTCCACCATCGTGTACGAGCACGTGCCCATCATGTCGTAGCGACGGCCATCGAAGGTGGTGTAATGGGGGTCACCCTGGGCTCGGCAGACGGCCACGGAGCCTGGCATGCACTTGGCATGCCCATCCACCACCTGGCAGATCTGCGAGGGAGGGCACTGCACACCTTCGCAGGAGGGCTTCTCCGCAGACAATAGGGCTGGGGTGGGAGGAGGGGCGGTGAGGGAGAAGTTAGGAAATGTCCACGTGGGTGGGAATCCTGGAGCAATCCCGCTGCAGGGAGTTTAGGCAATGTGCTCACAACTACCCATTTCCGAAGCGGGGAAACTGAGGTCTGGAATCTCACAGGGAGAGAGCTGCTCGGGCCTAACCCAAGCCCAGGTCCCCCGATTCCCCAGTAAAACAGCTCAGCCCAGAAGGACTGGAAGGTAGTGGAAAAGGACCGGCAGGAACAGCCATGGCACACCTAACTTGTTAATTTCCTCCTCTCCCCTACCTTCTCACTCAGGGCAAAATGCTAAGGCAGAAGATGGAAGACAGAGACTGTTCAACAGAAAGGAAATGACAGTGGAGTCAGGCCGCCCAGGTTAGAATCCCAGCTCAACCAATTAGCTGTGTGACACTGGACAGGAATGTTCAACTCTCTGCCTCAGTTTCCTCACTGGTGACACTGATGACAATGACACCTTCTTCACAGGGGTTTTTGGGGAGGGGGTGCTGCCAGGTTTAAATAAGCTGAAACTAAGTAGGGCTGGGAACTGCCCCAGGTGTTATAATTAATCACCTACCCCCTCGCCATTCTACTACTGAAGCCCAAAGTGGCCCTTTGAAATTGAGTGGTTTTATGCCATGGAGGGGTGGAGGGAGGGGCATTTTTGCCAGTATTGGAAACCCTAGTGTCTAGGTCCTAGCTTAAGGGGTAGGGGGTCCAAATAAGGAGAAACAGTTTCTCCTCCTCTGCTTCCTAGTCTTCAGAAGCTCTTGCCTTCTATCTACTCATAATCACAGCTTACCCTTCCGTAGCCCTACTCACTTGCCAGGTACCCCCAAAGTGCTTTACAAATGTTTACTCATTACACCTGTGGAGGGGGTACTGTTATTATCCCCATTTTACAGAAATGGAAACTGAGGCCCCCAGAGATGAAGTCATATGTCCCAGGTCACACAAGCAGAGGTGGTATTTGAACCCCAGAAGCCTGGCTCTCCCATCTGTGCCATCAAGCGCTGCCCTGCCTGGAAGCAGCTTCTCAAAGTGCTGAGCCTGAGGTTGCATATAGGGCCAGGTCCTAGAGATGAACTACGTTAACGCGCGAGGCACCTGGTATATTGAGAGAGAAATACCCTGGCATGGGAGGCATCATTATTATTATACTTTTAGGCCTCCTGAGTTTGGGCATAAACATTCCAAAGCAGGTGTGGGAGAGTATCCGTTAGCAACTGGTATAGTTGTGTATCAGTTGCTAAAATGTAAAAATATTTATAAACAAGTTGGTAAAAAGCTGCTAACCCGTCCCTGTCCCCCCCCCCCCCAAATAGTCCTCTCTCTCACACATTGGCTCTCCCCTAAGACCCCTTCCCCAACTTCTCCCCAAAAGCAACAGACCAAGGGCTAATGCCAGATAGCATGGGGGCTTCTAAGACCCTGCTTCATGCGCTGGTATCTCTTCTGACTGGTTGGGACCCTGGACCACACCTGGTGCTAAACATTTAGAGTAGAGTATTGCTTGGCGAGGGGGTATGGAGAGGGGCTGGGAAGCCTTAAGGAAAGGAAGGATGACAGAGAGGATGGAGGTGTGTGTGTGTGTGTGTGTGTGTGTGTGTGTGTGTGTGTGTGTATGGCAGGGGGAACAGCCCAGCTGAGCCAGGAAGCCACAGGAGAGCAGGTGGGTAAGAAAAGGGGAAAGTCAAGAGAGACCACAAAGGGGACACCTGGTGGGCAGGTGTCATTTCCCATCACTCACTCTGGCCGCAGGCAGCTGTTGTCCCGTAGCCCCCAGATTGGGTCAGCCAAAAGGTGAGCAGCCCGAAGCTGTTATTGGCCATGGTCATGTGGATCATGTTAGTACTGTTGAGGTCCACTTCAGCATACGAGAACTCACTGCCTGGAACAGTCACCCAGGTGAGCCTGGTCCCCAGCCCGTGTCCATCAATGGTCAGCTTGTCAGCAGCCTTCGTCTGTGCCACCACTAGGGCCACACCCTTAGAGCCTGGGAAGTTATTGACCACATAGGCAGGACAGTAGGCCTCCACATCTGGGATCAGGACCAAGTAGGGGTCATAGGTCACTCTGTCCCTTGTGCCACCCGTGCCAAACAACAGGACTTGGATGCCCACATCTGCAGACAGGAAGAGTGGCCAGGATGGCCGGACCTCAAACTCAATCACGTCACCCTCCTGGAGTCCCCTGGAGCCGATGATGTTCCCGTGGTTGTAGGTCAGCTTCGTGGGCTGGCTGGCCACGGCATAGACCACATCGAAGCGGGTCTGGGAGGCCAGAGGGGGCACCACATAGTGGGTGCCCCAGGCAGACGTGGGTAACAGCTGCTCCACCACATGGTTGCAGCTTGTGTGTTTCTGGGCACAGCTGTGGCCAGAGAGGACAACCACAGGACTACTGGCTGTGACCTTTGACCCTGAGAGATCAGCCGTGCTCTGTACCTGGGCCACTTGGTAGGGCTTGAGAGTCACAGTTAGGACACTGCCCCCTGGGTAGAAGTTGCCCTGGAATGTCACTGCCGCCTTCAGCTGCACGCTGATCGAGGCACCCTTTGCACCAGCCACCACAGCAAACTCCTTGACATTCTTAGCCGAGGCGCTAGGGGGTGTGAACACAAAGTACTTTGTTCCCAGGGTGCTGACAGGCCGCAGCAGTGTCAGATCCTCTGTGTTGGGCTTAGTGTTTATGGCCTGCACAGAGATGTTGCGATCAGAGCGGACCAATACCGCGTGCTGGAAGATATTGCTGCCGATCATCTCAGCCTTGGTGCCGATGTTGACCATGACCGACTGCCCAGGCTTCACTGGTACATTCTGCGAGGTGCCATCTGCCTGGCTGAGGATGGTAACTGAAGCAGAGCTGTCCGACAGACTGGTGATGAGGAGGTAGAGATTGCCCTTGACATACCCGGGCTGGTAGTTCTGTAGGAAGGCTGTGAGGAATTCCTCCCCTTCAGCATTGCTGGGGTCCACTGAGGCCTCCTGGGTCAACCCTGGGGTGAGAAAATGCACTCATGGGTCTATTTATCCATCAGAGAAGTAACTCCTTGCCCTGTACCTGGATAACCTGTCAAATATTAACTCTGGCTTTTCTCCCTCTTTTCTCTTTCCTTTCTCCTTTTTCTTGCAGCATTTACCTACCAGCCTTTCTGACTTTGTCTTCCAAAAACCTGAATGCTTTGGACAGAGAACTTAAATTCAAGTGTGAAGCAAGTAATGTAAATATGGGAAACAGTTTGGGTGGCAATTGTGCAAATGGAGCATTCAGACACATCAAAAGTGGGGTGTTGCTACTAGCTTTAGCCTGTTGTTATTTTGACAGCTTATCGACTCTTTTTTCCTTTTTTATGCCAGATTTTACCTTTTTGTGTGTGTGTGTGAGAAACTGGCTGTCTGAATTTCCATGTGAAATCTCCAACCCAAAATTGTTTTAAGCTCTATGGGCTGGATTCAGTTGCCAGTTTGTGATAATAGAACTGGAGGTGGGGTGGGGAGTGTGAAGTGGGTAAAGGGAAGAAAGGAGTTATGGAATGTGAGCAAAATGTCTCCAAGAAATAGAGAGCAGTTTGGACTTTTCAACACCCCCAAATGGAAAGAGATGCTCCAGAAGAGAGAGGAAGGGGGAAAGGGAAGAGGGAGAGAGAGATAGAGAGAAAGAGAGAGAGAGAGAGAGAGAGAGAGAGAGAGAGAGAAGGAGAGCGGAGAGGAGAGGAGAGGGAGAGAAAGAAGAGTCTATGGGGTCTTGGAGAGAGTGTGGGAGTTATAGAAGAAGTGCCTGGTGAACAAGGTGGGCCTTGAAGGGTATCCTAGTGTCCATGGGGCCAAGGAATCAGGTGTCCCATCTTGGTGTCCCATCCTTCCCCCAGTCCTTTGGTTTACTTAAGACTCTAGTCCTGGACATGACCCTGGAGAACTGGGCACCAAGTCCACCAAGAATGACTTTAGTGAAATTCTCCATTAACTCAGCAGAATGATTGTTAGGGTCTAAACTTTGCTTGAGTTGCAGAAAATCAAGGGAGTGGTTGTTCTTGCATCTTGAATTGGGGACTAAGGTGTTCACCTCAATTCTACCACACTTCTCTGCAGAGCCCAAGGGCCCTCTCTCCCATTGCAGCTAGCATAGGGTGACGTTGGGAGATGGGTTTGTGGAGGGGACACAAATGGAGGGTGCTGACCCAGGCAGGCAGAGTCAAGAACAAGAACAGGGATCAAGACTGGAACAAGAACAGGGATGGGATCTTGGCCTTACTTACCCCACAGAAGGGTTGCTCCAGCCCAGAGTGTCCACCAGCTCCACAGGAAGCCCATGTCTGCAGTGGGGAAATAGAGGGGGGTCATAGGAAGCTGATCTGCCCCTCCTGAGAGACCATCTCAGAAACAATAGAAGGGCCCAGTCTCAGGACAATGGCCACCTGGACAGCAGGAAGGCTTGAGTGGGCTGGATCCAAGGGTCAGTGTGTATAGGGTAGTTGGATGTCCAGTTGGTCTGGGGATGGGGTGGGGAGGGCAGGACAGGGGCAAGGATAGGGAGTTGGGTGTCCATTGGGTCTGGGGATGGGGTGGGGAAGCCTGGAGTCAGGAGCAAGAGTAGGAGACCTGATGTCCTATTTCCAAAGGAGACCCAGCCTCTCTTACCTGCAGGTCCCTGGAGCTTCAGGGTTAGCCCCTGGGCTGGGCTATATAATGGAGTTCCTGGGCTCCTCAGGCCACACCCTGGGCCACCTGCCAGGCAAATGGTTCCAACTTCCGGGAGGAGGCTCCTGATCCCAGAGCCAGGTGGAATGGGGATCCTGAAGGCCTGTGAAGGGTGGAGGGCAAGCCTGGATGCCTGGGCCTGAGGATATGAGAACAGCTGGTGGCTGTGCCCTGAGAGCCTGCTGGGAAATTCAGTCCTAGAAGGGTGGTGGTCCTGAGGGAAACAGCTGGGGAGCAGGGTGCTCAGACCCTAGGTCCCCGGGGGGTTGAGATCTGGGTGGAAGATGGTATTTGATCTTGTTTGCTGACCAGAAGCTGCCTGCAGATTTTTCCTTTGGCTTCTGCCAGGTATAACAGCAAAGGACCTGCATCCGGGTTCTGGCTGCTCCCCAATTCCTATTAGCTGATCTCTGGTCCCCAGCCACCCACATGCTGTTTCCAGGCACCACTACGGGAGTGTGTGTGATGGGGAGGTATCTGAACACCTTACTCAGGCCTGTGCAGTGAGACACAATACCTCCACCCCCAGTCCAAGAGCCTCCTATGAAATGGGAACTTCAAAACTAACCTCACTGGGATTATTTATCTCCCAGAGGGAGCTCTGCAAACTCTCAAAGACTGTAGGTGGGTGGCAGGCATCTCTGTGTGGCAACTGGGGGCTGGAGCTGTGTGCAAAGAGAGACAGAGGCCTCTGTTTCCTGGTTCCACACAGACACCAGGTTCCACTTCCCGGAGAATTCTTTGTTTTCTGGCCCTGAAAAGGGGCTGATTGAACAGATTGTGAGCACCTCCGTCGCTCCAGAACCTGCCTGGGATGGGAGATGGGTCTAGGTCGCACACAGGAGAAGAGACCACTGAAGGGTGGTGTGGGCTTTCTCAGATGCAGTCTGTTCCTCCCGGGGCCTGGCCTGACCCATGCCCTGCTCCCGTCCGCCTGACCTAGGACTCATTGTTTGCTGGGGAGTCTCCCCTGGAAACAACAGCTGCAAAGCCTGGGTGTCCTCTCACACAACACCCAGCAGCTGCTGCCCCTAGGACTCCTCCTCTCTTATCACCAAGGCCTGGGCTTCTGTGCAGCCAGGGTGGGTGGGGCTCTGACACCCCCCACCCAGGGCAGGTTCCCAGAGGGAGAGATAAAGGCTCAGAGTCAACCAGGGACCCAAAGTCAACCAGGAAAATGAAGTGAGTAAACAGGAGACTGGATAAAAGCCAGAGCTATCAGGAAGGTGGGGGACCTACAAGGGGTGAGAGCTTTGGGGAGAGGGGTGCCTGGGTCCCTGAAGAGTCTGGGGGTGGGTAGAGGGGTCATCTGAGTTGCCAAGGGAAAAAGGGAGGGGGCTTCTGGGATTCCTACGGAGGAAGCAGCTATTGCAAACCAAGATGTCAAAATCTCCTGTGTCAGATAGTCCTCTTATAGTCTGAGACACACAGAGAAATGAGGCGGGGAGGGAGACAGACAATTAGGAAAGTCTCAGGGGTGATTCAACCGCCCCCCGCAATCTCCTCCAAGCTTGACTCCAGAAAGAAACCTTCCCCCTTCAAAATCTGCCATTGCTCTCTGCAGCCAGAGTCCCCAGAAATGGGGTGGGGTGGGAAATCTTTTATATTTTGGATTTGAAACCCCTGAGACCTTTTTGGTCTTTTCAGGGTGTGTGTGTGTGAGGGGGGGCGGGGTATAGTGTGCGGGACCCTGTGCCTTACTCCGTATTATATTTGTTCTCAGAAACCCCACTGATGGGTAACGCTAACCTGTGGGGACACTTTCTTATGGTCGGAGAAACCACCTCTATCCCACCCTGGCCGCCCTGGCAGCCCCAGCAAGGGGAGGTTGTGCATCTGAGCCTCTGACCTCTCCCTGCAAGCGGGATCTGCAGGGAGCAGATCTGCACTGGTCGCACCACCTCAGACCCTGGGACCCCCTGGCTCATCTGGGCTTTATAGCCCCAGGGCACCGCTGGAGGGAATTTACTCTCTGCAGCTAAATTCAGATTTGCCAGCAATTTCTAACTTCCTTCTTTCATGCTCTGGATTCCACAAGGGGGTCTCTCTACTCCTTTGGGGGAACTCCTCTATCTTGCCGAAGCTGCCACTAACCCCCCTAAGGCTCAACCGTGATCTTGTTCCTCTTCTGCTCAAGAACATTGCATGCTTTCCTGTCCCTGTGGATGCAAATCCACACTGTTGGCAGGAGGATCCCAAGTCCTGGTGCTCCGTTTCCTGCTCTGTCCACCTCGCCATTGCTGCGCAGTTCCTTCCTCTTGGTGCACCTTCCCCACAACCTACCTGCTGACTCTTTATCTGGAATCCAAACATCATCACTTTCTGCATGAGTCATTTGGCAAACTGAGGCTAATCTCTTTAATTCCTCTTATATGGCACTGGCTATCTGCTCCTGTACTTAATGGAAATCCCCTTGTTTTGTTTTAACTACTTGGAACTGAGAGTGCTGCTACATCTACGTTCTGTTCTATACCTCCGCACCAATCTCTCTTCCACCCACCACAATCTGACTTCCATGTGCATTAAAATTGTTTTTGCTAAAAGAATGGCCCTTGGAGCTCAGGAGAGAGAAAGACAAAGGTAATGCACTGGGGAGGAGAGGGAGAAGGGCAAGGCAAGGCGTGCTCCTGAGCGGGAGAGTGCCTTGTTCACCCTTTTAGGAAAACACCAAAACGTTTTTCAAAGTGGTTGCACCATTTTACGTTCATTCCAGCAGTGTATTAGTTGAAAGACACCCCTCCATGGGTCTCTGGCATTCCTGTGTGTTTTGCTGGGTATGCCAAGAGTGCAAGGCCCTGTCTGCCTTAACCCAGGCCATTTCCCAGGACTGTACTTGCAGTGAACAATCTTTTTTTTTTTTTTTCTGTGAACAGTTTTGAAGGATGACATAATGTCACCCTCTGGAACAAAAACCAGGCTTGCTTACTACTTGCTATAAAATAGAAGATTCCTTAAGCTCAGGATTCCTCTCCTATAATGCCAGCCACCTCAAGGATAACCATCCAGCAGGGGCCTCCATGACCCCCACGGTACTTGTGGAACAAGCCTTCTGTGAACAAGCCTCATGTTGCTTGCTGTGCAGCGAGCAGTGAAGTACTTTCTTTGTTTGGGTGTTTTGTTTTTAAAAACTGTCCTGCTAGCCTGGCCACAGTGGCTCGGTGGTTGAACATCAACCTATGAACCAGGAGGTCACTGTTCGATTCCTGGTCAGGGCTCCGTCCCCAGTGTGGGTGTGCAGGCGCCAATCAATGACTCTCTCATCATTGGTGTTTCTATCTCTCTCTCTCCCTCTCCCTTCCTCTCTGAAATCAATAAAAAATATATATTTTTAAAAACTGTCTTGCCCTCTTATTTGCCAATTGGTTCTAGCTCCCTCTCTGTACATTTGATGTGAACCCTTCCTCCTTGAACATTTCTAATGCCTGACAAAATGAAATAAAGAAAAATAAAGAAATAAAACAAAAAAAGATAAAGAAAATGTCTAATGCTTTGGCTCCCATGACATCACTTTCTTCTGGATCTTGTGTTGTTTTGTGTTTCCTATAATAACCCCTTTGACGTTGTGGTTCTCAGAATCTCTTTTTCTGCTTCTTTCTCTAATGACCTTTCTCTAGGAGATTTTTTTTTCTATGTCCACCTACGTATGCTGTCTAATAGAACTCTCTGTGATGATAAATTTCTATATTTGCTGCTGTCCAATGTGGTAGGCAATAGCTACACACTGAGCTCTTGAAATATAATGGAAAGAGCTGAATTTTCAATGTAATTTAATTTTAATTAATTTTTTTTGCAGCCAAAAAAGTAAGGGTTCATTAGTTGTGCACACCTGGAGTCACAGGTAAGCTAGTCAAAGACTTGGTTCCTGATGGCTTTCAAGGGATGGATTATATAGGGGAAAACCACCAGTCACGGTGTCTAGGGGAGTTAGAGTTATGGTCAGGGTTGTGGCCTCTGCTGATTGGTCAGTGCTAGGGTAGGGGTAGAAGATTATTACATCTGGTCCTCATGTCAGCTATGGCATTGCTATATAGGGTTTTCTTTCTTTATTGAATTTATTGGGGTGACATTGGTTAATAAAATTATATAGGTTTCAGGTATACAATCTATAATTCATCATCTATATTGTATTGTGTGTTCACGACCCCAAGTCAAGTCTCCTTCCATCACCTTTTATGACCCCTATACCCTACTCTACCTCCCCCCACCCTGCTTTCGCTATGGTAATCACCATACAGTTGTCTATGTCTGAGTTTTTTGTTTTTGTTTTATGCTTAATCCCTTCACTTTTTTCACCCAGCCCCACAATCACCCTCCCCTCTGATAGCTGTCAGTCTGTTTTCTAACAATGAGTCTGTTTCTATTTTGTTTGTTAGTTTACTTTGTTCATTAGATTCCACATATGGTACTTGTCTTCCTCTGACTTGCTTGTTTCACTTAACCTAAGGTCCATCCACACTGTCACAAAGGGTAAGATTTTCTTTTTTTACTGCCAAGTAGTATTCCATTGTATAAATGTACCACAGCATTTTTATCCACTCATCTACTGTTGGGCACTTGGGCTGCTTCCAAATCTTGCCTATCTATATATAAAAAAGTCTCAGCGCCGAAACCGGTTTGGCTCAGTGGATGGAGCGTCGGCCTGCGGACTGGGGGGTCCCAGGTTCGATTCCGGTCAAGGGCATGTACCTGGGTTGCGGGCACATCCCCAGTAGGAGATGTGCAGGAGGCGGCTGATCGATGTTTCTCTCTCATCGATGTTTCTAGCTCTCTATCTCTCTCCCTTCCTCTCTGTGGAAAATCAATGGAATATATAAAAAAAAAAAAAAAAAAGTCTCAGCAACAGTTACGACTGAATGACCAGAACGACCAGTTGACCAGTTGCTATAATGTGCACTGATCACCAGGGGGCAGACGCTGAATGCAGGAGCTGCCCCCTGGTGGTCAGTGTGCTCCCACAGCCAACCTCCCACGGCCAGCCAACCTCCTCCAGTTCCTCCCTCCATTCGGCAGGCCCCAGCCAGCCTGGCCCCAATCGGGATTGGGCGAGATGGCCCCGTTAGGCCCTGATCACCAGCCAGGCCTAGGGACCCCACCCATGCACGAATTTCATGCACTGAGCCTTTGGTTGTAAATAACACTGCAATGAACATAGGAATGCATGTATTCCTCCGAAGTAGTGTCTTGGGTTTATTCGGATTTATTCCCAGAAGTGGGATCACGGGTTCATAAGTTCCATTTTTAATTTTTTGAAGTAACTCTATACTGCTTTCCATAATGGCTGCACCAGTCTGCATTCCCACCAACAGTGCACTAGTGTTCTCTTTTTTCCACATCCTCACCAATATTTGTTGTTTATTGATTTATTGATGGTAGCTATTCTGACAGGTGTAAGATGATATCTCATTGTGGTTTTAATTTGCATTTCTGATGATTAGTGACATTGAGCATCTTTTCATATGTCTATTAACCATCTGTATGTTCTCTTTAGATAAGTGTCTATTCCAATCCTTGCTCATTTGTTTTTAATTTTACAATTTTTTAAATTGATTTTTAGAAAGAGAGGAAGGAAGAGGGGAGAGAGAGAGAAACACTAGTGTGATAGTGAAACATCAATCAGCTGCCTCCTGCATTTACCTCTACTGGGGATTCAACCCACAACCCAGCCTTTTGCCCTGACCAGGAATTGAACCCTCAACCTTTCAGTGCATGGGATAAAACCAAACCAACTGAGCCACACCAGCCAGGGCCTTTGCCCATCTTTTAATTGGATTCTTTGTGGGTGGATTTTGGGGTGTGTGTGTGTGTGTGTGTGTGTTTTGGGGTTTTTTTGGTGTTGAGTTTTATAAGTTCTTTATAAATTTTGGATATTAACCCCTTATCAGATGTATCATTGGTGAATATGTTGTCCCATTCAGTGTCTTGTCTTTTCATTTTGTTAATGGTTTCCTTTGCTGTGCAAAGAATTTTTAGTTTGATATAGTTCCATTTGTTTATTTTTTCTTTTGTTTCCCTTGCCTGAGGAGATATATCAGAAAAAATACTGCTACAAGAAATGTATGAGATTTTACTGCATATGTTTTCTTCTAGGATTTTTGTGGTTTCTAGTCTAACATTTCGGTCTTTAATCCATTTTCAGTTTATTCTTGTGTATGGTGTAAGAAGGTGGTTTAATTTTTTTTTTTTTTGCACGTGTCTGTCCTATTTTCCCAACACCATTTATTAAATAGACTGTCTTTCCTCCTGTATGTTTTTGCCTCCTTTGTCAAATATTAGTTGACCATAAAGGCATGGGTTTATTTCTGGGCTCTCTATTCTGTTCCATTGATCTATATGTCTGTTTTTACGCCAACACCCATGATGTTTTGAGTGCTATAGCCTTGTAGTAGAGTTTGATATCAGAAAGTGTAATTCCTCCAACTTTGTTCTTCTTTCTCAAGATTGCTATGGCTTTTTGAGGTCTTTGTGGTTCCATATAAATTTTTGGAATATTTGTACTGGTTCTGTGAAATACACCATAGGTATTCTAATAGGAATTGTGTTGAATCTATATACTGCTTTGGGTTGTATGGACATTTAAATGATGTTAATTCTTCCTACACACTTATTTGTATCTTCTTCAATTTCTTTCTTCTGTGTCTTAAAGTTTTTTGAGTATGGGTCTTTTACAACCTTGGTTAAGTTTCTCACTAGGTAATAAATTTATTATTAACCTTGGTTAAATTCATTATTTATTTTTTGAAGCAATTGTGAATAGGATTGTTTTCTTAGTTTCCTTTTCTGATAGTTCCATATTGGTGTATAAAAATGCAACTGATTTTTAGTTATTTATTTTGTACCCTGTCACATTACTGAATTCATTTTATCAGTTCTAGTAGTTTTTTGGTGGAATCTTTAGGGTTCTCTATATACAGTATCATGTTATCTGCAAATAATGACAGTTTTACTTCTTCCTTTCCAGTTTGGCCTTTTATTTCTTCTTCTTGTCTGATTGCTGTGGCTAGGACTTTCAGTATTATGTTGAATAAGAGTGGTGAAAGTGTCTTCTTCTCAATCTTAATTAAGGGCAACACTTGTAGCTTTTGCTTATTGAGTATGATGTTGGCTGTGGGTTTGCCATGTATGACCTTTATTACATTGAGGTTTGACCCCTCTATTCCCACTTTGCTAAGAGTTTTTATCATAAATGGGTTTTATCAAATGCTTTTTCGGGCATCTATTGGTATGATCATGTGGTTTTTACCCTTTATTTTGTTTATGCGATGTATCACATTATTGATTTGTGGATATTGTACCAACCTTGCATCTCTGGAATAAATCTTATGGCATGTGATTTTCTTTATGTATTGCTGGATTCATTTTACTAATATTTTGTTGAAGTTTTAGCACCTATGTTTATCAGGGATATTGGCCTATAATATTTTTTTTCTAGTGTCTTTATCTGGTTTTGGAATTAGTTTAATGCTGCCCACATAAAATCAGCTTGGGACTCTTCCCTCCGCTTGAATTTTTGGGAATAGTTTGAGAAGTATAGGTGTTCATTCTTTGAATTCTTGGTAAAATTCACCCGTGAAGCCATTGAGTCCATGGCTTTTGTTTGCTGGATGTGGGTTTATTATTATTATTATTATTATTATTACAGCTTCAATTTCACTAGTTGTGATGTGTCTGTTCAGATTCTCTGATTCTTCCTGATTCTGTTTTAATAGGTTGTATGTTTCTCAGAATGTAGCCATTTCATCCAGATTGTCTAATTTGTTGGCATATAGTTGTTCGTAATATTTTCTTATAATCCTTTGTATTTCTTTGGTGTTAGTTACCACTTCTCTTTCATTTCTGATTTTATTTATTTGGGTCCTCTCTCTTTTTAAAAAAAATATATATATTTCTTTATTGATTTAAGAGAGGAAGGAGAGAGAGAGAGAGAAATACACCATAGGTATTCTAATAGTCTCTCTCCCAAAGTCCCAGGGAGAGAGACAGAGACAGAGAGAGAGAGAGAGAGAGAGAGAATCATTGATTGGTTGTCTCCTGCATGGCCCCTACTGGGGATCAAGCCCGCAACCCAGGCATGTACCCTTGGTCAGAATCGAACCCGGGACCCCTCAGTCCGTAGGCCAACGCTCTATTCACTGAGCCAAACTGGCTAGGGCTCTTTTTTTCTTGATGAGTTTGGTTAAAGGCTTATCAAACTTGTTTATCTTTTCAAAGAATCAGAGCTTGGTTTTATTGATCTTTTGCATTAGGTTTTTTATTTTATTTATTTCTGCCCTGATCTTTATTATTTTCCTTCCTTCTCCTCACTTTGTCCCTTTAAGTGTAAAGTTAGATTGTTTATTTGATATTTTTCTTGTTTCTTGAGATAGGCCTGTAATGCCACAAATTTCCCTTTTAAGACTGCTTTTTCTGTGTCCCATAGAATTTGGATTATTGTGTTCTCATGTCATTCATTTATTTCGAATGCCTTTTTATTTCTTCCTTGATCTCACTGCAACCCATTCATTGTTTGATAACATAGTATTTAGCCTCCATGGCTTTCTGTTTTTCAGTTTTTCCTTGTGATTGATTTCAAGTTTCATGTCATATCGTTAGAAAAGATAGTTGATATGACTTTAATATTCTTAAATTTATTGAGACTTGTTTTGTCTCCTAACATATGGTCTATCCTAGAAAATGTTCCATGTGCACTTGAAAAGAGTGTATATATTCTGCTGCTTTGAGGTGAAATGCTCTTAAGATATCAAGTAAATTAATCTGAACTAGTGTGTCATTTAAGGCCACCATTTCTGTGTTGATTGTTTTGTCTGGAAGATCCATCCATTGATGTCAATAGGTGTTAAAATCCCTTGCAGTATTGTATTTCTGTCAATCTCTCCTTTTATGTCCATCAAGGTTTGCTTACATATTTAGGTGCTCCTATATTGGGTGCATAAATGTTTACAAGGGTAATATCCTCTTGTTGGATTGACCCCTTTATCATTATGCAGTGTCCTCCTTTGTCTCATACTATAACCTTTGCTTTAAAGTCTATTTTGCTGCTTGGGCCATTTGGGGGCTTGGCCCATCTGGTTTCCAGATGATCTAATACATTTATAACTCTTTACCCAAAATTAAAAATAAAGCCTATTTTGTCAGATGTAAGTATTGCTGCCCCAGCTATTTTTTCTTCATCCCTTTACTTTTAGTTTGTGTGTGTCTTCCACTCTGAGGTGGGTCTCTTGTGTATATATATATGTGTGTGGATAAGAAAAATTTGTTTTCTTATCCATTCAGCTCCCCTATATCTTTTAATTAGAGTATTTAAACCATTTACATTTAAAGTGATTATTAGTGATGTCAGAAAATAGTGGCATGAGAGAACCCAAAGTCCCAGGGAGCTATCAGGTCGCACAAGAAAGAAATAACCAAAGCCCAGAAACAATGCAACTGCCGCAAGAGCTTACAATCTAGGTCAGAAGTAAAAGTTACTTCATCAAACAACATCAACCACAGCCAATTTTTGCTTTACAGTGGCTTAAACAAAACCTAGGAGTTTTCTACCTTATTTTGTATCTCCTATTTTCTATTTTATTTTATTTTCTACCTATTTCTACCTTCTATTTCTACCGCTTATTTTCTAATTAAGAAATTTTAAAGTGCTCTAATAAGCATTGTTTTTAGGGATCCCCTTCCTAGGACCCTGAATTTCCCATGTTTTACACCGAGCTACTACAAAACTCGGCTCCTTACCTTACTTTTGCTTTCAGCTTTTATTTTATTTTTCTACTTTTGCTTTCTGCACGCCTCACTGGAGCCTCCTTTCACCTCCCAATTGTAGTTCCCCCGTACTCAGGCCCTGTTCCCCATAACTCAGTCTCTGTTCCCCATAACTCAGTCCCTGTTCCCAAAACTCAGTCCCTGTTCTCAGAACTCAGGCCCTGTTCCCCATAACTCAGTCTCTGTTCCCCATAACTCAGTCCCTGTTCCCAGAACTCAGTCCCTGTTCCCCATAACTCAGTCCCTGTTCCCAGAACACAGTCCCTGTTCCCAGAGCTCAGTCCCTGTTCCCATAACTCAGTCCCTGTTCCCCATAACTCAGTCCCTGTTCCCAGAGCTCAGTCCCTGTTCCCAGAACACAGTCCCTGTTCCCAGAGCTCAGTCCCTGTTCCCATAACTCAGTCCCTGTTCCCCATAACTCAGTCCCTGTTCCCAGAGCTCAGTCCCTGTTCTCAGAACTCAGTCCCTGTTCCCATAACTCAGTCCCTGTTCCCAGAGCTCAGTCCCTGTTCTCAGAACTCAGTCCCTGTTCCCAGAAATCAGTCCCTGCTCGGGCGCCATATGTGGCGAGCCGGCAAGGCCATGGCATACTCAGCCCAAGGCGCCTTATGTACCACACCAGCTCAGCCTGGTTCAGTGACCCTGAGATGGGGCAGTGAAGGATGGAGAAAAGACAGACAAGAGAATGAGCTGGGTCTGGGTGGGGCGCTGCTCCTGGATGGAGAGACAGCACCATGGACTACAAGCCGTGTCTTTATTTTATAGCCAGATTCCACGAGGCAAAGTAAGGGCGTGGTCAAGATGTTTACAACATTCTTGTGGGTTTTGATCCTACTCAATTACATGCACCTGAACTCTATCAAGCCCACATCACTCAGACATGCGGGGCCACTTGTTGGACCACACATATTCTCCGGGAGTGCCTCCTGCCATCACAGGTGGCTTTTTTTGTGGTGCACTGTCCCAGGAGAGTGGATACAGAGGGCCATGTCAGGACTTCTTTCCAGGCTGTCCTCCTACCCCAGGCCAAGGTGCCTTACAAGGTGCAGCTCTTCACTCAGCCACATAGCAGCATCACTGTGCTGGAGAAACCATGGGACACTGACTGGATATTGTGTAGAACTGTCTTATCTGATATCCCTCTTCCCTCTGGGATTGCTACGCTTCATCTGCTAGGCTTGTCTCCTGTTAGTGTAGTGCTCTTTTATGCACCCCTATTCTCAGGAGGCCCAGAACCTAAAGGACCCCAACACTTTCCTAAGTCAGGCATCCAGAGAATTTTGCTCCTCTCACTCAAAGATGTATTCCATCCATGTTCAGCAGGCAGCAATTACAGAAGTACAAACACATCATCCCCATTTCCTCAAAAATTAGGAGTAAAAAATCCCAGGGGGGCAATTCTTAGATAGGACAAGAGTCTCATATCAAGGTCTGGGCAATTCTTACTAAATGCTATTCTTGCTAAATGTTAAAATTTGGCACAGTATTTTGCAGACGAGCTCTACACAGGCTACACTGATAGTAACTCAACTGGATATATGTAGCCAACTGCCAAGAAAAAAATCAACAAGTAATTGACCAAATAGTGTATATAAGCAATGGCTAAGCCTCCCTGCTGGATGTGAATCCTGTCTCCTTTACTTATTGGAAGTAAATGAAACTACCTGTGACAACCATGTCTCATTTTTGAACAGTGAACCCCTTGAGTTGGGTAGCAATTTTAGGTATTAGGATAGGAGATGTTGGGTCCTACTTAATTCTTCCTAAACCCTGTTTAGGTTGAGCATGCAGGTTTGCGTGCTGTGGTTCCAATAACAATTTAGTTTCCAGAGCCCTTGCAGTGTTGTTCCTGTCTGCTAAATTTGCCCAGAGCTGGTTGGGCTTGCTCCCAATTCCTATTGGTAACACCAATGGAAGCTGAAGGCATTTGGGGGCTCATCTGGTGCTGCCAGTTTGGAGACACTGGCATGAAGGGGTGGGGAGAACCTTCTGGTACTGCTTTGTGTCCACGAGGCTGCTGCTGAATCTGTGCTGGTGTCCCTCATGGGAAAGAAAAACATCTACTTTGATGCCTTCTGCTGCTGGATGGAGGCTAGGAAGCCACTGGGCCTGGGTCACCTCCTGTCACTGAGTTTGGAGTTGAGAGATGCTTGTTCACTGTGTTACTCCTAACCTTAAGGTCCCTAGCCAGTTTGCCTCCTTCTCTCTACCTTTCCGCAGTCCTCTTATAAATGTCTGTTGTTCTATTTTCAGAATTTTTTGTTATTTAGAAGAGAGGGGGAGGAAGAAATGAGTCTCTGCCATCTTGTCTGGAACCAGAAGTCACCACTTATTATTTTAATAATTTATTTATAGTTTCTTTTGGATTCTCAAACAAACGCAGTCATAATGTTTATGAATGGTAAGTTTAATTCCCTCTTTTTAAAATTTTCTTTATTGATTAAGGTATTACATATGTGTTCTTATCTCCCCATTGCCCCCACACACATCCCCATGTTCATGCCCTCACTCCCCTGTGTCTGTGTCCATTGGTTATGCTTATATGCATGTATACAAGTCCTTTGGTTGATCTCTCCCCCTTACCCCCACCCTCCCCTACCTTCTCTCTGAGGTTTGATGGTCTGATTGATGCTTCTCTGTCTCTGGATCTGTTTTTGTTTATTAGTTTATGTTGTTCATTATATTCCACAAATGAGTGAGATCATGTGATATTTATCTTTCTCTGACTGACTTATTTCACTTAGCATAATGCTCTCCAGGTCCATCCGTGCTGTTGCAAATAGTAGGAGTTCCTTCCTTTTTACAGCAGCATAGTATTCCATTGTGTAGATGTACCACAGTTTTCTAATCCACTCATTTATTGATGGGCACTTAGGCTGTTTCCAAATCTTAGCTATTGTAAATTGTGCTGCTATGAACATATATCCTTTCTAATAGGTGCTTCTAGTTTCTTGGGATTTTGTTTGGCCTGCATGGTGTTTTTAAGTATTTGAATTTATTGTCAGCATTAATGAGAAGATTTCACTTGAAAGTCTGGATTTTTTACTTCTCTTGAACATCAGATGGGGCAACAATGTGCCTACATTCTGTTATGGCTGTCATGGCTGGAGTTGAGCTCCTCTCTAGACTTAAGGAATAGGTCCTCTGTCAGCCCAGTTGGCTTTAGTTACTTGTCTGCTAGCAGCTTCTGCATGCACTCAGCCTTACTCCGGGTTCTTAAGATCGAGATTTGAGAACGCCCTCACTCAAAATGAGAGCTGCATCGGACAAGAGCTAGCTACATGGGGCTTCTTTTGGAAGTCAGTGTAGTGGACAAGAAAGCCCTGAGCTTAAATCAGGAGAGATAAACACATTCAACTGGGCTGGTCCTGGCTATAGTTAATTGGCCATGTAATTAAATATCCATCTGTTAAGTGACCTATATGGCTAGTTCTTAACTGAAGGATGGAGGGAAGGTCAAAATGATAGGGTGCAGTTAAAGATGGGACTAACTTGATAAAACTCCCTAAGTGATTTGATATCCACTTCCTTGAGAATGACTAGCTTACCTGTCAAAGATCATCAAATCTAAATAATAACTATTACATAAGGTTAAGAGCTCAGGCTCTGGATTTGAATAAAAGCTCCATCATTTACTTGCTGCATGATCTTGGGCAAGTGACTATACCTCTCTGAGCCTCGTTTCTCATGTAGGATCTGAAAAGTAGGAAAACAAGATTTCCCTCTTCAAACTCCACTTTAATCTCAGATTAAGTTAGGATGCCCTGTCATAAGGTTAGGTCTCTGTATAAATGTTGATTACTTTTACTATCCACTTCCTAAGGTGGTTTCATTAAATATAACAGGTATATAGTCAGTGTTTAGGAAATGGTTATTTATTATTGTTTTCATAAAAAGTCCAGAGGGATACATTGATTTGTCATTGCCAAAGGGGGGAAAGAGAACTTAGTGATGATTCAACTGGGCTTGGTTGCAATAAAGGCAAACCTCTCACATAGATTTGAATCTGATGCCTGGAAACTGGGAAGAGGAGGAATGGGAGGCAAGGAGGAAAATGACGGATTCCATTTGAAGTGATGGGTCTAAACCTGAAGTAGAAATCTGAGATGCCTTTTGGGTACAGACCTGGAAGACAGAACTAAGAGCTCTCAATGCAAAAACAAAAGAAGAGTTCTTAATGCAGAGAAAAAAGGAAGCACTTGTTTTCATTTTCTGTGGAAATAAAATACTAGGACCTTAAACAATGAAGGCAGGAATCAGATCTGATGAATCTTTGAGTTCCCTCAGATAGGGCTGGCACTGAGTAGGAGCCACCAATTTTCTTTCTGACTTAGTAGAAATTATTTTCCTCTGTCTGAGCCTTAATTTCCTTATCTGAAAAATAAGGAAAAGCATACCTACTTCTGAGTGTTTTAAGAATTCAGAAATCATGGTTTGGAAATTGCCTGGCTAGAAGTAAATGGTGTTTGGTGTGACAACTCACAATACATCCACCAGAATGGAAAAAAAGTTTTAAGACAGACAATATTAAATGTATGCACAAGTGGCAGTTAGTATAGTTTGCCAGCATCCACTAAAGCTAAACACATACCTGCCTTATGACCAGCAATCCCATTCTTGAATATATTCCCATATGTTCATCAAAGAAACGTACTAAAATATTTATAGCACCAGAATAACCCCAAACTGGAAACTATTCCATTTTAGGCATATTTTGTATAGAAACCAGACATAAATGAAAATGAATGAACTACTCCTATACACAATATGAATTTTGGAATCATAATGGTAAGTAAAGGAAGCCAAATACACACTATATGGGCCCATAGGGAGTTCAAAACAGACCGAAGTAATCCACGCCATTAGAAATCAGGTAAGTGATAACTTTCAGAGGAGATGGGTGGCAGAAAGAGAGCATGTGCAGGAATTCAGGGGGCTGCTAATGTTTGGTGTCTTGATGAGCACTGGTTGTACAGGTGTATTCACCTTGTGTAAATCATTGAACTTTAAACTACAAATTGTACATGTCTCTGTATTTATACTTCAATAAAAAGTTTACAGGTACACCTCATCTTTATTGTGCTTTGTTTTACTGTGTCTCACAGATATTGCTTTTTTAAGTTGTGGCAACCTTTCCTGGAGCAAGTCAATCAGCACCATTTCTCCAACAGCATTTGCTCACTTGTGTCTCTGTCACATTTTGGTAATTCTCTCAATATTTCAAACGTTTTCATTATTATTATATTTGTTATGGTAATCTGTAATCGGTGATTTTTGACAATACTAGGTATTGTAATTGTTTGGAGGCACCATTAACTGCACCCATATAGATCGTGAACTCAAGTGATAAATGTGTGTGTTCTGATAAATGCTGTGTATGTTCTGATTGCTTCACTGACCAGCTGTTCCCCTACCTCTCTCTGTCCTTGAAACTCCCTCTTCCCTGATGCAACAATATTAAAATTAGGCCAATTAATAACTGTACAATAGCTTCTAAATGTTTAAGTTGTTAACGTAAAATAACCATTGAAACCTGTAAAGAATTTTTGGTGAGTTTATTTGAGCCAAACTGTCGACATATGCCGGGAAGCAGAACCTCAACGAATTGAGATAGTGCTCCGGAGAATGGCGGGGTTACATCCTTATTTATACATTCCAATCAAAGGAGGAACATAGGTGGGTTACATGAAATTCATTGGTGACAGATTAAGGAGGTGGGATTAAGCGAAGCGGGGCGGGGGGCGGGGGGAACCTCTGGGATAGGATAAAAAGTAAAATGATGGACACATACTTAGGTGGGTGCAGGATCAACTAACATGATGATGAAGGAATTTGTGGTATCTGTCCTGGGCCCAGCACATTTGGTGGTGCCCCAGGGGCTCCAAATAAAGGGAAGTCACAAGTTACCCAGACATTTCAAGGGTATGTTATCATAGATGCAAAAAGACAGATAGGCTCAGTTAAGGTAAAGTTTGACCTTGTCAGTGAAGATACTGGCCTAGGACGTAACTGCCCACCATAACTAGTTTTAGTTAAAGTTTAATTTCAGACCATCCTTTGTGGTTACTTTAGGTCTCCGAGTTTGCAAGACCGCCATGCAGGCCTCCCCTGAGCTTGTCAGGTCAGCATGTGGCCCCTTTTGTCCACAAAGTGAAAGGAAAAGTCACATGTCTACCGCTGGTGAAGATGAAAATTTTTGAAATGACAACAAAGGATTTAGAATATTGTATAAATTTAGTTGATAAAACAGTGACAGGATTGGCTCCAATTTTGAAAGTTTTACTGTTGGTAAAATACTGTCACAGAATATGGCATGCTACAGAGAAATCATCTGTGAAGAGTCACTGATGTGGCAAACTTGCATTGTCGTCTTATTTTAAGAAACTGCCACAGCTACCCCAACCTTCAGCAACCAACACCCTGATCAGTATCAGCCGTTAACATGGAGGCAAGACCTCCACCAGCAAAAAGATGATTAGCATTTTTAGTAATATTGTTTTAATTATGTACATTTCTTAGACACAATGCTATTGTACACTTATGACTACCGTATAGTTAAATATATCTTTTATAGGCACTGGGAAACCAAAAAATTCATGCTACTTGCTTTATTTCGATATTTGCTTTATTGTGGTGGTCTAGAGCCAAACCCACAGTGTCTCACAGGTATACCTGGACTTAACAATAACTGTAGCTGGTGTGACAGCAGCAGTGTATCCCTGGAACCAGAAGCACAGGCTTTGGGGACAGATCTGGGCCCTTGTGACTGGCTTCATGGCTCTAAGTCTGTTTCCTTCTTTGTAAAACAGGAAACAATGTCAAGATTCAATTAGTTGATGCTCATAATATAACCGGACAATCAATGGGTCCGTATTGCCTGTCACCACTTGAGCCAATTAAGCAGAGACAGGGTTGAATCATATATGCCCGTTTCTTCCAATACTGCCGGCAGTATGGGAGAGCAGCAGGTCATCCACAAAAATCTGCTCTGCAGCCCCCCATAAACCTATTGCTTATATGGGGTAAGACAAGGATTACATGGGGAAAGTAGGGATTACAGGCATGGGGAAGTAGGCTATGCAGGCTGGGGTGGGACTCCATTGTTTGGGCAACAAGTTAATTTTCCCATGATAATAGGCAGTTCTTCAATGAGAATGGTTCCAAGGTTGATTCCCAGGTCCAAGGTTGACTCCCAGGTCCTGGGGGCGTACAATTCCTAGCCAGGTCAGAATGTCCTTTTTTTAAAACAACACAAGGCAATCATGGTTAACGGCATGATAGTATTTCCCACAACCATAGCTAGTCCCCAATATTCTATTTTGCCCCTAACAATAATACTAAGTACAGGGCCTGGCATAGGGCTGCAGTTCCCATGGTGAAGAACAAAACTCAACCCAGTAAATTTGTTTATCTAATGGCTTTATTAGCGATGTGTGAATTGGGCAGCATCCCATCTAGCAACTAGAAAAGCACTCAGGTGAGGGACTAAGAAGTTAAAAGAGCGGACTATTCCAGGCCAGGATACCTTCCCGTTTGGAGGAAGGCAGGGGTCTCAGGGAGATACCTCGGTAGTGTGGATCGGGAAACTAGGCTGGTTTAAAATTCCTCTCCTGGGAGAGGCTAAAACTGCAATGAGGTTAGCTACGTTTTGGCTTGGTGATTGGTCTAGCACAGTGGTCGGCAAACTCATTAGTCAACAGAGCCAAATATCAACAGTACAACGATTGAAATTTCTTTTGAGAGCCAAATTGTTTAAACTTAAACTATATAGGTAGGTACATTGTTATTAACTTTATTAGGGTACTCCTAAGCTGGCCTTTGCTAAAAACGTCCTCAGTCTGAGGGGTCGACCTCAGCGACCGTACCCCCACAAAAACCGACTTCTGCACATGGGCCACGAAGTTTCAATCGCACTGTATGTGCGCACCCGCACGTGGTATTTTATGGAAAAGCCACACTCAAGGGGCCAAAGAGCCGCGTGTGGCTCGCGAGCTGCCGTTTGCCGACCACTGGTCTAGCACATCCCGATCGGGAGCTGCTCAAGGGCATGGTGACTCCATTTTGGACTCTTGCTTCCTCTTTTCCTCCCTCCTTCCTTCCCATTTTAACACCTGTGCCACCCAACCCCTGGCACCGCTGCCTTATTTCCCACAGCCGCCCGCGCCTGGGGCACGCTCGATTCACTGCTAACGCTAACCAGGCCTCGCCTCTCCGGGGACAATCCCCCCGCCAGCCCCCTTGGAGCTCCCTGAAAGCAGCCCGGGTCTCACCAGCCCCGCCACCAACCCCCCGGGCAGATGGCTGAGCTCTCCCACCGAACGAGCGGCAAGGACGCCGCGCCGCCGCCGGGACCACCGGCCAGCGCCCGAGGTTAGGAGAGCGCGCGAGCACGGGGGGCGGAGCCCAGGGCGGAGGGCGGAGGGCGGAGCCCAGCGCGGGGGGCGGAGCCCAGGGCGGGCCCTCCTTGCCCTCCGTCCACAATCTGCCTAGGCCCTCCCCTTCCGGTGGCGGAGCGGAAGCGGTGACTGTGTCAGGCCGGACCGCACAGCGGCGGGCTGGGTCACTATGGAGGAGATAGGCATCCTGGTGGAGAAAGCTCAGGTCCGGCGGGGTCTGACCGGGGGGACGGGGCGACCTGACCTGAGTGGGGTGCTGAGCGGCTGCAGGGACCCAGCCGGGCCGCGGTGGTTCCGGAGCCCTCGGTGGCGAGTTGTGTGCCCTCCGCGGCCTGGGTGGCCCAGGGATGCTGGGAGGGGAGTCAAAGCGGGGCGCGGGAGTGAGTGCCTCAGTTCTTGGGACTGAATGACTTAGAGATTAGCTGGCAGTGCCTGGTGGCATCGGGGCCCGCGGGGTTGGGGTGGGTCAGGTGGGAAGTGCTGTGGGGGCTCGGCTGTGGGGCCGGGTGATGCCTGAGGCCGGGCTGGGTTGCTCACCGATGTTCGGGCTTCGCTGGTGCTGGGGGGGCTAATTAGTAACTGTGGCCTGGCCCGCGGACGTTTGGGGCCTCCCCGGGGGGCTGGATGACATGAGGGCCTGATGAATGTGAGTTGGGGTGCTGTGACATGAGGGATCTTTTGGGGGTAACTGGGTGATTCGGAACTGTTTGAAGGCATGGTGACTTGGCCTGTGTGAGAGCCATGTGACGTTAGGAACCTGTTGAGGGGGGCTGGAGGGCATCTGAGTCTGCTAAGGAGTCGGTGAGACATTTAGGCCCTAGTTGGGTGACATTGGGGACATGTTACAAGTGGCAGATGGTAGCAAAATGTCTGTTTGGAAGGCTAGTTGACATAAGGGTCCTACAAAGGGGCTGCGAAGTTTCCAACCTCTGTTTAGAGGGGCTAAGTGATGTCAGGAGCCTGCTGGGGAATGAGAGACTTCATGGTTAAATCAGATGTTTTCATGCTCGGACTCTTCCAACCTGTGTTTCCCACCGTGGTCTAGGATGAGATCCCAGCACTGTCAGTGACACGGCCCCAGACTGGCCTGTCCTTCCTGGGGCCTGAGCCTGAGGACCTGGAGGACCTGTACAGCCGCTACAAGGTACATTCAGCCCCAATCCAGACCCTGCACGGGGCCCAATGTCCCATACTCCCGCCACCTTCCACTACTCCCCGGCCCAGCAAGGCCTAGAGCCAGCGCCTCCCCTCCCCTCCCCTCTCTGCTCGCAGAAGCTGCAGCAAGAGCTGGAGTTCCTGGAAGTGCAGGAAGAGTACATCAAGGATGAGCAAAAGAACCTGAAGAAGGAATTCCTCCATGCCCAGGAGGAGGTGAAGCGAATCCAGAGCATCCCACTGGTTATCGGGCAGTTCCTGGAGGCTGTGGATCAGAATACAGCCATCGTGGGCTCCACCACAGGTGTGGGAGGGTGGGGAGCCCCTCATTCACTCATCTTGTTCATTGAACAACTGTTGAATGTTTTCTGGCCTGTGCCCGGAACTGTGCTAGGGTGTACAGCAGAAAACAAGGCAAGACAGTGTAGTGGTGTTTTTCAGGGTATTTTGAGTCTGATGCAAAAATGGAAATAGATTTTATATTCTTTTCCTCTGTTTGTATATATGTAATTTATGTAGTAAAAGTTTGATCAAGTGATATTTAGCCTTACAGTGAGTGACATACTCTAATTGCTTTTCCATTCTGTTCTAGTCTTTTATTTTAAACCATGTTCTGATCATGACTCTCTAAATTGATTTCATGACCACTTCTGGGTTAGGACCTGCACTTTGAAACCATGGGTGAAATGTTAAGGGGTTGGGTTTTGGTGAGGACACAGTACACAGTAGCTGCTGTTATTAACACGGGTCCAGGCCTTGCCTTCATAATGGTCATTGTCTCTGTATCTTACTGCCTTTTTTGCTTCTCGCCTCTACTCTGGACCAAGCCATGTTCTTGTAAAGGTTGTAGGGAAAAGTGTGTGATTAGGCCTGGCATTGGACTGATGGGCTAATAGTGAGGTAGTGAAGGGAGGGAGAGATCCATAATGTGTCTTTGACCTTTGGACATAGGGGGTCAGTGAGGCTATCCCCAAAGTGGCAACATGGTCAGAGGAGTAGGTTTAGGGGACAGTGAGTGCAGTCTAGGATATCACAGGGAGGTGCTGGGTGGCTACTGGACAGCCAAATCTGAAGGTCAGGAGAGAGGTTGGATTGGAGAGGTGAGATAAGTCTGAGCAGGAAAGAATCTGGTACAGAGATCTAGATGGGAGGACTGAAACAGGGCAGGACTCAGGGGAGAGAGAAAAGAGATGGGTAGAGGGTCATAGTGACTGATGGGCTATGGAGGGAAGAGGAAAAAAGTCCAGGATGAAACTTGGGGCTTTTGCTGGTGACTAGGGACTGGGGCCTGCCTGAGACAGATCCAGGAGAAGCACAGTTTGGGGGGAGATGTGAACACATAGGGACACAGTAGGTAAGAAATATAAAGGGAAGTCCGGGGCGGGGGGGCAGATTCCAGGAGGCTGCTGGTCACCAGGTCTGTGAACATGAGGGACAGACTAGAGGAGGTGGGCTAGAGGTGGGGGAGCAGCCTGGGAATGAGTGAGAGGCTGGTGGCCTGGACAGCACAACTGTGAGGTCATGAGGAGAGGACAATTCTGGCACTTCTCTGTTTCCCTCCTCCCTTTCTGTCTTCCCCCCAAGGCTCCAATTACTATGTGCGCATCCTGAGCACCATCGATCGGGAGCTGCTCAAGCCCAATGCCTCGGTGGCCCTCCACAAGCACAGCAACGCCCTGGTGGACGTGCTGCCCCCGGAAGCGGACAGCAGTATCATGATGCTCACTTCAGGTGAGGGGGCCCTGGGGCCAGGGAGGCCGGAGAGGACCTGTGCTCCAGGCTGGGAGTCCCAGCTCTGCTCTCCCACCAGACCAGAAGCCAGATGTCATGTACGCAGACATCGGGGGCATGGACATCCAGAAGCAGGAGGTGCGGGAGGCTGTGGAGCTCCCGCTTACACACTTTGAGCTCTACAAGCAGGTGAGGAACTGCAGGGAAGGACGAGGCCCTACCGAGTCTCATGTTAGTGACAGGATTCCCTGGCTCATCCTTCTTTCTCCACTCCTGCATTTCAGATCGGTATCGATCCTCCCCGAGGCGTCCTTATGTACGGCCCACCTGGCTGCGGGAAGACCATGTTGGCAAAGGCCGTGGCTCATCATACCACTGGTGAGCTGCTCAGTCCCTCCCTCAAGCTCTGACCTTCTGGGCTTTTCCCATCTGTCTCCCTGCTCTCTCATCCTCCCCAGGAAATGGCACAGCACAATAATTCAGAACACGGGTTATGGGGCCAAAGCCCCATTGTGCTTCTTAGTCATTGGCTGTGCAGTCTTGGACAGGTGACTTTACCGCAAGCCTCAATTTCCTCATCTAATAGAAAACTCACTTCACAGCCTTATTGTAAAAATTAATAAGTCAGTGTTTTACTGTAGTGGGTTGTGACCCATTAGAAATTAGGAATTCAAATTCATGGCTTGCAACCAGCATTTTAAACGATGAAACAAGACAGAAGATATAAGAGTTTATCCCATATAAGGAGATGTCATACTGTTTTGAGAAACTGGTTTCACACACATGTGCACACACATATATATATAGGGTGTCCCCAAAAATGTATGCAGTTTGAATGATTATAAAGTCAGTGTTTATTAACATACAGTTCATTTACAAAATTGAAAAGAATCTACAGAAATGCATAATTTTTTTTTGTCAATGCCTGTTTTCAAACTGATGACCATTCTGGTCCAGGCACTGCTGATAATGTGAACATCAAGAATCATTTCATTCAGTATTTGTGTGCCCTCAGTTCATTGACTCTTTCTGGTTTTATACCATAAATTTTATCTTTTATGTATCCCCATAAGAAAAAAGAAACAGTGTAGTGGCACCTTAGGATAAATTTCTTTTGTTCAAAGCTTAGTCTGGCTTCACCCATTATTTTAAATCAGTTAAACCTGAAAAGGAGTGAAAATTAAATGAGTTATCAGCTGTTAAAGTGTGTATAAATTTTTTTGGACACCCTATATATTGTGGTTGTTTACACATGTATTCTTGTACGTTCCAGGCAGAATGTCTGGAAATCAACATATTGCTATTTATAAAGCCTAAAGACAGGGCTCAGCACATCTTAGAATCTTCATGCGTGTGAGGCAGGGAGCAGTAGAGAGCAGTGGTTTAGCAGCGGGTTTTCTGGACCAGACTGCTGGGTTTGAAATCCGGCTTCCCTACAGGTACTGATGTAAGTTAGTTTATGTAACTACTCAGTAAGTTAACTTCTCTGACTCCTGTTTCCTATTTTCCTGGGTTCAGAGGATTAAGTCAATATAAAGCTTCTAGAAGCTTACCTGGCATATAGTAAGTAGGCGTGAATGTTAGCCATTTTCAAGATTATTCATTTGCTTAGCAGTTCATTTGACTTCTGCCCTCCAATGCCCTGTGCTGGGATCCAACAGTGACTCAAACTTGCCCCCTGCCTTGGAGAAGCTCCAGCCTGCTGGAGAAAAAGAACTAAACACTTATAACTTAATCATTTAGTTCACATTTACTGAGCACCTAATATGTGCTAAGCTGAGTTGTAGGTGCTGGAGACATGGCAGTGAACAGAGCAGAGCTTCCATTCTTCATGGTCATGGAGGTGGTATCTTAGTTGGGGAAGCTCTTGAACAAATAAGTGAATAGATTATGTCGCATGGTGATAAGTTCATGAAGAGAACAACTAACAGAATAAGGGACAGAGAATAATAGGGGCTGCAACTTCACATGTTAAACTTTAAGAAACAAATTAAAAAGGAGGGCCCCAGAACAAACCTGTCTTCAACCCCATTGCTAGTTGTCAATTATGTCAGAGATGTGCCTGTGGGCCCTGATAGCAAAGGGGAAGGCGGAGCCCATGGTGAGGTAGAATGATACCTTTGTGTATGGCAACCTATCTGTTTCCTACTGATTTTTCAAGTGCTCTAGAAATCAGGGTTTTTTTTCTGTATCTTGGTCCATGAATGTCTCTAGCTCTTCTCCACAGACATGTTGAAGCACAGATGCATTTGTTTTTTGTTTGTTTTTTTAATGTCCTGACAGTTAAAAGTTGGACAAAATAAACGACATCTCTGTGCACAGGGTTCATGACTTGTGCTTCTGGGTTCTTATGGGATGGAAGCAGATGGCTGGTCCTTGACGCTGGATCTGGGACCCAGTCCAGGGTGTAAGAGAATAACCTGGCTACTTGGAGTGGGCATCCAAAGGAGGGGGTGTCCTCAGGGAATTCCCAATTTCAGTTAAAGCAGAATGGGCCCTACAGGAGACCCATCCACATCTAACCCTTGTCATCCTACTATCAGCTGCATTTATCCGGGTCGTGGGGTCAGAGTTTGTACAGAAGTACCTGGGTGAGGGCCCCCGCATGGTCCGGGATGTGTTCCGCCTGGCCAAGGAGAATGCACCTGCCATCATCTTCATAGATGAGATCGATGCCATCGCCACCAAAAGATTTGATGCGCAGACAGGGGGTGAGTGTTGCCCAAATAGGGTCTGAGGTCTTGAACAGGCCGGTCGTACATAATGCCCTGGACTAACTGTGTTGCATACTCCAGCTGACAGGGAGGTTCAGAGAATCCTGCTGGAGCTGCTAAATCAAATGGATGGATTCGACCAGAACGTCAATGTCAAGGTTCGGGGTTTGGAATGGACAAGGGGAGGTGTGGTATGGGAATCGGGAAGGTAGGGCTGGCACGTGAGGGGGCAGTTATGGTGGGAAGGAGGGTGTAGTGGGGAGAGAGGTCTGAGCCAGCCTGTTTCCAATGCCAGGTGATCATGGCAACGAACAGAGCAGACACCCTGGATCCTGCCCTGCTGCGGCCAGGACGCCTTGACCGTAAAATCGAATTTCCACTCCCTGACCGCCGCCAGAAGAGATTGATTTTCTCCACTATCACCAGCAAGATGAACCTCTCTGAGGAGGTTGACTTGGAAGATTGTATCCTGCTCTGGAAGTGAGGGGAGGGCCACAGTTGGGAATGGGGATTGGATCTTCACCTCCACCTCTGCCTTCACCATGACCCAGATTGTACGGGGAGTGGGGGGTGGGGGGGGACCAAAGTCCTGGAAGGGGTGGTGGTGACAAAGACAGCCCAAGGATGACTTCCTGCTCCAGGCATTCACCCCATCATGCAGGGAATGGTTTCCTTAACTCACCGCTGCAGATGTGGCCAGGCCAGATAAGATTTCAGGAGCAGATATCAATTCCATCTGTCAGGAGGTGAGTGATGGTTTTTCTCCGGATCCAGGCTGGGAGTGGATGAGGATCCTTCCTCTTTCTGATCACTCTATTGCAATCCTGTCCCTTTTTGCCTCCCTGGGGTAGCGGGCCCTGTCTGTCTCTTCCTCCACCATCACTAGGGGCAGGGAGTACATTTTAACTCTTGTCTCTTAACAGAGTGGAATGCTAGCTGTCCGAGAGAACCGTTACATTGTTCTGGCGAAGGACTTCGAGAAAGCATACAAGACAGTTATCAAGAAAGATGAGCAGGAGCATGAGTTTTACAAGTGACCCCTCCCCTAACCACAGGACCCAGGGACTTCCCTCACCTCCCCAACCTCTGTCCCCAAACCTAGTTCTCTTTTCTCTTTACCCAGGGTTGATTTATTCAATAAATATACAAGTTGAGTCAATCTAGTTTCTTCTTAGAAGTTTAACTCCTTTAGTATCCTGGGCCTTGAATAGGATCCTCTGCCCCTCCTGTTCTTCTGGCAGATGAGTGGGTGAGGTGCATGGCCTGGGCTACAGCTTAAGAAGCAAAAAACTCAAACAAAATGACTTCAGAAACTTGGGGAAAGGGAAGGAAAATAAACTTCAGACCATAGCCTTGACCACAAAGTAAAGCCCCCATACATCTCCCACCCCCATTTCCTACAGGTAGAAGAACCTTTGAGTCTTTGGTGAGCCCTGCCTTCCTCACACTCAGGGAATATCAATGAAAGAGACAAACCCACAGAGTCTCCCAGAGCAGGAATGGGGGGTATATGTAAGAGGGGAGGTTGATTGCCCAGGTTCTGTGGCTGTCTCTGGCTCTTCTCCAAATGGTCTTGTCAGGGCATAGATGCATCTGGTTGGACCAATTCCCACTCTTGAGGTCTCTGTTCAGATACCTCTTCCTCTGGGCAGCCTTTCCTGGTGCCCCAATTTGGGAAGGAGCCCTTCCTCTGTACATCCCTGGCACCATGCAAGTACTCTGCTTGGCTAGACTTTCTCATGTGCTTGCCTGTCCCCCAGACTGAAACCTGTATAGTAGTCAGGGATTATAGCTTGACCGCAATTCGAGTCTCAGCACCTACACATGGTAGACATTCAGTTTATTGAACAAATATATGAATGTCACTGTATACTTAGGAGCAAAATGGGAAGAAGGTGTATGGGGAATCACGAATCATTGAAAGATAGGTGATTCCTCCATTGATGGGCAGAGCAGAGAAAATTCTCCCTCCTTCCTAGAACCTCACTAAAAGAAGACTCACAGGGACACAGGAGAGAGGAGATGGTAGCAATGCAATTTTGGAAAGAGGCAGATACCTGCTCATGATGTAACAGACCTGGGGAGGCACGAACCTGAATTAAAGGGAAGCGCAGAAACAGATTCCCGTTTCAGAAATTCGAGGTGCCAGACTCTGAAGGGGGGCTGGAAACAGGACTACCTGACAGGTTTTCTAAAACTCCGAGTTCATACATCCAGTGTGATTAGAACCTGGTGTGTACTAAGTAAACAAGCTATGTTATTCCAGGCCCATGACCCTTCTCCAGCCTGGCTGCAGACCTCAGGTTTAATCGGAAAAGGCTGACCCAGCGATCTCTGGGCCAGTGGGCCTGGACCATGGATGAGGGGGTTCCATGCTGAAGACAGGATTAAGTGAGAGCTCAGGCAGGCAATTGAAAGAGTCCTGAGAAAACAACAGCATGAGAGGAAAGTGAGCTAGTAAGACACCTAAGGTCTTCATCTTTCACAGTCAGTAGCCATTAAAACCTAATGCATAAGCATACAATGTAGCAACACGGAACTAAATTTCCAAAGAAATGGGAGGATGGGAAGTCGTCGCCTCTTGGAAGCAGGGAACTAAGGGGTGAGGGTGCCATGGGAATGCTTTTTGTTTGATTTGTTCTATACTTTCTACAATATTTGACCTTTTGTTTTTAAAATATATTTTTATTGATTTCAGAGAGGAAGGGAGAGGGAGAGAGAGAGAAACATCAATGATGAGAAAGAATCATTGATTGGCTATCTCCTGCACACCCCACCCCTGGATAAAGCCTGCAACTCGGGAATGTGCCCTGATCGGAATTGAACCCTGACCTCCTTGTTCACAGGTCAACACATAACCACTGAGCCATGCCTACCCGGCAACATTTGACCTTTTAAATGAGGCACTTAAAAATGACAACAAAATCACAGAAAAAGAAGAAAAGGATCTTACAAGCCAGTAGATACTTGGAAGGAGAATGACAAAAGAGAAATTGCCCAAGTGACAAAACACCCTAAACATCAGGAAAGGGTAGAGATTAGGAAAAGAGAACAAAGCCATGCGCCCCAGAAATGACAGCAAAGAAAGTAACACAGGGATAGGATATTGCCACAACCTGAACAGAACATCCTTTTTGGAGTTAGGATGGTGGTGCAACTTGAAGCATCTGCCTTAAGCTCTGTCAGTCAGAGTCCTCATCAGTTAATGGGCATAGTACTCAAGTCCCAGGGACAGTGAGCAGAATACATGACATAACACACAATGTAAACAGCATAAAGTACTAGACAGTGAGAGGGAAAACCCAAGTCCTTCCCAAAAGCTGTGAAGAGCTCTCCTCTTGAAAGCAAGAGGAATTTGATTATGATTAGGCACTGTAATAAGTCTTATCTATAATGAAGACAGACCAGAGTGAGATGAAAGCTGTAATTGGCAAGAGGTAGCAGCCACTCATATTAGCTGGGAGAATGGATATTGGGTTCTGACATACTGCCTCTATGTCTCCAACACCCCTACTTGGGCTCCACCACCCCTATTTGGGCTCTAATACCCAAGGTTCTGAAATCCTTACACTGCTCAGGTTGATGCCCCCATGCTGGTCCATTCCACCACTTGGAATGCCCTCTAGGAGGCTTCCGCCCTGCACCAAGCCACCCCCTGCATAAACATCCACCTCATCCTGCTCAGGCTCCAAAACCCTGCTCTGAGCCAATTTAAGGCTTTGGGACTAAACTGTTCAGAAAGAGAAGAGGAAGAGCAATATGTGTTACAATTTGAAATAAAGCAAGTCATTCTCTGATGGACTATGCATGGTCTTCTTAAAATATATATATATTTTTTTATTGATTTTAGAGAGGAAGTGAGAGGGAGGGAGTGATAGAAACATCAATGATGAGAGAGTCATTGATTGGCTGCCTCCTGCACACCCCCTACTGGGGATCAAGCCTGCAACCCTGGCATGTGCCCTGACCGGAATCGAACCCATGACCTCTTAGTTCACAGATTGATGCTCAACCACTGAGCCACGCCGGCTGGGCTATGCATGGTCTTAAACAAGTTCTTTGCCTTTATGAGCCAAGGTTTTCTCTGCAAAAAGTAGGACTAATGAAGTCTGACCCACAATCCAGAATAACTGACCAATTGTAAGCTCACTGTTCTTTGGCACACTGCCTTTCCGAGCATAAAGTCGTTTCCTCAGTCCAAGACTTTCACATTTACCTGACAAAGACTCCTAATGGCACCGAAAGATTAATTTCATATTTTTAAAAAGATTATGGTTTGCATTTTTCTTTATGAAAAAAATTCAGTTGACTCTATATTTAAAAATTATTTGGCAGGTAAATTGCAAATCTTTGGTCCCAATCTTCAAATAAAGCTGATGCTGCAAGAAGATGCAACATATTCTTTATTCCACAGAACAGGCGTGGCATAAGATCATAAACATAGTCACGATTCCACTGGTACCCATCATGTCCCACATCTGCAGATACTCAGATTCACATATACCCATCTTCATACAGCCTGGCTTGCACCCAGACACCCCACAATCCCAGTCACACTCTGACCCACACATCCACACCATCCAACGCGTATTACGACAGGCACAGGCAGTCACAATCCCCCACCGAACCTGTCACCAAGCTGCTTACAGTCACCAATCAGGCTCCCAAGCGTTCTGTGACCAACAGCAGAGGGGCGAGGTTGGTCCCGCAACCCGCACGGTGACACACGTGCGCACGTTCACAAGGCCAGATACAAAGAGCCACACACACACATTCTTTAAAAATACACATATAGAGCTCATGCTGTGTACCAGAAGCTGGGACTACCTCTGGGGAAAAAACTGACAAACCCGCCTCCCAGCTCCCGCACGCATCGGCCTCAGAGCTGCACCCACAGACGCATTGGCGGCCCAGCACTGTGGCAGCCGGCGAATCTGCACAGCCCAGACAGCACCGGGTGCGACTGCCCCTCGGCTTACCCAGCGGCTCGCGGGACCCGCCCGCGGTAGCCTTCCAGTCCGCGCGCGTCTGGGCCTGCGCCAGCGCATTCAGCGCCCGAGCCCACCGGCTCCCGGCTGTGGACTACATTTCCCAGAATCCCCAAGGGCGGCGTTAGCTGCCACTGTGAGGGCCCTCTGTGGTGCGTTCTAGGTGATTCAGGCAGTACGGGTGAAATCTATCGCAGTCGGAGCGGGTGGACGGAGCGGGGGGAGGGTAGTGGGCCTAAGTGAGAGGGAGAGGGCCTCCTCGGAGTAGGAGTGGGGTTGGGGCTGCAGCTCAAAGGAGCCTGGGGTGCGGGCGGGGCGCCTCAGGCCTGCGCGTGAGGAGCACAGGAGGGGAACTGTACGATTGAGTGTGACAGGCGGTGTGTGCGCGTGCGCGCGCGGGGCCTGCGGTCAGGACCAGGCGGGGCTTCCGTGACAGCGACGGTGCGTGCGATTGTGAGGCTGCGGCGGGTGCTTACCCCTCCCTCTCCTCACAGCCCACAGAACAGTGTCCCCGAAGAGGAAAGTCAATACCGTGTTGAGCCCCAAGACGAGGGTTCCCAGCTACAAGGCCCACTCCTGGACTTGGGATGGGACTTTCGAAGCTAGAAGTGTCCCTACGACTGACTTCTGGGAAGAATGAGGGAGGGTCCCTACTTGGAGGCAACGTGATGCTACATTTTTCAGAACCACAGCGTTTCCATACCCCAACCTAGGATTCTCCTGTAACTTCAGACAGATTCCAGCCTCCCTCTCCACTCCTTACATGTGTGCGGTTAGAGCAGATGTGGCCGGAGGACAGTTTCTCGGTCTGTCTGTGTTCTCATGAGCCCCTTCTTCCCCGGTCCTGCCATTCTCCCAAACACGGCTCCTGCGGAAGAGGGAGCTGTTGCACATCTGAAAGTCCAGATCAGGTGAGTTGGCATTTCCTCTTGGTTCCTACCTGCATTTTTGTTTTTAGAAAATGGAAACATTGTGCCAGGCTGGTGTGGCTCAATGGTTGCTCATCAACCTATGAACCAGGAGGTCAGGGTTCAATTCCCAGATCCCTAGTGGGGGGCGTGCAGGAGGCAGCTGACCTATGGTTCTCTCTCATCATCGATGTCTGTCCCTCTCCCTCTCCCTTCATCTCTGAAATCAATAAAAACATATTTTAAAAAAGAAAATGGAAACATTGCTTTTATTTTCTTGAAATGTCCAGTGGCCTATCCTAAGCCTTTTCCCCCAGTGGCTGATGGCCATGTAGATCCTCTCCTCATTGGCCTTCACATGCTGCCTCCTCATTTTTCAACTCCTTCCTCTGCACTCACTTTTGTTGTTGTTGATATTGTTGTTGTGTTAATTTTCACCCTAGGATATTTTTCCATTGATTTTTAGAGAGAGGGGGAGAGACAGAGAGAAGCATTGATGTTCGAGAGACACATCAATTTGTTGCTTCCAGCATATGCCCCGACCAGGGCCAGGGAACCAGCCTGCAACCGAGGTACGTGCCCTTGACCAGATGCACTCACTTTTCATAACAGTAAGAAATGCTTATTCTGAAGTCTAAAGGTAAAGATTTGTTTTATTGAGATTAGTGTGGAATCACATCATTGACCCCCAAAAACTCAGTTTAAAAGTAAGGCAAGATCAGTCCTACTCGGTTTGGCTCAGTGGATAGAGCGTTGGCCTGCAGACCAAAGGGTCCCAGATTTGATTCCGGTCAAGGGCACATACCTTGGTTGCAGGCTCCTCCCTGACCCAAGTCCAAGGTCGTGCAGGAGGCAACTTATCGATGTGTTTCTCTCATGTCGATATTTCCCTTTCCCTCTCTCTTCCACTCTCTCTAAAAATCAATGGAAAAATGTCCTCGGGTGAGGACTAAAAAAAAAAAAAAGTAAGCAAGATCAGAGGTGGTTTAACTAGTGTCAGTAAGTGCTTTTTAAGGCTTTGGGGAGCAGGAATGCGATTGGAAGTCTGAGCATGGAAATCTGTGTCATCATGGGCAGGGGTTTTTTCTAAGGAATCAATGGGTTGAGATTTATTTCTCTTTATAAAGAGTTTGTCATTAAAAAAGTACACGTGCTCCAGAGACAGAGAAGCATCAATCAGATGCTCAAACCTCAGAGGGAAGGTAGGGGAGGGTGAGGGTAAGGGGGAGAGATCAACCAAAGGACTGGTAGGCATGCATATAAGCAATGGACACAGACACCAGGGGGGTGAGGGCATGAATGGGAGTGGGGGGGAGCGAGTAATGAGGGGATAAGGACACATATGTAATATCTTAATCAATAAAGAAAAAAAAAGTACACGTGCCCTGGCCACTGGCTCAGTTGATTGGAGCATGGTCCCATACACCAAAAAGTTTGTGGGTTCGATTTTTTTATATGTTTTTATTGATTTCAGAGAGAGAAAGAGGGAGAGAGAAATAGAAATATGAATGATGAGAGAAAATCATTAATGGGCTGCCTCCTGCATGCCCCCTACTGGGCATGGAGCCCAAAACACAGGCATGTGCCCTGACTGGGAATTGAACCCTGGTTCATAGGTTGACGCTCAACCACTGAGTCACACCGGCCAGGCATGGGCTCGATCCCTGGTCCAGGCATCTTTGGGAGGCAACCGATCAATGTTTCTTTCTCACATCGATATTTCTTTCTCTCAAATCAGTAAACATATCCTCGGTGAGAATATTTTTTTTTAATTAAATCTTTACTGTTCAGATTATTATAGTTGTTCCTCTTTTTTCCCCCCATAGCTCCCCTCCACCCAGTTCCTCCCCCACCCTCCGCCCTCACCCCCCCCCCCTACTGTCCTCATCCATAGGTGCACGATTTTTGTCCAGTCTCTTCCCGCATCCCCCACACCCCTTTCCTCCCCAAGAATAGTCAGTCCACTCCCTTTCTATGCCCCTGATTCTATTATAATCACCAGTTTATTCTGTTCATCAGATTATTTATTCACTTGATTTTAGATTCACTTGTTGATAGATGTGTATTTGTTGTTCATAATTTGTATCTTTACCTTTTTCTTCTTCTTCCTCTTCTTAAAGGATACCTTTCAGCATTTCATATAATACTGGTTTGGTGGTGATGAACTCCTTTAGCTTTTCCTTATCTGTGAAGCTCTTTATCTGACCTTCAATTCTGAATGATAGCTTTGCTGGATAAAGTAATCTTGGTTGTAGGTTCTTGCTATTCATCACTTTGAATATTTCTTGCCACTCCCTTCTGGCCTGCAAAGTTTCTGTTGAGAAATCAGCTGACAGTCATATAGGTACTCCCTTGTAGGTAACTGACTGTCTTTCTCTTGCTGCTTTTAAGATTCTCTCTTTGTCTTTTGCCCTTGGCATTTTAATTATGATGTGTCTTGGTGTGGTCCTCTTTGGATTCCTTTTGTTTGGGGTTCTCTGTGCTTCCTGGACTTGTAAGTCTATTTCTTTCACCAGGTAGGGGAAGTTTTCTGCCATTATTTCTTCAAATAGGTTTTCAATATCTTGCTCTCTCTCTTCTTCTGGCACCCCTATAATATGGATGTTGGTACGCTTGAAGCTGTCCCAGAGGCTCCTTACACTATCTTCGTATTTTTGGATTCTTTTTTCATTTTGCTTTTCCAGTTGGGTGTTTTTTGCTTCTTCGTATTTCAAATCTTTGACTTGATTCTTGCGATCCTCTAGTCTGCTGTTGGAACTCTGCATAATATCCTTTATTTCAGTCAGTGTATGCTTAATTTCTAGTTGGTCCTTTTTCATAACTTTGAGGGTCTCACTAGATTTCTTGAGGGTCTCACTATATTTATCAGCGGTCTCACCAGACTTTTTGAGGGTCTTACTAAATTTATCGGTGGTTTCTAGAAAGTTCTTTAAAAACCTTAAAAATGTGGTTTTGAACTCTATATCCAGTAGTTTGCTTTCCTCCATTTCTGTCATTTGTGTCCTGTTTCTTTGTCCCTGCATTTTTTATGCTTCCCTGTGTTGATAGAGTGGCTTTCTGTGCTAGGTGTCCTATAGGGCCCAGTGGCTCAGCCTCCCTAATTACCTGAGGTGGACACTCTTGGTGCACCCCCTTGTGGGCTGTGTGCACAGTCTTGTTGTAGTTAAGCCTTGATTGTTGTAGGTATCATTGGGAGAAATTGACCTCCAGGCCAATTGGCTGTGAGAATCAGCTGTGTCTGCAGTGGGAGAACTTCTGTGCTGGAGACACCCCTCCGGGGCAAGACTTGCTTCAGTGGGGCTTTGGTGCTCACTGAGTCTGCCCCCTGAGTGTGTCCTTTATGGATCCGAGGAGCTGCAATCTGGATGGTCCCACTCTGACCACCGGGCACACTGGCTCCTGGATCTCTAAGGAGATGCTAATCTAGCCTCTGCCTGAGGCTACCCAGCAGGAGCTCAGCTGTGAAGCAATGCAAGTTGTCCTGGGGCCTTGGGCCAGCTGCAGTTTGTGAGGTAATTTTCAGATTGCAAAGGGCCAGGCCTTTCATATGTAAAAGCAGGCACACAGCTTGGGCAGGGCAGGGGTCCCAGGGGATCAACAGGGCGGAGCAAGTAGCTATGGCTGCCCTCAGAGGCCCTGCTTCTCAGTGTCCCGGCTATCGCTGCGAGCACCTCCGAGAGAAAGCTGCCCTCGAGTTCCGACCAATGCCAGACAGTCCAGTTTCTCACGTATGAGTCTGGGTCCCCATAGACTCGCCGGGAACTGGAGCTCGGAGCTTGAGACTCCGTACCGATTGAAAAAGACAACCATGTCCTCAGCCGCCAGCCCTCTCCGCGTGCGCCACCGTACCTCTGTACTTTACTTCCACACCACACCTCCTCTGAGTCTCGGTATGCTTTTCTCTTTCCTTTTAGTTGTAGAATTTCCACTCAGCCCGCCTTCCTGTGGTTCTGGTGATGTCCGTTCCGTCTTTTAGTTGTATTCTTGAAGTGGTTGTGCTAAGCAGCAATCTCCGGTGTTTACCTATGCCGCCATCTTGGTTTTCCTCCAGGAAGTTTTTTATTTCTCTTAATCTCATTGGTAACTTGCTCATTGTTTAATAACATGCTATTTAGCCTCCATGATTTTTTTTTTTTTTGGTGTTTTTACTATAGTTGATTTCTAATTTCATTCCACTGTGATCTGAGAAGATGTTTGATATGATTTCAATCTACTTGAACTTGTAGAGACTTATTTTGTGTCCTAACATGTGGTCTATCTTTGTGAATGATCCATGTGCACTTGAGAAGAATTTATATTCGGTAGCTTTCTGGTGAAATGTTCTATAAATGTCAATTAAATCCATCTGATCCAGTGTGTCTTTTAGAGTCACTGTTTCCTTGTTAACATTTTATCTGGAAGATCTACCCAGTGACATCAGTGGGGTGTTAAAGTCCTCTACAATGACTGTATTTTTGTCAATCTCTCCCTTAAAGTCCTCTAGAAGTTTTGTTATATATTTAGGTGCTCCTATATTGGGTGCATATATGTTTAACAGAGTTATATCTTCTTGTTGGATTGATCCCTCTAATATTATGTTGTAACCTTTGTTGTCTCCTGTGATGACCTTCATTTTGAAGTCTATTTTGTCAGATATGAGTATTGCTACTCCAGCTTCTTTTTCTTTTCCCTTTGCATGAAAATTTTTTTCCATCCCTTCACTTTCATCCTGTGTGAGTCTTTTGTTCTGAGGTGGGTCTCTTGTAGACAGCATATAGTTGGGTCATGTTTTTGTATCCATTCAGCTACCCTATGTCTCTGGATTGGAGCATTTAATCTATTTACATTTAAGGTATTAATAGGTACTTATTTATTTCCATTTTAATTCTGTATGCCTAGTTTTCTCTTTCTATTTCTTCTTTTCATTACAGCAATCCCTTTAGCATTTCTTGTAATGCTGGTTTGGTGGTGATACACTCATTTAGCATTTTTTTTTTTTTTTGATCTGGGAAGCTCTTTATTTCACTATCTATTTTGAATGATAGCCTTACTTGATATAGTAATCTTGGTTTCAGATTCTTGCTTTCCATTACCTTAAGTACTTCATGCCATTCCCTTCTGCCCTGTAGAGTTTCTGATGAAAAATCAGGCGGCAGCCTTATGGGAGCTCCTTTGTAGGTAACAGTTTGCTTTTCTCTTGCTGCCTTTAAGATTTCCTCTTTGTCTTAGCCTGTTTGGCTCAGTGGATAGAGCAGTGATGGCGAACCTATGACACGCGTGTCAGAGGTGACACGCGAACTCATTTTTTGGTTGATTTTTCTTTGTTAAATGGCATTTAAATATATAAAATAAATATAAAAAATATAAGTCTTTGTTTTACTATGGTTGCAAATATAAAAAAATTTCTATATGTGACACGGCACCAGAGTTAAGTTAGGGTTTTTCAAAATGCTGACACGCCAAGCTCAAAAGGTTCGCCATCACTGGGATAGAGTGTTGGCCTGTGAACCAAAGGGATCCAGGTTTGATTCTGCTCAAGGGCTCATACCTTGGTTGCAGACTTCTCACTAGTCCAGGCCCTGGTCAGGACTCATGGAGGAGGCAATCAATCGATGTGTTTTTCTCACATCAATGTTTCTCTCTGTCTTTCTCCCTTTCTTCCACTCTCCCTAAAAATCAATGGAAAAATATCCTTGGGTGAGGATTAACAAAAAAACAAACAAAAAATTTCTCTCTTTGTCTTTATTTATTTTTGGCATTTTAAATATGATGTGTCTGTATGTGGGCCTGTTGGGGTTCTTCTTGCTTGGGATCCTCTGTTCCTCCTGAATTGTGTGACTTTTTCCTTTACCAGGTTAGGAAAGTTCACTGCCATTATTTCTTCAAGCACATTCTCTATCTCTTTCTCCCTTTCTGCCTCTTCTGGCACACCTACTATTTGAATATTGTTATGTTTCATGCTGTCCCACAGTTCCCTTAAGCTGTCCTCCTTTTTAAAATTATTTTTTCTTTTTGGTTCTCTCATTGAGTGATTTTTTTCAACCCTGTCTTCTATTTCACTGATTTGATTCGATCCTCGCCTTCCCCTAATATGCTGTGTATTCCTTCCAATGTGTTCTTTATTTGTGCTATGTCATTCTTTATTTCTGTTTTCATAGTTACTATATCTTTTCTCATGCTGTTGAGCATCTTTACCATCATTATTCTGAACTCTATATTAGATAAATTTCTTTTTAAAAAAATATATTTTATTGATTTTTTTACAGAGAGGAAGGGAGAGAGATAGAGAGTTAGAAACATCGATGAGAGAGAAATATCGATCAGCTGCCTCCTGCACATCTCCTACTGGGGATGTGCCCGCAACCCAGGTACATGCCCTTGACCGGAATCGAACCCGGGACCTTTCAGTCCGCAGGCCGACGCTCTGTCCACTGAGCCAAACCAGTTTCGGCTCAGATAAATTTCTTATCTCCATTTCATTTATCTCTGCTTATGGAGAATTCTCTTGTTCTTTCATTTGGGGTTGTTTCTTTGTCTCCTCATTTTGGCTGCTGTTGGGGCTGTTGACTATGTATTGGGTAGATCTGTTATGCCTCTCAATCTGTAGTGCAGGACAGTGTCAAATGCTGTTTCTGACTAATTAGATCAGGCAAAGACTCAAAGCCTCCAGAGACTACCTCTGCCTACAGAGTGTTAGGATTCCATCTTGAATAGCCCTCAGGCAATCATCCACAGGTGTGGCAAGAGTTTTTTTCAACAGGGTGGGGCAATTGCTTCTGCCTGGAGGCTAATCGTTATCCTCAATCTCTTAATGGGCCTCAGAAACTGCACTGTGGGGCAAGGTATTTTCCAATAGGATGGGTCAACTGTCTTCCCCCCTGGCAAAGCCCCCTCCATAGCAAATGTCTGTCTCTATGTGGTCTCCACACTCCATCCTCGGTTATCAGGATTCTCTCCAGCGAGTCTTCAGTTGGTTATTCAGGAAGTTTTTCTGTATTTTAATTGTAACTCCAGTTTGGTCCTGGGAGTGTGTCTGTTCAGCATCCACTTACACCACCGCCATTTGTAATCTCCTTGCCAATGTCTTCATTGTGGGGGCTTCCAACCAGAACCATCCAGAGAAGCCAACTCCCCCCCCCTCCCCCCCCCGCCAAAACCAGACTCACACAAAATATATGATAAATGTTTCTTGCTTTAAATTGCCCTTTTTAGAGAAAATATTGCTGTTGTGCATAGTGGCCACCAGATGGCGCCTGGATTTCAAGGATGGAAATGTAAAGGATGCCATTATGAGAGGTAAATTCAACAAATCATAGTCCTGAAGACAGCCGATCAATGATTCTCCTTCACCATTGAAGTTTCTATCTGTCTCTCCCTCCCCTTTCCTCTCTGAAATCAATAAAAATGTTTTTAAAAAATAAAATGTATCACAGTCCTAATAAAAATGTCATCAGACAACTTGATTTTTAGATTAATTTGGAAGGATAATGGGCCAAAAAGGAGGAGGGGGAGAAGTGAAGAGTTTTTAATACCAGATATTAAAAACAATACAATATTATTGGTGCAGGAATAAGCATAAAGATCAAGTGAAGGATTAGAAAACCCAGAAATAGAAACAATTGCTTATGGAAGTGTATTATCTGATTGTATAATAGTTTTTAATTTAGCAATGGACTTTTTAAAAATATATTTTTTATTTCAGAGATGAAGGGAGAGGGAGAGAGAGAGATATAAACATCAATGATGAGAGAGAATCATTTATTGGCTGCCTCCTGCACACAGCCCCTACTGGGGATCAAGTTCGCAACCCAGGCATGTGCCCTTGACTAGAATTGAACCCAGACCCTTCAGTTCACAGGTCAATGCTCTATCCACTGAGCCAAACCAGCTAGGGTGTGATGGACTTTAGAGAAGTTTTTAATATAGTAGGGTTGGAGCAACTAGATAACCAAAAGAATAGCTTGAATCCATTCCTCATACTGGTACCAGATTAAATCCCAAGTGTATCAAAGATCTAAGTGAAAAAATACAACCTCACAAACAATAAAAGAAAATTCTGGTGAGTCCTCTAATGACCTGGCAATAGGGTAGATTTTCCAACTATTCATCAAAATCCAGAAGCAATAAAAGAGAATTTTGTTAAATGGCCAAACAAAAATGAAAACTTTGTGCTGTTCCAAAACACAAACCCTCCAGACACAAGCTGAAAACTTCAGATAACAAAATAAGAAAAATATGTTCAACTTATATCACAAAGGACTAGTATTCCTAAAATGTGAAAAGCTTCTAAAAACTGAGTGGGAAAAGACCAAGAAATCTCTTAAAAATGGGAAAGATACGTGAACAGAGAGTTAACTTAAAAAGAAATGCAAATATTTCCATATATGATATACTTAACTTCATTCATAATAAAAAATTAAAACTGTACTGAAATCCTTTTTCTCACTTATCAACTAGCAAAAGTCCAAACGTTTGACAACACTCCATTGGCAATGCTGTGGGGAAAAAGGGATTCTCACACCTTGCTGGTGAAATGCAAAAAAGTAAAAAAATAAAAACAAAACAAAAACCCTCATCTAGGATTCTATTGCAAAGACCTGCAGATGGAAAAATAAAATGCCACATAAGTGTGCCTCTTCATTGCAGCACTATTTATGATAGCAAAAAACTGGTAACTATTAATGTGTCCATCTATATATATAAAAGGCTAATATGCAAAGTGTCCCCTCAGGAGTTTGACTGGGAGACTGAGTTCAATTGTGTGCTTACCACCAGGGGGCAACGCAGAACGAAGGAAGGCCCCGTGGACAGCTGGCAGCCAGAAGGCCCCCATCAGCCCTGATCGCCTGCCAAACCTAGGGACCCTACCCATGCATGAATTTCGTGCACTGGGCCTCTAGTGAATAATAAAGTACTGGTTAAATCAACTATGTACATCCACAGAAATAGAATACAATAGAGCTGTAAAAAGAAATATATTAGGATTATATATACACTAGAGGCCCAGTGCACGAATTTGTGCATGGGTGGGGTCCCTCGGCCTGGCCGGCAATCAGGGCCAATTGGGGCCAGCCAAGGGGAGGGACCGCTGCTGGCCAGGGGAGGGGCTGTGGGAGGTTGGCCGGCCATGGGATGTTGGCTGTGGAAGTGCACTGACCACCAGGGGGCAGCTCCTGCGTTGAGCATCTGCCTCCTGGTGGTCAGTGTGCATCATAGCTACCAACTGGTCATCTGGTCATAACGCTCGCTTAGGCTTTTATGTATATAGATGGGGGGGGGGTAGTGACCTCTAAGATTTAGTAATTCCTCACTTAATATTATCAATAGGTTCTGTGACTAAGCAAAACAACTTATAATAAAACCATTTTACCATGAGTTAATTGATATAAACAAGAGTTAAGTTCTGAACATTATATAAAAAACAACATTGATTGAAACGCTGTTATTCAAGGACCTGCTGTATAGTTAAGTGGGAAAAAAAGCAAGGTGCAGGAAGCAGCACCGGGGCTCCTGAGCTGGGGGAACAGACTGTGCGCCACCGCCTGGTGCTGACATTGCTGATGGAACTGGTTTTGCAAGTGTTAGAAAATGACAAACTGGATTCAGCTGTTGCTACAGGAAGGCGCTGCCAAGGCTGCTGCCAGTGAAGTGAAATGTCACTCACAGTAACAGATGGTAAGTCCCTTCTGGGGAAGGTGTGCAACCGCACAGGGAAGGGGTTCCCGGGAGGCAGGACTTTCAATGATAAAATTGGGAGAGTCCTGGGCAAACCGGGAGGAGTTGGTCACGCTGCTGCTGAAGTCTCCTGGCAAACGCTGTTTCCCGAGTACGACAGAGAGCCGCCCGGTTTCCCAGCTCAGCGTTGGAAAGTGGGGAGCAGGAGGGTGGGCTTGGAGCTCAGAGACAGAAACTTCATAACTGACACTGAGTCCAAACAATCTCCTGCTTCTCTGCTATCCACCCTGGGGCTGCCATCAGAGGCGCTTTCTACGTTGGTAAAACTGATCATTTCAGACTCTTGACAAAATAATTTCAATACTGCCTATGATTTTGTGATTTGTAATAAATATTTAGTCTCTATTCTCTTTCTCGGCACAAAGCTCTTAAAACCCTTGGAGTTTCCTTTCCTACGTGAGAAGAGGGTAAAGGTGAAAGGAGTGTCTTTGGTTAACAAGCCCCTTTCAACCACCCCTGACTTTTGGAAAGCCTGCAGGTAACCTAGGGACCGACTGGGGCTGGTTGCTTAGAGGGTTGTAATTTTCAGACCCACCCACCCAGGCTGGAGGTTGAGTTAATCACCAATGGCCATAGAGTTGGTCAATCAAGCCTACATAATGAAGGCTCCTGAAAAACTGCTGAGGGGTTCAGAGAGCTTCTGGGTTGGTGAACGGCAGGAAATTGCTCCCCTCCCTCCAGATCTTGCACTATGTGTCTCTTCCATTTGGCTGTTCTCCAGTTGTATCCTTTTATAACAAACCAGGAGGTGGATTGTTTTCCTGAGTTCTGTGAGCAGTTCTAGCGGGGAATCCCCACTTTGTAACCAAGCCGGACAGACTGTGGGTAACCTAAGGACCCACTACTACTTGCAGTTTGCATGGGGCAGGGGGTGTCTTGTGGGACTTGAGCCCTTCGCCTGTGGGATCTGATGCTAACTCCAGGTAGATAGTGTCACAATTTAATTGAATTATAGGACACCCAGCTGGTGTCAGCAGAGAAGTGGAGAACTTCTTGGTATGGGAAAGAAACCCACGCATTGGTGAGCAGAATTGAAGTACTGAGAGTAGAATGGTGAGGAGAGGGAGAAAGAGCGTTTTTCCTTTTCACTATCTACTAGCCAATCAGGGTGAAATTTCAACTTCAGCCTAAACGCCTCTTCAAAGTTATTTTCAGTTGCAGCCCAGACTCATCTTTGTTCCCGATCTCGATGCTCTGGAAATATATCAACCTATGGGTTCCTAAAGCAAACCACATTCTCAAGTTGCTAGACTTTGAATATGCTATTCCCTCATTTGGATGAAAAGCACATAGACCCCTTTTTGAGAAGAAAACGTAAGGTCAGAATATGTGCTTCCCCTTTAAGAATGAATGTTAGCGTTTTCAATCGATAAAGTGTAAGCTGGATTTAAAGGCCAATGAAAATCTTAAAGTAAATGTATTTTTCAATTCCACAGAATTTACTGTTCTTAAAAAAAGATAAGAACACTCCCCGTGCTAATGAAACTTGTTAGTTTTTATTTCCTGCTAACGCTATTTTTACTTGAATTCTCTTTAAGGCTTGAAACATTTTTAGATAAATTCCATAGATGAAAAGCGATAGTTGGTTTGAAAATTAGACATGGTAACATAAAATCATGTCAAATGATCTAAAAGATTTAACAATAGTTTTCTAAGCTGGTTCTTCAATTTGAAGGCCATAAACTTCTTGTGTGGTTAAGAGCATGATTTTGCTTTTCTCTCTCTCTCTCTCTACTGCAATACTTTTTAAAAAATAAATCATGTGGTTTCTGTCCAGTCTTGTTTTTTTCCCCAACATAAATTCCTTGTGAAGGCTTCCAGGGCAAACGGGGCTCTTTATCGGATCCCACTAGAACAGTGGTTCTCAACCTTCCTAATGCCGCGACCCTTTAATACAGTTCCTCATGTTGTGGTAACCCCCAATTTCATTGTTACAAATTGAACATAATTAAAGCATAGTGATTAATCACAAAAACAATATGTAATTATATATGTGTTTTCCGATGATCTTAGGCGACCCCTGTGAAAGTGTTGGGTCGCGACCCACAGGTTGAGAACCGCTGCACTAGAATCAATACCTGTTTTAGTTGAATCACAATGGTTTGCATGACTGTCTTCCCACTCTGCTGTTCTCCTTTTGGGCAGTAACTGTGGGTTTTGGTCTTTGGACTCCATGTTTTTAGCGCAGTATCGTTCCTATGATAGGCACTCATCAGACAGTTCTTTTTTTTTTTTTTAATATATTTTATTGATTTTTTACAGAGAGGAAGGGAGAGAGATAGAGAGTTAGAAACATCGATGAGAGAGAAACATCGATCAGCTGCCTCCTGCACATCTCCCACTGGGGATGTGCCCGCAACCCAGGTACATGCCCTTGACCGGAATCGAACCTGGGACCTTTCAGTCCGCAGGCCGACGCTCTATCCACTGAGCCAAACCGGTTTCGGCCATCAGACAGTTCTTGAGTGAATGCAACAGCGTTTTTGATAAAAGTGTGTTCCAAGCCAGCCCAGCCAGTTAATCTCTAACCTTAGGCAAGTGCACAAGGCTCCCGGAGCCTCAGCTGACTCCTGGGTGGAAGGCAGAGTGCAGTGGCTGCTGTGAGCGCTCGCCACACTGCTCCGCCCGGCAGTTGCCCGTGGTGTGGCCTTGCCCATGGGAATGACCAGCCGGGGCACCTTCCCTTCCCACAGAAAAGGGATGGAAATGTTCCCAAACCAAATGGAATGAGGCTCAGTGTGCCAGCCAATGCACAGCCAACACTGGAGTTTGCAATGGAGAAAGTAAAGCCATTTTATCTGCAGGGCACCAAGAAGGAGAACAGGAATCCATCTATCTATTGCTTGAAACCTCGACCCCCTGATGGCTTTTAAGCCAGGGTTTGAAATGCAAAGACTGAGAAGGAGGGGGCGGGGGAGCAGGCTGGCATGTGGATGCAATGGTGGTGCCGGTTTTGGTGGCAGAGCTTTGGAAGTTGGGCATTTATGGTAAATTCAGCACCGGATCTTCTGGACAATGGACCCTTCACTTCTGAAAGGGTTCTGGTGTTCAAGCTCCCGTCATGTCCTGGCCCAAGACTGTGGTTCCAGGTGCAGCTGAAGGTCGAAGTTCTCTCCTCTGCACACGCTTCGGCAGCACGCCTTGCGATGTGGTTCTCTCAAAGGCAACTTGTATCTTGTTAGAAACAGGATAGGACCATTCTGAGCTGGTTCTGTGGTTACAAGTTATAGCAATGACGGTTCCCACCTCATCTGTCGCCGTGAGGACTAAATGAGGTGATGCACCCTAACCGGTTTGGCTCAGTGGATAGAGTGTCGGCCTGCGGACTGAAGGGTCCCAGGTTCGATTCCGGTCAAGGGCATGTACCTTGGTTGTGGGCATATCCCCAGTAGGAGATGTGCAGGAGGCAGCTGATCAATGTTTCTCTCTCATCGATGTTTCTAACTCTCTATTCCTCTCCCTTCCTCTCTGTAAAAAATCAATAAAATGTATTTTTAAAAAATAAGTAAATAAATAAATGGGGTGATGCATGTAAGGTCTAGAGCACAGTGCCTGTGACTTTAGACAGAACTTCAGTATTCACTGTCGGTGATATTTTCTTTGAAGTGTGGCCAATGGTACTCACTTCGTAGTGTTGTCTGAGGACTGAGAGGAGTAATGTGTTCGTGACTAATGGGGACTAGCACACAGCAACAAGCACTCTGGCCTGTCTGCTCTGGGGCAACTCTGATCCCCATAATGTGCCCGCTGACCGGCTGGCTCAGCTGCTTCTTGTGTATGGCCCAGAAAAAAAGTGTTCTCCACACGAAGGACCACTGGCTGAGGCCAGGAGAGCAGCGCCCCTCAGCCACAACCCCCTCCATCTCTACTCTTACTGGGATGTCTTTTGAAAACACAGTAACTTTCCCAGGCCTTGTGGTCACACCACATTGGAAAGAGGGGCCAACTGCTGGCCTTGGGCTTGTTAGTAGCAAACACCACTCAAAGGAGCAGCAGAGCAGAGCTGCCCCGCTGGGTTTGCAGTTGACTGAACCAGGAGGGGAAGAGAGAGAGAGAGGTACATTGATTGATTGCCCCCCACTCACGCCCCAACCGGGGACAGGGGTCAAATCTGAGACCCTTTTGTCCAAGGGTCAATGCTCTAACTATTGAGCAAACTGGCCAGGGCAGACCTTCGCTCCTTTTTATGGCTGAATAATATTCCATTGCATGAATCTAACACCTTTTTTGGTTCATCCATTCATCAGTTGTTTAACATTTGGGTTGTTTCTGCTTTTTGGCTATTATGAACAATGCTACTATGAATGTTCTGTACACATTTGTGTGTGACCACATTCTCAAATCTCTTGGGAATATACCTAGAAATGAAATTGCTGGATTCAGTGGCAACTCTATGTTTAACTTATCGAAGGACAGGAATGTAGTTCAAGGGCAGCACTGAAGACAGGCAAAAAAGTGTGTATTATACACAGATAACCACAGACTGGGTGACTAAACAACAGAATTATTTCCTCTCTCAGCAAAGTGAAAATAGAAGGATCTTATCTCAACATAATAACGGCCATATATGACAAACCTATAGCCAACATCATACTCAGTGGGCAAAAACTAAAACCATTTCTCCTAAGAACAGGAACAAGACAGTGATGTCCACTTTCTCCACTCTTATTCAACATAGTACTGGAAGTGCTCACCACAGCAATCAGACAAGAAGAAATAGCCTGGCCTCGGTGACTCAGTGCTTGAGCTTCAACCTATGAACCAGGAGGTCACAGTTCGATTCCCAGTCAGGGCACATGCCTGGGTTGTGGGCTCCATCCCCGGGTGGCGTGTGCAGGAGGCAGCCAATCAATGATTCTCTTTCATCATTAATGTTTCTCTCTCCCTCTCTCTCTCTCTTCCTCTCTGAAATCAATAAAAGTATTTTTAAGAAGAAGAAATAAAAAGCATCCAAATTGGAAAGAAGGAAGTAAAATTCTCACATTATTTGTACATGACATGATAATGTACATAGAAAATACTAAAGACTCCACCAAAAAAAAAAAATGCTGGATTTAATAAAGGAATTTGACAAAATTCACACCCAGAAGTTGATGGCATTTTTATAAACCAATAATGAATTGTCAGAAAGAGAAATTAAACAAACAATCCCATTTACCACTGCAACAAAAATTAAGGTACTTAGGAATAAACTTAACCAAGGAGGTAAATCACTTATACTCAGAGAACTACGTGACGTTAAAAAATGAGCTAGAGGAAGATATAAACAAGTGGAAGAATAAACCGGGTTCATGTGTTGGTAGAATTAACATCATTAAAATTTCCATACTACCCAAGGCAATCTACAGATTCAATGCAATCCCTACTAAATACCAACAGCATATTTCACAGATCTAGAACAAATACTCCAAAAATTTATATGGAACCATAAAAGACCCCGAATAGCTGAAGCAATCTTGAGAAAGTAAAACAAAGTTGGAGGGATCACAATACCAGATGTCAAGTTACACTACAAAGCCACTGTAATCAAAACAGCCTGATACTGGCACAAGAACAATGGGACAGAACAGAGACCCCAGATTAATAGTTGACATTATGCTCAATTAATAGTTGACAAAGGAGGCAAAAACATACAGTGGACTAAAGACAATCTCTTCAATAAATGGTGTTGAAAAATAAAACTAGAGCACCAACTTACACCATACACAAGAATAAACTTAAAATGTATAAAAGACTTACATGTAAGTCAGGAAACCATAAAAATACTAGAAGAAACCTCAGACATCTCTCATAACAATATGTTTACGGATACATCTCCTGGGGCAAAGGAAACTAAGGAGAAAGTAAACAAATGGGACTACATCAAAATAAAAAGCTTCTGCACAGCAAAAGAAACCATCAACCAAACGAAAAGGAAGCCCACTGTATGGGAGAACATATTTGGCAGTGATACATCTGACAAAGGTTAATATCCAAAATATATAAGGAACTCATACAGCTTTAAAAAAGGAAGACAAACAATCCAATTTAAAAATGGGCAAAGGACCTAAATAGACACTTCTCCAAAGTGGACATACAGAAGGCCAAGAGACTATGAAAAAAGTCCAACGTCACTGATCATCAGAGAGATGCAAATTAAAATGACAATGAGGTATCACCTCACACCTGGCAGAATGGCTACCATCAACAAGTCAACAAATGACAAGTGCTGGTGAGGATGTGGAGAAAAGGAACCCTAGTACACTGCTGATGGGAATGCAGACTGTTACAGCCATTATGGAAAACAGTATGGAGTTTCCTCAAAAAATTCAATATGGAACTGCCATTTGACCCAGTGATCCCACTTTAGGAATATATCATGAGAAACCTGAAGCACCAATCAGGAAGAATGTATGCACCCCTCCTATGTTCATAGCAGCACAATTTATAATAGGTAAGATCTGGAGACAGCCCAAGTGCCCATCAGTAGATGAGTGGATAAAAAAGCTGTGATACATTTACACCATGGAATACTATGCAGCAGTAAAAAAGGATCTCTTACCCTTTGACTAGCATGGCCGGACCTGAAGAGTATTATGCTAAGCGAAATAAGCCAATCAGAGAAAGACAAGTGTCACATAATGTCACTCATATGTGGACTTTAATGAACAAAATAAACTGATGAACAAAATAAGATCCAGAGACATAAAAGCATAGATCAAACTGTGGAATTTCAGAGGGAAGCCATGGGTGGGTGGATGGGTGGATGGGAAGAGATCAACCAAAGTACTTGTATGTATATATGCATAACCCATGGACACAGACAATAGGGTGGTGAAGGCCTGGGGTGGAGGGGGGGGGAAGGCGGGGGACATATGAAATATTTCCAACAATAAAGATTTGATTTTTTAATATAAAATAGCTATTTTATTTATTTTTATTTTTTTATTGCTTAAAGTTTTACGTATGTCTCCTTTTTCCTCAGTTGACACCCCCCAGCCATTCCCACCCTGGGCAAGCCCCCACCACCCCAGTGTTTGTGTCCATTTTTAAAAGAATCATTTTGTTCCATATTTGTGTGCCCTCAGTGCATCCACTGTTGCTGGTTTTGTGTACCGTAAACTTTGCATTTTATGTATCCCCATGAAAAGTCTAGTGGCACTTCAGTATAAATTTTCTTAGTTCAAAGCTTAGTCTGGCTTCACCCATTATTTCAATCAGTTTAACCTGAAAAGGAGTGGAAATTCAGTAAGTTATCAGCTGTTGAGGTGTGTATACATTTTGGGAGACATCCATATATGGGACTTGCATCTCTGGTTCACACTCTATTTCTTTTGGACTGTGCTGTTCTAGAAGCTCCACCTGGAGACCATGTCTGATCAGGCTCACTCCAGTGCATGGAATCAGAGGACACCTTAACCTGGACCACCATTCCTACGGATTAGGGGTTTGGGAGCAAATGCCTCCAGCTAATGATATCTGTTTTAAATGAGTTGCAAGGACAGGAATAAATGGGAAACGGAGAAAAAGAGAGATGAGATCAGCACACAGTGCGGGAGACTGGAGAGGGGCACAGCATGTACTGATGCCTGAAAGCCCATTGCTAACTTGCCCCTGTGGAAAGCAGAATACTGGTCCTCAAAGATGTGCATGTTCTAATCTCAGCAACCTGTCAATACTGTATCTTACGAGGCAAAAGAGACTTTGCAGATGTGATTAAGTTAAAGATTTTTAGATGATGAGCTTATCCTGAATTATCCAAGTGGACCCAATGTAACTACCAAAAGTCCTCATCAGACGAGGGAGGTAGGAGAGTCAGAGGAGATGTGATGATGGAAGCAGAGGTTGGAGTGATGCAATTGCAGGCTTTGAAGGTGGACAGGGGGCCACGAGCCAAGAAACACAGGTTGCCTCTAGAAGCTGGAAAAGTCAAGGAAATTGATTTTTTCTTAGGGCCTCCAGAAGGAACCAGCCCCGCAGAACCTTGATTTTAGCCCAGTGAGATTCATTTCAGATTTTCGTCCTCTCAACCTATTAAAATAATCTACGTTGGGCGCCGTGCGCAAGCGCAGTGGGCGGGTTTCCCCGGGGCTACAGTCCGCGCCAGGGCGGGCTGCGCGGTGGGGCTCCGCGGGCTCCGAGGCGCAGCTCAGCCTGGCTGCCTTCCTGCTGGGCGCCCCGGTGCTGGCGCTGCCTCTGCTCGCGCGCACCGGCCTGCAGGGCCGCCCGCCGCTGGCGCTCTACGTGGCCGGGCTCAGCGCCGCGGGCTGCTGATGGTGTCTCCGGAGAACATCTGAGGAAAGCGGCGATGTTCAAGGCTGGTTCCACCTTCAACCACGTGGTGCAGAACGAACAATCAGAAACACACTCTGGTGCCGAAACCGGTTTGGCTCAGTGGATAGAGCGTCGGCCTGCGGACTGAAAGGTCCCAGGTTCGATTCCGGTCAAGGGCATGTGCCTGGGTTGCGGGCACATCCCCAGTAGGAGATGTGCAGGAGGCAGCTGATCGATGTTTCTAACTCTCTATCTCTCTCCCTTCCTCTCTGTAAAAAAAAATCAAAATATATTTAAAAAAACAAAACAAAACAAACAGAAACACACTCTGGTGAGGAGCGCGGTGATGCCTGGTTCCGGCACCCTTCTTACGTGGGGTGGTTTGACTGGGGTATCGGAACCAGGTGATGCTCTGCAACCCCATGTGCGCCGTGGGCTACGCCTGACGATGTGGCGGTTCTTCCGCGACCAGACGGAAGAGGAAATCTCACTGACCCACTTCTTTGGAGAGGAGTACCTGGAGGATAAGAAGCGGGTGCCCACGGGCCTGCCTTTCGTAAAAGGGGTCAAGGTGGAGCTATGCCCCCCGGGGGCCGCGGTGCCTCCCACGCCGTGCAGCCCGGGACAAACCGGCCTCCGCCGGCCGCTCTGCAGGGTGGATTTTCTTAATCATTTTATACTCACCATTTCCTCTTCGGGAATATCCCTCAAGACCAAATGGTCAGAAGCCCTGGACCAAAGCCCCCCCCACCCCACCCCCAACAACTTCCCGGAGCAATCTGTTCTTGGACGAGGAGCAGATAAGAGCAATATCCGCAGTGCGCTCCCGAGTGCGCTGGGCGAGCCAGGCCGCAGCAGCCTAGGTGTCAGGCGGACGCCGTCCGAGGCCCCGCTGTATTTAGGCTGTAACCAAGCCCCCGCCCCGGGGAGGTGGACTCATTACTCAGAATCAGGTTTCTTCCTCCGGAAGGGGCGTGGGCACCAGGGCTTCCCAGCGTTAGAGATACATTTTAACCGGAACCCACAAGCAGCACAGCCCTAACCTCCTCATTCCCGTCCTCGGTCGGCGCATGAGCATCTATCCAGTTTTCAAGACACTTCCTGATAAGGCTCTCCGTGTATTTATCCTATTTACGTACCTATTTACATGAATGGCAGTATAAGTTCAGGGGGCTCGGTGTTTACAGCCCCAGCTTTTATTTGGCAGAAAAGGAGCATCCACACCCAGACGATCCAGCGGCCGAGCGGCTTTGTGTTACCAGGGAGCCCCCGGGGCCTCCCGGCTCCTGCCCCTGCCCTTCTCCCCAGTGAGGGTGTCATCAATGGCAGGCATGTCGAACATGTGTCATCTGGCCTTCGTCCAAGAAACTTACTGGACCCCTGCTCTGTGCGAGGCCTTGTCAGACACTGGGAAGTACTGCTCTCCGTCGATTTGGGTTTTATTCTTACTCTACCATAGCGTGTAGTTTTGTGTTTTGATTCAAATCTATTAACTATTGATTTCTATGTTCCGTTCTCAAAATTTCATCGTCCCTGATGCCATTTCAAATTGTCTTCCAAAGGGGTTTGAGCGCTCGCACAGCTACAAAATGTAAGACGACTCGTGAAAGTCTTAAATGGAGCAAATAATCCCGACTGAGGTCTAGTCCTATTTTTGTCTTTCCAGTTCGGGGAGAGTGGTTGGATTTAGGAGTCAAACATGAGCTGTGAAGACCCTCGTTTAACTCTGCACTGGACGGGAGCGTGGCTGTGTGAGATCCTTCCGCGCAGAGCGGCGGCGGCGCTGGGACCGGGAAGTGGAGGCGGAGCCGCGGCGGAGCGCAGACCTGCGGCCTCGAGGAGCTACCGCCTTTCCGTGCCTAGACCTGCCCATCTGTGGAACGGAGTCAATACCGCCTACCTCCCAGGGATGCTGTGAAGACTTAGAAGAACGTCAGACGTTTTTAATGCTTAGATGAGAGGCATTGTGGAATCTATTCTGTGTGAGAGTTTCGTAAAAATGGACATTCGGTTAACTGTACCAGATGCCGGAAATGTGTGTGCAAAAGAGCACTTTACCAACTCAAAATAGTATTAATTTCTAGATTAAAAAAAAAATCTGTGTTATTGTAAGCACTAAGTTTGTGGTAACATGTTACAGCAGCAACAGTAAACTAATACACTCCCGTGCCTGCTGGATATTTCATTGAGTCATATTCCTCAGGAGCTGAGAGAGCCACATCCTTCTAAGGCAGCGGTTCTCAACCTGTGGGTCGCGACCCCTTTGGGGGTCGAATGATCCTTTCACAGGGGTCACCTAAGACCACTGGAAAACACATATATAATTACATATTGTTTTTGTGGTTAATCACTATGCTTTAATTATGTTCAATTTGTAACAATGAAAATACATCCTGCATATCAGATATTTACATTACGACTCATAACAGTAGCAAAATTACAGTTATGAAGTAGCAACGAAAATAATTTTATGGTTGGGGTACCACAACATGAGGAACCGTATTAAAGGGTCGCGGCATTAGGAAGGTTGAGAACCACTGCTTTAGGAGGATCCAGAGTTTCTAAACCTGTCACTTTTCTCAGTCCCTACAGAAGCTACCCTCTTCCAAGCACCATCATCTCTCGCCTGAACTGACACGTTAACGACTTTAAGGCTTTGTTAACATGATTCTCTTTGCCTGGAACTTATTCTCTCACCCTCCTCTTCATCTTGCAGGTCAACTTCCTCACTGATGCCTTCAGATCTGGTTGGTTCTTTCTGCAGTGCCTTCTACTGCCCCTTCTCCAACACACCACACTCCTGTCTGCCCAGACTTGGGGCTGCATGCAGGACTGTCCCCTTCACTGCTAAGCCCAATACAGTGATCGTGCTCAGGGAATATTTTTTCGATGAGAGAATGAATTGGTCATATATAAAGGTTGGGGGAAGAAATGAATAAAGGTTAACAGGTGTAACCATCTGTAACTGAATTCGCCTCCTGACTTAATCAAGAGGCAGAAGAGGGCTGGGGCACTTGTGCCACCTCCGAATCACTTGGTTCTAAACTCAGCAGACATCACTCTCTTTCGCCTTCTTCGCCCAGACCTTGGAGAGAAATCTGGTTTCATGAGAGGTGCTCCTTCCCTCCTCCTCCCCCTCCCTCCTGCTGCTCTCACCTCTCCTCCAGTTCTCAGCACATCCCACAGCCCCTCTACACTAAGTCATCTGGAAACGACTGTAGCATCACCAAGATGTCGCCTGTCCTCACATCGTTCTTGAGCAGAAGGACGTGCATGACACCCTGGAGAGAGAAGCATGATGATGCAGGATGAGACACCTCCTAGGCCTGGGCTGCTACGCCTGTCTGGCAGCCAGGCTGTGCTATGGGGGTGATGTGAACAGCTTAGGAAAGGCCCCCATGTGCAGAGTTCCTGCCTCCAGGCTGAGATGGTGTCTGGAATTATAGCCTTGGAGACGGTGTCAGTCTGTGCAGGCTACAGTAACAACGTACCACAGACGGAATGACTTAAGCGACAACAGAGCCGTATTTTCTCACAGTTCTGGAGACTAGGCATCCAAGATCAAGGTGTGGGCAGGTTTGGCTTCTGGGTCTCTCTCTTTGGCACACACATCCCTGGCGCCTCTGTGCTCAAATACCCTCTTCTTACAAGGACACCGTCCGATTGAATTGGGGCCCATCCTTACAGCCTCATTTTAACTTAATCCCATTGTTAAAGGCCCCGTCTCAAATGTGAGGGGCAGGAATAGGATAGTGGGGATAGCTGTAGTTTTAAGAAATATTAACCCTGCTCTGTTAACCATGATTGTTCTGTTCTGATTAGAGAAAGCACATTCTGACCTTAGCTGAGAGTTGTACGCCCTGGATATGGGAGTTCATCTCGAAATGCAGTCCGTTCTCCTTTTCTGAGAACTGCCTATCATCATGAAAAGATTAACATGCAACAACCTGGTTCTGGAGGTGCCCACCCTCTGCGACCCCAGGCCTGCATTGCCTGTAACCTGTACCATGACACCTGCCTGCTTCCTCGGGCCTGTAATTCCTACTGCTTTCCCATGTAATCTTTATCCTTCTACCCGATATAAGCAGCTGGTTATTGGGGTGGGGGTGGGGCTAAAGCAGATTTTCATGGATCACCTGCTGATCCCTCATACTGTAGACATTTTGGGAATAAACGCTCATACGTGATTCAACCCTGTCTCTGCTTAATTGGCTCAAGTAGTGACAGCACCCAGACCCACTGGTTGTCCCGTTTCACAAATACAGCCATTTTGAAGCACCGAGGGTTACAGCTTCCACGTATGATTTTGCGTGTGAGACTACGGGGAGACGATTCAACCGTAACAGACATTCCTTGGTTTTAGGATGTACCAGTCCTTTGGGGTTCTCTGAATAAGGGCAGTAACTATTGGATACGTAAATGGACTTGTCCATGAAAGCAGGGAACAGGATATAATTAATTTTAAAATGAATGGGTGCAATTAATTATATGTAAATTAGCTCTCTAGTTCAATGAAGGGCTGCAGAGGAGGCGTGGGGCTCAGATTCCCAGGTTCTTCCTCTCAGCTGTCTCACTCGAACTCCATCCTTACAGACTGAAAACAGGAAGCATGAACCCAGAGATGTAAAGAGAGCTATAGACTCATCACTCTTCCTGGGTATCTGCCTTAAACCCGGGTGCTAATAGGCCGTTTTCACAGAAGAAAAACCCTGGGACTCAAGCAGAGTGAGAAGAAAGGTCAGAGACCTACACATAATGTTCCAGAATCTGAGAGCCAATCCTCAGTTTGTACCTTTTTTAAAACCTCCTTGGAAAAGGATGGCGGTGAGCAGTTTATCTCTGCCTCTCTAATGAGTAAAGTGAGAAAGTTTCCCCTGAGAATTCCTAATGGTAAACCCACATTCCTGTGGGATTAGAACAGCGATGGCGAACCTTTTGAGCTCGGTGTGTCAGCATTTTGAAAAACCCTAACTTAACTCTGGTGCCGTGTCACATATAGAAATTTTTTGATCTTTGCAACCATAGTAAAACAAAGACTTATATTTTTGATATTTATTTTATATATTTAAATGCCATTTAACAAAGAAAAATCAACCAAAAAAATGAGTTCGCATGTCACCTCTGACACGCGTGTCTTGGTTCGCCATCACTGGATTAGAACCTAAATGTGTACTGTCTGTGTAGCCAGAAAGACCTCCAGGCAAAATTTTAGAATGTTTCCAAGTCAGCTATTCCCACAGGTCCATGGCATCAGCAAACACTAACTCTATCCAGAGAAATACATTTTAAACCCAGATTTTAAAGGATTTCCACAGATAAAACCCCAAGGAACATGAGTTCCACAAACCACAAAAGCAGAAGCAATAAATCTCAGCATCAGACCCACAAATGGTATAAATATTGGAATTATAAGGTACAGGATACAAAATAAACACATTACATTTTAATGTTTTATTTTAATGTTTTATTTTATTAATCTTCACCTGAGGACATTTTTCCATTGATTTTAGAGAGAGTGGGAGGTAAGGAGGGAGGGAGAGAGAAACATCGATGTAGGAAAGACACATTGACTGGTTGCTCCCATGTGCCTCACCTAGGGCAAGATCAAACCTGAAATCCAGGTACATCCTTGACCGGGAATCAAACCCATGACCCTTCCATGTGCTGGCTGACTATCTAACTGCTAACCTTCCCGGCCAGGTCAATATATATTAAATTTTTAAAGAAATTAAAGATGGAGTTTGAACACTATTGAAGGAAAAGAGACTATCAAGATTAATGAGGAAGATTTGAATAAGAAAAACTAGAAATTACTGAAGTGAGAAATTAAAAACCCAGTAGAGCCCAGCTGGTATGGCTCAGTGGTTGAGCATCGGCCTATGAACTAGAAGGTCACAGTTCAGTTCCTGGTCAGGGCACATGCCCAGGTTGCAGGCTTGATCCCCAGTGTGGGGTATGCAGGAGGCAGCTGATCAATGATTCTCTCTCATTATTGATGTTTCTATCTCTCTCTCCTTTTCCTTCCTCTCTGAAATCAATATATATATATATATATATATATATATATATATATATATATTTAAAATCAGTAGACAAATTAAATAGATTATATCACAGCAGAAAGGAGAATAAACTAGAAAACATTTATATTTTAAGAAGTTACACAGGTTGCAGCACAGGGAGACAGGAGAAGGGAAATTGCAAACAATGGGTTAAGAAATATAGAACAGAATGGGAAGGTCCAACATACATCTAATTTATGTGGGGGTTTTTAATGATAGAATGGGGAGAAGCACATTTGAAGAGATAATCTGAGAATTTTTTAGAATTGATGACTCTTCCTCAAATTTAGGAAATCCAATGAATCCTACACAGAATATTAAAAATAGATCCACACAAGACATAGAGTAAACCTTAGCACACTAACAGGAAAACCATCACCATAGCCAGAGTGTTACTTCTTTTTCTCAATGGCAATGAGATGATAGCAGCCAGAAGACAGTAGAATGAGATACCAGAAGTGCTGAAATAAAATAACTGTCACACAGAATTGTATGTGCAGCAAAACTACCTTTTGAGAGCAAAAATAAAATTATTGTGTAGCTACATCAAAAACTAGGGAACAATTCCTAAGATACCCTCTTCCAAAGAACTTCTAAAGGATAAACTTCAGAAAAAACGAAGAAAATCCTAGACTGAAGATATGAAACATAAAATGGCCTGTCCGGTTGCTCAGTGGTTAGAGCATTGGCCCGCAGACCGAAGGGTCCTAGGTTCTATTTCCAGTCAAGGGGACGTACCTCTGTTGCAGGTTTCCCAGCCCTGGTTGATCAGGGCGCGTGTGGGAGGCAAACAATTGATATGTCTCTCACATCAATGTTTCTCTCTCTCTCTCTCCCCCTCCTCCCTCCCTTCCACTCTCTCTAGAAATCAATGGGAAAAATATTCTCAGGTGAGGATTAAAAAAAACAACAAAAAAAAACATAAAAATGAATGGTGAAAAAAAATAGGAAACCAAAGTGAAAGGTAAACATATTTACTCTATCAAAAGTACAGCAATAACCCAGGGACACAGACAATAGGGCGGTGAAGGCCTGGGGTGGGGGGCGGAGCCAGGTAATAAGGGGTCAATGGGGCGAAAGGGGGGACATATGTAATACTTCCAACAATAAAGATTCTTTAAGTACAGCAATAATGTCAAATGTTAGTGTTAAAAAAAGAACCACAATCAAAGAACTTATAAATGGAGAGGATTTTGTTAAATACGCATAATGTTAGAGTAACCACCAAATGAAGAGAAACTAAGTATGAAACTTTCAATATAGTATAGAGGGGAGATGGATTTGTTGGGAGGAGACTCAGGCCAAACAAAGGCAAGAAGCAAAAAAATAATAATAATAGAGAAAATGAAACAGGGGTGGATAGAATGACTGGAGGATCGGGGAGCAGATGAAAGCTTCTTTGTTCAAGGTTAGGTGAAACATGACATTGTATGGTTGTTAAATGGAAGGAAGATCAACTATGTATAGAAAGGTATGTATGGATGCTGAGTAGTCAAAACGCTGGATGGACTGTGTGGGTACTAATTCTTTGTTTCTTAGCCCAACCTCACCCATTTATTCTGGACTTTGTGTTGCTGAGGCTGGGAATCTACAAATCACATTTCTCCTTTGCCAGCTGGCTCCCTACAGATTCTGCCAAAAGAGAGCACAGAAAGAGACAAGAGAAGTTCCTGCTGCTTCCTGTTTGCTCTCTGTTCCTGTCTGCATCATCCCATGGTTCTTCCCCCTCACAGTGGCAGTTGCCTCCTGTTTTCTCCATACTCTGTCTCATTTTCTGTCCCCGACATAACAGTACCAGCTGTCCGATGCCTCCTTGTCAGGGGTCTGGGTCTTGGCTCTACAGGAGCATCCCTTCAACCTTCTAGATTCAATATCCAAACCTCATTCCTTTGTTGCCCAGGCTTAGGGAGTGAAAACTGATTTCTGTATGTATTATCTTTGGTTAATACATATTCCCACTTTGTCATCTCAGCATCAACTTAACCAACTCCTTTCTTGACATCTGTCTGCTGCTAAATTGATTGGTTCAGTTTCATTTTTCTTTTTCTGACCTGACTGATACAGATATAAATATTTTTAAATAATAAAATAGCCCAGCTGGTATGGCTCAGCAGTTGAGCATCAACCTATGAACCAGTAGGTCATGGTCAGATTCCCTGTCAGGGCACATGCCCAGGGTTGCAGCTTGATCCCCAGTTGGAGGAGTGCAGGAGGCAGCTGATCAATGACTCTCACTCATCATTGATGTTTCTCTCTCTCTTTCCCTCTCCCTTCCTCTCTGAAATCAATAAAAATATATTAAAATAATAATAAAATAAAATTTTGAAATATATAAATGAATACATTTCAAAATCTTGACAAAATGGACAAATTTCTGCAAGCATAGAAAATGCCAGTACTGAAATAAGAGAAAACAGTAAATTATGGTTAGCTGATGACTATTAAAGACCCTGAAATTTTAATTAAAAGGAGCTCTAAAAGGTTTAACAAGGGAGTTCCACCAAACCTTCAAGAAACAAATAGCACCTGCAACATACAAATCATTACAGGAGAAAAGAAAAGACATTTATTTTATGAAGCTGGTATATCCTTGATTCCTAAACCAAATAGGGACAATTTGGGGAAAGAATATTAGAGGCCCATTTGACTATCTAATTGTACATACAATTCCTAAATAAAATATTAGGTAAGAAAATAAAATAATGTATTAAAAATAAAACATCATCAAGTGGGTTTTAGTAAGCAAATGTTAACAATACAATGAATGCACTCCATTATGGGATAAAAGAGGAAAGACACATAGATGCCTCCATAAATTGAAAAAAAAATTGGGGGGAAAAAAGAAAAAACATTTGATAAAATTCAATATCTACTTATGGTAAAAACTCTCGGGAAACTTGGAATGGAAAGGAACTTCCATAATTTGATAAGAACTCTCTACCAAAAATCTATCACAAACTTCACACTTCACATAGAACCCTAAACTCATTCCCTTCTTCAGGAAGAAGATACAGCTGGGCACCTTTCGCTCCTGGCTGTCATGGCCACTGCAGTAAGTCATTATAAATAAGTATATAAGAAATGGGAGGGAGGATGACAAAATTCTCATTATGTGGATGTCATTCGGTATTCTATATAGAAAGTCCAAACCATTAAAACTCATAAGATATTCATCAAATTGGCCAAATAAAAAATAAAATTGGGGAAATGAATAGCATTCCTCTATCTACACTAATAAAAGAGAAACATGGTAATTAGCGTACGACCGCTACCCTTCCCATTGGCTAATCAGCATATCCTTATGCAAATTAACTGTCAGCCAAGATGGCGGCCGGCAGCCATGCACTGAAGCAAACAGGGAGGCTTGCTTTCTCCAGTGACTGCAGACTCCAACGTTCCCCACCTCACTTGCCGGCCTCTCAGCTGCAACTCTAAGCAACTATGTACTATGTTGCAAATATAGAAGCTAAACAAAACCCCAGAAACTTGCGTTAGTCAGCCAGGCTTCAGCCAGCCTGACTGCAACATTGTATCAAATACAGAAGGTAAAGGCCAGAAACCTGCTTCCAGCAGCAAGGCCTCAGAGCTAAAGCTGGCCCAGAATAAAAAAAGAAAAAAGAAAAAAAGGAGCGGTTGGGAGCTTCAGTCAACCCACCAGCCTGAAAACAGCCCTCAGCCCCTCACCCAGACTGGCCAGGCACCCCAGTGGGGACCCCCACCCTGATCCAGGACACCCTTCAGGGCAAACCAGCCGGCCCCACCCATGCACCAGGCCTCTATCCTATATAGTAAAAGGGTAATATGCCTCCCGGCACCGGGATCAGCGTGACAGGGGGCAGCGCCCAAACCCCCTGATCGCCCTGCGGCTCTGTGTGTGACAGGGGGCAGGGCCACAACCTCCCTATCTGCCCTGCTCTGTTCGTGACAGGGGAAGGTGCCCCAACCCCCTGATCAGCCCTGCTCTGTGAGTGACAGGGGGCAGCGCCCCAACCCCCTGATTGGCCTGTGGCTCTGTGTTTGACGGTGCGGTGCACCAACCCCCTGATGGGCCCTGCTCTGTGCGTGTCAGGGGGTGGCGCTGCAACCTCCCCATCGACCCTGCCTTGAGTGTGACAGGGGGCGGCGCCTCAACTCCCCAATCGGCCCTGCTCTGAGCCTGACCAGGGGCTGCACCTAGGGATTGGGCGTGCCCTCTGCCACCCAGGAGCAGGCCTAAGCCAGCAGGTCATTATCTCCTGAGGGGTCCCAGACTGTGAGAGGGCACAGGCCGGGCTGGGGGACCCCCCTGCTCCCCCCCCCCAGTGCACAAATTTTTGTGCACCGGGCCTCTAGTATAATAATAAACAACTAGAAACTCTAACAAAATATAAGATTCTATTCAGAATAGTAACAAAAGTTTAAAAGTAATCTAGGGCCCTGGCAGGTGTTCCCAGTGGTTAGAGCAACAGCCTGTGCATCGAAGGACCACGGGTTCAATTCCTGATCAAGGGCATACCTGGATTGCAGGTTTGATCCCCTGCCCTGAGCGGGGCATATGCGGGAGGCAACCAATTGATGTCTCTCTCTCTCTTTCTCCCCGCCTCTCTCCCTTCTTCCCTCCTTTCCACTCCACTTAAAAGCTTCTGCACAGCCAAAGAAACCATCAACAAAACAAAAAAGGAGTCCACTGTATGGGAGAATATATTTGGCAATGATACATCTGATAAAGGGTTAATATCCAAAATATATAAGGAACTCATACAACTTAACAAAAGGAAGACAAACAGTCCAATTTAAAAATGGGCAAAGGACCTAAATAGACACTTCTCCAAAGTGGACATACAGATGGCCAAGAGACTATGAAAAAATGCCCAATGTCACTGGTCATCAGAGAGATACAAATTAAAATGACAATGAGGTAACACCTCACACCTGTCAGAATGGCTACCATCAACAAATCAACAAATGACAAGTGCTGGAGAGGATGTGGAGAAAAGGGAACACTAGTACACTGCTGGTGGGAATGCAGATGGGTGCAGCCATTATGGAAAACAGTATGGAATTTCCTCAAAAAATTAGATATGGAACTGCCATTTGACCCAGTGATCCCACTTCTAGGAATATATCCTGAGAAACCTGAAGCACCAATCAGGAAGAATGTATGCACCCCTATGTTCATAGCAGCACAATTTACAAGAGCTAAGGTCTGGAAACAGCCCAAGTGCCCATCAGTAGACCAGTGGATAGAAAAGCTGTGGTACATTTACACAATGGAATACTATGCAACTATAAAAAAGAAGGATCTCTTACTCTTTGAGACAGCATGGAGGGACCTGGAGAGTATTATGCTAAGTGAAATAAGCCAGTCAGAGAAGGACAAGTATCACATGCTCTCACTCATATAGGGGATCTAATGAACAATATAAACTGATGAACGGAGTGGATCCAGAGACATGGAAGAGTGCAGATTCTCAGAAAGAAGGTGGGAGGTAATCAACCAAAGACCTTATATGCATAACCCATGGACACAGACAATAGGGTGGTGAAAGCCTGGGGTGGGGAGTGAGAGTGGGCTGGAGGAGGTCAATGGGAGGTAAAGGGGGACATGTGTAATACTTTCAACAATAAAGATTAATATATAAATAAATAATAAAATAAAACCTAAATAAAAGTAATGAAAAATATTGTCAGGTGAGGATTAACAAAAAAAAGTAATCTAGGAATTCACCTATCAATCTACAAAATGTTTATGAAAAAAATTTAATGTTATTAAAATGACATAAAAGAAATCTAACAAATGAGATAAACCATGTTCACGAGTGCAGCAATTAAATAATAGACGTGTCTTCTACCTAAATCAATCTATAAATTTAATGCAAGCCCAAATTCCAGATATATATTTTTAGAAACACAAAAATGAATTCAAAAATGCATGTGGAAGAATTAAGACCCACAAATAGGAAAGAATGGCAAAAGAGAGATTTCCTGTATCAGATAAGATATACTAAAAAGCCACAGTTAAAAAGAGAAAGCAAAGGTGTATGACACATGAACAGACAAACTGATCAAGGGAACAGACTCAAGAGGCCAGAAACAGACACCAGTACATCAAAGAACTTAAGGTATTTCAGAATAAGCATCCTAATCAGAAGGAACAAGATGAATTGTTAAAGGATATAGCATTGGGGCCCTAGCCAGTTTGGCTCAGTGGATAGAGCATCGGCCTGTGGACTGAAGGATCCCGGGTTCAATTCCGGTCAAGGGCACGTACCTCGGTTGTAGGCTCCTGGCCCTGGTCCGAGTGCATGCGGGAGGCAATCAATTGATGTGTCTCTCTCACATTGATATTTCTCTCTATGTGTGTCTCTCCCTCTTCCTTCCACTCTCTCTAAAAATCAATGGAAAAATATCCTCAGGTGAGGATTAAATGTGAGGTTAATGTGCAATTTTCTCCAAGAAGTTAATGTCTTGAAGCAATCAAGGGCCAGTTTTTTCACAGTTAAAGGGGCAGCTTTAGTAATAAAAGACAATCTTAAGGGGGAAAGTTGCCTAACTATGGAAAATATCTTCCTTCATATCCACAGTGGCTTCAAATACCACAATGCTTACTATAAATAATGCTTTGCCATTATGGTATGTGGCAAAGCTGTGAATGCAGGTGAAGAAACTGCAACACATTTTCCTATATTAAAATAACAGACTAATGGAGACTATACCTAGGATCAGATTTTTAATTTTGATGAAAATGGTCTTCATTAGAAGTTAGTATCTCCAGACCAACATCTCCAAGTTAATATCTCCAGACAAGTCCCAGCCTTTAAGATCACAAAGAGACAGCAGGTGTTGCTATGAGCAAATGCCCATGGAAATTTAACTGTGCTAGTATTCTTATTAGAATCATTCATATTTTTATAGTGTTCTGATTACAAAGTTGCATACATTTTGAGCAACCCATCCCTAACTTTATTTTTCCCATTGTGGATGAAAAGGTGCGGGCTATAATAAATCTAACCAATAACCTCACAGGGTGATCTTATTATACATTCCTAACAAGGCAGATGATGGAGGGTAGTCACACTCAGACATATAACTTCTTTAGTGAAAGCTTCATCTTTGCCTTAGCAAGCCCGGTCCATTGTTTCTGTGCATCTAGATTTACACGCCTTTGAAATGCCTCTTTTTCTAGGCCGCTCTTTTCAGACCCCGCAGAAGGTAACCACCCTCAAGAGAGCACATTGTTAACCATCCCATCTCTGCCTGGCTTTCTCCCACCTTCATGTAATCTTCCTTGAGTTACCTCTTTAATTTCAAATGCAAAAAAGAAACTGCAAATTCATTCTAGGAAGCATTTTTCATTCTGTTGAAATCTTGCTTCCAGGTGTATCCTCTGCCTGGCTCAAATGAATGCTAATAAGCTCTTTTAAAAATGTCACAGGCTTGGAAGTTCTTGCACTATAAAGCCTTCTTATTTTGTGTTGCAGAACTTCAGCTGTGGGGCTTTTTTTTGTTTTGTTTTGTTTGTTTTTTCAAGAACTGCCTGTACTCAGAATGCAGCAGGTCCTCTCTCTTCCAACAGCATTCTCATGGGGCCTGGGTTCCCCTGACAGGTAGCCAGTTGCCAGGTGCGGCTTCCCTCGGAGAGCGGAACAACCTCCCAGGGGGCCTGCGAGGCGGTGCTCTGGAGTCGGGGCACCCGAGCCCATGGGCTTCCCCTGTTCTATTCTCCCTCCAGACCCCCAAGACCTCTCAGGAGAAGCAGAGTGAAAAGACCCAAAACTTTGACATGTACAAGCTTGAAGGTCTAGAGCCAGTCGCTAACGCTGAAGAGCTGTTTCCTCATTCTTTCAAGGGAATGGCATTTTAGAGGGGAGGGGTGTTGGAAAAGCAGTTTTTAAAAAAAGGTTGCCGAAACCGGTTTGGCTCAGTGGATAGAGTGTTGGCCTGTGGACTGAAGGGTCCCAGGTTCGATTCCAGTTGAGGGCATGTACCTGGGTTGTGGGCACATCCCCATTAGGGGGTGTGCAGGAGGCAGATGATCGATGTTTCTCTCTCATCGATGTTTCTAACTCTCTATCTCTCTCCCTTCCTCTCTGTAAAAAATCAATAAAATCTATTTTTTTAAAAAAAGGTGATGGGATTAAGAAGTCCTAATTGGCAGTTACAAAATAGGCATGAGACATAAGGTAGAGCATAGGGAATATAGTGCACATAGTTGTGAGAATAAACAAGTGATCTTTTCTGTCAAAGAAGGGAGTTTAGGCAGATATCATTTTAGCTTGTGTGACTTGCAGCTCCCCTGGTGGCCGCCATTTTGAAATGGCAAAGGTCAGCCCCTCCCTTTTTCCTTTAAATTAGCCAATCGCACCAGAATGTGAGCCTAAGCTCTGACCAATCAAGAGTGAGGGACAGGTGAGGTGGGTCAGCAATAAAGCCCGGACCCCAGGCCTTGGTTTGCTCAGTGTGGGCGTTGCCAGACCCTGTGCTGCTCACCCTCCTGCAGGAGTGAAGGTGTTTGCCTTGCTGTTTGGGTCCTCAGTATCCTTTGTGTCCGACCAGGACCCCTGGCTCGGGGGCTCACCTTATTTCTAACATAGTTAATAATACTGTAATAACTGCCCTAACCGGTTTGGCTCAGTGGATAGAGCCTCGGCCTGAGGACTGAAGGGTCCCAGGTTTGATTCCGGTCAAGGGCATGTACCTTGGTTTCGGGTGCATCCCCGGTGGGGGGGGCATGCAAGAGGCAGCTGATGGATGTTTCTCTCATCCATGTTTCTAACTATCCCTCTCCCTTCCTCTCTGTAAAAAATCAATAAAATATATATTTTTTAAAACAAAACAAATAATACTGTAATAACTATTTATGGTGCCAGATGGGCACTTGAATTATCAGAGGGGACACTTTGCAACCTATTTGAATGTCTATCGCTGTGCTGTACACCTGAAATTATTATTTTTAAAGTGTTGAATGTAGACTATAATCGAAAAATAAAATTAAACATAAATAAAATAAAACAAATGTGATGGCATTTTTATTTATTGATTTCAGAGAGGAAGGGAGAGGGAGAGATAGAAACATCAATAATGAGAGAGAATCATTGATCAGCTGTGGAATGGCATTTTTAAATCATGTTTTTGTTTTCTAATTTAAAAATCTGCCTTTGATTCTTGCCTTGTCGTTCTGGACCTGGACTTCATTCCTCTCTGCGTCATCTGTAAAACGGGGCCTTTGCAAAGATTTAATGACACCAAGCATGCAAAGCACAAGTTGTACATTAAGCCCTCTCCACCCCCAAACCCCCGGTCCAAGTTCCTATGATGGGGACGGGGACTGTCCAGGGGATGAGTACTGACCGCGGAGGTAGAGGACACCATGGCTGGAGGGGAAGGCAGAGGCGGCTGTGCCAGCCCCAGGGACAGTAAACACGGCCCCCCAGCCCCGTCTTCCCCTCTGAAGCCTCACCATTGATTGGCCTGACGCCGAAACCGAGGTTTGTAGGCTGCCTCGCGCCGTGCGGTCCGAGCGCGGACTACATTTCCCCGCGTGCACTTCGGTACCCTCCTCCCCCCGCCCCCGGCCCCCGCAGGGTCTGTGAGGCCCCCGTCCTTTTGCTCTCCTTCAGACGTCCGGCTACCGGGTCCCAGGGAGGATCCGAAGCCAAATTTATCTCCCCCGGAGGGTTCCTTCAGCCCCACGAAACTCCCATAGCGGCCCGCGGCTGGCAGCGGGGCTCTGGGGGCCGAGGGACTGGGGCGGGCCCCGAAGCCGCGCAGCGGGAGACTACAACTCCCAGGCGGCACCGCGGCGGCGACAACACGTCACTCAGGCACCGCCCGGCCCGGGGAAGCGGCGCGGGCGGGGCGGGACGGGGGCGGAGGCGGAGGCGGGGGCGGGGGCGGGGGCCAGGGCCGACCCCGAGGCTGGTGCAAAAGATGGGGGCCGCCCGGCCACCCCGCGCGTGAGGAAGCCGAGGGGCGCGCCACCCCGTCCCGGGCGGGGCGGGCGCCCCACGGGCCCCGCCACTCCCGCCCCGCCCGGCAGCTGTGGCCCGGGATGCGGAGCCGGGGGCCGCCGGTGGTGCTGCGCGGGGTGAGAGGCGCCGGGAAGGGGCTGCCTGCTGCCCTCGCCCTCGTCCCCCACCGGCGGGCCCTGAAGGAATTCGGGAGCCGGGCGGCTAGGCCTTCTTAGCGCCTGACGCTTGAGGGGACCGGTGAGCCCGCCGCCTCGCCCCCGCCCCGCCCGGACAGCGGAATCGGAGCGGCTTCTCCCAGCTCCTGCGGAGGGCCCCCGCCATGGCCCCCAGGAGCCCCCCGGCGCCCGCAGGGACGGCCCCCCACCCCGGCCGCCGGGGCCCGCCCTCTGCGTCCCGCGGGCAGCCCGTGTGAGCGGCCTCCGCCGCGCCCGCCCCTGCCCCATGGAGGAAGCGGAGGGGGGCGCGGCGGCCGAGGAGTGGGGCGCCACCCCCGCGGGGCCCATCTGGACCGCGGTGTTCGACTACGAGGCGACGGGCGACGAGGAGCTGACCCTGCGGAGGGGCGACCGCGTCCAGGTGCTGTCCCAGGACTGTGCGGTGTCGGGCGACGAGGGCTGGTGGACCGGGCGGCTCCCCGGCGGCCGCGTGGGCGTCTTCCCCAGCGACTACGTGGCCCCCGCCGCGCCCGCCGCGCCCGCCGGCCTCAGGCTGCCCCGGGAGATCCCCTTCCACGAGCTGCAGCTGGAGGAGATCATCGGCGTCGGGGGCTTCGGCAAGGTCTACCGGGCCCTGTGGCGCGGCGAGGAGGTGGCCGTCAAGGCCGCCAGGCTGGACCCTGAGCGGGACCCGGCAGTGACCGCAGAGCAGGTGCGCCAAGAGGCCCGGCTCTTCGGAGCTCTCCGGCACCCCAACATCATTGCCCTCCGGGGCGCCTGCCTCAGCCCCCCGCACCTCTGCCTGGTGATGGAGTATGCCCGGGGGGGCGCGCTGAGCAGGGTGCTGGCGGGTCGCCAGGTGCCCCCGCATGTACTGGTCAACTGGGCGGTGCAGGTGGCCCGGGGCATGAACTACCTACACAATGAGGCCCCCGTGCCCATCATCCACCGGGACCTCAAGTCCATCAACAGTAAGTGGTGTCATCCCCCAGAACTTGCTTCCATAGGACTTTAGGAGGCCAGGCCGAGGTGGTGGGAAGTGGGAAAACCAGAAAACACTGCCGGGGACAGGCAGGGGCAGCAGTAACCTTCAGGGCCGGCGAGGCAGGCCTTGCCCATTAAGGGAGGACAGGGTGGCTCAGAAAGGCTGAAGGACTGCCTGCCTCCCAGGCTAAGGTCGCCGTCGCTCAATAAATATGTGTCTGTAAACACTGTGACAGACCCTGCATTCCCGGTGTGAACAGGGCAGATGCACCCCTGCCCTCAAGGCACCCCTGCCCACCAGGACACCAGAGCCCCCCAGAGACAGAGAACCTGGCCTAGTGAGGGTCTCTCGGCATTGGCACTACTGACCTTTGGGGAGGGTGATCACAGGGTCGGTCTTGTGTGTGGGAAGTTGTTGAGCAGCATCCTTGGTCTCTACCCACTAGATGCCACTAGGCATTCCTCACCCAACCCCCCCTCCAGTTACGATGAGCAGAAATGTCTCCAGACATTGCCAATTGCCCCCTGAGGGGCAAACTTGCCCCTGTTGGAGAACCACCTCCTGGCGTCCTGCTCTGCCTCTGTCTGGTCCAGCTCGCTGAGGCAAACGAAAAGATGAGGAAGGAGGAAAAGGAATGTGCCTTATGTAAAAGTCCAGGCTGCCAGGCCTGTCACAGGCCCTCAAACGTTGATTGGTTGTTCAATGAGGACGGAGACCTGGTAGAAGGGAAGGTTCCCGGGGACCCACATCTAGATCAAGGAGCTTCTCGTGATGTCAGCAAATATTAACTGAGCACCTCTTATGTAGGAGCAAAGCAGGGACGAAGATGGCCACGATTTCTGCTCTAATAATACCTACAAACTAGAGATTTCATTCATTCCCAGATATTTCAGGAGCACCTGTTGTATGCCAGACCCTGTTGTGGGTCTTAAGGATACAGCAGGGGCAAAATCCTACTCTCCTATCTTCCTCTGCCCCTTCTCACTTCCTTTCATTTCTGCATTTATTTATTCATTCTTTAGTTTGGTATTTACTGGGCTGGATCTTGTGCTAAGCTAGAGGGATCGATGAGAAATGAGACCAGCATGTTCCCTGCACTCACATGAACTGTGAAGGGTTCCCCTTGGCCCTCACATCTCATCTATTTCTGATCCCTGTCAATTCTACATCTTGAAATTTGTTTGAATCCATCCCATTATTTTTTATAAGTTTGTTGCTATGCTCCCACCACCACCTAGAACAGAGGGGTGGGCCTTACCTACCAGGCCTGGCATTCGTACACTCAACAGAGAGCTACCAAGTGTTCAAGGTGTGCCAAGCCCTGTACCAGGACTGGGGGATGAAGGAAGACAGACATAGATGGTCCCTGCCTTTATAGATGCTCATGCTCTACTCCTCTGGAATGCTGGGTAAATGGAGGCAGGACTAGGGCATGCTGCTCTTGAAGGCTAGGGCACCTTCCAGGTTCTTCCTCACCCCTGCTGATTTCACAGCCTGCAGCTGGGTATAAAGACACTGCTCCCACCCCCAAGTTGTGTAGCCAGTGCCACCTGAACAGAGGGTTGGTAAGACTCTAGGCCAGGACTTCCTGCTCTGGCAATGGGCCTGCTCCAAGCCTGAGACAGAGGATACAGGCCTCCACAGCACAGCTTCCCCCAGTCATCCTCCCTTAAGGAGTCCTCATCTGATGTATCACACTCACTGGTTCTTTCAACCAATAATTCTTTTTTTTTTTTTTTTAATACATTTTATTGATTTTTTACAGAGAGGAAGAGAGAGAGATAGAGAGTTAGAAACATCGATCAGCTGCCTCCTGCACATTTCCCACTGGAGATGTGCCCGCAACCCAGGCACATGCCCTTGACCGGAATCGAACCTGGGACCTTTCAGTCCGCAGGCCGACGCTCTATCCACTGAGCCAAACCGGTTTCGGCCAACCAATAATTCTTAAGCAGAATTAAGCATACTAGGCACTGTCCTAAATTTATAAAAATTTGTAAATTTTAAAAAATATTTTCAATTTATTTCAGAGAGGAAGGGAGAGGGAGAAAGAGAAACATCAATGATGAGAGAGAATGATTGATTGACTGCCTCCTGCATGACCCCTACTGGGGATCGAGCCCGCAACCTGTGCATGTGCCCTGACCGTGTTCTCCTGGTTCATAGGTGAATGTTCAACCAGTGATTGATATTTAGATAAAATTTCCAGAGAGTACCGAGCTCCGAAGGAAATAAAGCAGATTAAGGATGGGGCAGAGAGAGCTCTTTAGATCAGCCGGTCAGGGAAGGCGACATTTGAACAGAGACCCGAACCAAAAGGATCCAGCCTTACAAAGATGTGGGCAGAGCAGAGGTCATGAGGAGGGAAAGAGTGTGCCTTGTTAGAGAGACTGCAAGACCCCAGGAGTTGCAAGAGTAGGAGTGAGGCAAAGGTGGAAAGGTAGGCAGAGGCCAGATCCTGCTGACCTTGGGGGCTACAGTGAAGACCTTGGGCATTTTATTCAATGTAGTGGAAGCCATTAGAAGGTTTTAAGCAGGAGAATGACATGATCAGATATATATTTTTTTAAATATATTTTATTGATTTTCCACAGAGAGGAAGGGAGAGAGTTAGAAACATCAATGAGAGAGAAACATCAACCAGCTGCCTCCTGCACACCCCCTACTGGGGATGTGCCCGCAATCCAGGTACATGCTCTTGACCGGAATCGAACCTGGGACCCTTCAGTCCACAGGCCGACGCTCCATCCACTGAGCCAAACCGGTTAGGGCCAGATATATTTTTTAAAGGGAACCGATTTAGGCCCTGCCTGGAAGATGCAAAAATAAAGTGTATGACCATGGGGTTGTTCCCTCTGTCACAGGATCACTCCATAAACAGGAGCAGTGGGGACCCCAGAAGAGAGTATTTCTAGTAGTTGGAGTCACAGGCTAGAGAGTCACGGGAGGCTGCCAGGAGGAGGCGGCATTTGAGTCAGGCTTGTAAAAATTGACAAGATTACCAACTGTGTGACCTTGGGAAATGTACTGATCTCTCTAACCCCTGGTTTCTTCATCTGCCAAATGGACATGAGAGTAGAATTACCTCATTGTTATTTTGACTGGAGAAGTAACTGGGAAGGGTCAAAGATAAAGAAACAATTATGGTGGCATCACACACTAATAGTAATAGCTAACATTCTTAAAGGACCTACTGTTGCTTCAGGCAATAAATCTTTGCTACAACCCTATAAGGTAAACATTATTATTATCATCTCCATATAACAGAGGAGAAATCTTGGTGTTAATAAAAATAAAATTATACAAGGTTATGCAACTAATAAGTGGCAGGCTTTAATTCCAGCCCAGGCTGTACCCTGTACACTTTGGGGCCTCTGTTTGATAGGAGGTAGTAGAATGTCATAAGAGTTAAAAGATTGGGCTTTGATGACACATCTGGGCTTTACCTCACCATTTTTAAGCTGTGTGATCTTGGCCAAGTGACCTCATTGCTCTGAGCCTTGGTTTGCTAGTCAGCACAATGGGTTGCTTGCTAGTTAATTTATGTAAATGAATATAATGAAATGAATACTAATATAAGTGAAATACTTCATGTAATTCTTGGGGTGCTTAGCACTGTGCCTGCCGCATAATAATATTCTGATAAACACCAGCCATGATTATTATTAGTATTGACGGTAGGCAGCAAGTAAGTTGGAACCATTCGGTATGCTTCGGGGATGTATCAGTCAGATTTTGTCACAATACTGTTGTGTAACAAGCCACCCCCAAAACTCAGTGTCTTCAAACTCCTTGTCATTTATTACTGCTCATGCATTAGCAGGCCAGCTGGAGGGCAAATGATTTAGGCTGGGTCAGCTGGAAAGGCTGTGCTTCGAGGATCTCGCATCTGCCTTGGACCAGCAAGGCATGTTCTGCTGATGGCAGAAGTGCAAGAGGGCAGGCCAGCACACGAGGCCTCTTAAGGCCTAGGCTTGGTACCCTCACTTCTGCCTCACTCTACTGGCCAAAGCAAGTCATCTGGCCAACCCAGAGGAAAGCATGGGGACATGCACTCTGCGTCTTTAGTGGAAAGATTTGCGAAGTCATGTGGCAAAGAGTATGACACAGAAAGGAGTAGAATTGGGGCCACGACATGAATGCAGTGACCACAGGGATGACAAAGACAAAGGAAACCTTGTTCATCCCTTTGGCTCATGGTTTGTAGCTTCTACTTCTGGGGAGGTTGGGAATTCAAGGCGAACCAAGGCCTTGGCCATCGACCTTTCACTGAGCTCCCCAGCGTCCAGGTTGGGGCCAAGAAGTACTCCTGGAAGTTGTAGGGATTAGACCGGCCACTTGAGGTGGGGGACAGAAAACAAGTAAAAAAGTCCAGCTGAGGCAAGGCCAGGACATGCAGTCTACAGCCCACCAGGTCTGGGGTGACCCCTTTCTTCCTACCCCACAGTCCTCATTCTGGAGGCCATCGAGAACCACAACCTCGCGGACACGGTGCTCAAGATCACGGACTTCGGCCTTGCCCGAGAGTGGCACAAGACCACCAAAATGAGCGCTGCAGGGACTTACGCCTGGATGGCCCCGGAGGTTATTCGTCTCTCCCTCTTCTCCAAAAGCAGTGACGTCTGGAGGTGCTGATGGGGCTTGGGAGGCCTCTTGGAAATGGGGGGGTGAGCAGGGGTGAGGGCAGAGTGGGAGGGACAGTCTCCCACTGAAGCCAGGTTCTGGGCCTGGGAAAGTGCTGGCCACGTCAGACCAATAGGCGGGTACCAAAGCAGGTCTCTGCTCTGATAGCAAAAGTGGCAGCTGAGGAGGACTTGGAGTGCAGTAAAACAAACACACACAAAACAAAAGCAAAGATGTAGAGATTGGATGTTGTCAGCACGAAAGGCCCTTCAGACACCATCCATTACACAGCCCCAACTTGTCCAACAGGAAGTTGAGACCTTTGGGGACAACCATTCATACATCCATCCATCCAACCAATAGTGCTGGGTGCTAGGGATACAGCAGAAATAAAAACAGACACATTCCCTGCTTGCAGGGATAGTAAACAAGCACACAAGAAGCTGGAAAAAAAGCCGTTTTTAAGAAATTTGTAAAGTAATATAAGTTTATTCACTAGAAAAAGTATTAGATAGCATTATGAGCCAGGAGGTTGATGGAAAAGAACTCTGAGGCTGGAGGACTTCTTGCAGAAGGCTTTTATGAGACGAGATCATTGAGTTGCATCCTGGATGACAAGACAGAGCCAACTATGCAGAGTTTGGGGGAAGAAGCTTCCCAGTCAGAGGGAACAGCTCACACAGAGGAGGTACTGAGATGAAAATAAGATTAGTGGGACCAGAAACAGCTATGAGGGCCTGTGTGGTTGGCTAGAGCAGACAAGGAGGAAAGTGGTAGGAAATGAAGGAAAGAGAGCTGGAGGGCCTCTTGGATGAGGCACCAGCCTCTGTTTTATTCTAAGCATAATGGAACGCCATTAGAGGCATTTATGAATGATGCGATCTGACTCAGCATTGGAAAGGCTGCCTCCAGTTGTAGGGTGGAGAATGGTTTGTAGGGGAGGAGTGGGAGGGGGAGGCCAGTGAGGAGGCTGCTGCCATCACCAACAAGACTTTGTGGTGGCAGCAAAACTCTTTAACTCAGGGCCTGCTGCTGGGAGAGAGCCCCCACTGAGGCTCCAGGTGGAACAAGCAGCAAAGTCATGGCTTTTGGGCAGACAGGATCTCAACTAGAGAGCACAGCCTTCGGGTGACGTCCTGAGACTGTCTTCACATGAGGCATCATTTGTGGTCCCAGGCATTTAGCAGAGCCATGTTTCAGTGGCAAGGAACAGAAACCCCAAATAAAAACAAGGCTGAAGTTTTTGCTGTCATGTAAAGCCAGGACTGATAGTGTTAGAGATCCAAGGTCCTATGTCAGGGTCCCTTAATGGGGGTGTCATTGACATTGGGCAGGATAATTCTTGCTTGTGCGATACTGTCCTGGACTTTTCAGGACAAAGGTATCCATGGTTCGAAGCAGCCAAACATCAGTAGCACTCCCCGGTCGTTGTGACAATCAAACATCCCCACAGGTTTCCAGGGACATAGGAAAGGTGGAGGATCATGCCGCCTTTAATTATAAGCCCCTCTCATGTTCCTCCACCTTGCATGGCCTCCATTCCCAAGTTCACCTCATGGTCCAAAATGGCTGCCTGCGCTCCAGCTTTTATGTCCACATTCCAATCAGTAGAAAGGAGAAATGATTCGCGGGGCACCTCTTCCCTTTAAGGATACTTCCTGGAAGTTAGTTGCACACTACACACCCTGCTACATCCCTCTGGCCAGAACCAATGTCATGTGGGCACAATGAGCTGCAAAGGAAGATGGAAAGATTATTTCAGGCAGCATATGCCCAGCGCAAATTCACCAGTACTGTCACTGAGAAAGAGGGGAGGCTGTCAGCTGCATGAGGGCAGGGGTCGCATCTATCTTGTTCCAGTGCCTGGAACAGTGTCTGGCACACTGGATACTTAGGTACATGTTGAATGGATGCACGTGGGGATATGGGGGACATGTTAGGCACTGCATAAAGCAGCGGTCAAGATCCAGAGGAGCACAGCTGACTGGAGAAGATGGGCACGCAGGCGGTTGTAGCACAGAGGTGCACGCTCTGGTGCTAAGGAGCCATTAGGGACATTGTCGTGAGCATCAGGCAAACCTGAGTCTGAGTGTGGCTCTACTGCTTACTAGCTGTGTGACTGTAGGCAAACAGCTTAACCTTCTGAGCCTACAACTCTGCTCATCAGATAAAATGGGGATCGTACCAAGACTGCCTTCCGAGGCTGTTGTGAGGATTACTGAGTGCCTAGGACAGTGCTAGCCATAAGAAAGTACTTTGTAAATGTTAGATAGTGTCAACTTGTTTTTATGGGTAAGTGCCACAGGTTCTATGGGAGCATAGAGGAGGGACCTCTAACCCAGCTTTGGAGGCTGTGAAATCAAGGAAGGCTTCCTGGGAGAGGGAGCACCTGAGTTGAGACTGAAGGGACAGTTACAAAGGGAAAAGTGTTCTTGACAAAGGGAACAGCCTGTGCAAAGGCCAGAAGTTAGGAAGAACAGGGCTTGTTCAACTCAAGTGTGGCTGCAAGATGAAGCTGAGGTTGATATGGAGGCTGAGAGTGCTTAACAGGTGAGCTGCAGGGGTCACCGAAGGTCACGGCTAAGAAGGGTGGGCACAGGGGACCCACTGAAGGTTTCCAGGCAGGGGCAAGGGAGGAGAGAGCAAAAGCCAGACATCAGAGAGCAATCTCAGCACATCCATTTGCGATCAGGGCAGAGGAGGTCAAATTAGGTGGTCGTGGCCTCTGGCCAGGCTGAATGTCGGGGTGAGGGGGGCGCACCAGGGAACTGGAGGCAGGACTAGGGTATAAGTGAGAATTGGGGTGGATTGTGGCATCACCCCTCCCTCTCCCCCACCTGCAGCTTCGGGGTGCTGCTCTGGGAGCTGCTGACGGGTGAGGTCCCCTACCGTGAAATCGACGCCTTGGCTGTGGCATATGGCGTGGCTATGAACAAGCTGACACTGCCCATCCCCTCCACATGCCCCGAGCCCTTTGCCCGCCTACTGGAGGGTGAGCCAGGGCCCCGTGGAGAGGGAAGGCTCAGCTTGGGTGGCAGGGGCCCGTGGGTCCAGACCTCGCCCATTCACACCCATCCATACCAGTGGGCCCAGGGGTGAGAGAGAAGGGGCTGGACCCATCAGACAGTGACTCCCCCACAGTTGGCTCCATGGCCCCCAGACCCTTACTCTGGCCGGGCCCACAGTTCTTGAGGGCAATCTGTTAGGATTCATTGGCCCTAGGATCCCTCCTGATCCCTGATTCTATCAGCAGTCAGAGATCAGGTCCCTGGGTTTCTCTCCCAGAGTTTCAGAGTGAAAGATTGCCAGGAGTTTGGGTTTGAATTCCTTTCCCTCAGCTCCATGGAAGCTGTCTGTGTACAGCCCCTTAAAGTCCTGCCTTTCACTGAGCAGGCTGATGCCCCAGAGCATGACCACTGACATCTCTACTCCCACCCCAGAGTGCTGGGACCCAGACCCCCACGGGCGGCCAGATTTCAGCAGCATCTTGAAGCAGCTTGAAGTCATAGAACAGTCAGCCCTATTCCAGATGCCACTGGAGTCCTTCCACTCACTGCAGGAAGACTGGAAGCTGGAGATTCAGCACATGTTCAATGATCTCCGAACCAAGGAGAAGGTGAAGGCAAGGGGCAAGGTGGGAGGGATGGACAAGACCCCTGAGTTCTGATGCCTTGGGTGGGGTAGAGTCCCTTCCCGAGCCGGGGCCCAGGGACCCTTTTTTGTCTAAGAAAAGACAGTCTTCTGTTAGTGGATTAAAAAGAAAAAGGCACCCTGCCCTGAAGTGCTTACAAGTGATACTACCTGAAATCGGGGGTTAGTTTTAAATACTACAGCAAAACGAGAGGGAGAGAGAGGAGAGAAGGAAGGGGAAGATTTGCAAAGTACGGACAATTGTTGGGTGATGGGAGCATGGGGACAGACTGTTCTCTCTGCTTTCATGGATGTTTGAAGTTTTCCTAATTGAAGAGTTAAAAAATTAAAGAGGAAAAAAAAGACATTCTTTCTTTGGGCTAACAAAGTCCCCGGCCCTGGCACCCAACTTTTGTGCCCCCAGTTTGCTCACACAGCAGGACACTCCTAGGCAGGGCCCCAGCCAGACCCCTCAGCCCTGGGTTCATCCCAGGGGCAGAGTAGCCAAGCCCTTTCCCCAGCCCCGTCTCCTCTCCAGGAGCTCCGCAGCCGTGAGGAGGAGCTACTGAGGGCGGCCCAGGAGCAGCGCTGCCAAGAGGAGCAGCTGCGACGGCGAGAGCAGGAGCTGGCGCAGCGTGAGATGGACATCGTGGAGCGGGAGCTGCACCTGCTGATGTGCCAGCTGAGCCAGGAAAAGCCCCGTGTCCGCAGACGCAAGGGCAACTTCAGGCGCACCCGCCTTCTCAAGCTGCGGGAAGGTGGCAGCCACATCAGCCTGCCCTCTGGTACTCATCTCTGTCAGCTTGGAGCGTCCCTAGCCCAGAGTTTATTGCTTCCTTTTTTCTTTTCTTTTTAAAATATTTTTTAAATATTTTTTTTATTGATTTCAGAGAGGAAGGGAGAGTGAGAGATAGGAAACATCAATGATGAGAGAGAATCATTGATCGGCTGCCTCCTGCACACCCACTACTGGGGATTGAGCCCACAACCTGGGCATGTGGCCTTGACCAGAATCGAACCCAGGACCCTTCAGTCCACAGGTGCTCTATCCATTGAGCCAAACCAGCTAGGGCTTTTAAAATATATATATTTTTAATGCTAAATACCATACACACACACACACACACACACACACACACACACACAAAACCACCAAAAACTGTACAGCTTAAAGCATTAGTATAATCACCCTACAGCCACCCAGATGCCCTCCATGTGCCCCCTCCAATGCCCTGCAGCCCCCTGAGAGTAACCCGTCTTGACTTTCAGGGCAGTCACTTCCTTACTTTATAGTTTTGTCTCCCAACTATTTGCTTAATATCTTTTACTCTGCCTCGTTTTCCTCCTTGCCAATAATTTGTTGAGGACACATCATTTATCCTGTTCCCACGGTCTAGATTTTGCTGCTTGAATTGCCCAGTTTTCACTTCACAGGTCCCTATGTCTCCTGGATTTCCTATAAATTGGTATTAGGTTAAACCATATGGAATTGCTGATGTTCAGCCATTTTTGACCTACAAACATAGGTTTCACATGGATCTCAAGGCTTAATTAGTTTCAAGTTTAGGTTTGATTTTATTTTTTTTCAAAGACTGCTTCCTGGGTGATGTCAGAAGGCTCATTATGCTGGTTGTCTCTCTGTGATGTTACAGCCACAGCACAGTGCCTGGAACAGCACCCAGCTCACAGAAATGCAAGCCACATGTGTGATTTTAAATTTTCTAATGACTACATTAAGAAAGGGAAAGAGCCTGGCCAGTGTGGCTCAGTGGTTGAGCATCAACCTATGAACCAAGAGGTCACAGTTGGATTCCTGGTCAGGGCACATGCCAGGGTTGCAGGCTCAATCCCCAGTTGGGGCATGCAGGAGGCAGCCAGTCAATGATTCTCTTTCATCATTGATGTTTCTATCTCTCCCTCTCCCTTCCTCTCTGAAATAAAGAAAATTACATGTATAAATATGTGTGTGTGTGTGTATATACATATATATATATATATATATGTATATACACACATACACACACACACATATATGTCTGTATATATGTGTGTGTGTATATATATATATATAAAAGGGAAAGAGAAACAAGTGAAATTTTAATAATATACTTTATTTAGCCCAATATATCTAAAATGTTATGGTTTCACATATAATAAATACAAGAAAGACTTGTTAAAGGAATATACCTTTTTTCCCCATACTAAATCTATGAACTCCAGTATGTATTTTATATTTACAGCACATATCAATCCAAGGGCTGAATTTTCATCAAAAATACTTCACCTGTCGTTAGACTTCATAAAATATTGAAAAAGCAGATTTATACACCCAGGTTGTTCCATACATGCTTCATTGTTTCTAATGACCAAATCTGCATATTTGCCTTTAAAAGTAAATTTAAATTGCAGTTAAATAAATAAAGGTAAAACACTCCAGTTCCTTGGTTGTACAAGCCACATTTCAAGTGCTCAATTGCCACATGTGGCTGATGGCCACCAGAGTGGACACTCAGGCCTAGGTTCTTAGTGAGGGCAGCTGCTCTCAAACCTGAATGTGTATCAGGGGTACCTGGAGCACTTGTCCCTCCACAGTTAGATGTGCCTTACCCTCAAAGCTGCTAATTCAGGGAGGGCCCAGGAACATGCATTTCAAGATGCTTCCACTCAGTGTTGATGCTGCTAGTCTGGGAGCCACACTTGGAGAACCACTGTGATACAAATACAAAACGGTGGCACTGCTTCTCTGCTTCTCGAGGGAACTGCCCTTCTGTGAAGGGAACTGCTCAGGTGACCCGTGGAACCGTTTGCTTAGGGAAGTTTCTGTTTTGCAGGCTTTGAGCACAAGATCACAGTCCAGGCCTCTCCAACCTTGGACAAGCGGAAAGGATCCGATGGGACCAGCCCCCCCGCCAGCCCCAGCATCATCCCCCGGCTGAGGGCCATTCGCTGTGAGTATCTCCCAAGGCCCTGACCAACCCATCAGTCAGCAGACTTCTCTGAACACATTTTTTGCACCAAGCGGGGGATCAGCGGGGAACAAGACAGGCAGGGTCCCCTCCCTCATTCTCATGGGGGAGAAACACAATGAACACATCATCAGCAAGCAGACGGGATCACTGTTTTAGGGATAAGCACTATAAAGGAAACCAGGGAAGGGAATAAAAGAGAAGAGTTGCTGTTTTGTATCAGGAGGGCCTGTTTGAGGCTCTGGGTTTGAGCAGGGACCTAAGTGGTAAGAGCAAGAGAGACGTGCAGAGATCTGAGGAAGAGTGTCCCTGGCAGAGGGAACGGCAAAGGCAGAGTTCCAGAGGTGGGAACAAGCATGGCATGTGTGTTGGCCCAAAAGGCCAACTTGGCTGGAGTAGAACGATCGGGGTGCAGAGCAATAGGTCAAGGGTTCAACAGGGGCCAGATCACGCTGGGCCTTGAGAGCTGGATAAAGAACCTAGATTCCATTTTAAAGGTGACAGGGAGCTCTGGAGGGCTGTGAGCAGGCAGCAATGTGAAAAGACATACCTTTCCCTCTGGCTGCCGTGGGGATGTGGATGGTAAGAGGGCAGGAGTAAGGGCAGGAGACAAGTGAGGTGATGGGGGCTGACCCAGGGTAGGGCCTTGGAGGGAGAGATGGTCACAGTAGGGGCTGCCTGGCAGAGGTGCAGCTGCATGGGTTTGCTGATAAATTGGAGGATATAGGGCTGACTCGACTCTTGTTCTGCCCCATCATTCACCCCCAGCCTTGCCCCACACACTGCCTCCTGCACCCCTCTGTTTGGGCACCAGCTTTGTACCAGGCCTGGAGGTCATTCTCATGGGAGACCAAAGACAAATAACAGCCATGCAGTGGAGTCAGTACTGGTATCAGGGTGCCTTCAAAGTGTGGTAGGAACAGAGAAGACACAGCCTTCTGACTCTCCAGGGAACAAATTACTCCAGAGCTGGAGGCTTGAAGGGCATGCAGTCACCCACGTCAGGGAAGGGACTGAAAAGGCACAGAATTCCAGGTGAAGGAACAGCCTGTGCAAAGGCATGGAGGTGTGGAAGCACCCACCTGGGAACCTGTGGACATGGGGTCCCAACCACAGCACTCACACCCTCTGCCTGCATATCCCGACTCTAGCTCTCCTTCCCTCCCTCCCTCCGCACCAACCACACTGGCCTCCTGCTGTTCTGTGCACATCCCGCGCTGTCCAGGCTCAGGGCCTTGGCATTTGCCGTTCCCTCTGCCTGAAGTGCTCCTCTCCCTTGTATCTTCTTGACTCACTCACCACCTGGTCTTTGCCCAGTTCTCTCCTCCCACGGGAAGCCTTCCCCAGCCACCAGGCCCTGTCCTGCCTCATGTTTCCTGCAGCACTTGCCTCCTGCACAGATGACTTCCCTGTGAGAGTCGTGTTGATCCTCTGAGGCTGGGGTTCGTCTGCGCTGTCCACTTCTGTCTTTTCAGCACCTGCCACAGGTCTTGGCACAGAACAGGTGCTCAGTAAACATTTGAGAATGAGTGGATGGTTGAAGGGTTAGGCTGTGAGGAGTGATGGAAATGAGGCTGAGGAAGTCAGCTGGGAATGACATGAAGGGCCTTGAATGCCGACTGAGGAGTTGGGCTGTCGTCCTGGGCAGTGAGGAGCTGTGGAAGGATTTCGAGCAGAGAAGGGTCATGATTGGAGTTAGAATCCAAGATCCTTTGAGCTTCCAGGTGGAGGATGAATCCCAGGTGGGGACAGTGAAGCTGGGAACCCAGCAGGTCAGACTTTCTAAGATCCAGTAACCAAGTGGCTTTTCTTGGCCCAGTGACTCCTATGGATGGTGGTGGCAGCGGCAGCAGTGGCAGCGGTAGTAGCGGCAGTAGTACCTGGGGCCGCAGCGGGCCCCCAAAGAAGGAAGAACTGGTTGGGGGCAAGAAGAAAGGCCGGACCTGGGGGCCCAGCTCCACCCTGCAGAAGGAGCAGGCTGAAGGAGAAGAGAGGTATTGGTGGCTGGAGCCCACCCCGTGCCCTCCCCCCAGGCCCATGGCCACCAGAAGGCCCACCACCCGCCCCCAACTGTTTCCCCTGCAGGCTGAAGGCCCTGGGGGAAGGAAGCAAACAGTGGTCATCCAGCGCCCCCAACCTGGGCAAGTCCCCCAAACACACCCCCATTGCCCCAGGCTTCGCCAGCCTCAACGAGATGGGTAAGAGGATGAGGGTGCCTTCAAAGGGAAGGGAGAGGACATTCCCTGGGTGAAGGGGACACTGCCAAGACAAAGGGGTTACCATTCCCCAGGGTTTCGGGCAGGGCGGGGATTTCACTGGGCCAGAGGGTAGAAAGCATTCCCAGAAAGGGGACAGAGGCCCCTGGGCTGTGGGCATCACTCCCAGGGGCAGGGGCTTTAGGGGAAACAGAGTAGAAAGCCATGCTTAGAGGACTTGGGGGCTTGCTGTGTGAGGGATCGTGGGGGCAGCCCCTTGCCTCCAAGTCCCCAGGGACGCCTGGAGTCCAGTGCCCGCCCTCTCTGGTTGCAGAGGAGCTCGCGGAGGCAGAGGGAAACAGCAGCGGGCCCCACTCCCCCCACAGCACCCTGGCCTACCTCGAGGTGCCGCTGCCCACCCAGCCCTCCCCTGGGGTGCCGCTGCCCCCCACACCCACCCGACCCGCGCTTGGCGCCCGGCGGAGGCGCTGCGAATTTGCGCTGCTGGGCTGTGCCACGCTGCTGGGCGCGGTGGGCTTGGGCGCTGACGTGGCGGAAGCGCGCGCAGCGGATGGTGAGGAGCAGCGGAGATGGCTCGACAGCCTCTTCTTCCACCGCGCTGGCCGCTTCCCACGGGGCCTCAGCCCACCTGCACGCTCCCCTGGACGCCCCAACGCAGCCTCTGCCGGCCCTGGCCTGGCGCCTTCGGCCACCCTGGTATCGCTGTCTTCCGTGTCCGACTGCAACTCCACGCGCTCACTTCTGCGCTCCGACAGCGACGAGGCTGCGCCAGCCGCACCCTCCCCGACGCCCTCTCCTCTTGCGCCCTCGCCCAACACCAACCCCCTGGTGGATCTGGAGCTGGAGAGTTTCAAGAAGGACCCCCGCCAGTCACTGACGCCCACCCACGTCACAGTCACTGCCACACGCGCTGTGAACCGCGGGCACCGGAGGACCCCCTCGGATGGGGCGCTAGGGCAGCGGGGGGCGCCAGAGCCCACAGGCCCCGGCCCTGGTGAGTGAGGCACCCTGTGCCCCGTGTGCAGAAAACGGCCCTTCTTCCCTGCCCTTCCAAGGTCCGATGTCCCAGCCCAGCTGCCACCCTGAGATGCCGAGGTGGCCGTCTCCTGCCCAGCAGGGGGGGAAGGGCTGTGTCCCCCTGGCCCTCACTGCTAGAGGCATTGTGGGGCCCCAGGTGATTGTGACACAGGATGAAGCAGAGGTGACAAACTCTAATGCCCACAGGGGCCAAGCAGGTGACATTAATGATGGCAATACCTAGAGCTAACACAGAATTATAGCGAACAGTCATGCTGTGCCTTTGTTGAACCTACAAAGAGACCGAAACATAAAGGAGTTGGGTACCTCCTATCAGGCACTGAGCTAGTCTCACCATTGTTATTGGGCCTACTCCTCACCCATGTGGGGAGGCACTGTTAGCCCATCTAGAGATGCTATCCTGCCTCAGGCCTCCGTAGCTCTGAGCTCTCTTTCTGACCTTAGCCCAGTGTAAGAGATCTGGGAAGGATGAGGGCTTTTTCTCCAGCAGGTTTTTTGAAAAAAGTCAGAAATTCCAATTTTCATGTCAATGCTCCTGGCTTTTCAGTACCACCCACGGCTCCACCTCACTCACCTCCTCTGATCCTCTCTTACCAGGCCCTCGAGATCCCCTGGACTTCCCCCACCTGCCTACACCCCAGGCTCTGTTTCCCACCCACCTCCAGCCCCCCGAGTTTCCTGGCCGCCCCACCACCCTGACCTTCACCCCGAGACCCCGGCCTGCTGCCAGCCGCCCCTGCCTGGACCCCCGGAAACTGGTCTCCTTCGGCCGGACACTCAGCATCTCACCTCCCAATAGGCTGGACACTCCAGAGAGCCCCGGGCCCCCCAGCATGCAGCCCACGCTGCTTGACATGGACATGGAGGGGCAGAGCCAGGACGGTACAGTGCCCCTGTGTGGGGCCCGTGGCTCCCGCTGAGGCCTGCCCACTGCCACCCGCTTGGGCAGCCATGAATGTAGCACCCCAGGCCCTGCCCCAGCCCACCAGGCCACAAGGCAGGGGGGAGGCCCTGGGCAGGACACTCTATTTATTGGGGAAGGGGAGTGGGAAGAACACTTAATTTATTCCTTTGTACCCTGTGCTTGCCCTGCAGCATGGGGGGGAAGGTGGGCAGGGATACTCAGGGACAGGGCAATGTGGGGGATTTGGCACAAAATGCAGCATTAAAGGTAACCCCTGCCCCCTGCCATGCTTGCTGTGTATCTTTCCCTAATCCTGGCTCATCCCCTAGGGTTGCCCCCACCCTTGCTTCCTCCTGGGCCCCTCTGGATTTCTGAGGTCCAGAGGGTGAAGCCCAGGCCTGTCCCCTCCCTGGTTCCCACAAGAACATCACACAAAGAGGTTATGATAAGTGCTTTACTAGCCAACACACGAGTCAGGGAAGTTACACAGTGAGATGGGAGAGAGTGGGGGTAGGGACAGTCCCCATCGGCTGGCCTCAGCCAATGACATCCCGAGGCTGGGCCCCACTGTCTTCCCTCTGCAGGCTGCACCGGCTCATCTTCAGCTGGGTCAACTGGATGTAGCGCAGGACATTGGTGTCTGCAGGGAGGGTGGGCAGGGCATTATCTGGGTGTCCTGGGTGACGTCTGCAGCCCCTCAGTTCACACCTCACTGTCCCCAGCCTTCCGTGGCTCCCCAGCTGGTATCGCCAGACCCCTTCTTCAAAAGCCCGAGACCCAACAAGGGAGGGGGCATGTCACAGCTCCAGAGTAGCACTTGCTATTCCCCTGCCAGGACTGCTCTGCTCAGGCTCCTGTTACACTCTACTTACCTCCAGTGACATCTGCAAAGCCCGTTCTCCAACCACTTACCAGCTCCACTCCCACAGCCCGTATCATGCAGGCTGTGCTCCTCTTCATTGGCTCTTAATACAGAATCTCCTGTGTCTGTCTACACACCAACACACCCCAGAGGGCAAGGAACCAGTCTCCAGCTCTGCCATCCCCCGTCCCACCCCCAGCAAATGTCCTGCCATTTCCCACCCGGGGGTCTAACTCCCAGCAAGTGCTTCACACGTGGTGGCTGGGAGAACAGGTGGATGTGGGAGTGGGTGAGTGAGGGAGTGGGTGAATGAATGTGTGTTGCTGGGGGGGGGGGGGGCATGGAGTGAGTGCATAGGGAATGGGCTAAATGGGAAGCATCAAAATGAGTCAATAAATAGATGAGAGGTGGTTGGGTGAATATCCAGGAAGCATGGGTGGGTGGATGAGTGGGGGAGTAGGAGGAGGTGGAGGTGGGGTGTGTGGTCCAGCACTCCCTGAAGTAGCTGTGCCCTGGCCTTCCTGCCCTTGTTTGCTCTGTTCCAGCCCCTCCCCCTGCTCCGCCCAGCCCCCACCCCCCTCACCTGTGGGCTCCCGGTTTCGGGCCTCCTGCAGGTAGCGCAATGCGTGCGCGTAGTCACCCAGATGGTAGAAGGCAATGCCAGCGCGGTAGGTGGCCTTGAAGTTGCCCTGCTGCTTCTCCAGCACCTTGAGACAGTACTCGCGCACCCGCTCATAATTCACCAGCTCCGACTGCAGCAGGCAGGCTGCGGGGCACCGGGACCCGCGCTCTCAGAGCCTGCCGGCAACCCCAGACTTCACATGACCGCGAGGAGCATGGATTTCAGGCTGCGAGGGAATCCCCACCCTTTCCCACGGCTGAGCCGGGCCTAAGGGCTTTTTCAGGCCACCAGGGGCTGCCGAGCCTCTGACCAATCAGAATGGGATCAATCTGCACTGCCGCTAGAGGGTGTGAAAACAGACTAGCGCTCGGGCTATTTTCGTAGTGGGGAGGTGGGGGATAGTACTGAGGGCGACCTCAGGCGGGGGACGAGGCTTTCAATGGCGCACCCAGGGCAAGGCTTTCTCACCTGAGGTTCGCGGTGGCAGCCCAAAGCCCATTTCCTGCATCCCAGCGCCTCCCGCCCCCGTGGTCCCTCCTTCCCCAAGCCCTCTCTTTGGTAAGTTCTGATGTCTCCCCCACAGACCCCAGCGCTGGTCCCTTCAAGCCTCCGCTCGCCCCTCCCCGCCCAAGGCCTCAGGATTGCCCCTCACTCCCACCCCGTCGCCTCAGCACCCTCTGCGCTCCCGACGGACGGCCGCATACCCGTGAGAGAGTCATAACATTCCACCTCCGTGTTCTCCACCAGGCGCCGCTGCTCCTCGCTGAGGCGGGCCGGCCCGGGGCCGGTGGCGGGCCCGGGGGCGGGGGTGGGCAGGCCTCCAGCGCGGGACCCCTGCGCCGCCTTCAGCTGCAGCAGCGCCCGATGATACTTGCCAATGGCTTCCCGGAACTTCTTCTCTCGGTAACAGCGCTGACCCTCCGTCTTGAACGCCACAGCGGCCCGAAGGCTGCTATCGAGCGCCGCGCCCAGGCCCCCCGACGATTCCGGGGCAGGACCAGGCCGAGCGGAGCCATGGCGGGGACCCGGGCCCGGCGGGGAGAGTGCGGGAGGCGGGCGCGGTGGAGGCTCCGGGGCTGCGCTGAGCATCAGCACCGGGGACAGCGCGCCGCGCTGCATTGTGGGAAACTCCTGCAGGCCGCTGCTGCAGCTATCTCGCTGCGCCCCGCGCCTGTCCCCACCCTTTCTCCGCCCCTTCACCTCCGGTAGCCGACTCCGGCTGCCCCCTATGGGTCTAGAGAAACCCCTCAAGACTTCCCCACTCTTTTCTTCAAATCAGCCCCAGCCCTCATTCTCCAGCCCACCTTTTCCTCTTTTCCACTCCCCCCACTCCCCCACCCTTCTCCTGCTCTCCTTCCTCGTACCCAAAGCTTTCTAGAAGGAAAGGAAAAGTCTGGGGAAAAGAACAGGAAGATTTCAACCTCGTAAAAAGCTGGTTTTCAGCCCACTGGGCATTCGGCATGTTGGATAAGGATACAGGCTTTGGAATCAAGCTGCCCAGATCAATTCCCTGGGTTTTTCCTCAGTAGTTACATATGACTTGGACAAATCACCTAAATTACCTGGAATTCTATATCCTCTTCAGTAACATGGAAGGGACAATGGTTGCAACTTTGAAACTCATTGGTTTATCTATGCAACAAACAAATATTCACTGATACCTTTTCTGTGCCAAGCTTTGGGCTGGGTGATGCTGGGATATAGCAGCGAAGGAGGGAGTTTTGGGCCCTATCCTCATGGAGCCCCTAGTCCCGTGAGGAGACAAACCAGTAGCCAGCGACAGCCCAGAGTGGGCTAGCCTTGGAAGCTCAGGCAAAGTGGTCAGGGCAGGATGGGGGAGGTACAGGCAGAGGGTCCAAGCCCCGGATGGAGGACACACAACAGGCTCTGAGGGCCCAGAGAAGGTGTCTGCCCTAGACTGTAGTGGTGAGTGAAGAAAATGTTTGTTATGAATCAATGGATCTCCTAGAGGAGGGGATAACTATGAACAAGAGAGATCTGCTTCTTGACCTCATTGAGCTCACTGAGTAGAAAAACTAGTGGGAATGCAGGTGACAGCCCAGAGTGAGTGGTGCAATCGTAAGAGTGAACAGAAAATAAAACATGTGAGAGCCTTTGGAAGAAAAACTGAGACTGAAAGAGAGGGTTGTCCTTCCACTCTCCTTAGCCACTGACTTAGCAGTGGGACCTTGGGCAGGCTCCTCACTCTGCCTCCAGCTTGCCTTCCATCTGTGCAGCATGGGAATTACAAGTGAGCTTGCTTCAGAGGAGTTGCCGGGACTGGATTATGTTATGCAGACAAAGCACTTAGCACAGGGCCTGGTACATACTGGGCAATTAACACCCTGTGTTTCATATCATCGGTGAGACTAGGAGACAGGTGAGCATAAGTGTCTGGCTCTGAGTCAGCATCCATATATGGTTGTTGAATGAGTGAAAACTTTATGTACTACCCCCCCACCCCCACAAGACCCTAGCTGGGGTCTCAACCCCAAGAACCAAGCTTGTGTTTCCATTGTCCCTTTCCCCTCCTACCCCACATCTCCCCCAGGAGGTGCCATGGCAGGCCCCACACCACATTCCCGAACCTAACAAGGCACCTTCCATTCCAACAGCAGCACCTGCTTTTATCTCTTATTGTGCTTTGCTGAGTGAGGCTCTCCCCCATCCTGTCCAACCTTGAACATCTTAGGTCAGAAAGTTCCTCTTACCTGCACCTTCAAAACCTGGCTTGGTTAAGAATCTAATATTCCTGCGGTTGAATTCCAGAGCAGTGAGGTCATCTTTCTGTGCCTCCGGTGTGTTTTGTTTTAATTAAAAACATGGAGACCCATTGATTCATAACAAATATTTTCTGAGCACCTACGAAATGGCTAGGTGCCAGGGGTTTGGTAGAAACAGGACCACTGCCACTAACTCACAGTCCAGCAAGGATGCAATGCTGGCACTTTCACAGCACCTACTAGGTGCCAAGCAATGTCCTAAGACTTTGTGAATATATTACTTACAATCTAAATACACCACAATGAAGTTAAGTAAATCAGATCCCATTTATCAAACATTTGCTATCAAAGACCCATAAAGCCACAAACAGATGGCCCTCGCAGGCGATGTGTTGGGCTTGTGCAACCATTTAAAAATATTGAATTCGTTGCCAACATAGGAAAGCAGAGATGTTTAAGGAATTGCAGGTTTTCCGCTTCACTTGAACAAAATCTGAAAACCTGGTAACATCTAGGTAGAATTCATGACTGGGGCAGACATTCTCCGTTTCCCATGGCCCATCCCTCCTAGATTCTTCCCAACTCTGAGTCTGAGGGCCATTCAGGTTGCACTGGAATTTTCCTCTTAGCCTCTCTATCTACCTCCCGCAAACGTTTCCGCTTGGGATCCCAGTTTGATCCTGCTGAGCGGTCCGGGCGGAAGCCCGCCAGTGCCCCCTCGCGGAGGAAGTTAGTGAGAACATCCCACCCCAGGGATGAGGCCCGGAAAGTAACCAATCAAAAGCAAGAGATGGACCAGAATTTGACCAGTAAGGACAGAGAGCGCTCGGAATAAAAGAAACTCTTTTATTGAAGTGGGAAACGGACACACACTGAGACTTTTTTGATGGGGTGTCGGGGCTCAGGGGGGCCCCGGCTGGGGACAGCGGAGCAGGCGGGCGGCGAAGAGGCTGGTGCCCCGACGCTGGGGCCTCGCATACTTGAGGAAGATGGCAGCACGGCCGGGTGCGGGGCCTCGTAGCACCGCGCGGGCCATGCACGGCTCCAGGGGGCCCAACTCCGCCGGGCTGCGAGGAAAGGGAGAAACTAAGGTGGATGCAAGGGGTGGCGGTGGAGATGACCTGTCCTCGGAGCTGGGGCTCGAGGCCGAGAAGACACGTTGACTTGGGTCCCGGAACCTTCCAGGGCACGTGGCCCATCATCTAGACTAGAAAGTGACTGGAGGGGCCGGCAGACCCTCGATTCTCCCCACAGGGCGCCAGGCAGGGCGCTCGAAGAGGGAAGGACTGGGGCTGAAGATGGACTGGCATCCGGCTCTACCCCGTGGGCACGGCTGGGAACAAAGACAATTCGCCCAGCCCCTTGGTGGCATGGTTAACAGGGATAGGGGCTCTAGCAGCTAAAGGGACACCCCGTTTATGATTAGAGGCTAGCAGACCTCTCATTCTCAGCAGTCCCATCTTCCGGGCTTGGGAGAGCCTATATTCCACCCTGGACAAGATTAAGGGTCCCCAAATCTGGACAATACCCCACTCTCTCAGACCCGCCCAGAGAAAAGCCAATGGGATACCCCAAGGCCAGGCAAATACCCCATTCTCTCTTATGCCCAGAAAAATCAAGTCTAGGTGTCATCGTGCCCTCCCCCCCCCCCCCCCCCCCCAACAATTGTTTCTCACTCTCTGAGACAGTAAAGACAAGGACCAGGAAGGCAGATCCTGAAGCCGCCCCCCGGGGGGTGGGGGTCCCTCTGTGGCCATACCTGTAAAGTGCCGGCTCCAACCCAGAGCCCGCCACGTGGAGCACACGGCGCGCCAGGCTCAGCGCCGCCGCTGCGCAGCGACTGGGCTCCCACCCAGCGGCCTCGACCTCCAGTAGAGACAGTTCCAGGAAGTAGGCGGCGAGGAGCATCACCTGCCAAAGCATCACCGGCCAGACCATCAGGCCACGCGTCTGTACCGCACAGGCCACGCCCCTCGCCGCGCCGGCCAAGCCACTGCCCCTCCCCTCGCACCTGGGGGTTGCTCCCTGCCAGAGCAGCCAGTAGCTCCAGGCAGAGGAGTGGACCCGGGTGGTGCAGTCGGAAATCCAAGCGGCTCAGGATGCGGCGCTCGGCTCGCAGAAGCTCGGCCTGGGAGAAGGAGCCAGCGCCCAGGAGGCAGAGGGAGGCGGGCTGCAGATTGGGGAGAAAGACCTTGGCTGTTACTCCCTGCCCTGGCTTCGGGTCTGTCCACGTCCTGGACCTCAGTTTTCTGGTCTGTAAAATGGGACCATTGATTTGTTGTGTGGAAGTCTTGGGGAATATAGGCTTCAGAGTCAGAGAAACCTGGATTCGAGTTCAAACCCTACCACTCCGCACTGTGTGACATGGACATCCAGGGCGCGGAGACGCCAAATCTGTAAAACGGAGATATTGCTCCTACTTCACCAGGCAGTTCTGATAATGCACTGAGTTTACACATGTTAACTGTAACCACTCGGTAAGGATTACAACTCCTGTAACTAAGTCCAAGCCCCAACTAGACTTTGGGCAAATGTCTTCCTCTCTCTGGGCCTTAGTCTCCTCCAATGTTAAAAGGACACATCGGCAGCCCCACCTCATCAGATCTGCTGGGATTCCAAGACGATATGAAGTGTTTGCGGGGCATGGTGCTTGGCACACAGTAGGGCGTTTAACCTGTGACTACTGCCAGGACAAAGAGCTGCACTCTCCTGGCCCCGCCCCGGAAGTACCTCGGGAAGCACGCACTCTTCCATTTTGCACGCCACGAACAGGCAGGCCATGCCCAGCAGCTGCAGGCGGTGTAGGCGCACCCGGCTGCAGCGCAGGTAGGAATCGAGCAGGTGCACAGCCAGGTAGAGCGTGTCCCCCGCCAGCCCCAGGTACTCCTGGGGAGGGGCGCAGGTTACAATCAGGCTGCCACGCAGGCCCAACCCCACCCCCTTCTTGATACCTACTTACGTGCACCTGGACCAGCCAGTCCACCACTAGTGCTCGCATCTCTGGGGTCACGGTGCGGGGCAGGGCCATCTGGGGCAGCGCAGGGCACACCTGGGGTTAGGTAGGGAGGGCCTAACTCTCCACACCTGTGCCTCAGCCTCTCCCCTAAACACCGGCCCTGGGTGCGGCAGCCTCCTCGCCCGTTGGGGGCAGCATGAGTGCCGCACGAAACTGGCCTCCAGCGTCTCCCGATGTGCTCCTCTTCCGGAACCATCTAGAACCCGGACTCCCTCCTGATGTTTCCCTACCCACCCTCCCAGTCGTCAGCCCCCATGCCACAGGACCTCCTGAGCATCTCCCCCTGCGTCCCCAGGCAAATCCATCCTCCTCACAACACCGGTTTTCTAAAGTAGAAATCTGACCAAGGAACTCCCAGCTTAAAACACTTCCTCGGCTTCCAGGACCCCCCAGAGAAAATCTAATTCCTCTCAGACTCTCCCAGGCCCTGTTCTTGCTCCAACATCACCTCTTCCCTCTCTCCTCACACCCCAGCTGCCCCAGCCTTCTTTTGGCCCTAGGCTGTGCCAACCGTATCCCTACCTCAGTACCTATGCATATATGTACTATTCCCTCCACCTGAAGTGGTCCATCCCCAGCTCCTTGCATTGCTGACTTCTAGTCATTCATGTCTCAGCTAAACCGTCCCTGACTCTCCATACTCCTCCCTATCACATCACTTTATTTCCCCCATATTATTTCCACTCTGGAGATGGCTGTTTCATTGTGTATTTTGTTTGTCCAACGAGGCTGCGGGCACCACAAGGACAGGGATTTCTGTCCAAATCCCAGCTGTATCTCAGCTCCTAACAGAGATCCTGGCCCAGAAGAGATGTTCACAAGATATGTGTTAAATTAATTCATCCCTTGAGTGTTTCTTCTGACAGCGTCTGTCACAGCCTGTGTTGGGTCTTTATGGCCCTTCTGACGTTATCACCTACACTTGCTTGCTTGCCTTCCACAATGCAGACAGACTGTGCGCTGTTCGTCCTCAGTGCCTAGAGCATGCTCCACAACATGTGTTAAACTTACTTTGAAACTCTGTAATTTTTGTAAGGCACAGGGGGGATAGAAAAAAACATTTGTTGATAAATTGCTAAATATTTGTTAAACGAATAAGTGTGAGGGATGAGTAAGAGGGGTCTGAAGTACCAAAGGAGGAACTGCAAACGGCCGGGGAGGGTGGGAACAGTCATTCAAAGATAATTGTGCAGGAAAAACCAGCCAGGAACTGGGGTGGGGTTGGGAAGGGGCAGACAGGCTGGCGGGGGGTGGGGGTGGGGTCAGAAATGCCCATCACACGAGCTCTAGGCGAGTCCGGCAGCTCTGGCCTGGGCCAACCCACCCCCTGGGCTGTCCTCGGGGATGGGGGGCTCCCAGGGAGTCTCCCCGTCCGCCTCACCATGACCTCGGCGAAGATGTCCCTCGCGTACTCGCGTTCTCCCTGCAGCCCCAGCGCGCTCAGCGCCTCCTCCAGCCCCGGCGGCGCGCACCGTCCCGGGGGCCTTTCCGGGGGCCTTTCCGGGGGTCCTGGGGAGGCGCTCGTGCCCGCGGGGACGTTGTCCGGGACCGGGGCGCTCGCAGGCTCTGGGCCAAGGGCGGCTGCCGGACTCTGCAGGGGAGGATTGGGTCAGCGCCTGGAGCGTCCCGCTGGGAGGGGACCCAGGCTCCTGTAGCTCACCAGCATCTTTTAGGCTGGCGTCGAGGGCGAAACCAAGAGCCCACCTCTTCCTACTGGAGCGAGGATCCGAGGCCGCCGGCGCTTAAACAAGGCTGGGCGCATGCGCGCTGAGTAAGCTTCACCTGGGCAGGTGCGTGGTCAAGGGCGAATACCACTACTGCTCTAAGGTCAGGCAGCTGGAGCCAAGCTCTCATCCTCCACTTACCACGTGGCGAGGAGCAGTCCCTTGGAGCCTCACGATCTTCAGCTATGAAGTAGAGATTGTTTCAATTGAGAGTTGTCCCGAGGATTTTATAAGATTGTGTGTTAAGTGGCCAGCTCGGGGCTTAACAGAATCAAAGCTTAGTACATAGGAGCTACAAGTCGCTTCACAACCATTTAGAGAAGGCCTCTGTGCTCTGGGCAGTGGGAACTCAGGGGTGAGCAAATCCCCTTGCGGCCGCCTTAGGCCCAGAGCGCGGGTGATGGGGAGAAGTCGCCAGCGATGGGTGGGCCTGTAGTGCGGCAGCTCCTCGCTGCCCTCCCTGTGCCCGGACATGCACAGGGGTCCTGTGCACACCTAGTCAGTCAGGTCTCACTTGGCCTCTGCTCAGAACTCCATTGCAGCTCCCATCCCCCTCAAAGTGAAAGTCCATGCGGTTCTACATTATCTTCCCACAGGTGAGCGTACACCTGTGAGCTCATCTCCTAACCCAACCTCCCTCATTCCTCCCTCTCCGGCCACACTGGCCTCCTGGCTCATCCTCAGCCTCACCTCAGCCTTTGCGCTGGCTGTTCCTCTGCCTGAAGTCCTCTTTCCTCACATGCCCCTCACTCCCTTTAAGGCAGCAGTTCTCAACCTCCTGGCCCTTTAAATACAGTTCCTCATGTTGTGACCCAACCATAAAATTATTTTCGTTGCTACTTCATAACTGTAATGTTGCTACTGTTATGAATCGTAAGGTAAATATCTGATATGCAGGATGGTCTTAGGCGACCCCTGTGAAAGGGTCGTTCGACCGCCAAAGGGGTCGCGACCCACAGGTTGAGAACCGCTGCTTTAAGGTGTTTACTCAAATGTCACCATCTCCATGAAAAGCATCGTCCTGAACACTTCTTTCCCCATCTCTATACTTATTCTCTCCTCAGCACGAACTGCCTCACTAGAACGTGAACCCATGAGCGCAGGGCGGGTCTGTTTTCATCGCTATACCCAGTGCCTAGAACACAGCTGGGCACAGAGTACTCAGTAAATATCTGTTATGAGTGAGTGGAAAGGCTGGGTTTGTAATTTAGCGATAGCTGTCTGGAAGGACCTCTTTGAGGTGACGCTGGAGCTGAAACCTGGGAGGAGGAGCCAGGAAAGCAAAGACAGGGGAGCTACCGCACGTGGAGGGAACGGCCTGAGCAGAGGCCCTGCGGTAGGAAAGAGCTTGCTACTTGGAGGCATTGAGAAGTCAGAGAGGCTGGCAACGCAAGCAGAGAGAAGCGTGAGATGCTGGACCAATGGCTTCCTGTCAACATGCAGTAAACCCAGCGCCTTCACCACAAGATCCCGCTGTTACCTCTCTAACCTCATTTCCTTCTGCCCTCCATCTCCTTCACTCCACCTGAGACACCTTGTCCTCGTGGTTCTGAAACACATCAGGCACCTGCCTGGCTCAGGGCGTCTGAGCTTGTGGTGAAAACCTGCATATTTACATTCCCCGTGTGTCTCTATACAAGACACCAACTACACAGAGGACGTTGTAACATGATAGTGGAGACACCTGACAAACGCCACCTTAACCGCGGGATTCGTCACCACCGCTAATGGGATGTTCAGATTCCTCCTGGTAAGTTGCACTGAGAAGGGCACATCATTTCTGGGAATTCCTGTCAAAAATAGCTTGAATACAGCCACAAGGAGACAGGCAGTGATCCCTCACTGCGGGACATTCTGCAGAATAACTGCCCGTAAGCTTCAAACCTGACAACTGGATTCAGCAGCGAGCCTGGACTGAGTCACCAGCCAGGAAACTGTTTCCTTTTTGGTGCACAAGGACATTAGTGTGACCACCACAAAATCTGATTAAGGTCTGAGGAGAACATTGTTTCACTGTTAACTTCCTGACCTTGATCACCGGATTGGGGTGAAGACAAAGTTCTCATTATAGGATAGGTATGTAAACGTGGGGGGGGGGGGGGGGCAGAGTAAATGTAAAACACTGTGGGGAATCGCGTGAAGGGGAGACGAGAATTGTACTTTTTAAAATAAAAAAAAATAGATTTATGAAAAGTAGCAGACACAGTAGAGTTCCCAAGTACCCCGCACCCAATTTCCCCTATTAACGCCTTATACATCATTGGTGTGGTAATTTGTCACAATTCAATGAGCCATAGAAATGTTATTCAGATTTCCCATTTACTTAATGTCCTTTCTCTGTTCCGGGACCTCATTCAGGATACGTTACACTTAGTCTCCTTGTCTCCTAAAGCTTTTCTTGGCTGTTCTCAGGCTTTTCTTGTTTTGAACCTCGACAGCGTTGAGAACTAGTGGCCAGGTCTTTTGTAAAACATCCCTCAGCTGGGATTTGCCCGGTGTTTTCTATTAGACTGGGGCATCTGTTCCACAGAGGAAGGCCACAGAGACAGGGTACCATTCTCACTGCATATCAGACTCACTGCCACCATGACTCATCACCGGCTGCTGTGGTCGTCAGTCTGCCCCTCCTCTACTGTCCTCTTTGGAAGGAAGCCACTTGGCAGCCACACCGAAGGAGGGGCTATGCTTCCCTGAAGGCAGAGCATCTACGGAAACTATTGGACTTCTGTACAGGCATGTCTGTTCTCACCATTTTGGGTATAACCAATACTGCACTGTTTTATTGCTCAAATTGGTGCTCAAATTGCGTTCAGCTTTGGCCACTAGAGGCTCTTCCCATTGGCTCCTGTGTCCCTTTACATGCCATTAGTGAGGTTTCTTTTCTTCTAGGTCCTTAATTCTGGACACGACTGGATGCTGCAGGTTCATCTTGTGTATTTCCTGCTCTAATCCTAGAATCACTTTAGCACTATTTTTTAAAGTTTCAAAGTTTTCTACGGGTCTGAAATTATTTCTAATCAACGTCAAAAATACGCGAATCACACTTTTTTGGAAAGCTATCTGACACATATCAAAATGCAGCGACCCTGGAATGTAGGCCACAGAAATACAAGCACAAGCACAGTGAGAGGGGACTGTTATGGTTACTTCAGTGCTGCGGGTAGCAGCAAAAAGCAAACAGAAAACCTGGAAACAAGTAAATCCTTGTCCACAGAGGTGGCAGCATCAGCTGAGGTGTGTCCACCCTGAAGAACCTTGTGAAGCAACTGGGAAGCATCACAGCAATGTCCACAGGAGTTCCTCCAAATGAAGGGACTAAAAAAGACCTCATTTTCACCGGTGACCCCACCCAGCCTCTGAACGCACACACGGTGGTGGGAGTGCGGGTTCCCTGTGGCAGCACACAGCCCAGGGGCGTGGCCTGGTTACCTGGGAGGAGAGGTGTACAGAAAAGGAGGAGCCAGCCCTTCGCGATGCCACGCCCATCTGTGCAGGAGGTAATGAGACCCACGGTCAGGGCCCCAGGTCTGGGATCCGGTGACTCACTTCCTTCTGCACACTTTGGTTTTGTTGCATTTTTCTTTATATACACACACAAAACTTGTGACATGCACATGACAAAAAACAGATGACTCAAAATTTAATTTTTCTAATTGTTAAAATTTTATTAAAATTCTTTCACCTAAAATTCCCAGTTTGGGAGAAGTCCTACAGGAATAAGAACATCTAAGGACATTAAGTTCAACGGAGGAAGCAGCTGGTTAACCTACAGGAGTCTGTCCAAGGACTGTGACAGGTCCCCAGGGACAGACCACAGAGCTGAGTGAGTTCTTGAAAGGACTCTCTAGCACCGGCCCCTCAGACTGTGACTAGAGGGGAGAAGAAAAGTCTTTTCTTCATAAGCCTGTTTATCTGATTACCACCAAGGCATACTTTTATGATTTAAAAAATGTCCATAAGAAATAAAGAAAAAATCCAAAAAATTCCTCGAGTCTTGGTCGCAGGTAACAGACTTCCTGGACTCAACTTTTCTGCTACCCTCACTTAAGATCTCAAAAACTCCCTGTGTGGGAAGCCCTGATAGCTTCTGGCAAAATCGGATTGAAGTTCGCCTGTGCCCAGCATGGCAGCCCTGGCCCCAAGGTCTGGGAAGAGTGACTCAAGCATGGGAACCAGCTGTCAGAGGACTCCCAGACGGAGGGGCTGTGACCCAATCTGAGGTGCCCCCAGCTGACAGCCACCACAAATCCCATTATACCAAGGAATCTGTGGGGGAACTAGGGGCCTCGAGGCTCCCCAGCTTAGCATCAATGGAGGCTGGGGGGATGCAGATGCACGGGCAATGCCTGCTCTAGGGCTCAAGCACTTCGGGAAGTGAACATGCTCCCTCTCACACTCCTGACAGGGCTCAGTGACCCCTCACGCATCCTCCTTGTTCAGAGCCACCTGGCCCTCCCGCCCCTGGCCCTCCCCCACTTTCTGCCTAAGCAGTTTCCAAGCGCCTGGGATGACCTCTGTCCACCACCCCCCACCACAGGCCCCGTTTCCTAAACTCAACAGCTTCCCTCCCAGCAGTCCCCTCCCTCTCCAGCCTGAGCTTGACACCACCTCCCCCCAGGACGCCTTCTCTGCCTGCACAACTTAAAAGGGCCCTACCTAACAGCAATGGGAGCAGGAGGCAGCTGGCACTTGGGGCCACTCCATAAGCAAGGAAAGGCCCAGGGTGGTGGGCCCGGTCTGGAAGAGTCTTTATTGCTTGTACCGTACAAATATGAGGAACAGGGAAAGGCCAGTGGGGAAGAGGGAGAACTGTCAGATAAGTGACATACACACACAAAAAGAAGAGACCTCCCACCCCCCAAACCAGCCCCACCCACCCCAGATGTCTCTCGGTGAACTACCTAGTACAGGAGGTGGGAAGATCAAAACCACAAAAGTTACATTCCAAATACCCGGAGATGTTGGTGGGGAAGGGGGAGAGACAGGGCAGCAAGTGGACCTCGCGTGTGGCTCTCACACTAGGCCAGCCACCCTCCCCCTGGGAAGAAATGCTGGGGTCAGGGCCAGGGGCCCGAGTCCACACACATACGCACACACACCACACACTTGAGGCCGGGACACGCTTGCTCTCACACATACATACCCAGCACACATGCACACACACACCCCATGTGCACTGTCTCAGATGCACAAGGACACCAACAGCACACAATCCAAGGCACGCACGCACACGAGTGCCCATAGCACTGACACGTTCACCTTAAGGCTGCAGAACGTGGGGCTGGGGGAGGGGGGTGGCCTGGAGCCTCCTTCTGAGAAGCCCCCACCCCAGTACGTACCAGAGACACCCATCCCTGCCCCCTCCTCAACCAAGTTCATGGGGCCCAATACTGTCTCGGTGCGAGATGTGTAACAGCCGAGGCTGGCACCCCTCCACCCCAGGCAGAGAGAAGGGGCAATCCTGGCCCCCATTCTGGGAGGGGCCAGGCCCAGGTCCAGCAGGAGGTAAGGCTGGCTGGAAGGAAGCCCTGGTAAGGCACGGGGCTTGGGGTGGGAAGGCTAGGCCCCACATGTTCCTCCTACTTCATCCACAGGGTCAGGAGAGCAGCGTGGGGCGCAGGGAGGCAGCGTCCATCCCCTTGGCCGCTCTGGGTTCCCCTCCAGATAATCGACCCCAGCCCGAGGGAGCCCTGGACCTCTGCTCCTGCAGCTCCCAAAGGCCCCCGCCTGGGCCTGGACATTACTGCTTTTCTGCTGCTGGGTGGGGAGGGGGCTGGGCTGTCCCCTCGCCAGGCCACTCGGAGCCTAATGACAGGCACGGAAGGCAGCCCAGAGCGCTGTCCGCACCTCTGAGGGCGGCAAGCACAGAGCAGGCAGCCGTGGGCGCCCAGCCGATATTCAGGCAGTCCCCCCGGCTTTCGCTCCTCACTGGGGCTTGTGTTGATCAAAACCCAAGATCTTCCCAACTGCCCAAAGGCCAGGTCCTGGGGCAGCGGCAGGGTCTCCCCAGTCCTGATCTGGGCGCAAAAGTGAGGGCAGGACAGGATCCTGGAGGCAGGGCCACTGGGTCCACTGAGAGGAGGCTGGCAGAGGGCTGAAAACTAGAAATGGGGGTAAGGGGTGAGGGATGGAGAGGCAAACAAAAAAGACCAAAAAAACAAAAAGACAAACCCCCCCCTGCCCCAGCGGCAACGGCAGCCATGCATGTCCGTGGTGGTGGGGGCGGCGGCGGCGGCGGGCAGGCGGGCGGCACTGCTCACTCGCGGATGCTGGCCGAGTAGGAGAACTGGGGGAAGTGAGTCCGCTGGTCCATGTCCAGAGAGCCCAGGCTGTCATCTGCAGGGGTCAGTGGAGGTGGATTGGGAAGACGGGCTTTCAGAGGGCCCAGCACCCCGGCCAGACTCCCGGGGAGGGGGACAGAGGGGAATCAACCTCAGAAAGGACTACAGGCAGAAACTCCAGCTGGTGAGGTGTCCACCAGACTTCTTCCCTGACAGACACCCTTTGGTCATAGCCCTGGTCTCGGAGCTGCTCACTCAGCCACCTCAGCATCCCACCAGCTCCCTGCTCTCCTCCTCCTCCTCCCCTTCCGCACCTCAGTCTACCTCGAGGTCTGCCCACACTTCTTTTAGCAGCTCCTGCCCTGGCCACCACTCCCACCCACAACAAACCCTCCACATGCAGCCAAAGGTCTTTCTAAATCCCTGATGCAACCCTGTTCCTCTTCCTAAAAAAGCCCTTCCGTAGGCCCTGTACAATCCCCACTCCTCCCAGGGGCCAAGGCCCTCCGGCTCACCCACCCCCTCGCCTCTCCCCTCCCCATCTACTCTGACCTCTGCAACGCGCTCATTTCTAGACGTCCCACAGCCATTCCTTCTGTCAGGACTGAGTCTCAGCTGCCATGTCTCCCCCTCCAGGAAGCCCTCCCTGACCCGCAGCCAAGCATTTCCTCTGGGCTTCCCCAGTCCCTGTGCTCCTACACACTGTCCTGACCACCCTGGGCTGTCACCCCACCTGGACTGAGCACTCCCCGAAAGCAAGGCCCAGGGCTGACTCCATCACTGCCTTGTCTCCAGCAGAGCCTAGCACTGGGCGGGTGAGAGTAAGAACTCAAACAGCTACAGAGTCAATGAATAATCCGGCTCCAAAGACCTGGGTGGTCTGGGAATACAACTATGGACCTGCCATCTCAGTACTGACGACTCCCCAAGCATCTCCTACCCAGACCTCTGCCTGGACAACTGGAACGGGGGGGACCCAGTGGCTGTGGTGAGCCTCACTGGGCCCACAGACGACTAACAGCAAAAACCCTGCGAGCTTCCTCCCTCCCGGAGAAGTGGGTCAGCAGCAGACGCCCTCCACCGCCCGGCCAGCCCACGGGATGCGGGGCCTCAGACACTCACAGCGGTCCGGGGGTGTGATTGTGATGGACTGGGCAGTGAACTCATCATCGAAGTACCTGGTGTCGACCTCGGATGTGACCTGAGGTTTGAAGGGCGGTGGGAGCTGCGGAGGAGAGGAGCCCAGGCTCAGGACCCTGAGGCCAGGCGGCTTCGGCCAAGGTCACCCACAGGGGCCGAGCTCCTGCTGGCAGCAGCGGGTGGTGGCACTCACCTTCTTCTGTACCACATCCTGCCAGTTGATGCTGAGGAAGAACCTGTGCTCCATGACCTCCTTGGCATCGCTGGGCCCCCCGCCGAGCCTGAGCAGAGATGGCCATGAGCACCCGCCTCCCGGGGCAGCCAGGTTCTGGGAGAGGCTTTCGGTGCAGGCCTGGGCCTGTGACATGCAGGCCCTGAACAACCTTAATAAGCCTGTCCCGGCCACAGACCTCCCCCTCACAGAGGAGGAAAGTGAGGCCAGGCGGGAACTCGTGCCTAGGGCCAGAGCCAGGAGACTGCAACTTGGGCCAAGACCAAAATGTGAACTGAGAGGGCATTTGGCCACCTCACATCCCGGCTTTGCCACGTATGACTGGGCCACCCAAGGCCAGATCAGGGTTGCCCTGCTCCTCAGCATCCCCATAAAACAAGGTAGTGCGGGCAGAGAACTAGAGAGAGGCCTGCCCCCAGGGAGTGCTCCGAGTGCCAGCTATGGGGACTATCAGAGGCTGTGGGGACCACACACAGCACACCCACCAGTGCGTGTGCCTGTGGACACTGCCCCTTTGGGCCGGGGGGACAGTGGCAGCAGGTGGTGCTGGGCAGCGCAGGGCAGTCACCAGCCCTCACCTCTGCTTGGGGTCCTTCTTAAGCAGCCCAGCCAGCAGGGACTTGGCCTCAGGGCTGAGCGTGCGCGGGAAGCGGATCTCCTCCATGAGGATGAGCTCGAAGAGGCGCTCGTGGTCCTGGTTGTAGAAGGGCAGGCGGCCGCACATCATCTCGTACATGACCACGCCCAGCCCCCACCAGTCCACAGCCCGGCCGTAGTCGTTGTCCTCCAGGACCTGATGGGGAGGGGCAATGAGGGGCCAGGACCATACTCTGGGGCCTAGGAGCTGACTGGTCCAGTGGGGACAAGGCCCTGCCTGGGGCTGGGGAGGGCAATCTAAGGAATTGGAGCCCGGCCCTCAGAGCGTCTAGGTGGGGGAAGCATCCGGTCCCGGGGCCCCGCCTCCCTCGGCATCACAGCCCCAGACACCTCGGGTGCTAGATATTCGGGGGTCCCGCAGAAGGTTTTCATGGTGGCCCCATCACTGATGCCCTCTTTGCACAGGCCAAAGTCAGTGATCTTGATGTGGCCGTCTTTGTCCAGCATGAGGTTTTCCAGCTGTAGGAAAAGTCCGTGTATCAGGAACATGTCTTCCCAGGCTTCCTGCCACCTCCCTGAAACCCCAGGTGTCCAGCCCTGCCCTGGAGGGGGCTGTCACACCATGGGCTCCAGGCCGAGCTATGGGATACACCCCAGCACAGGGTTAAGCCCTCACCCTCTGAGGCTCACACCTCCCCAGTCCCTGGCCAACCCCCAGGGGAGCTGGAAAAAAAACAGGGCTGGGTCCTGCCCCACCCTGCCTCCCCTCCCCCACTTTGGATGTGAGGGACAGTATCTCTCTCCTTTTTCTTAAGCTTCACACAATGGGCCATTGTGCAAAACCCCCAAGTCAAGACAGATCACTTCCAGTCTCTGACACCCCATGTGCCCCTTCCCTATTACTAACCATCCCCTGCTCCAGACAGAGAAGTAATTTTACTTCCTTGCTCTCTTTTGCAGTTTCTCCTGCCTATACATACGCCTGTCATCAACACAGATTCGCCTGTCTGTCCTGGCTTTCCCAACGTCAGTCTGTGAGACGCGTCCACACTGCTGTGTGTGGCTGAAGTGTGGTCTCTTTAACTGCTTTGGAGCCCCAGTATGCGAACACACCACCTGGACTTTATCCATTTTCCAACAGGGACACCAGGTATGACTAGTGCTGCTAGGAGTGTGTCCACATTTTGAGGTGCACGCAGGTACCTGTTCCTGTGTGCATATGCCTAGGGCACAATGGCTGGCTCACAGGGTGTGCACATGTCCACTGCTGGTGGATTCTGCAAACTGCCTTCTAAAGTGCCTGTACCAATTTACACCCTCCACTGCTCAGCAGCCTGTGCTCACAAGAGGCTCAGAAGAGACTTCACGCAGGGCTGCCTGCTGTGGAATCAGTACTAGGGGCCACAGCGGAAGGGTTTGAGCCCCAGAGGGAGCTAGACACAGGCACATGGACAGCCTCCCTGGCTCCCTGGCGTGGGTCCTACATGTGTGCCCTGGGCCAGCCTGGGCCCTCCACAGGAGGCGACCACACACTCACCTTGATGTCACGGTACACCACATCCCTCGAGTGCAGGTACTCCAGGGCCGAGACGATCTCTGCACCATAAAAGCGGGCCCGCTCCTCCGTGAAGACGCGCTCCCGGGACAGGTGAAAGAACAGCTGCCGGAGGAGGGAAAGGGGGGCAGGACATCAGGCCCCTGGCCCAGAGGAGGGAAGGATGGAACCCTGCCTGGAGGGCCAGTGAAAAGGTCACATCTACTCCATGAACCAGCAAGTGACAACCAAAAAGGACCAACTGAGAGAAGAGTTCACGTGAAGGATGACACCACAGGGAGAGCAGGGGACAGTGCTGGGCCATCCTGCATGAAGGGGACAGTGAATGACGGAGTGACAGCGAGGAAGCAGAGGACACGAGTCATGAGCAAGTGGCCACAGCTGTGAGACCACAAGGGACAGATGAAGCCCAGGATCAGGAGCCAGGGAGTCACACCGCGTGAGAGAGGAGTAAGGGTCATGGAGTGGGGGCCAGCAAGGGGCTGAATGCTCTGCAACAGAATCGGGAAAGCAGAAGGCCTGCATACGCTTTCTTTGCAGGTCATCCTCCAAGAACATCCTCTACACTGTCATCCAACCTCCCTCACAGCCCTGGCCACAGCGCGGGACTCGGTTTGTATCCTACCCACTAGCTGTGTGAATTTGATGAAGCTGTTTCCCCACCTGTAAAATGAAGACGACGATGCCTTCCTCAAGGAGCGGAGGATGGGACCAGCTGACCCAGTAAGTCTCCCTCTACCCTCCATCTCCCTCCCCCCACACTTGGGAACGAGATACCCAGAAATCCAGGCGGGGCAGCACGGCTCACCTCCCCACCGTTGGCGTACTCCATCACGAAGCACAGGCGGTCATGGGTCTGGAAGGCGTACTTCAGCGCCTGCGGGGAAGGAAAGTGGCTGGGGCACTGCGGATTCAGCCTAGACACTCCCCCCTGGCCTGGCCACGGGAGTTGGGCAGTCGGGGGTTCAACCCTCAGCTTCGCCTTTTGGGCTGTGTGAGTGGGCTCATGGCTCTGAGGGCCGGGAGAGGTTACTATGCTGAACAATCTGTCCTCTACCTGCCACTGAGCTTCCAAGAGGCAAGGTCAGGAGAGAGACTATTTTGAGCAAGCAGAGCCATTTCACATCTCTCGTCCTCCTCCATTTTACAGTCAAATGCATTAAGCGCTCTCTCTCTCTCTCTCTCTCACACACACACACACACACACACACACGAGGTCTGCTGGCTGGGAGTTGGAGCTGATCCTGAGCTGGAGCCAACCCCAAAGACAGCTTGGACAGGAGATCTGCCAACAAAGAGTAGTTCTCACACTGCTCTCAGGAGCTCTAAAGAGGGTGGCTCAGAACCCTTGGTTGAACTCCACTGTTTTCTGTCTTCTGCCTGGAAGTACCTCGTAAGATCTTATTTGAAAAAGTATTGTGGCTTAACAGAACACCTAGACAGCAACCGAGGTACAGAAACAACCCATAAGCCATCCTCAACTTGGTCCATTTAACTAATAGCTGTAGCCCAAAGAGGCGTCTGCTCAGCGTAAGTTGATAGGCAGCACAATGATGCATCTGTATTACATTGTAAATAAAAACAAAAAATAACGTTCCCACTGTGACCAGCTGGGCTAAGTGCCTCAGACTCATAAGAGACGCAGCCACGCTCTCCTGGGCTTCTGCAATGTCACTTCACCTGTCGTCTGAGGTGCTGACAGGACGCCATTGTCTAGGAAGAAGCTGCCACCTCTGGGGTTTTGGTTCAGGCCACCTGGGGAGCCCAGCAACACCTGGCCCAGTCACCTGCCGACACTAAGTCTGTGCTTCCCAGCAGCAGGGCTGGGCTTGTTCCCTGAGTCTGTCCAAAGGGGCTGGCCTGGAGGCTCCCATGTGCACAGGTCTGAGGGAGTCCCACTCACAGTGAGGAACGGGTGCCTGGTGTTCTGGAGGACCCGGCTCTCGGTGACTGTGTGGGCGACTTCATCCTGCAGACAGACAGAGGCCAGGTGAGGGGCTGGTGGGCCACAGCATGCATGCCCCCAACCTAAGGGATGGGTGAACGACAATCCCATTCCTAGCCATTATGCAGAGCGAGAAGGGCAGGAGTGGCACATTACCATCCACAAGCCCTAAGGAACAAGGGACCAAGGCAAGGACATTCAGTGGTTTGCTCTCCAAACCACAAGGGGAGAGGGTGGTGGGGACTTTACAATGAAGGGATCAGGCTGTCACCTCCCGAGCCCACAGAACAACTCTAACATCCCCAAGAGGGAACAAGCAGACATTATGAGACCCCTGAGGTGATGTCACAGGCCGTGGGAATCACCACCTATAAATGTTCTTGCCAGAAGAAAAACTGGGTCTAGAATTAGGACTCCAGGCTGTGGAGTAACGGTTCTGTGTGGCCCCCACAGGGGCAGCATCAGTGCTGCCTTGGAACTTGGAGAAAAGCAGACTCTTGGGCCCCTCCTCGGACCCACCAGAACAGAGTGGGCCCGGCTGTGGTTGGACAAGCCCTCCCGCTGACTCTAACACAGGCCCCGCAGTCACCAAGAGCTGCTGACAGGCCTGAACCACCTCTGGGAAAGTCTACGCCCAGGGCGCAATTGATAACAATGTCTGAAGGCATCTCTGATTGTTACAACTCGGGGGGAAGGGCGGAAGGGAGCTACCGCTTTCCTGGGTGGAGACGGTCACTGCTCCACACCCGTATACAAAGCATGGCCCCACAGCAGAGAAGTCAGCCCACATGCCTGAGGCTGAGGAACCCTGCCTTGGACCAATGACATTGGGTTTGTTCATCTTGTTGAATATGGTCAGCACCACAATTGTAGTGTTTAACATCTTCACCTGTTGAAGATACATCTCTAAGTACGTATGGGTAAATTCTATGCTGTCTAAACATGCCTTAAAATACTCCAGGAGAAAGAAGGGGGAGGGCAGAGCTAACAAAACAAGATTGGCCAAATGTTGATAATTGTTGATGCTGAATGAAGGCTACATGGGAGTCCAATATATTTATTTTTCTTTTAAAAATTTTTTGTGTATGTTAGGAATTTTCCATTTAAAGAAAAAAAAAAAGGAATAGAATTCCATTCCTGGCCCAGCCTCCTACTGAGACACCCTGAGCCAAGCCCCCACCCTCACAGCCTATGGGGACACCTCCTTTCAGGCCCTGACAGTGCCGACTGGATGAGACCAGTCAGACTCTCCACGTCCCTTCCCAGGCGCCCAGATGGGGTGGGGGCTTGGCAGGCAGGCCAGCCTGGAGATTTACAGGCCTGAACCCAGAGGAATAGGTTGGCGGAGAAATGAGACGTTGGCAGCAGAAGGCACAAGTAAGTGTTGTGTGCGGTGTGTGTGTGTGTGTGGTGTGTGAGTGTGTGCGGTGTGTGGTGTGTGTGTGTGTGGTGTGTGTGTGTGTGTGGTGTGTGTGTGTGTGTGTGTGCGGTGTGTGTGTGTGGTGTGTGTGTGTGTGTGTGTGTGTGGTGTGTGTGTGTGTGTGCGGTGTGTGTGTGTGTGTGGTGTGTGTGTGTGTGTGTGTGTCCCAGGCCAGCCAAGGGCAGCCTGGGGAGCACCCACCTTGGCGATGATAACCTCCTTCCGTAGGATCTTCATGGCGTAGTAGCGGCCGGTGGCCTTCTCCCGCACCAGGATGACTTTGCCGAAGGTGCCCTTGCCGAGGAGCTTGAGATAGTCAAAGTCATTCATGGTCTGCCAGGGGTGGGGAGAGAGCAGGCCCATCAGTGCAACTTGACACACGGCCGTGGGAGAAAATTTTCACAAAAGAAAAGGAAAATCGAAGGACACTGCTGCCAAAATGCTCCAGCGTGAGCAGGAAGGGAGGCTCTGGGCAGCAACTGCTGGTTCTGAAGTGGCTTCAGACCAGGGCTCTCTCTCCCCCAGACATGAGGCCCTGGGAGGGCTCTGATGTGGGGTGGGTGGGTCTTTTCTTGTTGTTGTTAATCCTCATCTGAGGATATGGATATATATATTTTTTTAGAGAGAGTGGAAGGGAGGGGGAGAGACAAAGAGAGAGAAACATCTCTGTGAGAGAGACACATCAATTGGTTACTTCCCACACAGCCTTAACCAGGGCCAGGGATAGAGCCTGCAACCGAGATCCGTGCTCTTGACCAGAATCGAACCCAGGACCTTTCAGTCCAAGGGCCAATGCTCTATCCACTAAATTAAACTGGCTAGGGCGAGGGGTGGACAAGTCGTAATGACTTCTCAGGAGGAGGTGGGCACAGAGCAGCCCTGGGGCATCTCCACCGTGAGATCACCCATGCTACAGGGCAGTCATGGCAGGGCCGGGGCCCCTCACACTCTGCATGGTGACAGGGCCAACACTGTGGGGGAGGCGTGCTCACTTACTGGCAGCTCTGTCCCCCAAGCACTTACCACCTTGGCCCGTGCCTTGCTAACTGCCACTTCCATCTCTTCAGCCGCAGAAGAATCACTAGGGGAGCCACACTTGTATTCCATGGGGTCCTCGCCTGGGCCCCGCTGCTTGAGGCTATTGGCGACCATCTGGATGGCCCGCATCCACTCTTCCCTGTGTGGGGACAGATCAGGGGAGCCATGAGTCCTGGGCAGGAAGGCCTGAGTCCCACCCTCTCCAAACACCTTTGGGCATTTGGGCACAATCCGTCTGAGCTGGGGAGAGCTGACAGGACCTCTGGGTGGGAGAGAGCAAGAGCGCAGTAAGGACAGAGGCCATCTATTTCCCAGGAATGACCACCTGAAGTCAGGCAGCAATTAATTGATCAAAGAGGGGCAGCTGCCTTTTTTCTCAGCCCCCTGAGCCTTGAATGAGGAAGAGACGGCGCTAAATTTCTCCGGAACAAATGACAAGCTCAAGTGTACAAGTGACCAATGTTTTGTTAAAGAAAACCAAGAGTAAAAGGAAGCATTCATTAGCCAGAGAAGCTGAAGATCTTAAAAGGCAAGAGCCACCGACTAACTCCCTGGAGGGGGCTCTGCCGGGACTGGTCAGGGACAGAGGTTCCCACGGGGGCAGGGCGTGGAAGTAAGCAGCCCAGCAAGAGGGAGCCCGGCTTCAGAGCCATTAGCCAGTCTGTTGTTCATGATTTGGGATTCACTGGGGGAGCGTGTGCTTCAGATCTCTGCACACTGTTCTGTCTGGAGAGAGGGAAACGTAAGTAAAAGTGACCAGAGACCAAGAAGAAAAAAAAAAAGGAGGCTGAATGAAATTGTCCACACACCCCATTTTTTACCGTCCCCACAAAAGTGGCAGTATCTGTTGAAACCCCTATGGATCTTGCTTATGTCTAAAAAACAGCCACATGAACAGTTGGAAAAACAAAACATTTGCTAGGAATACAAGAATTCAGAGAGCAGGCAACCTCCACAATCACAGCGATGTAAATAAGCCCGAGAATTGCCTCCCCTCCCCCCCCCTTCCCCACTACCAGGCAGCATGTGTTCCAGTTCTGCACTCCCGAGGCCCCTGCCCAAGGTCATGCAAGGCCAAGCCTGGGCCACCCTGCTGTGCTGCTCGCCTGGGAGTCTCCATTTCCACACACCAAGCAGCACTGCCACTGATCTTTGACTAACCCCCTGCGCAGGTGAAAAATCCACTTACTTTTTTTTAATCCTCACCCAAGAGTATGTTTTTACTGATTTTTAGAGAGAGAGAAATGGAGAGGGGGAGAGAGAAAGAGAGAAAAACATCCATCAGTTGCCTCTAGTATGAGCCCTAACCAGGGATTGAACTGCAACCTAGATATGTGCCCTGAGGGGAACTGATCTGCAAAGCGAACCGCAAACCTTCAGTGTCTCGGATGACACACCAACCAACTGAGCCTCCTGGAGAGGGCCATGTATTAACTACTAACTCCCCCCAAAATTTAACTACTAATATGAGCCTATTGTTGACTGGAAGCTTTACCGACAACATGGTTAATTAAAACCTATTCTGTATACTCTATGTATTATATACTATATACAATACAATACTTTACAATAAAGTAAACTAGAGAGAAGAAAATGCTACAAAAATCATAAGGAATATTGGCAACAGCATTGAGCTCACAGGGCTCTGTAAGGAGGAGAGGGAACATCCTGCAGCTGAGAGAATGAGGCAGATCTATTTGTGGACTTGGAATGACTTAAGATATCTTAAGTGAAAACGGGAAGGTGCAGACAGAGCACAGTATCATGCTAGTGGAGTTAGAAACAAAAGAAAAGGAATTAATGCACACACCTCATAAGCACAAACACCTCTGAAAAGGATGGTCTTGATACAGGGCCCTGGTTGCCTCTGGGGAGAGCACTCACCCTTCCTCCTGCATTACACATGGGGAGCACACCGAGGCCCAACGCACAATCAGAGGGAGCACCCCAAGGACAAGTGCACACCCCTATGGAGCACACCGAGGCCCGTGCACACCCCTATGGAGCACATTGAGGCCCGTGCACATCCCAATGGAGCACACTGAGGCCCGTGCACACCCTGATGGAGCACACTGAGGCCCGTGCACACCCTGATAGAGCACACTGAGGCCCATGCACATCCCAATGGAGCACACCAAGGCCCGTGCACACCCCAATGGAGCACACTGAGGCCTGTGCACACCCTGATGGAGCACACCAAGGCCTGTACACACCCAGGTGGAGCACACCATCACCGTGCACATCCCGATAGAGCACACTGAGGCCCGTGCACACCCTGATGGAGCACACTGAGGCCCGTGCACATCCCAATGGAGCACACTGAGGCCCGTGCACACCCTGATGGAGCACACTGAGGCCCGTGCACATCCCAATGGAGCACACTGAGGCCCGTGCACACCCCTATGGAGCACACTGAGGCCCGTGCACACCCTGAGGCCCACGCACACCCTGATGGAGCACACTGAGGCCCAGTGCAGAATTAGAGAGAGCAGTACTAACTTTTTTCCTGACCCAATGCCTCAGGCAGGCATTTCTCAACTTGTTTTACCCTGTGCCCTCTTTGGAACCAATTACAACATAATTCCTGTGCCTACATTAATATTCCTGTATTTTGAAAAATAATTTACTTTATCAGATCATAACTGTTTTCTTAGAAAATTAACAATGGATTTTAAAAAATCACCAATCTCCTAAGAAATATGTTGATATATATTTTTAAAAATGTATAAATCTCATACACAGAGACTGTCACATGAAAAGCAGCAAGTTGCAGACTAAGATACATAGTGCACTCTTATCTTTGTTTATAAGGGAGAACAGACAGCCCATCAACAGTAGCCTAAATAGCCCTGACCGGTTTGGCTCAGTGGATAGAGCGTCAGCCTTCGGACTGAAGGGTCTCAGGTTCGATTCCGGTCAAGGGCATGTACCTTGGTTGCGGGCACATCCCCAGTGGGGGGTGTGCAGGAGGCAGCTGATCAATGTTTCTCTCTCATCAATGTTTCTAACTCTTTATCCCTCTCCCTTCCTCTCTGTAAAAAATCAATAAAATATATTTTTTAAAAATCAATAAAGTATATTAAAAAAAAAGAATCCCTTGCCTAGTTTAAAAAAAACAAACAAGAACAAAAACAAACAGTAGCTTGAATAAATAAACACGCATCCACACCACAGGAGCTCTGGAAGCAGCTCCAAGGGACTCCTCTGGAGCTACCTCTTGGGGCTGCAGAGTTGCTGATCAGGAGCATGGGACCCAGAGCCACACAGGCTGGGGCTCAAACGGTAACTCTGCCACCAGGCAAGCTCACCTTCCCAGTCCGCCCCCCTCTGCGGTAGGCTGGGGACACTGAGATACTGGTGAGCTGCATGTGCAAAGCACCGCATACATAGAAAGTGCTCAACTCAAGAAATGTTAACTATACTGAGTGGGACCTGGACCTATCCCATCCACCTTGACTCAGCTGCCCAGCCCCACAGGGATCCTAGGAACCCTCAGGGATACAGAAGGTTGGATGGGGGTAACTGGAGCTCTCCCAACGCCTGACAAGCTCCCCATCCTGTTCCAACTGGACTGAGGTTGCAAGGTTGCAGCACTCAGAATTCAGAGAAAAAGCAAGGGCCTTGGTCCAGGATATTCCTCAAGGGTTTGCAACATGGTGTCTGGGGCAGAGGGGAGCTCCCACCCAGAGTTGGAGCTGATGTGCCTTCCAAGCCTCAAAAGGAAGCTCCCAGGGGAACCAACCTCCTTCCCGCCAAGAGACATGAGAACTATAACAGCTCCACAGAAACCACCTCATTCCATCTCTCTTAAGAGCAGTGGAGGAATGGGCATGTTTCTGATGTGGAAAGTGAGGTACACAGTCACCCTGGAGGTCACACAGCCAGGCTGTGGTGAAGCCACCTGGCTCCTGGCACCACACCACTGCTCCCCGATGAAAGCTACAGCTTCCCAGGTGAGGCCCAGGGGAATGGAGCAGGGCACGCTCCCAAGCGCTCAGGGAATAAGGAACACCAAGAGACAGAACTCAGGAGCCAAGGGAAGGAAAGCCACGCCTTGGGAGTTGATCTTTTTGAGAGGGACTCCCCCACAAAGGCCTTCCACTCACACAGGTGCACGCTATTTCTTTAATCCACACCCCAAGGTATATGGGTTTGCTTTTTTCTGGCCTGAAATTCACCAAGCCATGTTTTTTGTTTGTTGTTTTTTTTAGAGAGAGAGGAACGGAGAGGGAGAGAAACATCAATGTGAGAGCACTGCATTTAATGGCTGCCTCCTGCACACCCCTCACGGGGATCAAACCAGCACAGTATGATGCTCAACCAACTGAGCCACACCGGCCAGGGAAAGATGTTTTTATTTTTATTTTTTCCAGAGACAGAAAGGGAGAGGGAGAGAGAGAAAGAGGGAGAGATGGTGGGAGGGAGGGAGGGAGGGAGAGAAACATCATTGGCTGCCTCCCTTACACACCTAAACCAGGGGTCAAACCCACAACCTGAGTGTGTGCCCTAATCGGGAATTGAACCTGCCAACTTTCAATGTACAGGACAATGCCCAATCAGCTGTGCCACCTGGCCAGGGCTTCACTGTTTCTTTAATCCATGGTTGTACACACATAGTGAGCGTTTTACAATTTGTAAAAGGACACTTTACCTTACATAAAGTGACTGGACACGTTACCTGAGGTAACCCCATGGCCCTCCTGACAACCTTATGAAGCAGGTATGATGAACATCCTCCTATGAACGAGGAGGCTGAGACACAGAGAGGCTGACAGGCCCAGTTACACAGCCAGCAAGCAGAGGCCCAGGGACCCAGCGGGCCCTACCACTCCCAAAGCACTTCTCCCCTCAGGGGAACTTTCAGGAGCCTTCCTATCCCTCACTGGGGCTCTGAGGCCAGGAAGACACATTTGGTGGATCCAAGCTCCCCCGGGCAGCACCAGTTGTGTGCAGCACAGGCTCAGGAGCCGGGAGCCAGAGCCTGGAGCTCAGCTCTGCTGCAAACCAGCTGTGAGGGGGCCCTGAGTGGCCTCACTTCTCCAGCCTCTGTCTGCCTCCCACAAATACTGCGCACCACACAGTGGCTGAGCACACAAACTCTGGAGCCAGGTGGCCTGGCATGATCTTAGCTCTGACCCTCCCGGAGGCAACACTGGGGAAACGATTGAACTTTCCTGTGCCTCAGCCGCTGCCATGCAGAGCAGGGACCAGAGGGTTGTGTAAAGGTGAAATGCCACTAGACAGAAAGCATTAAGGCAGTGCCTAGCACAGCAAGTACCTCATGGAGTGGTTGTAGGAACTGGCCCAGCCAGCCAGCCAGCAATACTTCCTGCCTTCTGGGCGCCAGCCTGGTTCTGGGCACTGAGGCTGCAGCAGAAAACAAGCCCCACGGAGCTCCTAGCCTGATGGAGAAGATAAGTGTATCATGGTTCCAAGACAGGGACTAGAACAGGAAGCTCCTTCTCAGAGGGTGGTCTGGGAAGGCCTCTCCAAGGAGGTGGTATCTAAGCCAGGGCTTGAAAGATGTTCCTGGAACATGGGCAATCCTAGCACCGAGAACAGGCACCTGGTACCTGGCTATGAAATGAAATGGAGGGAAGGAGGCAGCCATGCAAAGTGCCAGGACGGAAAGGAATCCGTGTGGCCCCGAGCAGGAGGGAGCCTGGGTGTCTAAAGAAGGCCCAGCAGGTGTACTGGAGCTGAAACTGACAGAGAGGGGGATAGAGCAGATGAGGGTAGGAGGGAGGACAGGCGCAGATCCCACTGGGCTACATGTACTGCTGTATTAAGATTTACATCTTAACATCAGGGGAAGTCACTGAAGGTTTACTTAGGGATGACAGGACCCAATTTGTTTTAAATTAGCAGCTGCTGTGTAGGACACAGATTGGGGGCAGTGACAGGGCATGAGTAGAATACAGCAGTGCTCCGGGCAGAGGAGATAGAGAAGAGAAAAGGTGCCAATAAGCAGGATTCCATGGGGCAGCCCCAGGCCAGCTTTCACATTTACTTCCTCCTTTGTTCTTCATGACAGGAACTAGCCCCACTGAGAAAGTGGCACAGTGCTGGTCTGACTCCAGAGCCTGGGCCCCAACCCCGAGATCCCCAGCTGAGCAGGATTAAGTGCACCCCAGAGGGAAGCCCAGTAAACTGGAAGTGGAAGGTCTACCCTCAGCACACAGGTCTGTCCTCTTCACAGCGTCAGGAGTAACAACTCAACTCACTGCTGGTCTGATGACGAATGGAGGGCCTCTCTCCTACCAGGGCCGTCCTCTGACCCAGACTGGTGTTTACAGCTGGAGGATATCTGAAGTCCCCGCTGTTCACAGATACCCTGAGATGGACCCCCTGATCTTTCTCTTATTCTAATTCCCTGTGCCTCCATTTCACTATCATTATCCCTATTTAACAGGTGAGGAACTGCATCCTAGAAATGTTTTTGTTTTTAAATATATTTTATTGATTTTTTACAGAGAAGAAGGGAGAAGGATAGAGAGTTAGAAACATCGATCAGCTGCCTCCTGCACATCTCCTACTGGGGAAGTGCCCGCAACCAAGTTACATGCCCTTGACCGGAATCGAACCTGGGACCTTTCAGTCCGCAGGCCAACGCTCTATCCACTGAGCCAAACCGGTTAGGGCTCCTAAAAATGTTTTGAGGATGAGTTAATATATATAAAGATCTTAGAACAGGATGTGGCCAACAGAGAATTAGTTTTAGTATCCTTTTACTTATTCAACAAGCATTTACTGAATGCTCCCAGCACATATAAATATACAGGTGCTATGGGGGAAAAATGGCAGGGTAAGGGTAAGAGATATGGGGCCAAGGCAGAACACTCTGAGAAGGTGACATCTGAGCAGAGACCCCATGGAGTCAAGGAGAGAATCGTAATGATATCTGGGAGAAGAAGATTCTAAGCAAAGGGAACAACAAGTGCAAAGGTCCTCAAGTAGAAAGTGTGTTTGGCCTATTTAAGGAACAGTGAGGAGACCAGTGTGGCTAAAGTGAGGACACTAGTGGTAGGAAATGATTCTGGAGAGGGGGCCAGATCATGTAGGACTTTGTAGAATATAGCATTGACTTTGTGGTTTATTCCAAGTGGGACTAAAAGCCACTCACTTTTAAGAAGAGAAATTACATTATAAGATTTACATCTAAAAGATCACACTAATGTAATACACTATTAAGCATACCTGCCAAGACCAGGGTCTACAAACTTCTGTATATCGCCAAACAGTAAATATTTTAGGCTTTGCAGGCCACATGGTCTCTATCACAACGACTCAACTATACCACAGTAGGGAAAAAGCAGCCATGGGTATGGTTGTGTTCCAATAAAACTTTATTTACAAAACAGGAGGCTGAGCTATAGTTTGCCAATCCTGCTCCAGACTTAATTCCTGGTTTACAGGAAATATGGGTACAGAAGACCAAAGTAAACAGTGCCAAAAGTAAGATAACATGTCCATAGTGTGGCATTCTACAAGACAACTAGCCTGGTTTACCTAAAAAAAAAAATCAATGTCGTGTGGGGGGAAAAGGGAAAGGTCTGAACTACATTAAAATAAGCCAAAAAGACAACATGTACCTTGAATAAATCCTGCTTTACAAAACAGCATTTTGAGGACAACTGGGGAAATTCAAGTATGGCATGGCTATGGGGAGGAAGTTACTAGATATCCTATATAATAAAAGGCTAATATGCAAATTAACCACAGTGGACTGACCAGTTGCTATGACACGCACTGACCACCAGGGGGCAGATGCTCAACACAGGAACTGCCCCCTGGTGGTCAGTGCGCTCCCATAGGGGGAGCACTGCTCAGCCAGAAGCTGGGCTCCCACCTCTAGGGCAGTGCTAAGGATGTCCCGCTAATGGCTTAAGCCGTCAGTCGGACATCCCCCGAAGGCTCCCAGACTGCTAGAGGGCGCAGGCCAGGCTGAGAGACCCCAAGCCCCCCGTGCACAAATTTTGTGTACTGGGCTTCTAGTATATTATAAAGAATCACCTCAGATGTGATAATGATACCATGATTCTGTAGGAGAATGTCCTTATTCTTAGGAGATGCCTGCTGAGGTATTAAGGAGGTAAGTGTCATATATGAACAGAAGTTCAAGATTCAGCATGAGGCAAACATGACAAATGCTGAATTGCTGACTCAGGGCACAGGAATCTGAACCTTTTAAAAAATATCTTTATTGTTGAAAGTATTACATATGTCCCCCTTTACCACCCTGGACCTTCATTTATTACACTAAAAGTGCACTGGAAATAAGTTGGCAGGGCGGGGCTCAGGGAATCCCTCTAGCTGCCCAGGAGAGTCAACCGGGGAGGAGAGGCTACCAGGAGCAGTGAGCAGGCCACTGCAGCATCTAGGCAAGGACCAGCCACCAGTGTGGCCCCTGTCAGCTCTCTGCCGCCACCCCCACCTCTCTCCAGGCTTGGGCCTATGTGGCTGGGGCAGTGAGGACAGCCCACAGCAGACTCCCTTTCACTGGGTTTCTGGCTCACGCCTCACTGGGATAAAGGTCAGGAAGCTGGGGTTTGCTCTCAGAGTAGCCCCAGCCCCACGGCCCTATCCCCCAGTCTTCAGAAAGGGACTTCCCCACACTGAAGGGCATGGTATCTTATTAAAATGAAAACCAGAGCAGGTCTCTTGCCTACAAAAACACTTCGCCAGCTCCCCGCTGCTCCTTTTCCCGGCTGGCACACTGTGTGCCAGGTACCGCTGAGTCAAGGGCTTCCTGTTTGTCAGCCCATTGAACCTTTTAGCAACCTGTGACAAACCCCAACTGAGTCACCACCTGCCAAGCCCCTGGGGATCTCCACCGGGAGTCCAGGCCCTGGCTGAACTCACCAGCTTTAAGGTTCTCTACTCCTCCCCTCCCAAAACCTCTGGTGCTTGATTCTTTGGTGACACAAAACCCTCGATGTTCCTGGAATGACAAGCTATCTCACCTCCAGGCCTCTACATATGCTGGTCCCTCTTCCTGGAGTCACCTTCTCCTTCCTATCTCTGTGGCCAACTCCTTCCTACCTATACTTCCAAAACTCAGCCAACACTCAGGTCCTATGCATTTACTGGTCTTAATCGGCTTTTACTGACAGTCTATGTTTTGGTTCCCAGTTTTCAGCTGAGTAACGTCAGCTGGCTTGAGATAGTAATTCTGTTCCCCTTGAAGGGGCAAATATATTTTTGATCTTGGGAAGGTATGCAACAATAATTACAGTATAGATTGTGGTAATATGTCTTATGATACTGTTTTGTTATGCTCTAGAAATGCACTGTCTATGAGTATAGCCACTAGTCATATGTGGCTATTTAAATTTAAATTAATTAAATAAAAGAATTTTAGTCCTCAGTTGCACCAACCACATTTCAAATGCACACGGGCACCTGCTTGGGCACTGCAAGTATAGAACATTTCTATCATAGCAGAAAATTCTCTTGGATGGCACTGTTTTGGGTTCTCCAGAGGGTCAGCTGAATCCTTATCCAGAGACAAGTTAAAGGAGTATTTCTCAAAGAGAGGCTCAAAGGGATAAAGTAGGGGCAGGGGGGAATATTTGCCACTCATTACAAAGGGTTAAGCTTCCTAAAGCATAAAGAGCTTTCAGAAATAAATAAGAAAAAAGACTACCTAATAGTAAAATAGGCAAAGGATATGAACAGGCAGTTCAGAAAGAGAAATTCACATGGCCCTTGAATATATGAAAGGAACTCTAACCCAGAGGAAAGGCCAATGAAAACCACCCTGTGCCCTCCAAGTGTCCCTTGACCCCTTCTATTTGTTCTAACTGTGAATATCCATTTCTCACTGATCAGATTGGTAAAAATCCAAACATCTGAAAACACAAAGCTGTGTGAACTCTTAGACATAGCCTAATAGAAACATTTCTCAACATTACAAACACATATCCCCTATAACCCAGCAAGCCTCCATCTAAGAATTCATCTTACAAATTTAGCAGCACATATGCCAACAAGACAACACAGGTACCGCACTGTGGCATTGCTTGTAATGAGCCAACGGCTGCAAACAAGCCCAGTAACCATCCATAAAGAATTGCTCTATGAACTAGGGAGCATACAAGTGCAGCTGTTTAAAAAAAACAAAAATGCAGCAGCAGCTCACTATAGACTGAAGCAAGAGCATTCCCCAAGACAAATTAAGTAAAAGAGCTCGAGTGCATGTACAATGCTACCTTTTGTGTAACAAGGAAAAACCAGGGGAGTCGGGCGTGAAAGGCCCTACCGGAGTGAGCGGGCCCGTCCCCTCCGGAAGAAGCTCTTGGAGGGCACATAAGGAGAGCAGTTAACTTGGAGGTGGGACAGAAGGGAGAGGGAAGCTAGACATCTTCCTTATACTGTATGATTTTTAAACTAGGTAAACCTGTATCATCTCTTCTGATTAAGTCTCTGACCGCCTGCCTCAAAAGCAATGGAGATGCGCATTAACAATGCAGCTCCCTGACCCTCCACCCATCTCCAGATAATCAGAGGCCCTGATGTGGCCTGAGCTCCACCTGTTAAAAAACTGGGGTACAGGGGAGTCTGCCCATCTGTACCCCTTCCCCTCATCAGGCCTGCCACTCTCAAAGGGCAGCCACACAGAGGCTCAGACTCGCCTCTCATCTGGAGAGTCTACATGGAAGGTCCTCTCGATGACTGTGGTCCACTGCAAGCAGCGTATGACAAACGTGTTGGGCCGCGGTCTCTCGGTCTTCATCAGCTGGCATTCTGTAGGCAGAGGAAGGACAGAGACAGGAGGGTAAGGGGACAGCCCTGCTGGCCTACAGCCCACATCCCCTAAGTCACATCCTGTGTGCCAACCGCATGCCAGATGGTGTTAAGGACACCTTAGTGACAGATAGCTCTGGACTTGCCCCCGTGGGGCACAAGATCGTGTGTGTGTGTGTGTGTGTGTGTGTGTGTGTGTGAGAAAGAGAGAGAGAGAAAGAGAAAGAGAGAGAGAGAGAGAGAGAGAGAGACACTACTAGACTATGACAGCTCAGTGGTCAGAACTGTGATGGGGGGAACCTAGGGCCATCTTCTGGCGGAAGGGGCATCTCTACACTGAACCCTGAAGGAAGAGGGAACATGGGTCAGTCAGACAGAAGGGTGCGTCGTGTACACAGCCCGGAGGTGCCAGAGGGCCCAGCACACTTAGGGAATGGCAAATTCTGCTCATGGTGTGAGGAGCAGGGAAGTGAGACTGGCTGGAGAGGTGGGTAGGAGCCCGCCTGCGGGACTCAGGAGAATGGTGAGGAATCTGGACTTTGTCCTGAGAGCAACAGGGAGCTATGGGAGGCTTAAATAGGGAATGGGCATGGACAGATTTAAACAGATCCCTCTAGCTGCCATGTAGAGGATGAGAGAGAATGGAGGCTGGGAGCCCAGGGAGAAGGCTGGGGCTACACAGAGTGGAGCCATGGAGAGGGGAGGAAAAGGCAGATATACAGGCCAGAGGGAGGCAGAGAGAGGCACCTAGGATGAGGCTGAGGCCTGTGGCCTGAGGACTAGAAGACAATAGGGCCCTCCATGAATGGAGATAGGGAGTGGGAGGTTGGGGGAGGAAAGGGGAGACTAGATGGCCAGTTTGGGACATGGTGGATATGAGGGACCCAGGGAACACCCAGGAAGAAATGAGGAGGAAGCTGCTCAAGACAGGCTGGCAGTTCAGGTGAGAAGCCAGGACTGGCAGCAGCCATGTCAGAGTCACCAGCATACGGGAAAGCAACCAGGACAAGGCGTAAGCAGGACAGAGGGGACCAGGACTGGGTTCCAGAGACAGTGGGTAGGGGGAGACTTGGCAAGAGGCTGGAGCAGGGAACTAGGTGGGGAGAACGGTGGTCTGTGCTAAGGACTACCAGGGGCGATGGGGGTGTCTTTGAAATGTGCTAAGGATGTGGTAACCGATCAGGTCAGCAAGGAAGGAAGGAAGCAGAATCGGGGGGGGGGGGGGGGGGGGGGCCGGGAGCGGGAGCGGGGGCAGGGGGCAGAGAGATGGAGGCAGGACTGTGGTTATGCAAGATCCAGGCAAGGGCTTTGGGCCTGCCAAGCTTTCACCAGCCAGGGTCCAGCTGGTAGGCATCATTTCGGATACCACAGAGGGGATGGAGGATCCAGGTTAGCCCTGTGATCAGCTGAAAGGGAGGCCATGGATGCCTCTAGTTTAGAGGGACAGAGAAACAGGCTGCTACCAGAATGCAGAGGCACATGACACCAGCCGGACCCCAGGGCCTGGCCAGCAGCAGCTGGAACCACAGAGGCAGTGCTGCCTGGGGGAGAGGCTGGGAAAAATGTCTGGCTTCTTCCCTCTTCCCACTTTACCTCACCCAACTGACACGTAGGTGGAGCAGGGGAAGGGTAAGAAACAGGGCAGACAGGCCCTGGTCAGGCCCACAGGCCAAGAACAGCCGATCCCCATGTGCCCACAAGACCAGCCAGTCGTCCTTGGAGCACCCAAACTTTGGCCCAGCCACTTGCCCTAAGACGTACCCGCAACGGAGAAGTTGTTTAAAGGGGGCAGCGTCTGGTCAGGGGCCTCGGGCCGCTCCTTATAGCCAATGAAGGAACCATCACTCTTCAGCAGGAAGTACCGGGGCCTCCACGTCTTGATGTATTCACCTGAACGAAGGCAGAGGAGAGGGAGAGAGGTCAGGGCAGACAGCCCGGTGTAACCGTGCCTCACAAGAGGCACCGGGGTGGGAGGAGGGTGGATGAGGGTAGGCAGGAGAGTGTCTCTCCAAGAGAAACCCTTGAGGTCGCCCCTGCTGATGAAGGCTGGTGCCGGGCTGGGCCCAGTGATTCAGAGGTCATGCCTGGCAGGAAGGTGCCTGCTGCAGTGGCCCAGGGCACCAGCTGCCTCAGCGTGTGGCCAACAGCAAGCCATCCTTGCCAGCACGTGGCCCAGTCCCAGGAGAGGCCCAAGCTTCCAAACACACATGCCCTGTGGCCCTGTAAGGCCAAATCCCATGGGCTGGTATTCACCAGTACAGCCGTGCAGTTGGATCAAATGTCAAAACATTGTGCCAGTCCGGGTATAACGGTTGCTGTGCCCTCCAAGTGTCCCTTGACCCCTTCTATTTGTTCTCACTGTGAATATCCAAGCACCCTGTGTATATTCACACACATGCGCGCGCGCGCACACACGCACACGCACAAGAACCCACTCCTCACAAGTCTGCTGAAGAAAATGAGATGGGCTGTGAAATAGGTGAAGGAAATTAAGAGGCACAAACTTCCAGTTATAAAATAAATAAATCATGGGGATATAAAGTACAGCATAGGCGATACAGTCAATAAATATTGTAATTACTTTGTAAGGTGAGAAATGATAACTAGACTTATCATGGGGATCATTTCATAATGTATATACTAGGTGTACTGGTTAATAATGGAGGATTTTGTAATCAAAGAAAACACTATAATTTCAAGAGAAACATCAAAAGTGCTTAATTCAAAGCAATGTCCATCGCTAGCTACACATTTCTCCCATCTTTCAGGTATTTGTGGATACCGTCCCAATAGAACTTTTCTTGTTCTGAGGCAAACCATTCAGAGACCCAATTTTCCACTTTATGTTTTGAAGTGCTGCTCAGAAAGTGTGTGTGCTATCGATCAGAACAAGTGGTAATCTGAAGGAGCAAGGTCTGGTTAGCAGGTGGGTTAATACTTCCCAGGCAAGATCTTTTAACGTGTCTTTAACTGGTTTTGAAGTGTGTGATGGTGCGTCGTTATGAAGCAAAATTACTTTGCCGTGTCTTCTGGCACATTCTGGTCATTTCATGATCAAAGTGTGGTTCAAATTGATTATTCGTTGTCAGTGGTGATCAGTATTAATGGTTTCACCTGGTTTTAGAAGCTCATAATACACCACACCTTCCCGATCCCACCAAACGCAGAGCATTGTCTTCTTTCCGAAGCGATGTGGCCTTGCAGTGGATGTTGATGGCTGACCTGGATCAACCCATGATTTTGTGCATTTGGGATTCTCAAAATAAATCCACTTTTCATCGCCAGTCACAATTCGATGCAAAAAAGACTTTCTTTCGTGCCATTGGAGCAACATTTTACTGAGGACTTTTCGGTTTTCTATTTGTCTTTCGTTCAGTTGATGTGGCACCCATTTTCCTTCCTTTAAAATCTTTCCCATTGCTTGTAAACGATTAGAAATTGTTTGCTGAGCAACGTTTAATCTTTCTGCAAGTTGTTTTTGAGTTTGACACGCATCTTCATCCAATAATGCTTGTAACTGTTGGTCTTCAAACTTTTTCAGTTGACCTGGACATTCTTTGTCTTTCACATAGAAATAATCTCTTTTAAAGTGTTTAAACCAACGTTCACAAGTATCTTGAAATGGAGCATGTTCACCATAAGCTTCCCGAAGTATTCAGCAGCACTTTTCTTCAAAATAATGAATTAAAACTTCCCACAAATGCTCTTTTTTTGGCATGAAAATCTACAATTTTAAGTGTAAAAATATCTATGATGTTAACACCTTCTGAAAATTTGACATATGAAGTTTTGAAGCTTGTTGTCAATACAACAAAACAGCATACATATCAAATTGCATATATATCAACATATGTGTAACTCCATCTAGTGAAAAAAATCCGCATTATTAACCAGTACACCTGGTAAATATCAAATTCCTGAGGTACAACTGAAACAAATAGGATAGTGTACATCAATTATATTTCAATAAAATAAAAGTTTTCAATAAAATAAAATGCTATTTAAGTCCTCAAAAGATAAAAAAAAGATGGTGAAACAAAACTCGTATATAAATGCCCATAGCAACATTATTCATAATAGTAAAAAGTGAAAATGACCCCAAAGTCCATCAACTAATGAATGGATAAACAAAGTATGGCATATCCACATAATATAATACTATTCAATCATAAAAAGAAACAAAATATGAACACACGCTACAACACAGATGAACCGTAACTAAAAGAACCACAAATTAGATGAGCATATTTATATAAAATGTCCAGATTAGGCAAATCCGTAGACATGAACAGCAGTGTGTGAGACTGTGCACCACAAGAGGCACCTAAGTGGGAGGAGGGAGGACAGGAAAGCAGGCAGGAGCACGGTAATAAAATGTGTTAATATTAATTGTGGAGATAGTTGCACACTCTGGGTACTAAAAGCCACTGAACTGTACAGTTTAAAAGGCTGAACTGCACCCGGCTGGCATGGCTCAGTGGTTGAACATCAACCTATGAACCAAGAGGTCACGGTTCAATTCCCAGGCAGAGCACATTCCCAGGTTGTGGGCTCAATCCCCAGTGTGGGGTGTGCAGGAGGCAGCAGAGCGATGATTCTCTCTCATCATTGATGTTTCTACCTCTCTCTCCCTCTCTCTTACTTTCTGAAATCAGTACAAATATATTTTTAAATAAGTAAATAAAAGGCTGAATTGTATAGTATGTAAATTATATCTTAAACTGTTAAAAACTATGCAATCACAAGCATACAGCCTCCAGCTTAGGGCCCAGCACACACTGCAGGCACTCAATAAATGCTCTTATCATCAGCTTACTTTGGCACATGTGAAATAGGATGGCAAGGTGAGCTCTGGGCTATATTTGCTGTGCGGCCGCCAGTAAGTCATTTCACTTCTGAATCCCTGTTTCCTCTTAAGGGGCTATCCATTAAATCAGCGGTTCTCAACCTGTGGGTCGCGACCCCTTTGGGGGTCGAACGACCCTTTCACAGGGGTCACCTAAGACCATCGGAAAACACATATATAATTACATATTGTTTTTGTGATTAATCACTATGCTTTAATTATGTTCAATTTGTAACAATGAAAATACATCCTGCATATCAGATATTTACGTTACGATTCATAACAGTAGCAAAATTACAGTTATGAAGTAGCAACGAAAATAATTTTATGGTTGGGAACTGTATTAAAGGGTCGCGGCATCAGGAAGGTTGAGAACCACTGCATTAAATGATACTGATGATGATGATGATGATGATATAACATTATAGTGGTACTTTGTGCCACATACTGTCCTAAGTATATCTTATAGGTTTTAACTTACTAAATTCTTTCAATTTTAGATACTAAGTAATTTCATGTATATAAAGTTCAAAAACTAGCAAAACCCCAAGTTTAACAACAGATTAAAAGGATTACATACCATGACCAAGTGGGTTTTATCCCAGAAATGCAAGGGTGGTTCAATATATGAAAATCATTCAATTTTATACACATTATTAAATGAAGGAAAAAAGACACATGATCATTTCGATTGAGGCAGAAATAGCATTTGACAAAATCCTACATCCTTTCATGATAAAAATACTCAGCAAACTAGGAATAGAAGGGAAGTTCCTCCACATGATAGAGAGCATCTATGAAAAACCCACAGCTAACATCATACTCAGTGATGAAAGACCAAAAGGTTCCCCTAAGATCAGGAACAAGATAACAATGTCCACTTTCACCACTGCTATTAAACATGTTATTGGACATTTTAGTCAGAGAAAACTAAAACGATAAAAGGCATCCGATGTGAAAGAATAACTATCTATATTTGAAGACTAGAGGCCTGGTGCACAAATTCATACACCAGTGGGGTTCCTCGGCCTGGCATATGGGATCGGGCCGAAACCAGCTCTCTGATATCCCTTGAGGGGTCCTGGATTGTGAGAGGGCACAGGCCAGCCCTAGTGATCCCACCGGTGCACGATTGGGGCCGGGGAGGGATGCAGGAGGTTGGCCCACAGGGGAGGGACCGCAGGAGAGCTCCAGGGCATGTCCAGCCCATCTCAGTCGCGATTGGCCAGACCCCAGCAGCAAGCTAACATACCGACTGGAGCATCTGTCCCCTGGTGGTCAGTGCACGTCAGAGCTAGCGGTTGAGCAGCCTCAGCATATCATCAGCATATTACGCTTTTATTGGTTGAACGGCCAACTGGTTGACCGAACACTTAGCATATTAGGCTTTTATTATATAGGATGACATGATCCTATATATTTAGAAAATCACAAAGAATTCACGAAACAATAACTAGAACTAATAAACAAATTCAGCAAAAGAACAGGCTAATCAGTTGTGTTTCTATACACCAGCAGTAAACAATCCAAAAAAGATTAAGAAAACAATTCCACTTACAATAGCATAAGGAGGTAAAAGATTTATGCACTAAAAACTATAAAACATTGCTGAAAGAAATGAAATACCTAAAGAATTCAAAGACATCTTGTGTTCACAAATTGAAAGATTTGATATATTTAAGATGAAAACACTACCAAAGCGATCTAGAGTCAGCACATCCCCTAACAATATTCCAACATCCTCTTCTGCAGAAATGAAAAAGCCAATCCTCAAATTTACATGGAATTCAAATTCACATGGCCAGGGACCCCAAACAGCCAAACAATATTGGAAAAGAACAACAAAGTAAAAGTACTCACACTTTCTGATTTCACTACAAAGCTAAAATAATTGAATCAGTGTGGCATAAGGATTGACATATAGGCCAATGGAATAGAATTGTCAAAAACAAGCAAACAAACAAAAAACCCATGGTCAACTGATTTTCAACAGGAGTGTCAAGACCATTCAACAAATGGTACTGGGACAACTGAGTATTCACATGCAAAAAACAAAAAACAAAACCAGAGTTGGATGCTTACCTCACACCGTATCACACATACAAAAATTAACTCAAAAGGATCTACTTAAATATAAGAAAACTATAAAACTCTTAGAGAATACATAGGGGTAGATCTTCCTGACCTTGGATCTGGCAGGGTAGCTAAGTGGGTAAGACTGTTGTCCTGATACGCCAAGGTTGAGGGTTTGTTTTCCAGTCAGGGCACATACAAGAATCAACCAATGAACGCATGAGTAAGTGGAACAACAAATCAATGTTTCTCTCTCCCTCAATCTCTCTCTCCCTTGGTCTCTCTCTTAAAAAAAAAAAATCAATAATTTTTGTTTTTTAATTCTCATCTGAGGATATGTTCTTCATTGATTCTATAGAGAGGTAGGGAAAGTGGGAGGGGGTGGGGGAAGGAGAAACATCAATGTGAAAAAGCATCCATCAGTTGTCTAGTTGCCTCCCATACCAGGGATGGAACCCACCCGCAACTTGGGTATTGAACTTGTGACCCTTTGCTTCATGGGACGACACTCTAACCAACTGAGCCACACTTGCAGGGCTATAAAAAAATTTTCTTGACCTTGGATTTGACAATGGATTTTTAGATATGACACCCAAAATACAAGCAACATAAGAAAAAATAAAGTAGATCCACTGAAATTAAAAACTTTTATGCAAAGAACATCATCAAGAAACTGAAAAGACAAACAAAAAATGGGCAAAAATATTTGCAAATCATATATCTGATAAGAGTTTAGTATCTAGAACACATAAAGAATTCTTACAACTCAACAACAAAAAGACAAATAGCCTGATTATACAATGGGCAAAGAACCTGACTAGACAGTTCTCCAAAGAGATAAAAATGGGCAACAAGCATATGAAAAGATGCTCAACATCATTAGTCATTAGGGAAATGCAAATCAAAACCATGAGATAACACTTCACACCCACTAGGATGGCTGCAATTAAAAAAAAGAAAAGAACAATGTTGGTGAGGATGTGGAGAAACTCAAACCTGGTGGAAATGTGAAATGGTGCAGCCATATGGAAAAGTTTGGCACTTCTTCTAAAAGTTAAATATAGAATACACTGAAGATTACAAATATAGGATATATAACCCAGATTATTTACATCTACGTGTTATCTAATTATATAGACTTTTAGCATATAAATATGATATTTGATCTAATTTGTGTAATTCACACAAATATAGATTATAAATACAGAAGTACTCAAATACTTGTATACAAATATTCACTGCAGTACTATTCACAATAGCCAAAAGGAAGAAATAACTCAAATGTCCATCAACAGACATACGGATAAACGAAACGTGGTATAGTCGCACAATGGAATAGTGTTTGGACATAAAAAGGAATGAAGTGCTGATCCATGCTACAGCATGGATGAACCTCAAGAACATTATGCTAAGTGAAAAACGCCAGACACAAAAGACCACAAATAGTATGATTCATTTATATGAAATATCCAGAATAAGTCAATCCATAAAGACAGAAAACAAACTGGTGGCTGCAGGGGTAGGAGGGGGAAAGGGAACTGAGTGCTTAATGAGTACAGGGCCTTCTTTTAGGGTGAGGAAAATGTTTTGGAACTAGACAGAGGTAGTGGTTACACAACACTGTGAATGTACACAACAGCCACTGAACTGTACACTTGAAAATACAGTAGGTCCTCGGGTTACGTCGGAGATCCGTTCCTACGGTGCAATGTAACGAGATTTTCGCCGTAAGTCGGAACCCACCTACATAAGCACCTATATCACTCACATGGAGCACATACACAGCAGTAATGAAGTGAAAGAAGTAAAAAAAAATTTTAAAGAAAAATAACAATTCCTGACCTTTACTTGTGATAAATAAACAACACAAAGCACATATATACATACGTCGAAATGACGGAATTTTTTTTTTAATAAATACTGTAAATGGGAGATGGCAACGTAACCACGAAACTACGTAGTAGTCGAGTCCGATGTAACCTGAGGACTGACTGCCTGTAGTTAATTTTGTGTTATGTAAATTTCACCTCAATTTTTAAAAAAATAAAACAAAACTCAAAAAACTCACTTATGCTATTGGAAATTAGGAGAGTTACTGCTTGGGAGTGGCACGGGGCTTCTGGAGACTGTCTTGTTCTATTTCTTGATCTGAAACTAGTTTGGGGATGAGCTTATGATCCAGGCACTTAACCTATAGTGTTTTATACTAAGAACAAGCTAAGAAGACAAAAGAAACCTAGAAGGAAAGAAAAAACATCCCCACAACAATCCCAGTTTACAAATGAGGAAACTGAGGCACAGAGAGGTCCCATTACTTGCCCAAGGCTCACAACTGTTGACCAGAATAGCTAGGATGGAGCTGGGTTTGCTTTGTCCACGCTCTTGACCACGACACTGTCTGCCTCTAAACTGGCAGATAAGACCAGGCCTGGGGGGGCCTGGCAGAGGCTGTTCTGGAAAGGGAACCAGCACATAGCATGAGCCACTCCAATAACGGTGCTCTCACTTCAGCCATTCCTTGAACAGACCTTACCAGGCAAGAAGCAGCCTGTGGGCCAGGCCTTGGAAGCACTGGTTCAAAGTCAGAGGACGCAGTGCTGCCACCTTCTCAATGGAACCTCCAGAGTCAGTTTTCCTGCTTAGCCTCAGCATCCTGGTCTGTAAGATGCCCGCCTCACAAGACAGCTAAGAAAATGCAACAAAATCAAGCTTGCCTACAGCACAGCCCATGCCTGGCACAGAATGGGCACAAAGTAAACTGGGACTGCTATTATTGTAAACACCAGGGGTGGGATGGTGCAGGTGCCAAAACAGTCGCAGTCAGCAGAAGCCACCTTGCCTTGCCCATCTCTGCCAGCTGCTGCTCAGAACAATAGGCACTGAGAGGCCCAGGAGTGAAACAAATATGTGTGTGTGGTGCAAACCCAAGGCAAGTGTGTCCCAGGTAGGCCATCTCAACAGCTCATCTGGTCTCCCTGTAGCACAAATGAAGGCAGTGAAGGCCTGAGAGGGGCTGAGATTCACTTAATGCTATCAGCAGACCTGGACTAGAGACAAACCCCCATCCCTGCCACAGTCCTCCAGCCACCTCCAGGGCACCGACACCCCAGCCCACACCCATGGGCCTTGAGAAAATCAGGAGCTTGAGACTCTGGCCCACAGACCACACTGGTCTCCGCCCACCCTCCCCACCCCCCAACCCCCCACACACAACCTCAACCATTCATTCAACAATTGGTTACTGAGCACCTACTGCATGCCATGTCTTTTCTAGGCACTGGGGCTACCGCAGCAAACAAGCTGGATCAAAGCCCTGCCCTCAAGGAGCTCACAGCGTCAGAGGCCTGCGCTGTTAACCCATTTTACAAATGTGCAACCAAGGCTCAGAGAGGTGACAGCTTACTCACAGTCACACCAAGAGGAAGTGGCAGAGCCAGGGTTAGAACCTTGACATCTGCCCAGGTTCAGAACGTTCCATCGATGGCCCCAAACACAAGGCCCAATCTGAGAGGTAGACTGACATGTCCTGAATGACACCCCTGTCTTTTGAGGGCAACAGGAATAGATCTCCCTGCCCAGTCTGATGGGGGAGGCCTGGCCCGGGGGAACTGCCTCTGCCCCTCATCACTGCAGTCTGCAGCCTAGGGCAGGGCAGGATGGGTGGGCATTTCTCCCTGTTCCCTAAAGGCCAGCCCCATCAGCCTCCCTGCCCTCTTCAAACATGCCTGTCCACTCCCCTCTCCAGACTTGTGGGCTGTCCCCTTCACCCTCATGCTCTTGCCTCAGTTAGCCATGGGACTCACTCCCTTGCCTCCCTCAGGTCTTTATTCAAATGGGCCCCTCTCAGCAAGGCTCTCCCTGACCACCCTGTCTATGACAGTGCCCCCTGCCTGTTTCACAGCCCCTCCTGTACACGATGCTTGGTTTTTCTCCATGGCACTTACCACCAGTGCCACTGCCCTCCCCATTAAATGTAAGACATGAACATGAAGACGGGGATTTTGCCTGTTTGGTTCACTGCTATATTCCCAGTGCCCAGATAAGTGCCTGGAACACAGCAGCTGCTCAATAAATGCCTGCTGAATGAATGAAAGTACACAAAGAGCAGCGATCACAGGCCTGAAACCCTCCCTCCCTAGAGGAAGGTCCAGGAGGCCAGGACAGCCTGCCTCCTTCCTCCTCAGCCTGGACAAGCCAGCTCTCAGCTTGTGCTTCTTCCCAGCTGCACGCAGCAGCAGAGCTGGCAAGTGCCACAATTTTATGGACAGGCAGCCTGGGACCTAGAAGTCTGTCTCTTAGTCTTTACCCTGTAAATACCTTCAGTCACTGGCTGCTCACCAGTACAACCAGATCGGTCACACCACGATTCACAACCTCCTCGGCTTCCAATCACCTAGAGACTTCCATTGTGCCACTTCCTCCTGCTCTCCCTCCCTCACTCTCTGCTCCAGCCGCACTTCCACTTTTGTCCTTGTGTCACCTTTACCCCGCTCCCTTACCTGCTCCAGCCTCTGTTTATCTCCTCAGAACGACTTCCCCTGACCACCCATCTCTCTCCAGCCCCCTCCCTCTCAGAGTTCCTATTTTCACAACAGTACTTACCACCACTACCATCACATGTCTGCATATTTGTTTGTTTGTCCCCACCTCCCAATGGAATGGAAATTCCATAAGGGCATCACGCTGTCTCCAGAGCCTGGGACACCCTGGCATAAACCACACATTCGATGAGTATTTGCTGAATGAGTGTGTTACTTCAATTAAGTGACTTCCCTTCTCTGAGCCTCAGTTTCTTTACCTATAAAATGGGGCTATGAATGAAATCACTAGTGCAGAAGCAGAGCTCAAGGCTTGGCCTGCGGGCTCATGCAAAGTATCTAGGTAGACCTGGAGACTTGGCACCAGGCAGAGCCACAGCTCCTCTGCCCAGACTACTGCTGAAGGATTTCATGAAATGAGTGGTAAAGAGCTACTGGCTGGGATGCTGTGAAGACCCTGCACCTCTGCTTCTCACAACATCAGCTGCCAGGAGGAGAGGGGAGGGGAGGGGAAAGGGGGGGAGAGGGAGGGGGAGGGGAAGAAAGGAAGAGAGAGAGATGCACAATCCCACAGGCATAAGTGGCCCCTTACCACGCTTGTGGAGCCAGCCTTCTTTGATGACAGACACCTCGTTCATGGTGGCAGCGTGACACGCTGTCACCTAGCTCAGGACAGTTCAGGGCAGCAGGACATGCAGGAACAGAGCACAATCTGCAAGACAAGAGAGGAGCTCATTAGAGTTGGAGGGAGACTGGGCCCCAGCCCCTTCCCAGGGGACCTCCAGGCTCTGTGGCCCCTGTGGATGCTGTTTGTTCTGTACATGGTGGAGCCAGTGAGAGTGGGAGAACTAGTGGGAGGGAGTGGGGGGGCGGGATGTGGCTGTGTCTCCGGGGACCCCAACCTAGGGGTGGGGGAGCAGGAAGGACACAACCCTGGCCACAGAGCCCTACTCTGCAGGGATCAGAGCTCCCTGGCCTATGTGCAGGCCAGACCCTGTGCTCAACACCCACAACACCCACACTGAGCAGAGGCAGCCCATCCACCCACCCTCACCCCAGGCTGGGTGGGTGGTAAGGGAGCTATGGCCCCACCCCCAGCGTCACTCCCATGCCCCAACACTGAGGTAACCTAGATGAATCAGACAGCCCTGGGCACCTGAGGGATTGCTCAAAGCCAACAACATCTGCCTGCCACCCCCCAGCAAACACACACCCTCACTCACTCTCTCCTTTCCAAACCAGGCCAACAACCTGCCATCTTTAGCAAGCCAAGTACTCCCCCTCCCTGCCTCAGGCCACCCCATGTCAGCGGCAGCCTCAGGTCCCTCCTTGCCCCATTAAAAAAAAAAAAAAAAAAGAGGGCCTCAGGTGCTCCAGGAAAGCAACCTACTGTGCAGACACTTGTCTGGGGCCCAGGAGCCAGTCCTGGGGGCTTGATCAAGGCCCTGGTTCCTTCCCCAAGACCTCCCTTCCTGTCCTCAGGGACCAGCAGCTGATAGACTGACAGACGCCGAGGCTGCTGATTCTGTCTCAGGTTCCCAGGCGGGAGGGTGGAGGGGAGAAGGACAGGAGGCAGCCACCAGCCCGGCCCCTACCTGGAGCTGCAGGCCTGGGCAGGAGCCACGAGCCACAGAGCCCAAGGCGCCTTTCGCCTTTCCTAGCCTAGGGTTATTTGCGGACAGCAGGTCAGGAGCTACGGTGGCCCCCAGAGAAGTGGCAGCTGCCTCTAGGGACACTGTGGGCATCAGCTTTCTCCCGTGCCCCAGGGGAGCTGGTGGGCTGGACACACTACTGCCTGGCATGTGACCGTGGCAAGCTGCCGGGCTGGGCAGAGGGAAGAAGGTAAGTGGGAGGAAGCAGGGGAGAGACAAGATGAACAGTGACAGGGAAGTAAACAGCGGGCTGAGAAATCATGTTCTGAACTCCAACCTGCAAAGACAGCGCCAGAAGCAGCAACAGGGGCTCCCCTCACCAGCAGGCATGACAGGCCCCCCAAAGGACTCACACCCCACGAACCCAATACCCAGGACTGCCAGACCTTCCATCCTCAATATCCCACCAGTCTGTTTTAATCACTAATGTGACCAGTTTCTCCATCCAGCCCTCCCCGAGTCTGGCTCAGGGCCAGCGCTATCCTTTCCCAGCAGGGTCCCGCTATACCTGCTCCCTGGACTCCTCCCCTTCTATCGTTCCCAGACTCCACAGCTAGAAGGACCCTCAAACCTAACCCTGTCCTTCCCCTACTCAAAACCCTCCCATGGCTTCCCACTGGCCTCGGGAAAGTGACAAGCTCCTAGGCTTGGGATTCAAGGCCGTTCAGGACCCGGCCTCCGCCCGCCTGTACTCCACTGTCTCCTACCCTGCTGACCAGGGTGGTCCCAGCCACCCAGCTTCCTAACCACTTCTCCCACCGGGCCCCACCTTCCCTCACCTCCCATCATCTCCTCTCCTCTCCTCTCCCCTAACCAGTCTTCTCCCTGGGTTCTCAACCTCTGCACTCAGCTCCTACATTCCATCTAAATCTGGCCTTCTCTCCCTGTGAGCCAAGAGGCACCTAGAAAGCCCTCAATAAAGGCTAATGACCATGACAATGATTACAGCTGGCACCACCTCCCCAATCCCTCTTCCCCCATCCTACTCTCTGCCTGCTTATCACTTAGGCCCTTCCCTCTGGCCTCCATCCCCCACACCTTCGTGAGTTCTCCCTCCTCGAGGTCTCAGCTGAACCGATTCCTCCTCCAAGAAGCATTCCTGACCTCAGAGGCTTCACTGGGTGCCCTCTGTGCACTTCCTCAACCAATTCTCCCCACACCTGCTAGTGCTCACAGTGAGCCAGCACCACGTCTGGGTATCGGCTGAGTACACAATGAATGAATCCAAGTCTCCCCAGTAGACACCCCCCACTCCCCAGCCCAGGAACAGACACAGCCACAGAAACACTTCCAGAGTCTAATCATGCCACCAATTTGTTTGAGGGTGTCCTAAGCTCTAGAGACTATCCTGGGTGCCAGACACAGAGCATCACTAAGACACATTTCAGTGGGGGAAGCAGACACATAACAACGGCAGGTGGTGGCGACCCCGCTGAGAATAAAAATAAAGCAAGAGAAAAGGATGGCTGGGAAAGGAGCTATGTTAGCCACATGCTGTGGGGGACATGTGAGCAGGGTGAGTCCTGAAATGTAGGCAAAAGAATTCCAGGCAGGGCAACAGCAAGTGCAAAGCCCCTGAAGCAGAAAGGAGCTTGTGAGCAGGGAGAACTGCCAAGGGCCCACGTGGCTGCAGGTCAGAAGCCAGGAGAGGCGCCTGGGAGCACACTTAGGGCCGGGCAGCTGCGGTGAGAGCTTAGGGAATTCCTCCCCAACACAGGGGCCAATATTGCACTTTCCCAGGAGGGAGTTCAGTTTGGAATAATTCCCAAAGGGCTGGGATGGACCCAGAGTCCAAAGGAAGGGTGCTGTGGAAGGAAAGGACAGGCCTGGTGTCCAATCTCAGCGCTCCTCTCCCCTCCCCTCCCCAACCCAGCAACTTCATTTCACCTCAAGGAGCCTCTGTGATTCAGCACTGACGCGCCCAGTGTGTACAAAGGTTCAGCCCACAGCCTAGCCCCTAAGAACCCGCAAACACATGGCTGCCGTGATGGGAAAGAGAGAAGTGAAGGCGGCCACGTGTGACCTGGAGTGGTCAGGGTTGCAGAGTCCGGGAGTCACTGCCAGCTGGTGGCTGTGAGCAGGGTGACAGCGTTCCCACGGAGTCTCTCTTAACACGTTAAGCGCCCAGCCCGTTTTGTCTTCCGGACGGAAAGATAGTGTCAGTCACTGGTGACTGATAGGGCGCTTAATGTGTTAAATGCTCCCAACCACCCACCAGAGAGGCAGTGACCACACCTGGGGTCGGCAGAGCACAGGGAGGGAAAGCGGTTACCTTGGGTCGCCCAGCTAAGCAGTGGTGGAGGCCCCGGCCCATGCTCGGCACACTAGTCACTTTTTACATTCTCATTTCAGCGACTAAGAAGCCAGCAGTAGCTTGGGCTAAGGCAGGGGGAGGAACTGGAAGATCCCTAGTTTTCCCGCCTGGATCCTGCCCTGTCCTCCCACTGAGGGTGGCGCCTCTGCTGAGGTGTTTGTGACGCAGTCCTGCGGTGATGAAACACCAGGCACCTCAGCCAAGAGGATGGCCTGCTCTCTGGGGAGCTGCGATGGAGGTCAGAGACCAGCCTCTAGAGGCCAAGTGTCCGCACACAGGGGGCCTGCCCTGGCCAATGGCCTGAAAACAGCATGCCCACAGTGGAGAGCACCTGCATGGCCCCACCCCCACTCCCTGCTGCTCCCTAGGCTGTCCGGATCTGAGTCTGCTGAAGGCCTGGGCCAGAGCTGTAGCTGTCAGCCAGAGGAGAGCCACCAGGGTGAAAAGAACAAGGGCACCTCACAGGAAAAGACACCACACAACCAAGGAACACTCAATCTCATTAGTTACAGGGAAATGCAAGTTAAACCCACTCACCAGGATGGCTGACAGCCAAGTGTTGACAATGATGTTAAGGAATAGCTGCTAGTCGGAGTATCAAATGGTCAACCATTATGGAAAACTGCTTTGCAGTAAGAACTAAAACTCAACATGTGCCTACACCATAACCCAGCAATTCCACAACCCCCAACAGAGATGAGTGTATTTGTTTACCAAAAAAACATGCACTAGACTAGTGGTCGGCAAACCGCGGCTCGAGAGCCACATGCGGCTCTTTGGCCCCTTGAGTGTGGCTCTTCCACAAAATACCAAGTGCGTACAGTGCGACTGAAACTTCGTGGCCCATGCGCAGAAGTCGGTTTTCGGCCTGGGCGAGTCTATTTTGAAGAAGTGGCGTTAGAAGAAGTGGGGGGTGTCGGTGGGTCGGGCAACGGGAGACGGGGCGGGTGATTTATGCACGAGTTGAGTGAGCCAGTCAGTCAGCAGTCTCATTGTGCATGGTTAGTGCTAGTCGCGTCCGCAAATTGCGAGCGGGTGACAAAAGTACCTACTCGAAAAAATTATTAAACTGTATATGCCATAATATGGTTATAACCATACCTACACTAATTTAAAAAAAAGTACCTACTCGAAGCATAAAGTTACCTGTATTTTTCCAACCAGCTGCAAATCCTACAGGTATTTTTGTCATCAATTTAAGAATTGTAATTATTTTGTGATGGTAGCTTTATTATTATAAAATGAAACATTTTTTTAGGTATGTTGAGATGGTTTGGACATATAGAGAGGATGAACGAAAGGAGCAGACGAAACAAGTATACAAGACGAGTGTGGATGGGAGAGTTGGAAGGGGTCGACCTCAGCGGATGTACCTCAATCAGACTGAGGACGTTTTTAGCAAAGGCCAGCTTAGGAGTACCCTAATTACCTTAATAACAATGTACCCACCTATATAGTTTAAGTTTAAAAAATTTGGCTCTCAAAAGAAATTTCAATCGTTGTACTGTTGATATTTGGCTGTTGACTAATGAGTTTGCCGACCACTGCCCTAGACTGTTCATAGCAGCATACAGTAACCCCAAAACTGGAAACAGATTGGGTGTCCACCCACAAAAGAATGGATAAACAAAATGAGGTTAATTCATACAACAATAAAAAGGACCAAATTACTGACACATACAACGGGGATGAAGTGTAAGAATGTGACGCTGAATGACAGAAGCCAGACACAAAATAACACATCGAGTAAGGGTCCATTCATATAAGTGCAGAACAGGCAACATGACACTATTTGTTTAGGGATGCCGTTCTAGCTTGTACACTAGGCATAAAGAAAATCAAGACAACAACTATCCAAAAGTCTGGAGAGTGGTTAGATTTGGGAGTAACTGAGAGGGGGCGCTATTTCTGGGAGCTGACGGTGTTCTATGGTGACCACACCAGGCTCTGCTTTGCAGTTGTTATATCATACTGCATAAAATGGATTTAACATATTTTTCTGTATTTCCTTGCGGATCCAGAAGATACAGGGGAGCCAAAATTGGGCCTCCTGGCTTCCAGGACTCCCCTGACTCCAAGGCAGGTCTGCCTGGATTTTCGCCTCAAGAAGGCTGGATTACCAATGAGTAAAGAGGAGGAATCTGGAGTCAAGGGTCCAAATTTCAACCCCGGGCTCTGCAGCTTTTTTGCTATGTGGTTGCAGGCAACTGCACCACAGTGCACCCATCTATACAATGACCCAGACCCTGCTGGAGGAGGGACAGGCACCCCAGGAGGGAACAGGGAAGCCCGGAAAATTAAAGGGGGGGGGGGGGGAGTGCTGGAGTTTTAGGGAGTACATTTTGCACAGAAGAAAGTTGAATGGGAATGGACTCACCGTACTCTATGATCAGCTCTGAGCAGGGAGGAGGAAGTGACTGAATAGGGGGTTCTGACTGCACTGGCAGGTTTTATTTTTATTTTTTAAATTGATTTCAGAGAGGAAGGTAAAGAGAGAGACAGAAACATCAATGATGAAAGAGAATCACTGATCGGCTGCCCCCTGCACACCCCACTGGGGACTGAGCCCGAAAGCCGGGCACGTGCCCCGACCTAGAACCAAACCGAGACATCCTGGTTCATAGGCTGACGCTCAACCACTGAGCCACACTGGCTGGCCAGGTTTTATTTTTTAAAACAGTCACTGAGTACATGGGTATCATTCACTTACTCTATCATTATGTCTCAAACACTGTATAATTATTTTAAAATTTCTTTAAGATATTTTTACTTTCATCTGTCTTATTTCTCATGGTTTCCAAACCGTAGCTCCTGCAGAAACTGCATCTCAGTGCTGGGGGTCAGATTCACGAGAGGCGTTCTACAGGGTGGTGCAGGGCCAAGCGGAGAGAGGCCCTGGATGACGGCCTCGTCCTGGCTGGCAGTCTTGGGAAAGGTCCGTCCAAACCTATTTCCTCATCTGCAAAACTAGCTGGGTGGTTCCTGCCACTCAGTAAGGTTGTGAGGCCTAGATGAACTCTAGTGCTTCTGTCCTCACTCCTCTAATCTGGGACCCTGGGACCACCTGAGTCAGAGCCCATCCCTCCTCTGCTCAAACCCTCTGGTGTGCCCAGGTAACCCAGCGTAAAAGCCGGTCCTTAACAGGAGCCCCAGGACCCTATGAGGTCTGCACTGTCACCCCCTTACTTCTCCAAACACACTCCATTTCAGTGGTATCTGCTCACACCCCTACTTCTGGGCCCTGACACATGCTGTCTCTGTCAGGAGGCTCCTCTCCAGGTGTCCACATAGCCCCAGCCACTTTCTTCAAGAAGCCTTCCTAACATCCTTAGACAAAAGTACATCCATCCTACCTCCCCATAACCTTTATTTTTCTCCATAAGCACTTATCATCACTCACGTGATTGTACATATTTACCAGCTTATCAGTTTATTGTCAACCTCTCCCCACTGTGATGTCAGCATGGTAAGGGCAGGAGCTTTGGCCTATCTGGGGCAGCACTGGATCTCAAAGCCTTGCACAGTACAATTCAGGGTACACAGTGACCACTTAATATATATTTGTGGAATGAATATGTACCAAGTAAAGCTCTGTGCCCAGAACAGGCTCAAAATAAATTAAATTTTCATTTCTTTGCCATTTGTCAGATCCTTTTTCTCCCGCCTCCTCTTCCTGACCTGGTTTCTACACCAGGCAAGACAGATGGGATGAGGGAGGCAGAAGAGGAGGCTGAGGCTCTGTGTCTTGAGGCACTTGCGAGAGTAGGGTGAGGGCTCCTTCCTGGCGCTGGGATACCCTCTGGGAGCTCTTTCACCTGCCTCTAATCTGCGCCTCACCTGCAGCTCCCAGAGGACTTGCTCAGGAAATAACTTCAAGGATCAGCATCTGCTTGCGGGAATGGGGACGAAAGGCACGCGGTGGGCAGAGGGAAACGACTCCCTCACTCTCCATCCGCAGCTCTGCAAACTGCTACCGTGTTTATAAGAGCACTTTAGCAAAACTGATCATGTGGAAAACACACATGTCCTTGGAGGAACTTCTGCAGAAAATGCTTATGACAGAGCACAGAGGTGTTTCTCAACCCCAGCAATAGTACTGTTGGGAACTGAGTAACTCTGGCTGTGGGGATTGCTCTGTGTACGGTATGAGCCTTAGCAGCATCCCGGGTCTCTACTTGCTAAAGCCAATAGCACACCCTCCCCCGAACTGGGACCATCAAAAATGTCTTCAGACATTACCAAACACTCCCTGGGACAAGCCGCACCTTTGGAGAACTGCTCCTCTGAGTATTCTCGCTGGACTCGTAAAACCCTGGAAGCGACCTAATGTCCACAACAGGGATCTAGTATTGTCATAATGGTCCATGTGATGTTAATACTAAAAAGAGGGAATGCCTATATAGCATTTACCACATGCCAGGCACACCTAAGTACTTTGTACATGCAAATTCGACCCTCACAGCAACCCTGTGTCCACCCCCGGCAGACACTCATACTATTACCTCCATTTTAATGAAAAAACTAAGTCACAGATGTGAAATGATTTGCTCCCATCACTGGATCAAAATGTATGGAGCTGGAATGGACCCCAGGCAGCCTGGCTTCCCCACCACAATGCACCACATCATGGCCTTTGGAGTTAGGCAGACTCAGACTCAAGTCCCTGCTCCCTGACTTTACAGCCTTCCCAAGTCTGTTTCCTCCTCTGTGCAATGGGGCTGCGAGCAGTGGCTCCTTCAAAGGCTCATTCATGGAAAGCGCTCAGCACAGCACCCAGCCCTCAAAGAGGGTCCAAGTGACAGAACACACCATAGCATCTCATGCACAAGAACCACTTGATGGGCCGACATTGACCATTAGCATTCAATGTGCTTATGAAGCAACAGAATATCCAACCTGATCTCTTTTCTGAAACAAATGTCGCCTCAACTCTGACACACTTATTTTTTCACCTGCTGACATTACTGAGATTGACATGCATCTGACAATTCATGTATAAATTTCATCTAAAGCATCCTTTTCAGAAAAGCAGTTATACGATCAACAATGGAACTTATGGGAAAAAGTATCACAGACTGGGGGGCAAGAGGAGGTCTATGTTTAACCGTCACATGCGTAGAAGGAATTGTGCCCAAGAGCCAATAGAGGAAGAATAATAGGTACAGCAGTCAGGGTGGCCTCGGAAACCAAATGCATTTCAACCTCAGTTGTGAGGTTGGGCTGTGTGACTTTGGGCAAATCACTTCCCTTTTCTTTGCCTCAGTTTCCTCATCTGTATATTAGATATAATAATAGTACACACTGCCAAGGCTGTTGTGAGGATTAAATGAGTTAATTCACATTAAGTTCTTCAAACAGAGGCCAATACAGCAACTGCTCAACACCTTTCCAGTATCACTATTTCCTCTGATGGGTGGAGACATGGGGACCTTCACTTCCTATATTACACATTTCTATAATATGTGTATTTTTTACCTATTCCACATCTTTGGTAAGAAGGCAGCATTAAAGATACTTTTTTTCCCTCTTAAACACCACACACTTTCCCCAGCTGCCCCATCTGTTTACTTGGAGCAGGTAGGACTGGAGGCAGACTGAAGATGTGGGTGGGCTGCAAATGATACCGGGACAAGAATAAGTACCACAGCAGATTTCTTCTCTTCCCTGCCACCTGCCCCGACACCTACCCCCTCGCCCTGCCACCCAGGGCCTTACAGCACCCACAGAAATCATGTCAATTATTTGAGTCTGCCTAGCCGTGGGCTCTAAACATGCTGAGAGCACCATACCAGAGCCAGAGGGGCCCTACAAACACAGCTCAGACCCTGCCCCTCCCCTGCTCAGGGATCACATCCAAGGCCTTTATGGGGGCTACAAGAGCCCATCTGAAAGTGGCCCCTGCCTGTTCTCCAGCCTCATGGATCATTGTGCTCCCCCCACACACACACTTTACCCTCTCAGTCCCTTGAACACTCCTTGCTCTTGCTCACTGAGGGCCTTTGCACGTACTATCCATCCTCCCCCTGGCACACTGCTCACTCATCTTTACCTGCCAAATCCTCATTTCCTCAGGGAAGCCTCCCAACAGCCCGCTGGCCCACAACAGTTCAGACTCTCAGAGCTCAGCCTTCCTGTCCCCTCAGAGCACTTACCTCTACTGTGCTCAGTCACATGCATGATCATCTGAGTATCAGTGCCCGCCCTCACCCCCCCCCCCCCCCCCCCCGCACTGGAATGAGAGCTCCACAAAGTAGGAACAGGGTCTGTCCTGGTCCCCACTGTGTCCCTAGCCACACCCAGCAGAGGGCCAGGCCCAGAGCATTCGTTAATGCAAGGGAAGGGTGGCAAACAGAACCACAGCTTTTGAGCTCAAAATTCTGCCAAGTGAAGGTGAAGCAAAAAATCCTGCATTCATTTATTTCACAAATAGGGCACCCATGCTGTGTCAGTACTGCTTGGGTCACCGGGAAGGCAGCAGTGACCAAAACAGAACTCTCTTCCCTGGGGGAGCTTACAGGGATGGGGACGGGGATGGGGATGGAGGGTGGACAGGCATTAAAATAAGTAAGTAGGCAAATTATACAGTACTAGAGGCACGGTGCATGGATTCGTGCACCAGTGGAGTCCCTCAGCCTGGCCTGCGCCCTCTCACAATCTGGGACCCCTCGGGAGATGTTGGACTGCCAGTTTCGGCGCTATCCACGCAGGCCAGCCCAAGAGATGTAGCAGCACTGCTGTGGAGGCGCTTGCCAGCCATGAGCCCAGTGTCTGGCACCCTTTGGTCAGCTGAGTGGCACTCCCACTGTGGGAGCACACTGACCACCAGGAGGCAGCTCCTGCACTGAGCGTCTGCCCCCTGGTGGTCAGTGCGTGTCATAGCGGTCGTTTGGTTGCTTATAGGCTTTTATGTATAGAGATATCAGAAGTTGACAAATGCTATGGAGAAAAGCAGCACATAGAGGACTAGGCGTTGGGAAGGGGGTGAGGGTTTCTTATTTTGTATACAGTTATAAGGAAAGTCTCACTGAGATGGTGAAATCTACGCAGAAACCTGAAAGAGACTGGGAAGCCATGTGGAGACCTGGGAAAGAGTGTGCCAGGCCCAGGAGGAGCAGTGCCAAGGTGTGGTCTGCGTGAGACACAGTCAGGAGGTGGTGGAGCGGAGTGAGGCACATATGGCTACAGAGGAAGCTCGGGGCCTGGCTGGGCAGGAACTGGGAAGCCACTGTAAGGGCTGTGGCTATTTCTGGTAGAGAGATGGGGAACTGTTGGCTTGAGGAGGAGCCGCATATGGAATCCCCTGACCCCAGGGAGGCAGGGGCTGTATCACAGCCTTCTTCTTAGGAGTTGACCCCAGAAGAAGCCCTGTGCACTGGCCTGACACTCTCACCACCTGGCTCACTTGGCAACCATGAGGACATACACTCTACAGATAGGGAAACTGAGGCTGGGAAGGATTCAGTGAGTACCCAAGGCCAGGCAGCCAGGACACAACCAAGAAGACTGGATCATACTGTGCTAGCTGAGACTCTTCTACCTCCCTCTGCTCTCGCACCCAAGACACCAAGCCCTCCCACCTCCTAGCCAGCCCACCCTTACCATCCCTGACACCCTGAAGACCTGGGCTGTCCCTGACAAACACATGTACATATGTACTTATGCACGTACGCACACACAGACCTTGTTCCAAACACATGCACACGCGCGCACACACACACACACAGCCCCCAGCCTGGCTGAGGGGGTTCCTCCCTCACAGGAATTGCACCACAGCATCACCGGCTGCCTCCCTGGCCAGGAGCTCCGAGGCAGGGTCTGGTGGCCTGCGTCCCATCCCATCAACAGGACACCTGGGAGCAAACAAGCAGGGTTCCATCCACGGCTAGCATTTCCTGAGTACTCGCAACATGCCTGGTCTGGATTAATACCAACCCTCACAGCAACCCTGAGAGGTAGATGCTGTTACTATCCCCATCCTTTAGAAGAGGAAACTGAGACCCAGAGAGAACAAATCGCATGCCCAAGATCACGGGCGAGTGCAGGAGATGGCTGATTTAGCCAACAGAACTTTTTGTAATATGGCTGCTACGGAGCAGATGTGGCTGCTACGGAGCAGATGTTTGTGGGTGACCTGCTGCTCTCCCGTACTGCCAGCAGTATTGGAATAAACACTCATATATGATTTTTTTTAAATGTGGCTAGTACAACCAAAGAACTGAATTTTCACTTTTATTTAATTTTAATTATTTAAACTTTAAGTGGCCACACATGGCTAGTGGCTAACAGATTAGAGATGCAACTCTACAGAACCTCTGCTAATGAAGCAGCAGAGCCTGAAGGCAGGAGTGAGGGTGAGGTGAGGACCATGACGCTCACAGGCTGGAGGGGCCGAGGAGATGGACCCACGAAACGGCATCCCTCTTGAGTCCTGACACACTCAGCCCAGAGAGGGGAACAGGGCGCGGATGCCCAAACCCACACCTGGGTCCGGCTGATTCGCATCCTGACCACTACTTCCAGGCTGCATGAGTCACTCTGAATCTTAGCATCCTCATCTATGAAATGGGATCTTAATACAACCTGACTGAGGAGATGCATATGTTATTTCAAAAGATGTTTTTTCTTGCCTGGCCGGTATGGCTCAGTGATTGAGCGTCAACCTATGAACCAGGAGGTCATGGTTTGATTGCTGGTCAGGGCACATACCTGGATTTGTCTCGATCCCCAACAGAGGGCGTGCAGGAAGCAGCCAATCAATGATTCTCTTTCATCATTGATGTTTCTCCCTTCCTTTCTCTGAAATCGATAAGAACTTTTTTTTTAAGATGGTTTTTCTTAACAACCTAGGGTCATCATGGGGACCCAATGAGTCATGCTTCACCCACAGCTGGGGATGAGGCCAGCATTTTGGAAGACAGGCAGCAATTACACAAAGGCGAACTCCAAAATCAAGGGACTGTCTGAACCTCAGTTAGTCAGAGCTATGGAAGTGGCAGCTAGTGAATACTGTCACTAGTTGACTAGAAGAAATCATCCAGATGATTCACAACATGCCTATATTAACCCACTGAAAATACCATCTAAATCAGTGGTTCTCAACCTTGGCTGCACATTAGAATCACCTGGGAATCTTTTTAAAATCCTGATTTCTGGGCCTCATCCTCCGGAAAGTCTGTTTCTTTGTTACTAATGTTGTGGCCCCACCCCATACCAAAGAAACAGAATTTCCGGAGGATGAGGCCCAGAAATCAGGATTTTAAAAAGACTCCCAGGTGATTCTAATGTGCAGCCAAGGTTGAGAACCACTGATCTAAATGAAAACACAGTTTAAAAAGTAGACAACCTGCAAACACTATCCCAAATCACATGCTGAACACCTGCCGCAGCCACCCCCAGGTCTTTAGAAACCAGTTTGAGAAGCATGGCCCTAGGGGGCCCCAGACTGCACGCAGGACCTGTGCCCTGCCACCCTCCTCTCTTCTGCTCCAGCCACAGGAGCCTATGCTAAGTTTTACCACCACATCGAGATACCTTTCCCGTGCTGTCCCCTTGCCTGGCCCACTCCTTTGGGCTTTTATGTTCATGTCCTGATGCCTCCCCTCAGGAGCTTTCTCCAAGCTCCCCTCCTGCCAACCAAGGCCAGCTAGATCTCTGTTTCCTTCTGCAGCCATACCCACCGTGAGCACTCGAAAGGCAAATGCTACTTCTCTGCCCCCTCCACTAGACTGTGTGCCACTCCCTGGCATCCAAAAGTATACAGGGCACATAACAGGGACTCATAAACTACATGGTGAGAGAATGGAATATACAAATGACCAAAAACAGCCAAGGGCTGACACCAGAGGCCATTCAGGAATCAGACGCCAAGGCAGGGGGTGGGGAGTGCCTCCCACCCTCACCCCTCCCCCCTCGCTCTGGGGAAGGAAGGGACTGGCCGAGGCCAGGGCTCCATGAGCATAGGGGGTGGAGAGAGGCAGCCGCATCCATCTCCTAAGCAAGCATCAAATGGAGCAAATTCAGTCATTTCTGGGACAACTGAGGCCTACTTTGTGCCAGCTCTACCTAGGAGAAAAGAAAGCAAGATCACTAAAATGACAGAAACAACCCCAGAAACGGTGATCATGACATTGGTAGGAGGCAGAAGAGTCAGTCTTACTAAGGCAGACTTGACCCCAGCCAGATAGAGTTGGGTTCAAATTTTATGTCTGTCACCTATGAACACGTTGGGCAAATTCAATCACCTCCCTGGGCCTTCGTGTCCTCACCGGTGAAATGGGGAGAACACTGTGCTGAGCTCCCTGTTGTGGTGAGTACTGGTGAGGGCACAACATAAACCCTGGAGCAGTGCCTGGCTTAGAGGGGCCGCTCTGCTGGCTCTCAAAACGCAGGCTCCTGTGTAGTTTTCTGTGTCACAGATTCCTACCTACAAAATGGAGGTGACTACTGCCCACCTCACAGGTTACTATGTGTCTGAGCTAACATGCACAAAGTGCTCGGAGCCATGTCCGGCTGAGCAGGGGCTCAGCAATGGGTGTGATTAATTTTTCTGTATGGAGTCCTCCCTAGCAGGGAACCTCAGCTAACTGGCCTGCCATCCCCTCCCAAGGCTCCAAGCACAAACCACTCTCCCCACCAGCAAGCCCAGGCTGGTGCATCCAGAGCCCCCCCTCACAATCTCCACCAGCAGAGGCAGCAGCAGCAGCAGCAGCAGCTCGGATCCATCACGCACCTTCCCAGGAGGCCCGTGACGAGCACTCTAACACATTACAGCCCTGGCAGGAAGGGTCGCATTTCAGCGGAGCAAAATACACCTTAGAGCAGTGGTCCCCAACCTTTTTTTTGGCCACGCCCCACCTAAGCATCTCTAAAATCCTGATGCCCCCCTGTGACACACAATTCTTATTCAAAAAGTGAACTCCTATTCACATGGAGGAAGCCTAAAAGGCCATTAACTTTGTCTAAACAAACTTCGAAAGAACATGGCATCCATGAAAGAGAAAAATAAAAAAAGAAAGGATAGTTGAAGTACTGAGGAAGAAATCACTAAGAAATTGTTAAAAAAAGAATATAAAGTGATATGAAAAATAGCAAAGTTTCAAAACATATAATAGAGAACTGAAATGCATAAGTATGTCACAATATATATTTATATACTGTATATGAGGCCCCTAGAACCATAAGAAATGCAAAAAGTTCACTGTTAATAACTTGTTCTTGAATTGCCCCCCTTAAAAATCAAATTGCCCCCCCGGGGGGTCCCCCACGTTGGGAACCACTGCCTTAGCGAGATGAAGTAATGTCTCCAGGGATCCCCATCAGCCAAGGGGGGAGCCAGGAGGAGAGCGCACACCCAGGCTGGCTGCCCCCAGCCCAGACCACTTCACAATGAGCCACCAGATGAAGGCGACCTGAAACCAGGCTGGGAGAGGTTGGGGAGGGGGGCAAGGGAGTGGCAGCCACCCCAGTCCATTCGGAAAGGGCCCATGAGGTGACAGACCAAGACAGGCTTAGATTTCTGGCCTCACCCTTAGAGCATCTGTGGACGAGCTTCCTGGGCAGGACAGCTTCCTGCAGGGACCTCTGACATGCCGTCTCCCCTCAGGCCTGACTCGCTGTTCCCTGCTCCACGAGCCCAGCACAGCTGGGCCTTGCTGTGGGTGCCGAGTTGGCAGTGGGTCCTGCCCCCAAGGGGGCCAGGCTGAGGTCCCACCCCACCGCCCCTCCCACACCCGTTCCCTCTCTCCCTCCCTCCTGGTCCTGCTCCGAGGGCTGTCTCCCCAAGCTGGGCCTCTCACTGCTTGGCTGGTTGTCCAGAAGAGCCTGCCACGGAACCACCCCACCGTGCAGCCCAGAGGCCTGGTGGTTGGGAAGTCAAAGAGAGGCCCAGGAAGGGGTGTCCCTGGGTCCCCCAGAGGCTTGGAGACCAACTGCAGAGGACATACTTTCTCCATCCTCCCAATCCAAGGACATTCTGAGACCCCAAGCATGTGCTCTGAGGGGCTCTACTCCTTCCGGGAAGACACTGCAGAACGAGCCTGGGGAAAACAACAGCAAGGCTCCTGCTCACTGCGCTAAACCTTAGGTTTGAGGCTCAGGTGCAGAATTAGAAGCTCTCCTCACCCACCGTTACCAAGAGCCTTCCTGGGCTGGGAGCGCACGGTCCAAATTCAGAGGTTGGCCCCAATATTGCCAGCTTGGGGGACCCAGCACAAGTTACCGAGACTTTCCAGGCCTCAGTTCTCACCACTCTGAAGTAAGAATCATAGCTAATTCTTTTTTGGTCTGAGGGGTCCTCATTTAAGTCCTCCCATGGCTCCTTCACCACACACCAGTCCCTACCTACACGTCACCTCCTCCGGGAGGCCTTCCTTGATCATCCCAGCTAAAACATTCTATCAAAGAATAATAAAGAAAAAATTAAAAATGAAATCAATAAGTAAAACATACCAATATCCCCACACTCTCCTTCCCCTGACCCCCATTCTCTTTGCTTTCCTAACACTGATCGCCACTTAGTGTCCTATCACAGATTTGTTTGCTGGGCACCTGTCTCCACTAGAAGATAGGCCCACAAGGCCTGGTCTTCCAAGTTCGAGAGCAGCACCAGGAAGGGTGCAGGCCTCAAGCACAAGCTGAGTGGAGGCAGAATCAGCAGGTGTGGTTTTATCTGGTATTGCTATAGTTCTGCATCGTTACTTGATATTAGCCCAACTATCTGGGTTGGGGAGGGGTGGGCAGCTAATCAGCCTGTTGAGCCTCCCCGCATCTGTCCCTAAAGGGAACAGCCATGGGCCCTGGGGAACACAGTGTGAAAACCACAGAGGAGGGAGGCGACCGTCAGGCCTTCAGCATTTCTAAGACAATGATTCTACTCAAGGGGGAAGTAGGAGGCATGTGAAACTCCCTGACTGGCTCTAAAATCTATCCCTACCTCAGCCAGAAGCCCGAGAACCTCTCTTGTGACAAAAGGCACCTGGTAACACCCTAAATCTGACCAAGTTGCTCCTCAGGGCGGGCTGCAAGGCTCTGAATGACCTAGCCCCTGGCCTCCCCTCCCAAACCCTCCCTCACTCACCCTGCCCTGCACCTCACCAAGCTTGACCATCCTGGGACTGTTGCACTGTTGTCCCCCCCATAACAGCCTTGAGTTATGTCTGTTAATATGTCTGTCTCCTGTCAATCTCAGAGGTCTTCCTGACAGCCCATCTAAAGCACCAGTCACACCTGATTTTAATTCACTGCCTAGCCCCACTCTTTACCCTGCCCCTTGTTTAATTCACCAAGGGTTTGTCTCCCCTGACTCCATGGGGTAGGGCCTTTGTCAAGTACACCCTATATTTCCAACACCTGAAGCAATGCCTTTCCTCAGCTCCGCAATGCCTTCAGGATCAAATCCACGCTTCTCAACTAGACCTACCAGGCTCTACGAAGCCTGGCCCAAATCCATGAACACTTCTCCAACTCTCCCTACCCAACCTTCCACCTTACAGCCTTCAAAAAGCCTATTCCTCATCTGGGCCAAGGCCATTCCCACCACTCCTGATGGCTGTGGTGAAGATTCAATAAAAAACACATGTAAGAAAGAAGAGGACTTAGCAGAGGCCGACATCTGAAGAGAAGCTGGAATTTTTACTTCGAAGGGGCTCTGGGCAGCAACTATGTGGAAGACAGATGGGCCCAGGGCACTGCATTTGCCAGTTTTTAATGATTATTTGTCCCTCCCACTCCCAACCCTCATCTTGAAACCGAAGATGCTCATTTTGGCCAAGTCCTCCTCCTGATGTTATCTGACAAGGCTCTGTAACCTGAAAAGGGCCTTCAAAATTCCAGCAGAAATAATAAGACTTACAATTGCTAAGATATTCTAGGGCTCACCATGTGTCATATACTCTTCTTCGATGTTATTTGTAGGCTTACTGTAATGCCTTCCCAATTATCAATGCTTTCCACAAATTAACCCATTAAACCTTCACAACAACCGATCAGGGGAGAGTTTTCATCATCTTATGACACAGATGATGAAAAGGGTCAAAAGGGTTGAGAACCCGCTCAAGATCACACAACCAGCAAGTGAAAGGGCTGGATTTGAACCCTGTGCTCTGATTCACTTCAATGCAGCTCTTTATAGAGGTTACAGATCAAGACACCAGATTCCTGGATCCTAGCTGGGCCAAGCTGAAAGGCTGGCTAGCAGGGTGCCAGAAAGAACTGGGGGGCGGGGGCGGGGGGGGGGGGGAATGTTTGATGCCCTCAGTACTCCTGCCTAAGCATTTACACAGTACCAGGCACTCTTGGAGGAGCTTCTCATGAATTAACTTATTTAACCCTCACAATAGCCTGAGGTGGTTGCTGTTTTGAGCCCACTGCATAGAGATGAACACTGTGGCCCAAAGTCACACAGCCAGAACATGAAAGTGCCAGAACTTGCATACATGGCCACTACACCATCCTGTGTAGAGACCTCTAACAAGGTGCCCTGGTAGCTGGGTCACCCCCTGCATATCACTCTGTCTTTCCCCAGTTCCCAGCACATACTCTGCCCTGGGTTAATAAATGCTCTGGCTCAAATCTGAAGATGGACCAACTTCTACCAGCAAGCCAGGACTGCTGGACTGGCTGCCAACCGAGGTATTCACAGTAGCCCTAGGCTCTGCAGATGAGAGGAAGGAAATACCCACAGGTGCAGCTGGCAGGGTCCAGGGCAGGAGCTTGAGGTGACAGAGACCCACTCCAGCTTGGACCCAGTGAGCTAGGAGTACATGACACCAAGGACAAGCCGACAGGCATTCAAACCCCGGCTTGACCCCCTAGGTCTGATAGACCTAGGGCAAGGTAATTCCTCCTCTGAGCCCCAATTTCTGACTCTGCAAAATGGACAGAAACACCATATTCACCCCTGGGTGCAAATAAACCAATGTCCCAGTTACTTGTTGACAAGAGGTTCACTCTGAGGCCAAACAGGGCCAGGGATTCACATCCCAACGCTACCACTTCTGGCTGTGAGACCTGGGGCAACTCATTTCACTTCAGACCAAGTGTCTCAGTTTCCTCACCTGTAAAACAGGTATCACACTTCTCCTTACCTATAAGGATCTATAAAATGAGCACAGCCAATACCCAGCCATAGAAGTATTTTGAGATTTAAATTACATCATGTGTGTAAAAGTCCTGTCATATGCCAGACATACGGTGAATGTTCAATAAACATGGCTATTCACTAGCTCTGGAAATTATCTGCCTCTCTGTGCCTCAGTTTCCCCTTCTAAAATAGATCATAACAACAGTACCTATAGTTCTAAGATGTGAATATTCAGCCAGTTGATCCATGTGAAACATTTTGAACAGCATGTGGCACACAGAATGCTCTCAATAAATGTCAGCCGTCAATCTCATGGTTATTGTTTTTATTGCTGCTGTTATCCCCATCAGGCAAACCCTCTAAAACAGTGGTTCTCAACCTTCTGGCCCTTTAAATACAGTTCCTCATGTTGTGACCCAACCATAAAATTATTTTCGTTGCTACTTCATAACTGTAATGTTGCTACTGTTATGAATTGTAATGTAAATATCTGATATGCAGGATGGTCTTAGGCGACCCCTGTGAAAGGGTCGTTTGACCGCCAAAGGGGTCGCGACCCACAGGTTGAGAACCGCTGCTCTAAACTTAGCAGAAGGAAACCAGAGAAACTAACTCCTAGAGAAGAAAATTCTAGAGCCCCCAGGGCCTTGAGGCCTTGAACAGACTCAGCAACCATTCTCTCCCCTGAAACCACAATCCAGGAAAGCCCACCAGTTTGGAAGCTGATGCTGTGGACCTTCTGACCAGCTCATATTTGTTGGGTCGGTCAGGGACTGCAGCCTGCCTTCGGGAACTCCAGACCCAAGTGCAAAGATTACCAGGCAAGCCAAGGTCACAAGCTGGCCTGGAGAGAAGGGGCAGTGGCCTCCCATCTGCAGTTGGCTGCTCCAAGCACCCACCCAGCGGCCACAGTGAGAAAGCAGAGCTGTGGGGCGTTTAGCTGTCCCAAGTCCTTCAAAAGAGCAGTCTTCCTCCCTGGCTCGGGCTGGGCCAGGGGCACCCCAACACAAGTCCCCTTCGCTATGCAAAGAGGAACAGCTGGGAAAACAGCGCTCAGCCTCACTGCCACCTAATGGTGAGGCCAACTGTTATCACCTGGTGGGGAGCGTAAACATGATGGGCGCCTGGAATGCTAACCAGGGAGACACAGCCTCACTGAGGACAGAGGGGCTGCTGTCTGGGTGGTGCCTGGTTCCTTCACATCCACCATCAACCAAGGTCAGGCCCTAACTAAACTCCCCATGCTTGTGTGAGGCAGGAAAAGGGGACAAGGTTGAATGGCAGCCCATGGAGGACCCAAGTACTCCAGTCCCCGCCTCTTGCTGAGCCCAAGCGGCCTCCAGATCAGAGGAAGGGGGTCCTCAGAATCCCAAGGAGCAAGATGTCCCCAGCCACCTTGCCCTGGGAGAGAGGTGTCCCACCAAACTCCTTCCTCCAAAGTCTTAAGCGAGTCCAGGAGTACAGCTCCTGAAATCCAAGCTCAGTACCCCTTCTGCTCCCTAAATGGAGCCAAAAGCTCAGAAAACTTCCAACAGTGGCTTCTAAGCCATCTCCCACAACCATAGAAAGATCCAACTTGCCACAGAGGTGTCTGTCCCACACACCTTACCAGTAAAATAGCGTAATAATATGAAAGGGTTCTGGGGTAGACAGCAGTTGTGTCCATCCAGTTCCCCACAAAAACGTAAGTTCAATAAAGGCGGATCCTCCTCCAGCTCAGGGTAAACCCCAAGCCCCACCCACCAAACACAGGAGTAGAAGCCCCTCCTGATCACTAGCGTTACTATCCTCCCAAAACTCTCCCCTAACACCCACTGAGCCTGCCCCGTCCCTCACTCAAAGCCTCCACACATCACAGTCCTCCCACTTTCATGGACGTCTGTGTTCTCAGGATGGCTCCCCCGCAGCACCCAGTGGTATAACCCAGGCGGCACTACCAGGACCACACTTGGTACAGCTCCCTCCCCAAAAGCCCCCACCTCTCCCAACGCGTAACTGGAACTGTTCCCACGTCCCCGAGTAGGTACAGCCTCCTACGCTGGGTAAGGCGCGCCCCTTCAATGGCTTAGCGCTCGCCCACCAGGCACGCTCTCACTTCACACCCCACGAGTTCTACCCCAAGCCCACACATGCTAGGGCGCGCGTCCCTAGCCCTTCAGTGGTTCGGGCCTCGCACTTGGGTAGGCGGCCCCCCCCCCCCGCCGCTCCAATGGTACGACCCGCCGCCCCCGCCTCTGGCCCCTCAGGGCTAGAACTACCGCCCCCGCGCAGCTGCCCCACTCGGTCCCGGAAGGGGGGGCTCTAGGACCAAGATCCCCGCCCGGCAGGCACTGGTGGTACGGCCCAACGCGGCACTGAGGGGTGGGGGGGAACGGACGAGACCACCGCGGGGGGGGGGGGGCGTTGGGGACACGCACTGGCGCACTCACCTGTCACCGGCAGCCGCCCAGCCTCTCCGGCGGGGCTCTACTCCCGCCCATCGCCGCGCTGCGCTAGGTCCGCTCCTGCGTTTCCTGCCGACGGTGGCGGCTGTGGCAGCAGCAATGCCTTCTCCGAGCCAGACCCAACGACTCGCGCGGCGCGGCCCCCCCCGCCCCCTCCCCCGAGCCCCCGCTTACCGCCCCGTCCCACCCTCTGGCCGGAAATACCGCCTTCTCCCGCCACAACAGGAACTGACGTAAAAGCGAGAACTAGACTCGGAGAGCGCTAGAGCGCAAGCGCAAGGATAGGGAAGAGGCGGACTCAGAGCCGAGCGCCTTCGTACAATAGGCGAGTTTGGGCCGGTGTGCGTTAGGGATGTGCCTCGCGCAGGCGCCAGACGGAAAGAACGGGTAGGAATGAGCAGGCGCTGTAGCTCCGACTGACGCCCGCTTTCCCCAGAGGCTAGCCGCAGTGATGTTTCCCGGCAGCCCCTGCTCCTTATTTGCATAGGCTTTGATCTCGTTTTACGCGGCTCTCGCTTTTCTTCCTGGGTCCAAGGCTCTTAAAGAGCCCTCGACTTGGGGCCAGGAGAGGTTGCCTTTTCAGTATGTCCCTCGTGGTTGAGCTCAGGCTCTGAAACCACACAAACCCAGCTTTGCATTTTCTTGCTGGGCAGAAGGCTGCACTGTTTTTTCTGTGCCTCAGTATCCTCATCTGCAAAATGGAGACAATCATATCTGCATAACTGGGCTATTGGACTATTTTATGTTAACAATAGTTTATATCAATTAGACATTCTAGGACTCCAAAATATTCTTATCTGCTCATCACATATGCAATTAAATATGGGATATAACTTTTTTATGGGGGAACTTGAACCTACAAAGGCCTTAATCACCCTGCAAGAGAAGCGTTTTTTACAAAATTCTGACCCATTTATTAGCTGATGTACCAGACACCTGTCTAAGACATCTGACTCAGTCCCTTCTCTCGTATAGGCTGAATGGAGCATGTTAGATCGTGAATTTGTGTTCTAGTATACCACACTGCTTGGCAAGTATACATTGGTTAGGCATACTTCTCCTAGGAGGCCTGGTTGGGATTGAAGAATCCTGGGTTCACCTAAGTGTGAGAGTGTCTTGCACAAATCCTGCTCAGGGGTGAGCCTTAGATAAACCTAATGCTGGAACTAGGCCTTAACTATGGGTTTTCAGCTTGGAACTCACTGCTCTGTATTCCTAATTCATGGTGTTGCCCCATCACAGTGTCGATAACGCTGACCAATGCTTACACCACCACAGCCCTAACCATTTCAGTCTTACTGTCTGGTGACAGGTTTCTCTCCTTCACTGCACAGAGTCCCAAGACTGAAAAGACCAGGACAGTTTCAGTCATCACTGTGTACTTAGCAAAGGACCTGACACAGAGTGGGCCCTTGGGGAATAATTGTTTCAAGAATTAGCCCTTCTGCTCCAATCTGGACTCAAGGTTACTGTGGCCTACCCTCTTTGCTTCTCTGCTCACAGCCCATCCCCCTACCTCTCAGTCTTCTTGGGCAACTCAAATCCCAGCCCCTCCTAGGGCACAGGATGGATTATCTCACTGAAACCTCCAGTGCACTTGTGTCTAAACTGTTGGAGTCCTAGTAGTCAAAGGTAATGACTTTCAAACTATTTTAAGGCCTACTACAGACATATGTGTACTTACAGTATAATGAAACAAAAATCACCAAATACTACTTACCCTTATGAATGATGCTCTCTGATATTTCTTCCAGTGCTGTTTGAGACCCTGCTGAACTGATTTTCTGATCCACTATTGGCTCATGCCTTGCAGTTTGTAAAACCACTCGTCTAAAGGTGAATAGTTCACTGGCTTTGGAGATGGACAGGCCCTAGTTCTAATCATGCCTTTCCTATGTCCTTGTCAAAGTAACTTCACTTCTCTGGCCTTGCCAGTGTATCTCAGTGGATAGGGCACCGGCCTTCAATTCCTGGTTGGGGCATATGCCCTGGTTGCAGGCTTGATCCCCACTTAGGAGCATGCAGGAGGCAGCCGATCAAAGATTCTCTCTCATCATTGATGTTTCTATCTCTTTCTCTCTTCCTCCCTTCCTCTCTGAAATCAATAAAAAGTATATATTTAAAAATATATTTTTAAAAAATAACTTCACTTCTCTGAGCCTACCTTTCCTCATTGCAAAATATCAACAGAATTTATTTAGTAGTTGTTATGGGCCAGGTTCTCTTCTTAACATAGTCCTGCTGGTGCTATTCTGTTCCTATCAACATGATCTTGGAGGTTAGTGCAGCAGTACCCGTCCCAGGAGAAGTTAGGGATAGAGGTGGAATTTGAACCTGACAGTCTGATACAAGAACCTGTGATTTGCACTTATATCATGCAGAACGCTGGGAAGTATTGGCCCTACTCTTGTCCCCTGCGTGCTTTGGGAAACCACTTAATTATCATGCTCAGCCTCACTCTCTCAATTTCCACATCAAGGGTGATTGAGGAGAAAATTCCCTAAAACCACAAATTGTTCTCTACCCTCTAATCTGTTCTGTGAACTTCCCTCCCATAGCTATAAATATGGGCTGCCTGTGCATTTTTCTGGGGAGAAGGGTCGGTAACTTCTCATCTGAAGTCTACTTAAAGGCCTCTTGATTCAGAAAAAAATGACTTAAGGATCCTGCCTTGAGGAATGAAGAAGGCATCTCCTCAAAGCCCCCTTATGTCCAGGGAGCAGACATTTCAACCCTTCTCACAAGAGACTGGGCTCCCAGTGGTGACTGGACAAGCTGCACGGACCAGCTCTTAGGACCCCCAAGTAGGGAGGCTTCGACTCCATTCCCAGGAGGTCTGGGGGTCTGACCCTGGCAGTGGTGGAGGTGGCTATGAGGCAGGGAACCCTCCCTGACACGTGGACATACAGGAGATGAAAGCAAGAGGAATGAGAATGCCCCCTTCATCCTACACAGAGCTTTTTCAGGGGAGAAATCCCATAGCATTGATCAAATTCTCAAAGTCTGGCACTGTTAAGAAAACGTTTTTATTTAAAAGCATTTCCTGCATTATACAGAAATGTTGAAATATCTTTGACTCCCCAGCCAGAAGTTACTAAGCTCCACCCTAGATGCTACTGTTTTGGGAAGATCCTTTAAAGTCATTTTAAGTGTTTGGCACAAGTACAGATAAGGCTCAGGGATTCTGTAAATGTTGGTTCCAATTTTCTTTTTATGAAATATGGTTCTCTTTCAAAAATTGTAATAGAAGACACTATGCACATTCAATTTTTTAACACACGGGAGATTCCCAGGACATTTTGGTGGTTGTGCTATGCTAATGCACTTTGGGGCAGACCTTAGAATAAAACTTTTTCGGAGAGAAGCAAGATGGCGGCGATATAGGCAGACGCGTCCCAGGTCTTGTCCCGGAGCAAACGGAGTAAGCAGCTGAAACTAATAACACCCACCCCGAATTGGCAAATTTACTCAGCTGGTGAGACGGTTTGCAGCCGGGAAGGGCAGACCTCCCCTGGAAAGGTTAAAAACCAGGGATCTGGGCAGGAAAGTTTGCCAGACCTGAGCCCAGAGGGCCGGAGGGAGACCGCATGGCAGACAGCCGCGTCTCTTGGGACAGACACAGACCCTGACCGGGGTAAGGAGTTCCTCGGGTTTGCTGGCGCCAGGAGATTTGAGATTTGGATTTTGTGATTGCGGAGAACTGAGACTAAAGGGGGCATCCTGAGGAACTGATCAGACCATGCAGTGCCCATAAGAGAGGAGCGTTTCCCAGACCATGCAGTGCTGGTAAGAGAGGAGCGTTTCCGCGGCCGGCCGGCGTTTGTCTGTTTCTTTGTTTTCACTGAACCCTGCTCATAGGACAGTTCGGATACAGACACTCACCTGTGCTGAAGAGAGGGTGAAGGTGCAGACGAGGGGAATCTGGGGAGAGGCTGAGGAAAGAGGGGGAGCCGGAGGAGGTGGCAGCGAATTGAGTGCTGAGACCCCCCTGGGCCCAGGACTGGGGCAGCCATTCCTCCAGAGGGTGGAATTCCTCCCCCCAGCCCCCCAGGCAAGGAGCACAGCCACACCCAGATTCCACCCTGTATGAGATAAAGGATTAAAACAAGCTGATTAGTCCCTGGGAGTTACCAGGGTCTGGCCTATAGAGGGATTTTTAGTCCCACCAACAACACAGAGCAGGGTAAGGATTAAAAAAGGATAGAGAAGCTGTATAGCCTCAGAGGCCAACCCAAAAACACTGCCACCCAGAGGCTGAGCCACAAACTGACTCTTAGGGGAATACAAATTAAGGCAGACTGGATCACAAATACGGCCTGCTTTAAAATCAGGACTGTGATTTACAACACGGAGGAACAGTGTAATGCAGGCAAATTCAACACTCTCCTAAATACCTGGCAGGACTAAGGCGAACCAGGCTGAAGAGTAGAAGAACTGAAAGACCATCACTACTGCCAATTTTTTCTTTTTCTTTTTAATTTTTTCACCTTTTTACTAAGAAACCAATTTTTTTTTCTCTTTTTCTTCTTTTTCCATCACCTGATTTTACCCTTTCAATTACCACATTTTTATTTTTAACCAGTATTATTACTGCTACCATTTTACCATTTTTTAAAGTGCCATTTTATTTTCTCTTTATTTTCTTTTGGGATTAGTGTTCTCCATTCTATTTTCATCGTTCCTTTAGCATTAATTTTCCCTATCTCAATTTCACCTCTTTGCTAAAACCCTCTTCCTTACTTTTCCCCTTTTGGTGTCCTGTTTCTCTTACCCTATTCCTGCTCCAGACTTTCCCAATTCCCTCTTTTTACCCCCTGTCTAATTCCACCCTACTTATATATCCTATTTCCAATCTACTGCTCTAAATCCTTATACACCTATTCTTTATCCTTCTTCACTTTCCAAACATTTTTTTCTCTCTTATCTTTCTATTGTTTTCTTGATTGTTGAATATATTGGGCTTTTTTTTTTTTATTTGTTTGTTTGTTTTGTTTTGTGTTTTTTCTTCTTTTTTAGGACTGGTTGTGAGGTTGTTTTTCTTTTTCTTTTTCTTTTATTTTTTTTTTTTCTGCTGGTTTTTCCCTTCCCTCCCCCACCCCACCCCGGTTATTTTTGTGCTTCTGTTTTCCCTTACCCCTCTGGATATTATTGGTGGTTTGTAGTTTGCATTCATCTCCAGGGATCTGTTGCTGGAATTTGTTGAGATTAGTGGCAGTTCTATTGGAGTTTGCTCCTCATACCAATAGTCTCTTCCCCGCTTCTACTTCATTCTCTTTTTTCGCTCTCTTTTTTTCCCCCCTCTTTTTTCCCAATTCTATTTTTGCACTCCTTTTTTGTTTGTTTTTTTCTTATTTTTCTTTTCTGTTCTCTCTTTTATCTTCTTCTCTTCTTTCTCCCTTATCCCCTAATTCTCTTAATTCGGGTGGTCACCTTTATTTGGGGTTATTAATATTGTGAATATACTTGTGTTCAGTGCCTGGTACGTTGTGCCTTGCTCTGTTGTATTTTGTGCCTTTAAATCATCGCAGCAGATCCAAGCAACAGCAGCCCCCTGATCACCGCAGCCTCCTGATCACCACAGCCTCCTGATCACCACACCCTCTGTCTGTGGAACAGCAGCTGTACGTGAAGCCTCCCCCCACCAGCCAGAAGAGCCAACACAGCTGTGAACAACACCCACCAGAGGAGCTGCTGCCAAATGGAAAGCAGCTGCTACCGCAACCGTCTGAGCAGCAACCACAACCCAAGGAGCCCCTGCCACCCAGGGAGCAGCCACTGAACATCTCAACATCTACATATGTCAGCGAGATCAAACATGGGTAGGCAAAGAAACCCCCAAAGGAAAGAAAAGGAGGACTCGCCAGAAAAGCAGCTAAGTGAGACAGAGATATGCAACATGACGGAAAAAGAATTCAGAATAAGGTTCCTAGAGTACATGCACCAGATGTTCAAGAAGCAAGAAGAAACAGATGAAAAACTCAACTACTTATGCAAGAAGCTAGAAGAAACAGATGAAAAAATCAACAACTTAAGTAAGTCCCAAGAAGAAATGAAGAGTGACATAGCTTCAATAAAAAACTCCATTGAAAGTATCAACAGTAGACTGGGAGAAGCGGAGGACCGAATTAGTGAATTAGAAGACAAGGAAGCAAAACACACTCAAACTGTACGGCAAATGGAGAAAAAAATTAAAAGACAGGAGGAGAGCCTAAGGGAGCTTTGGGACAACATGAAACGAAACAACATACGAATAATAGGGGTGCCAGAACAACAGAAAGATGAACATGGATTAGAAAACCTATTCGAAGAAATAATATCAGAAAACTTCCCTGAGGTGGGGAAGAAAAAAGTCACACAAGCCCAGAGAGTCCCAAACAAGGTGAACCCGAAAAGACCCACACCAAGACACATCATAATTACCATGGCAAATGTTCAGGATAAAGAGAGAATCTTACAGGCTGCAAGAGAGAGACGGAAAGTAACATACAAGGGATCTCCCATTAGATTATCAAATGATTTCTCAACAGAAACACATCAGGCCAGAAAAGAATGGACGGAAATCTACAAAGTGATGCAAAGCAAAGGACTGAATCCAAGAATACTCTATCCAGCAAGGCTATCATTCAAAATTGAAGGGGAAATAAGAAGCTTCACAGACAAAAAAGGGCTAAGGGAGTTTATCACCACCAAGCCAGCCATGCAAGAAATGCTAAAGGGACTGGTGTAAAAAGAAGAAATATCAAGCTCAGAAAGAAAACAGCCACACACACACACACAAAAAGAAATGGCTACAAACAAGTACCTTTCAATAATAACTTTAAATGTAAATGGACTAAATGCTCCAACCAAAAGACATCGAGTGGCTGAATGGATAAAAAAAACATGACCCATACATCTGCTGTCTACAAGAGACTCACCTCATTAGAAGGGACTCACACAGACTGAAAGTGAAGGGATGGAAAAATATCTTTCACGCAAATGGAAAGGAAAAGAAAGCTGGGGTAGCAATACTTATATCTGACAAAATACATCTCAAAGTGAAGGCCATAACCAGAGATAAGGAAGGCCACTTCATAATACTAAAGGGATCAATACAACAAGAAGATATAACCCTGGTAAACATATATGCACCCAATGCAGGAGCACCCACATACATAAGAAAACTTCTGGAAGATATCAGGGGAGAGATCGACAACAATACAATCATAGTAGGGGACTTTAATACACCACTGACATCACTGGATAAATCCGCTAGACAAAAACTCAGCAAAGAAACAGCAATCCTAAATGACTCACTAGATCAGATGGACTTAATTGACATCTTCAGAACACTTCACCCCACAGCTGCGGAATATACATTCCTCTCAGGTGCTCATGGGACATATTCAAAAATAGACCACATATTGGGTCACAAGCAAAGTCTCCACAAATTCAAGAAGATTGAAATCATAAAAAGCTTCTTCGCAGACCACGATGGCATAATGTTAGAAATAAACTACAATAAAAACAACCCAAAATACTCAAACACTTGGAAGCTGAATAGCATGTTATTAAATATTGATTGGGTTACCGATGACATCAAAGAAGAAATTAAAAACATCCTGGACACTAATGACAATGAAAACACAACAATCCAAAACCTCTGGGACACAATGAAAGCAGTCCTGAGAGGAAAGTTTATAGCTCTACAGGCCTATCTCAAAAAACAAGAAAAAATGGTAGTCAATCATCTAACTCTACAACTCAAAGAATTAGAAAGAGAGCAACAAGAAAACCCCAGAGTGAGCAGAAGGAAGGAGATAATAAAGATTAGAGCAGAAATCAATGAAATAGAGACCAAAAAAACAATACAGAAAATCAATGAAACCAAGAGCTGGTTCTTTGAAAGGATAAACAAGATTGACAAACCCCTAGCCAGGCTCACCAAGAAGCAAAGAGAGAGGTCCCAAATAAACCAAATCAGAAATGATAGAGGCGAAATAACAACAGACCCCACAGAAATACAAATGATTGTTAAACAATACTACGGGCAACTCTACTCCAACAAACTAGACAACCTGGAGGAAATGGACAAATTCCTAGAAAAATACAACATTCCAAAACTCAATCAGGAAGAATCTAAAAACCTCAATAGGCCAATAACTATGGAAGAAATTGAAGCAGTCATCAGAAAGCTTCCAGCAAACAAAAGCCCAGGGCCAGACGGCTTCACAGGGGAGTTCTACCAAACATTCAAGGAAGAACTAAAACCTACCCTCCTCAGACTACTACAAAAAATTCAAGAGGAAGGAACGCTTCCAAGCTCATTCTATGAAGCCAGCATCACCCTAATACCAAAACCAGGTAAAGACATCACAATGAAAGAGAATTACAGGCCAATATCCCTCATGAACATAGATGCCAAAATCCTCAACAAAATCTTAGCAAATCGGATCCAGCAGTACATCAGAAGGATCATACACCATGACCAAGTAGGATTTATCCCAGAGATGCAAGGATGGTACAACATCCGTAAATCAATAAATGTGATACATCACATAAACAAATTGAAAGAACAAAACCACATGGTCATATCAATTGATGCAGAAAAAGCATTCGACAAAATCCAACACCCATTTTTGATAAAAACTCTCAGAAAGGTGGGAATAGAAGGATCATACCTCAACATAATAAACGCCATATATGACAGGCCCACAGCCAACATCATACTCAATGGACAAAAACTAACACCATTTCCCCTAAGAACAGGAACAAGACAGGGATGCCCACTCTCACCACTCCTGTTCAACATAGTACTGGAAGTATTAGCCATTGCAATTAGGCAAGAAGAAGAAATAAAAGGCATCCAAATTGGAAAAGAGGAAGTAAAACTGTCCTTATTTGCAGATGACATGATATTATACATACAAAACCCTAGAGACTCCATCAAAAAGCTACTAGACTTAATACATGAATTTGGCAATGTAGCAGGATACAAAATTAACCCCAAGAAATCTGAGGCATTTCTATACACCAATAGTGAACTTTCAGAAAGGGAGATCAGAAAAACAATCCCATTTACCATCGCACCAAAAAAATTAAGATACCTAGGAATAAACTTAACTAAAGAGGTAAAAGACCTCTACTCAGAAAACTACAGGACGTTGAAAAAAGAGATAGAGGAAGACATAAACAGATGGAAGAACATACCATGTTCTTGGATTGGTAGAATCAACATCATTAAAATGTCCATACTACCCAAAGCAATCTATACATTCAACGCACTTCCCATTAAAATACCAATGGCCTTCTTCAAAGATCTAGAACGAACTCTCCAAAAATTCATCTGGAATAAAAAAAGACCCCGAATAGCTGCAACGATCCTGAGAAAGAACAAAGTAGGTGGGATCTCAATGCCAGATATCAAGCTGTATTACAAAGCCACTGTTCTCAAAACTGCCTGGTACTGGCACAAGAACAGACATATAGATCAGTGGAATAGAATAGAGAGTCCAGAAATTAGCCCGAACCAATATGCTCAATTAATTTTTGACAAAGGAGGCATGAACATACAATGGAGCCAAGATAGTCTCTTCAATAAATGGTGTTGGGAAAATTGGACAGACATATGCAAGAAAATGAAACTAGACCACCAACTTACACCATACACAAGAATAAACTCAAAATGGATAAAGGACTTAAATGTACGACAGGAAACCATAAAAATTCTAGAAGAATACAAAGGCAACAAAATCTCAGACATATGCCAAAACAATTTCTTCACTGATACAGCTCCTAGGGCAGTTGAAACTAAAGAGAAACTGAACAAATGGGACTACATCAAAATAAAAAGCTTCTGCACAGCAAAAGAAACCATCAACAAAACAACAAGAAAACCCACCTCGTGGGAAAACATATTTGCCAACGTCATATCTGATAAGGGCTTAATCTCCAAAATTTATAGGGAACTCATACAACTTAACAAAAAGAAGATAAACAATCCAATCAAAAAATGGGCCAAGGATCTAAATAGACACCTTTCAAAAGAGGACATTCAGAAAGCCAAGAGACATATGAAAACATGCTCAAAGTCACTAATCATCCGAGAAATGCAAATCAAAACAACAATGAGGTACCATCTCACACCTGTCAGAATGGCCATCATCAACAAATCAACAAACGACAAGTGCTGGAGAGGATGTGGAGAAAAAGGAACACTTGTGCACTGCTGGTGGGAATGCAGACTGGTGCAGCCACTATGGAAGGCAGTATGGAGGTTCCTCAAAAAATTGGAAATGGAACTCCCATTTGACCCTGTGATCCCACTTCTAGGAATATATCCCAAGAAACCAGAAACACCAATCAGAAAGGATATATGCACCCAGATGTTCATAGCAGCACAATTCACCATAGCTAAGATCTGGAAACAGCCTAAGTGCCCATCAGTAGATGAATGGATTAGAAAACTGTGGTACATCTACACGATGGAATACTATGCTGCTGTTAAAAAGAAGGAACTCCTACCATTTGCAACATCATGGATGGAACTGGAGAGCATTATGCTAAGTGAAACAAGCCAGTCAATGAAGGAAAAATACCACATGATCTCACTCATTCATGGATAATAAAGACCATTACAAACTTTTGAACAATAATAGATACAGAGGCAGAGCTGCCTCAAACTGATTGTCAAACTGCAGTGGGAAGGCCAGAGAGAGTTGGCGGGCAGGAGGGAGGGGAGTAAGAGATCAACCGAAGGACTTGTATGCATGCATATAAGCATAACTAATGGACATAAGACACTGGGGGGTAAGGGAGGGTAGGGGTTTGTCAAGGGCGGGGGGGAAAAAGGACACTTATGTAATACCCTTTGTAATACTTTAAGCGAAAAATTAAAAAAAAAGAAATTAAAAAAAAAAACAAAAAAACTTTTTCTACCCTCAAGACTGAACACCTTATGGATCGCTCAAACATAGATGGCTTCCCATCCCAGGTGGAATAAGAACTAAAGGCTTCATCAGGGCCTTCGGGCCCTATGTGATCTGTGCCTGCCTATCCTTCTAACTTCATCCTAAGCTACTCTTGCCCTTGACCACTATGTTCTAGGCACACTAGCCTCTCCTGTGCCCCTCTAAGAAGACAAGCTTATTCTCACCTCAGGGCCTTTGCACTTGCTGTTCCTTTTGCATGACTGGCTTCTCCTTGTTTTTCAGAACTCAGTTCAAATCTCACCTCTTTGACTTTCCCTGGCCATCCCAAATCCAAAGCCAGGCTGTCACTATCTCTTTAGATTTTCTGAATTCCCTACCTAGCATTTAACACTGAATAATTTTTTTGTCTATTTTGTAATTGTCTTCCCCCAAACCAGAATATAAATTTTCCCAGGAGAACAAAGACCTTGTCTTGGGCACCACTGTCTTCCCAGCTCCTAGAACAATGCCCAGCACATAGTTAGGAATTGGGGATCCAGAAATATCTGTTGACTGACTGTGGTTTTTATTAGGAAGGTTAAAGTTCTGAACTGGGGTGATTTTTACTTCAGGTCTGAACTTGTCTACTCACAAAAAGTTGAACACATACTAATAATCTCTTAACCTTCACTGAAGAACTCCTACATATTAGGCACAACGCTGAGAACTATACATGACCTTGTTAAATGTTCCTGCAGGTGGGAGTCTCTGTAAAGCCTATTTTGCAGAAGTAAATTTAGGCCCATGGAGGCCAAGTATCACACAGCCGGAATACTGCGGTGCCTAAATCCACTCCCAGAGATGTCTCAGGCCAAGCCCACACTTTAACCCACAGCACTGGACTTAGCCTGCCTGGGTCCAGAGTGAGATACAGTAAAGTCTCATTTTATACTAAGATAAAGTATATGGATTTGAAACAGCAAAGTACTTAAAACACAGTTTCCCAATTTATTAAGAAAAATTGAGACGATATGAATATCATCTCTTTTTTAGGCCACCAGGAAGGGCATCATCATCATTTTGTTGGAGCATCGTCCTCATACCCCAAGATTGCCAGCTTGATCCCTGGCCCGGGTACATACAAGAGTCAACCAGTGAATGCACACATAAGTGAAACAATAAAACAATGTCTCTCACTCCCCCCGCTTCCCCTCTCTCTCTCTCTCTCTAAAATCAATTAATAAAAATAATGCCCAGCCGGCGTGGCTCAGTGGTTGAGCATCGACCTATGAATCAGGCAGGTCACAGTTCAATTCTGGTCAGGGCTGTCAGGGTACATGCCTGGGTTGCAGGCTTGATCCCCAGGAGGCAGCCGATCAATGATTCTCTTATCATTAATGTTTCTCTCTCCCCTCTTCCTTCCTCTCCACAATCAATAAAAATATATTTTAACAAACAAATAAATAAGATTATTTCATAACTGCTCTACAAGGTGACTTATAAACTCTATTTGAGCTGTTGCCACAAGATGGCACCACATGCGCTAGTCATCCTGGCTGGAACTCCCGCTGAGTTGTAGGTTGGAGTCAGCCGCAAGATGGGAGGCCTTTGTACTGTTATTTAAACATTCACTCTTTAAAAGTAAACTGAAACCACTCTGACAAGCAACACCACCACGCTTTGTTGGCGGTTTCTTTTGCTGTGCAGAAGCTTTTAGTAGTCCCATTCATTTATTTTTGCCTTTATTTCCCTTGACTTTGGGGTCAAGTTCATAAAATCTCTAAGACCAAGGTCCATAAGTTTAGTTCCTATGTTTTCTTCCATGTAATTTATTGTTTCAGATCTTATATTTACGTCTTTGATCCATTTTGAATTAATTTTCGTACATGGAGACAAACTATAGTCTAGTTTCATCCTCTTACATGTGGCTTTCCAATTTTCCCAGAACCATTTATTGAAGAGGCTTTCCTTTTTCCATTGTATGCTTTTGGATCCTTTATCAAAAATTATCTACCCGTATTCATGTGTTTTGGAGGTTTTTGTTGTTGTTGTTGTTAATCCTCACCTGAGGATATTTTTCCATTGATTTTTTAAAAATTAAATTAATTTTTTTCCATTGATATTTTTAAAGAGAATGGGAGACAGGGGAGAGACACAAGAAAGAAAAACATTGATTGATTGCCTCCCACATGTGCCTGACTGGGCCCGAGGAGACTGAGCCTGCAACTGAGGTACGTTTCCTAGACCAGAATCGAACCTGTGCCCTTGACCGGAATCGAACCCAGGACTCTTCAGTCTGCAGGCTGACACTCTATCCACTGAGACAAACCGTTGGTCTGTGTTTTCTGCCAATATCATGCTTTTTTATTACTGTTGCTCTGTAGTATAATTTTTAAAAAAAATATATTTTATTGATTTTTTTACAGAGAGGAAGGGAGAGAGATAGAGAGTTAGAAACATCGATGAGAGAGAAACATCAATCAGCTGCCTCTTGCACATCTCCCACTGGGGATGTGCCCACAACCCAGGTACATGCCCTTGACCGGAATCGAACCTGGGACCTTTCAGTCCGCAGGCCGAGGCTCTATCCACTGAGCCAAACCGGTTTCGGCTGTAGTATAATTTGAAGCCAGGTAGTGTGGTACCTTCAGCTTTGTTCTTTTTTCTCAGGATTGCTTTGGCTATTTGGGGTCTTTTGTGGTTTCATACAAATCTGATGATTTTTTAATTCTATTTCTTTAAAAAATGTCATTGGGATTTTGATGGCATTGAATTAAATCTGTATATTGCTTTGGGTAATATGAACATTTTAACTATGTTGATTCTTCCAACCCATAAACACTGAAACAAAAAGGCAACCAACCAAACAGGAGAAGTATTTGCAAACAACAGCTCCAACAAGGGATTAATATCCAAAACATATAAAGAACTCATATCACTCAGCATCAATGGGCAGAGAAAAAAATTGGGCAGAGGACCTGAACAGACACTTCTCCCAAGAAGACATACAAATGGCCAATAGATACATGCTCAACTTCACTAGCTATTAGGGAAATGCAAGTCAAAATCAAAATGAGATACCACGTCACACTGTCAGAATGGCTATCATCAACAAGGCAAGTACTAACAAGTGCTGGGGAGATCATGGAGAAAAAAGAACCTTCATTCCCTGCTGATGGGAATGTAAACTGTATAACCACTATGGAAAACAGTATGTAGGCTCCTCAAAAAACTAAGAATAGAGTTACCATCTGACCCAGCAATCCCTCTTCTGGGTATCTGCCTGAAAATTTTGAAAACATTTATTCACAAAGATATATGCACCCTATGTTCATTGCAGCATTATTCACAGTGGCTAAGACATGGAAACAACCCAAGTGTCCTTCAATAGAAGATTGGATAAAGAAGATGTGGTACATATATACAATGGAATACTACTCAGCCATAAGAAAAGATGAAATATTGCCATTTGTGACAACATGGGTGAACTCTGGAAATAGTATGCTAAGTGAAATCAGTCAGAAAAAGCTAAGACCCATATGATTTCAGTCACATGTGGGATATAAAACTGAAACTCATAGAAACAGACAGCAGTATGGGGTTACCAGAGGGAAGGCGGTGAAGGGGTAGTACAGGGTAAAGGGGGCTAAATATATGGTGACAGAAGATGATTTGACTTTGGCTGGTGAGCACACAATGCAATATACAGGTCATGTATCACAGAAATGTACACTTGAAACCTATATAATTTTTTAAACCAATATCACCCCAATAAATTTAATTTAAAAATTAAAATTAAAATTAACCAAAAAGAGCAACATGTGATCGCAAGCAGACTCTGAGCCAGAGGGAAAAATGGCAATAAGGGACATTATTGGGACAATTAATGAAACTGGGGTTTAGATAAAAATATTTTATCCATGTTAAATTTCTTGGTTTTGATAGTTGTACTGTTTATCAAAGAGAATGTTTTTGTTCTTAGGAAATATGCACTGAAGTATTCTGAGGTAAAAGGGCAGGATACTCTCCAACCTAACTCTCAAATGGCTCAAAAATACAACATATGTATATGTACCTATGTATGTATGCATGCTTATAGAGAGGAGGAGGGGAGAGGAGGGAATAAGGCAAATGAGCAAATGGGTGAATCTGAATAGAAAGTAGACAGAAAACACTTGTACTATTCTTGCTACTTTTCTATAAGTTCACAATTATAAATATGCAAATCTACCAAACAGCGGAATGACCCAGTGCTAAATATGAGGAGCAGAAAGGCAAGTGCCAGCAGGCAGAGGGAGGGGACAGCGATGGGGGGTGGGGCCGGCCACTTGCTGGCCAGCGCCTTCCCCCACATCAGCCTGTTGGTTGCCTAAGCCATCAGCCAGACATCCCCTGAGGGCTCCCAGACTGCGAGAGGGCACAGGCCGGGCTGAAGGACCCCCTTGAGTGCATGAATTTTCGTGCACCAGGCCTCTAGTATAAAAATAGTTACCCAGCCCTGGCCGGGTAGCTCAGTTGATTAGAGCTGAGGTTATGGGTTCGATCCCAGGTCAGGGTACACACAAAAAGCAAACAATGAATGCATAAATGGGTGGATCAACAGGTTGATGTTTCTCTCTCTCTCTCTCAAATCAATCAATCAATAAAATAAAATAAAAGTTACCCAAAATGCTCTTTTTTTTGTAGCCCATGAGAATGTCCTAAAAGGGTTTCTTAGATGGTGGTGCTAATTATTACTGGTCCTGAATATCTTCCCTGAAAATCATCAATTTCAGAGATAAAATTAGATAACACTGTACTAGGCACTGTTTTAAGCCCTTCACGTGAACTGACTCATGTAATCTTCACAATCACCCTGGGATGCAGGCGCTACTATTCCTCCATCTTAGTGAAGCGGAAACTGAAGCAAAGATCACACAGCTGCAGAGGTCAAGCTCTTAATCCTAACAGATCATCAGGAAGGCCACACAATCTCCAGGACATGCTATGCTGATTACTTAGGAGCAAGCCCTGTGCTAAATATGAGGAGCAGAAAGGCAGCTTTAGGGGGTAATTTTGGAACAATGAATTAGGTTTATGTGCTCTGAACTCCAGCCTCAACCTGACATCAAGTCTATGCAAAAGTAACCAAAACAGCCTTAGCTGGTTTGGCTCAGTGGATAGAGCGTCGGCCTGCGGACTGAGGGGTCCCAGATTCGATTCTGTTTGGGGGCACATGCCTGGGTTGCAGCTCGATCCCAGATCGGTGATTCTCTCACATCATTGATGTTTCTATCTCTTTCTCCCTCTCCCTTCCTCTCTGAAATCAATAAAAATATATTTAAAAACAAACAAACAAAAAACCACAAAAACAGTAACCAAAACAAAATAGAGAAATAAAGTGGCCACTGATTCTGATGTGACTGAACCTGCTAGATGTTAACACTGGAGGGAAAATTAGAATATTCTTCAAACAACTCTGATTATTCTCAATATTTACTTTTAAATACACAAATGGCATAAATACAAACTTATAAAACATAGGCACATTCCCTTTTACCCTGTAATTTTTTAACTCCTAGGTATTTACCCTATGGATACGTTCACACATGAGTAAAATGTGGTATACACGAGAAACACTGTTTGTTTTAGAAAAAAACTTGGAAACTACGTGTCCATAAAAAGGGACTGGTTTGATATATCAAGGTGCATACACACAAGGGAACACTACGCAATTTCTTTAAAAGTCAGCTCTTTCCAAAAAGCACAGTAAAAGAAGTTTAACACGGCCTAACCTGTGTGGCTCAGTGGTTGAGCACTGACCTATGAACCAAGAGGTCACTGGTTTGATTCCCAGTCAGGGCACATGCCCGGGTTTCTGGCTCAATTCCCAGTAGAGGGCATGCAGAAGGCAGCCAGTTGATGATGTTTCTCTCTCACTGATGTTTTTATCTCTCTTCCCTTCTCCCTTCCTCTCTCTCTAAAAATCAATTTTAAAAACATATTTAAGAGATGTTTAACGTCATTAGCCATCAGGGAAATGCAAATCAAAACCAGAATGATGCAATATCATTTCACACCAATAGGATGGCAGTAATAAAAAAGACAAGTGGCAGGATGTGGAGAAATCAGAACCCTCATGCACTGCTGGTGGGAATGTAAAATGGTGCAAACACTTTGGAAAAAAGTCCGGCAGTTCCTCAAATGATTAAAAACAGAATTAACATATGACCCAACAACTAGACTTCTAGGTCTATACCCAAAAGAATTGAAAATATGTCCACACAGAAGTTCACAAGAGGCATTATTCATAATAGCCCCAAAGTGGAACCAACCCAAATGTCCACCAACAAAATAAAAAACTATAATCTACCCACACAATGCAATATCATTCATCAATAAAATTAAATGAAGTACTGACACATGCTACAACATGAATCTTGAAAACATGCCAAGAGAGAGGAGCCAGACACAAAAAGCCACATATTATGTCACTCAATTGATAGGAAACATCTAGAAAAGACAAATCTATAGAGACAGCAGATTCATGGTTGCCAAGGGCTTGAAGTGGGGGGCAGAGTATGGGAAGACTTGGGGAATGATGGTTAAGGGATGTGGAGTTTCTTTTTGGGGTAATAAACATGTTCTAAAATGTAGTGGTGAATGCACAATTCTGTGAATTGTGTACTTTAAGTGGGTGAATTGTCTGGTATGTGAACTATATCTCCAGAAAGTGGGCTTTTTTTTGTTTGTTTTTATGTGTTTTTTTGTTTATCCTCACCTGAGAATATATTTCCATTGATTCTGAGAGAGTGGGAGGGGAGACAGGGAGAAACATCAATGTGAGAGACATCGATCGGTTGCGTCCCACATGAACCCCAACCAGGGCCCAGGATCGATTCTGCAACTGAGGTACGTGCCCTTGACTGGAATCCCTTCAGGCTGCAGGCCAATGCTCTAACCACTGAGTACCCGGCCAGGGCTTAATAAAGTGGTGTGTATTGCTTTATTTTTTAAAAAAGCTCTTTATGCCCTAATCGGTTTGGCTCAGTGGATAGAGTGTCAGCCTGCGGACTGAAGGATCCGGGGTTCGAGTCTGGTGAAGGGCATGTACCTTGGTTGTGGGCACATCCCCAGAAGGGAGTGTGCAGGAGGCAGATGATCGATGTTTCTCTCTCATCAGTGTTTCTAACTATCTATCCCTCTCCCCTCCTCTCTGTAAAAAATCAATAAAATATATTTTAAAAATAAATAAATACATAAATAAAAAGTTCTTTATGCCCTAGCTGGTTTGGCTCAGTGGGTAGAGCATTGGCCTGTAGACTGAAGGATCCTGGGTTCAATTCCGGTCAAGGGCACATGCCCAGTTTGCAGGCTTGATCCCCAGTAGGGGCGGGCAGGAGGCAGCCAGCCAATGATTCTCTCTCATCATTGATGTTTCTATCTCTCTCTCCCTCTCCCTTCCTCTCTGAAATCAATAAAAATATATTAAAATTTTAAAAAAGCTCTTTATGTGCTTGATACCAACTGACATTCCTTCAGCAGTGTACATACTCCCATTACTCCACGTCTTCCCCAACACTGAGACTTGGAATATCTTGCCAGTCTACTGGGCACAGAACAGTTTTATTGTATATATCCTTTTGTGCCTTTGAATTTTGTACTGTTTGCATAAATTAATTTTAAAAAGCATTTAAATGTATGCTAACAATTTATTGCTTTTCTGTTTTGTTTGCTTGTTTTTGCTTTTCTGTTTTAAACATGCTTTCTATACTGGGTTTCTATATTAAATCTCATCCCTAGATCTTGGTTTCTAATACCATCTAATATAATAATAGAGGAATGTGCAAATTAGTCGGGACACCGTAACATCACGACCGATCTACAAGCGGCAGAGAGCTACAGGAGGGCAGGCAGTGAGCTACACGCAGGGCTACTAGTTCTACAATAAAAGGCACTAAGGCTCCTTGTAGAAATGGCTCACTCTAGGACAGGGGTGGGCAAACTTTTTGACTCGAGGGCCACAATGGGTTCTTAAACTGGACCGGAGGGCCGGAACAAAAGCATGGATGGAGTGTTTGTGTGAACTAATATAAATTCAAAGTAAACATCATTACATAAAAGGGTACGGTCTTTTTTTCTTTTAGTTTTATTCATTTCAAACGGGCCGGATCCGGCCCGCGGGCCGTAGTTTGCCCACGGCTGCTCTAGGACCAGGCCAGGAAATATACAAGATGAACCTGGAGTATCTATAGTGCCAGAAAGTAAGGAAGTGCCAACAAACAACCTCCCCCCAAAAAATAAATACCCACTACACAATGATGGAGGTATGTCAAAGGGACACAGGAGCTAACTGAAAGAACTCCCAGTGGCCCAAGCTGAAATAATGTAAACAATGAAATAAATAATGTAGCACTGGGTTACAACCCAAAGTCTAAAATAAACATCCACAAGTCCATACTGATGAAAAAAAAAAAAAAAAAAAGACTGAATAAGAAGAAGAGACAAGTCTCCCTGGCAGAAGAATTCCAAATAACTCATGTGGGTTTTTCCTTAAAGGAGGTACAGCATGAGCCCCTCAACTCCTACGTGTGGGCTGTGCGGACTGACTTCCCTTCACAGAGTCCACATGGAAAGAGAGAAAGAACAACCTTATAGGGTACAAACATGACAAAGAAATGGTCGGTAATCAAGCCAGGTGATCAAGGTTAATGGAAACAGTGATAAATCATGTTGACAGTATGCACCCTAGACATAAGGTGACAGAATGGCACTTTACCTCTGAGCTCTTCCTCTGAACAACATGTAACCTCACTATAATCAGGAGGAAAAAAATCCCGATTGAGAGCCATCCTATAATATACCTGACCAGTATTCTTCAAAATGTCAAGGTCATAAAAAAAAATAATAATAAAGCAAGAAAAGATTTAAAAACAAAAAAACTAAATGTCAAGATTATAAAAAAGAAGTCTGAGAAACTTCCACAACCAGGAGGAGACTGAGACATAACAACACCTTGTTTGTCAACATAAATGTAACACGGTATCCCAGGACAGAAAGAGATGTTAAACTAAGGAAATCTGAATAACCATGGATTTCAGTTAATATTAAGGTATCTATGTTGGTTCATTAATTATAACAAATACATTATACTAATGTAAGGTATTACTAATAGGGGAAACGGGATATGGGGTACATGGGAACTTTGTACTAACTGTACTCTATTTTTCTGTAATTCTACTAAAACTGTTCTAAAAAATCAAGTCTGTTCCTGTTTGATGAAGTTTGCAAAGGCCTGGTTTGGAGTTCACAACTAGATCAAGTTTAGGGTAGGTAATGGTCAGGCCTTCAAAGTCAGGTCTATAGGAGCAGAGCTCACCAAACTAAGTCAGCTCAGATCCCAAAGGTCACTGTGACCCAACTCCTTGCACATCTCACCGAACCAGGCTGACACTGGAGGAAGGGTGTTGGATCTGGCCAGGACCTTGCAGCTGCCGCAGCACTGCACATTCCCATCTTGCTTTGCATCTACTGGCGGGACTGCCAGAAGAGGTAATGTGTCCAGAGGTAACCTCATCCAAAGACCACATTCAAAGACAACCATCCTCCTGTGCTGGCTCAGCTCTGGCTTTGTGACTGAGCCAGAGCCGTGGGCTAGCTGCCCCTCCACTCCCACGTCTGTTTACAGCATGAGAATATGAAGCCCCTGACTTTCACGGTGATCCCCTGGCCCTGAGGAGTCAACAAGTCCATCAACTTAGCAAAGCATTTTAGTACTTCCTGGAGAAGTCAATGTTGGCTCTTAGCATCTCCTGCCCCGCTTCCTCCAGCACTCTCCAATTAAATGAATCCAACTGCTCTTAATTCCTTTGGGGAGTGGGGTGATAAATGTATAAATAAATCACTTGAAGAATGCCAATAGTCTTGGGGGAGAGCCTAGTTCAGATATGCTATTGACCCAATAGAGTATTTGCACTGAATTGCTATCATTAGAACTCTGCAAGTTCACCACTGAAGGGACTCCACACGAGAACAAGTTATTCCCTGCAGCATTTCACATAACAGCAAGAGACTGGACGCAACTTTAATTCCCTTCCAGAAAGAACTGGTTAAGTAGAGTAGGCCATTAAGATGTGAGCGCTTAGCCCGGCTGGTGTGGCTCAGCGCTTGAACATTGACCTATGAACCAGGAGGTCACGGTTCAATTCCCAGTCAGAGTACATGCCTGGGTTGCAGGCTTGATCCCTGGTTGGGGGCATGCAGGAGGCAGCCAATCATTGATTCTCTCTCCCTCTCTGAAATCAATAAAAATATATATTTTAAAAAGATGTGTACATGTTCCTCTGCGCGCGCATGTGTGTGTGTGTGTGTGTGTGTGTGTTGGCACACACATACACACATCTCTGAATGGAAGAATTACCAATACATTGGTGACAGTGGTGGCCTCTGAGGGGAGGACTTGAGGGCCAGAAGACTCAAGAAGAAACTTTTCACTGTAAAGCCTTTTGTATCTTTTGCATTTTGAACCATGTGTATTATTTATACTCAAAAATATTTAAGAGAACCAGAGGAAAAAATGATGCATCCCTGTGGGTCACAGCTGTGGGTTGGTTTGGGAGTAATCACCAAATGAAATGAGTGGGACATTGGGGGTCTAGAGAGGCTGGCAGCAGAGGAGGCATCCAGCTTGGGTCCCTCTGGCCAAGGGTGGCAGGATGGGATGACTCTCATGGCCCATGGCATACCAGAGCTGCAAATGCTTGAGGGCAAGTTGATCAGTCAGGGAACATAGATAACTCTAGAAAATCCAAAACCATTCTCCTAGGACCACCCTTACCCTATTTCAAATCTGTACTTGAGGCAGCATAGGGGCCAGGATCCCGGTCAGCTCCCTGACGTCTAGCCCAGGCCTGTCACTCTGGCTGGGTGAGGCCTTCCATAGTCTACTTCCCTCTGAGCCTCTGTACAGAGCACAGTGACATGACTTACCCACGCAGGCAAACTTTTCATGGTCAATGAGCTATACATTTGTTTACATCATTGTAGTTCCTATTACACATCTAGAAATTATCCTGTGCTCTTAAATTTAGTAACTGAAATACTTCCAATTAACCTTGGCAGTTGCTAAAATTATCCATGAAGTGGGGCGGGGGGTAGGGGGGATGAAGAGCAAGCCAGGCAAGTGCGTGCGTGTGTGTGTGTGTGTGTGTGTGTGAGCTCCTCCTTATGGCTCAGGCATAAGAGGGAGAACTCTGCAACCCTGGCATCACCACTACTTGCTGTCCTTCTGAGGTCCAACCTCAGTCCCATGAGGGCCAAGCCTGGGCCCTCACCGGGAGAGAGATCTATGGCTGCTCTCTCTACCACTGTCCCTCATACTGATCCAGCCCTTCACACCCCAGGCCCAGTGCTTGGGACACTGCCTGACACACAGTAGCCTCCCAATATGACATTACCCCCCAAAAAACTAAAAATAAATGGATGATTGGTTTGGGCAAACAAAAATAGATCTGGAGATGGATGGTGGTGATGGTGGTTACACAACAATGTGAATGTACTTAACACCATTGAACAGTATATTTAAAAATGGGCCGTGGCGGGTTTCTCAGTAGTTAGAGCAGGGGCCTGTGGACAGAAGGGTCACAGGTTTGATTCCCAGTCAAGAGCATGTATCTCAGCTGCAGGTTCCCCAGCCCCGTTAGGGGTGCTCGAGGGAGGCAACCAATCCATTTGTCTCTCTCACCTCAATGTTTCTCTTTCTCTCTCCCCCTCCTCCTTCCTTTCCACTCTCTCTAGTATAATCAATGGGGGAAAATACCCTTGGGTGAGGATTTTATATTTTTTTAAAAAGGTTAAAATGATAATTTTTAAAAATATATATTCTTATTGATTTCAGAGAGGAAGGGAGAGGGAGAGAGATATAAACATAATGATGAGAGAGATTCATTGATCAGCTGCCTCCCACACGTCCCACACGGGGGATCAAGCCCGAAACCCAGGCATGTGCTCTGACCGGGAATCAAACCGTGAACTCCTGGTTCATAGATCAACATTCAACCACTGAGCCATGGTGGCTGAGCTAAAATGGTAAATTTTATGTCATGTATATTTTACCACAATAAAAAAAAATGGATAAGGTCTAATCCCCTTATCAGATCTGTTCTCTAAATGGGAAAAGGGCCCCCATGCTCCTTCTGGGTCCTCCCCTCTCTTATGCTCCTTGTCAGCTGGTGTCACCAAGCCCTTGGCTTTGAACACAACAGTACCCTCAGAATTCCCCGAAGCTGCTGACCTCCAGCCCAGGTGGCCCCGAGCCCCAGCAGCCTGCTCACCCGTCAAGTTGAAAGCCGAAAAGCTGAGTGCCCTCCCACCCAACCCGCTCCTCCTTCCCTGGCCTCCTGGCCTCACAAAGAGTACCTTCCTCTAGGTCAGTGGTTCTCAACCTTCCTAATGCCGCGACCCTTTAATACAATTCCTCATGGTGTGGTGACCCCCAACCATAAAATTATTTTTGTTGCTACTTCATAACTGTAATTTTGCTACGGTTATGAATCGTAATGTAAATATCTGATATGTAGGATGTATTTTCATTGTTACAAATTGAACATAATTAAAGCATAGTGATTAATCACAAAAACAATATGTAATTATATATGTTTTCCGATGGTCTTAGGCGACCCCTGCGAAAGGGTCGTTCGACCCCCAAAGGGGTCGTGACCCACAGGTTGAGAACCGCTGCTCTAGATGCTCAAGTCTCCCACCCAGGCGTGCTTCCCATCCTCCCCTCACCCCAACGCCCAGTCTCTCAGAGCACCTGAAGCACCCTGCTGCTGCTCTGAAGCACACCCGAGCCCATCCACTTCTGTCTTCCCCACCACCACCCTTCCTTTCTCGACAGGCTACGGCCTCCCTGCTCCATCCTTACCCTTCCAGCAATTTATCCTCCTCCCAGGGCCACAGCCAGCTTCACAGAAAGCAACTCAGATCATTACTGCCTGCTTCCAACCCTCCCAAACTCCTCAGTGCTCTGGGGGGTGATGCCCAAATTCCTCCCCCAGAGTCATAGAGCCTCGGGTATCTGCTTCTGGTCCACGCCCCCGCCCCCACCTGTGCTGAAGGGCAGGTCCCTCACTCTCTGCTGGCCACACAGGCCTCTCTGAGTTCCTTGTCCAAGTCAGGCCTTTGCCCAGCTGTTTCTTCTGCCTGAACACTCCTCCTGAACTTTATGTAGCTGCTTTCTCTCATTCCCAGCTCAGCCTGTCATCTCCCCCAACAGGTCTTCTTACCCCTAACATCTAAAGAGGCCCTGGTCTGCCCTAACTGATTTAGAGCGTCGGCCTGCGGACTGAAGGTCCCAGGTTTGATTGTGGTCAAACATGCCCAGGTGGGGGCCTGCAGGAGGCAGCCGATCAATGATTCTCTCTCATCATTGATGTTTCTATCTCTCTATCCTGCTCCCTTCCTCTCTGAAATCAATAAAAATATATTTAAAAAAATAAATTAGTAAAGAGGCCCTGGCCACTTTCACTCATCCCTCAATCCCCCGTGGTCATGTCACTGCCCATCTCCCTGGCTGGAACAGTTAGCAACGTGGGCAGGGGCTTGTCTGTCTTGCTCACGGAGAGGTCCCAGCTCCCAGAACAGGCCTGGCACAGAGAAGGGGCTGTGCAGCAGCAAACAAGTGGAAATCAAACCCATGTGTACCCCTCACCTTCAAATGGGGCCTGCAATTTGGAAAGCCACCAACAGAGAGAGAGACAGAAACAGGTGAAATCTAGGGAGGGGGAGGGCAGAGTGACAGAACCGAGGCAGCTTTCTGTTGAGGGAGGAGGAGACCCAACTGAACGCTGCCCGTGGCCAGTACTCCCTTGGGCTCGGGGCCTGCAGCAGAGACATGGCCCACATGTGTGCAGAGAGCCTGACATTCAGAGACAGAGCCCAACCCTTCATTCGACCCCTCCATCACATTATGCTTTTGTGTGAAAAACCATCCTGCGACTCACCTTGAAGGAGGGGAGAAAAACATTTGAAAGTCAAAAATATATTAAAACAGCTATTTTCTTCTCTCTCGGCACTGGCCTCCCTTCCCAGTGCCCCTTGCCCACACCCGCCACTGCCTTTCAGAGAAAAGATGCCCGGGGCGGGAAGACGGAGGTGCCCCAGCTGCAGCCCAGGGTCTGGGGAGGTCCCTCCAGCCTGGGAGTGAGGCTGCTAACAGTCTCAACAGGCTCGACGCCACTGTCGACGCGGGGGCCGCTGGGAGGCCGGAGGTGCAGGAGGGTCAGGCAGGATGCAGCGGACAGTCGGGCCTTACCACAGGGACAGAAAACAGAAGATAAATGAATAGAGTGAAGACAGGGAGAGAAAAAGAAGTTAACGTTGGGGGGTAGGGGACAGAGGAGTGATGGGAGGGAAGTCAGGAAGCAGCAGGGTGGAGGGATAAGGGAGACCCTCCGGGCAACACCTGCTCTGGGGGACCAAGAGGCCAAGAAGCTGGGGTTTGAGGCAGCAGATGCTGCTGAGAGGGAGGGAGGGGGATATAGGAGAGATAAAGGGCACTTGGCACTCGGGAGAGGTAGAAAAGAGGGCCCTGCCAAGGCTACAGTCAGAGAGGACAGGACAGAGGACATGAGAGAAGGGAAAGTCCCAGAGTGGCAAGGCCAGGCCACAACGACCATCTCGGACTCAGTAAACGGGATGCAGCCCCACAAGCTCGGGCCGGCCTGAATGCCTGAAGGAGACCGCAGTGCCATCCCAGGGTGGTCCCTGGCTGAAGGCTGATGGAGTCGAGAGCCTGGAGAGGGGCCTGTGCCCCACCTGTGGGCTAGAAGGTCCTGCGGCCCAGTCTTTTGAACACGCTCACAGTGCCTGCATGGTCCATCTGGGCACCCAGGCCCTCGCTGGAGCCGCTCCCCCGGGGCCCCAGAGTCCTCTTAATGGTGACCTTGACCTCGGCTGATGACTTACTCTTGGTGCTCGTGACCTGGCTGTCCTGGGCCTCAGGCACAGGGGCAGCCTTGCCCAGTCTCTGGATGATGCTGACTTTGGACAGGGACCCTGGGCGGGAGGGAAGGGCCAGGCGCCGCAATGTAGGGGTGTTGGCCGTCATCGCTGAGCTTGTGGCCTTGGCTTTGACAGTCGGCACCGGCTGGGGACTGGCCTTGGTTGGGCCCGGGCCTAGCTTCTTCAGGACCCCGGCATATTGTAGAACAGAGCTGCTGCTGTCATTGTCGCTGTCCCAAGCCAGATCCTCGTCCATCTCTGGGGTAGCCCCCAGTCGGCTGAAGACTCCCGTGGGCTGTGGAGGTCAGAGACAGAACAAGTGAGTCATTTAGTCATTCAACATGCATTATTGGACAGCTGCCCCTGTGCCTACTGGCCTCCTGGAGATCGAAGTTGAGAGAAACACCCATTGGTAACACATAGATGTTGGCAAGAGCCATGACAGGGAAGTCAGGGAGCTGGGGGAGCCCAAAGGTGGCTCCTGACCTTGGGTGGAGTTCAGGAAAGGCTCCCTGGAGAAGGGACATCTGAGATGGGATCTGAGAGTTGACCAGAAGTGGGTCTAGTAAGGAGGAGAGGAGAAAGCACATGCCACAAAGAGGTAAGACCTCAGCTAAGGTTTACAGATGAACAGGAGAGAAAAGACAAATTTGGTCATGACTTGACAGATATTTTCTGAGTCTTGACTCTGTACCTGGCCCTGTGCTGGATGGTGCTGGGGACCCAGGGGTGCCCAAGACAGGCCTGGCCCTGTCCTCAGGGGGCTCACAGTCCAGAGGGAAAGACAGACCTGGCACTGGAAATGACACAAGTAATTCTCTAATTTGACAGTGATACGTTTGTGGAGGAAAGGAGGGTGCTGGAGAGCAGGAGACAGGGAAGCCTCGTCTCTTCTCAGAGTTCAGGGAAGCTTTCGGAAGCACCAACATTTAAGCCAGACCCTCAAGACTGAATCAGTCCCCGAGGCCAGAGTAAGAATCACTGGAGCACTCGCTTGGGCCAAGCTCTTGGCGTGGCTCCATCTTCAAGCCACATGATCCTGAGTGCCATTATCACGCTCAGGCCAGAGCGGGTGAGGCCTGGTGGGTGAGGGGCTGAGGCAGGAAATGCAGCTGGTGACACTGAAGGGTGCTTACCACACCCCAGACCCCACAGCACCATGCAGGTACCTCTCACTTAATCCGCGCGCTCACCCTATGCGGTGGGTACTATACAGGAAACCAAGGTAGGAAGGGCATACGTGACGTGGCCAAGGCCATGCAGCCCGGCGGTGGCAGATTCACACTGTGCAGCGGGCCCAGACTGGGTGCTCCTACGCACGCACCATGCCTGGGGCCTGCAGACTGCAGGGCCAAGGGGAGAAGAGGGCTTCACCCTGAGCTGGTGAAAAGCCTGTGAAGGGCTTGCAGCGGGCGGCAGGCGGCCTGTCCTGTGGCAGCACACACTGCTGCTGTGGCCGAAGGGCTGGTGGGGCTCTCAGTAGCTGCACAGTGACCAGTTAGGAGGCCACTGCCCTATCCAGACAGGGAGAGGTGGCAGAGCAGGCAAGACAGATGGCGCCATCCGTCTGGTCACTGCCTAGAATGAGGACAGTGGGGTGTCCCTGAGACAGGGCCCAGGAGAGGGGTTGCTTTGGGGGATGATGCTGAGGGTGGTTTGGGACAGGGCAGCATCCAGGAGTCAGCCAGACCCCGGGCTGGACGTTTTTTTCCCTGTCTTCTGCCCTGAGATGGGCCCAGGGTATGCCAGGGGTGAGATGTGGGAAGTGTCAGGAACAACACCCAGGGAGGACAAAAATTTGAGAGCCCCGAGTGGCTCCCCAGTCTCCAACTCACTTTATTGCCTGTCGTCGTGTCTGCCTTGGTCTCGGCACCGAGGCGGTCAAACACAGACGTCCTGTGGAGACCTGGAGGGAAGCAAGGCCATCACTGAGCACCGGATGAGTGGCCCCTGTGGCCCAGACCCGGGTGAACATGTGCAGACAAGGGAGGGGACAATATGGCAGCCTAGACCCCAAGCAGCGCTGGTACAATAGGCACAGACTGGGCCCAGTTAGGCTTTGTCTACACTTGTTGGTTAACACTGACCTTAACCCTCCGGCTCCTGGCTGGTGTTAACTGGGGGAAGGATGAACTAAAATTGATATATGTTCCTTGGACCTAGTGCAAGTTCATCAGGTGTGTGTGCAGGAAGAGTTCTTGATCACTACTTGGCCCGCTCACTTTTTTTGGGGTCATAGGCCTCTGAGAAAATCTGATGAGTTGGTAACACGTTCTCTCTCTAAATAACAACCTAAATAGCCACCAACTGAAAGCTTGATATGATATATAAATACTGTGGAAATATTAAACAACCATTAGCAAGAATGAGCATAGCCATCCCTCGGTATCTGAGGGGGACTGGTTCCAGTACCCCATGAATCCCTTTAGAGCCTGCTTCTCCGCCAATGCCAGCGGGATGAGACCGAAAGGGAAGCACAGGCTATGCCAGCGCACACCCCTGCCAGGCCAGTACCTTTCGCCGCCTGCTGCTGCTCAAGGATCTTGCGGGTCCGGGGGGTGGTGCCTTTGGGCATGTTGATGATGTATTTCCCCTCCATCTCAGCGGTGACCCTGCGTCGCTTGGTGGGAACAATCAGGCTCTCCTCCTCCCGGCGGGCCAGGGCAGCTGGGGAAGAGGGTGTGGCTGAGTGCCTTCAGGATAGAATGTTCTCCCAGGATAGGGACTAGATGCCCTGCAGAGGGCACATATGTGCCCTTTATGTCCATGCATCCGCATGACTGGAACCCCTTATTTTCCCAACAACCCCTGTCATCACTGACTCTGAACCACCGAGAAACTCAGAGGTCTGAGCCAGACAGGGCAGAAGGCACTCAGACACCCAGGTTGCAGTGGGCCTCCCATTCTCTGCGGCTCTGTCCACCCCAAACAGGCTCACCTCCCAGCCCAGACTCCACTCAGACCTGGGTTGGGAGGGAAGGTTACAGAGCCCCACCAGGCAGTGGTTTCACAGGTGTGCTCACCTTCCAAAAATTAATCAAGTCGTAAACTTACAATCTGTATATAACTAAATTTTAACTCCATTTTTACAAAAAAGAATCCCCTCAAATGTGTCGAGGGGGAAGAGCGCCAGTCCTCCCAGGCTATCTTTTCAATACTTTAGAAAGTAATTTTAACTTTCTTTCTCATGGCAGGCAAATCACAAGGCCAGAAGGGGGTTGGGGCACTTCCAAACGCCCCCAGCAAAAGGGAGCATGCAGGGTTCGAAAGAGGTGGACAGGGCATGATGGGGCTGGGCATCAGATTATGAAGCCCCCTCCCTGGGCCTCAGGTTCCACTTGTGCCAACATTGTTGTGGGCTGGGTCCAACAAAGGGGGGAAAGTGCAGCACAGAGAGGGCTTGAGAGCCCTAAGGCCAGAGTCCCAATCCCAGCTTTCAAGCTGAGACGTAGCGGAGCAGAGGCCAGGCACGGAAGTCTGCAGAGGAAGCATGCTCCAGAAGAAGGGAACAGGGGACAAAGGCCCCACAGGGGGAAGGAGCTGCAGGGGGCCGGAGGCAGCAAGCAAGGGGAAGAGACACAAGAGAGGAATCCACATTAGGACTGGATTTTATTGCTGGAATAATGGGAAGCCCTGGAGAGTTCTAGACAAAGGTGTGAAAAGATCTGGCTGAGGGTTCTGCAAGATCCCTCTGGCTGCTGAGAGGAAACAGTAGCTTCTTTACCTTTGACCCCAGGCATCAAGCACAGGGCCGGGCACAGTGCGGGGCTCAGTGAACATCTGTTAAAAAAGACTGAACCACCTATAGTCAATAGTACTGCTGTGTACACTTAAAACTTTGTTAAGAGGGTAGACCTCATGTTAAGTGTTCTTACCACAATAAAATAAAATTGAAAAGACTGAACCACAGTGCACCTGTGCTTACACACATCATCTCAAGTGCTTCTGACTGTCTCTGGGTAGGGTAACCCCAGCCCCATTCTATAGACGTGAAGAGCAAGGCCTCCAGAGGTGCAGTGACTTGATCAATTACAAACCCTTTGAACCTGGTGGCCTTCAGGCACTCACAACGCACATTCACCTCCTGCTCCTCCCACCACCTGCCCGAGTCTGCTCACCAGCGGCCTTGGCACTCTTTGCTGCCATCTTATTGGACACGGTGACGGAGATCTTAGAGGCGCTGGTATCTGGCCGCCTGGGGGGAGTTCCAGGTGGGGAGTCTCGGTTCAAGCTGTTGGCTATCATTCGGGAGGCGGCTGCAGGGAGGAAAGGGGAGAGTCCAGTTCAGCGAGCCCTGGGAGGTAGGCCGGCTGGAGGCCAGCCTTGGGACGGAATGGGGAAGGAGCAGCCAGAGTTCCTCTGTGGCTGTGCTGTCCTCCTGTGGGGATGTCTGGGGATTGGGTGAGCCAGTCTTTCCAGGAACTAGTCTACCCCTCCCTGCCCTGAGGGTCTTTCCTGAGACTCAAGACCAGACTGGTCCCTACCACACTTCACCCATCAGTGAGTTATGCAGCCCCGCGCGGACCTCGACCCTCCCCTCCACGCTCCACTTCAGCCGAGCTGTTCCCTTGGCCTGGCATGCAGTTCCCCGAGTGCCAACAGGTTTGCTCTGCCTCTTCACGCAGGTTTCCTCTCAGATGGTCTCCTTAGCGAAAGCTTTCCAGACCACCCATCAACCTGTGCTCCCTTACCCTACACCACACTTTCTCTTTCTTCATAGCCTTTATTACTGCTCGACATTAACTTACATTATTTGTTTACTGGTGGATTCTCCCAGAGCATGCAAGCTCCCTGCGGAGACACTGCCTGTTCATTGCTGTATCCCCAGTGCCCACACATTTCTGGCACTTCACAGCCCTCGATAAGCATCTACTGAAAAGATGAACACTACCACCAAACCTCCAACATCTGTGCTAGACAGACCCTACTGATAACCAACTTTACAGACAAGGGAACCGGGGTTCAGAGCAGGGATCACTCAGCCAGGCCTGGGAATGTGGGTCTGGCTCCAGCTGGTCTGGGGCAAGAAAAGAGGTGACTTCCCTCTGGGCATGGGGGACAGTCTCTGATGGACCCTGTTTTCTGTAGAACAAGAGAGGGATGTCCTAGGGTATAAGTGAGGGCTATAGCATGTAAGGCTAAGTAGCAGAGGCCAATCCCAGCGTGGGAGGGGGACAGTCAGGAACGCGTTCATCATGGCAAGTTAGCACCATTCAGGCAGAGGGAAAACAACTGTCTGTCTCTACTGAATATTAACATCAGGTTCTTTGTGCTCTGACATCATGACTGCTGCTCACAGACACATACATGTGATATAAAGTGTATACAGGTGGCCACATCAGGAATGCTGTTTTGGAGAACTCTTCCCCTCTTTCCTTCTTTGCCTGTTTCCTCTTACTATTTGATTGCCTATTTTTTCCACTAGTGTTTTTGTTTTAATTAATTTTTAAAATTTATTTTAAACTATTTAAGATATTCAGAATGGTACAAAGAGTACATATATCTAGTTTCATTTATATAGACTTGAAAGACTAGCAAAACTAACCTATGCTGCTAGAAATCAGGGAGGTGGGCACCCGAGGTGGTTGGAGTCACTGTCACGCTTGTTTCTGGATTTGGACGCTGCTGCCCACATGGTGTCCCGTCTGTGAGGTCATTCAGCTGTACTGTTGTAATCTGAACCCTTTTCTGCATGTAAGTTGTAAGAGAAGTTTACAGAAACGAACCCCCAATTTGTTCAGCCTCCCTTGACCATGCCTTTGGGTAGGCTCTGCCCACAATGACTCTGAGTTGAGCCATGTGATTGGCTCTGGCCAATGGGACAAGAGCAGATGTTATACAAGCAGAGGCTTAGAGGTGATTTGAAAAATGGGGGCTGCCTTCCCATGCTGCTTTTGGGAGTCCTGCAACCACCACTGTACGGATGAGCCTGAGCCAGCTGCTAGAAAATGAGAGGCATGTGCCCAAACTGCCCCTGTTGACATCAAGCCAGCCATCAGATGTGTGCTGAGGTCTCCTAGATCACCCATCGAGACCAGCTGAGCTGGCCCAGAGCAGAAATGACCAACAACGTCATAAAACCATGGGAAATAAATGTCGGTGTTTTAAACCAGTTTTGGGGTGGCTTGCTAAGTAGCAAAGGCTAACAAATATGCATGTTAAATTTTTTAGGTTTTTATTTATTTCTTTAGGTTTAATTTTTTTTAAGTTATCATACTAATGAAGAAACAAAAGTATAAATAGAGCCGGTTCTCACCATTCACAGATTCCATATTTTCAAATTCACCTCTTCATTAAAATTTACTTGTAACCTCCAAAACTAACACTCATGGTGCGTCTGTGGTCATTCACAGACATGCACAGAATGGCGAAAAACTTGTCGCCCAACACCCACACTCCCAACTGAGGTCAGACAAGCCACACGCTATGTTCTTGTTTCAGCTCTCATACTGTAAAAAGTGTTCTTTCCATGGCCTATGATTTTGCTGATTAAAACGGCTCCCTAAGCACAGCACTGAAATGCTGTCTGTGTTCCTAAATGCAAGGAGGCACTGATGTATGTGCCTTATGGAAAAAATACATGTGTGAAAATACATGAGCTCCGTTCAGAAATGAGTTATAGTGTTATTAACCACAGTTCAATGTTAATGAATCAACAATAGCTAGGAAATAAAGTGTCTTTAAATGGAAACACACATAAAAGAAGTTCAGTATTGATCAGCTAAGGAAAAATGTGGTGATCTGCCGAACCAGTTTGGCTCAGTGGATAGAGCGTCGGCCTGCGGACTGAAGGGTCCCAGGTTCGATTCTGGTCAAGGGCATGTACCTTGGTTGCGGGCACATCCCCAGTGGGGGGCGTGCAAGAGGCAGCTGATCAATCTCTCTCATCAATGTTTCTGGCTCTCTATCCCTCTCCCTTCTTCTCTGTAAAAAATCAATAAAATATTTTTTTTTAAAATGTGGTGATCAGAGGTTTGCAGGAACCTAACCTTGTATTGCCCGTAGGCGCATGATTCAGTGTTCACTAATGCGGTGTTTGCAGTGACTTTACAGGACAGAACTACCACCAGCCCCTCATCACCCAGTGTAATTTTCCCTAAGAGAAGAGGGCCTCAGATGCCTTTGCTGTCACCTCTGCAGACTCCAGGTGTGTTCCCTTCACTGCAGGAGTGTAAGAATGAACAGATGGGACTCACCACTAGGGGTGCCTCGGCGAATCTCGCCCGGGAGGGGGCTAGGGCTGCAGGGCACCGACTCAGTGGCAGCTTTGCACATGTCCTGTAAAAAAAAGTGCCTGGGTTACCATGGGGACAGGGGCATGGGGTGAGGGAACAGGGTACTCAGAAATCTAAACCAAACTAGGGTTTCAGAGCTGCTAGAGAAAAAATTTCAAGACATTTCACTCCTAACCAGGAGAAAACATCAGACAAACTCTAACTGAGGGACAGTCTACAAAATACCTGACCAGTGCTCTTCAAAACTGTCAAGGTCATGTCAAATCACTGTGTTGACACCTGAAACTAATATAATATTGTGTGTCAACTGTAATTGAAAAATAAATTTAGCCCTGGCCAGGGAGCTTAGCTGGTTAGAGCCTTGTCCCATTAAGCTAAGGCTGTGGGTTTGATCCCCAGTTAGGGCACATCCACGAAACAACCAATGAATGCATGAATAAGTGGAACAACAAATCAATGTTTCTCTCTCTCTCTCTCTCTCTCTCTCTCTCAAATAAATTTTTGAAGAGAGAGACAAAGAAGACGTCAGTCAATGCAGTGAGGCATTGGAACAGGAAAAGGGTATCAATGGAAATGAATGAAATCCAAAAAGTCTGTAGTTTAGTTAATGCTAGCATACTACTGTTCATTTCTTAGTTTTGACAAATGTACCATCACTATGTAAGATGTTAACATTAGGAGAAGATGAGTGAAGGACATAGAAACTTTCTGTACTATTGTTGGAACATTTCTAGAGATCAAAAATTATAAGTTTAAAGAAAAAAAAGTGCTGCTCTGTGACCATCTCCGTGCTAACTCAGATAATGCCCCTGGCTGGAGAAAGCCTCGCTGTAGGGGCTTGTTCTCATGGTGGAACTATGAAGACCATCTCTGGGATGGAGGGAGCTACTGGACATGAGAATAACCCAGCAGCCGCCATGTGGAAGCTGGAGTACAGCTCTGAAGCGAGTTTCCTTCTTAGTCAAGTGGAGGGAGGAGCAAATGAATTAATAGGTATAAAGGGCACAGATGGCAAGCACATGGTTAAGTGTGAGCCATCGTAACTTCACAAGCACTTCACTCCAAACCTGGCACTCCTTGCCACATACACTGTTGGTAGATGGCCAAAGCCATCCTATGCAGCAGGGTGTGTCAAAAACCTGTTTCAGAGAGATTCAGGGAGGTGAAATCATTAGTCTAAGGACACTGTAACCAGAGGGGCCAACCGGAGGGGCCAATAATGAACGGAACCACCATATTGTTGGCCAAGTCACCAACTGGATCCCACATAGGAAGCTTCTGTCCTGGGGACAGAGAAGAAAGCTGGTCGTGATCATTATATTAGTAAGATGACAACTAGCAATCCCATCGAATACAGAGGGAATATGCTAATTGACTCTCACACCATCACAAAGATGGCAGTGCCCACAGCCAATGAGAAGGAAATATGCTAATTGACCGCCCCACCCTCAAAGATGGCGGCGCCCACAGCCAACAAGGAGGGAATATGCTAATTGACAGCCCCACCCTCAAAGAAGGTGGTGCCCACAGGCAATAAGGAGGAAATATGCTAATTGACTGCCCCACCCTCAAATATGGCAGTGCCCACAGCCAATAAGGAGGGAATATGCTAATTGACTGCCCCGCCTTCAAAGATGGCAGCCCCCACAACCACAAGATGGCGGTGCCCAGTTCCCTCAGCCCCGCCGGGGCAGCAGGCACGTGGCAAGGCCGGGCACGTGCCTGCCTCCGGAGTCCCCCAGTCCCCTTAGCCCCCCAGCTGCCCAGGGCCGCCCAAGGCTCAGGTAACCAGGGCCGGCCGAGGCTTGCGCTGCCGGCAGTGGCAGCAGCAGAGGTGTGACGGGGGCATCGCCTCCTGCCCCTGAGGACTCCGGGACTGTGAGAGGGGGCAGGCCGGGCTAAGGGACCCCCCCTCCAGTGCATGAATTTTCATGCACCGGGCCTCTAGTAATAATAATAATACAGACAGCTTTTACTGAAGCCCTACTGTTTACACTGTACTAGGCTTTATACAATATAATATTTACAATCACCCTGCAAAAATAGGTTTGCCGATGTGCATACTACAGATAGACAAAGGCTCAGAGAGGTTAGGCAATGTGCCCAATGTCACACAGCAAATGTAGAACCAGCCTTGGATCCCAGGTCTGCCTGCCTTTGCTTCTAAGCCTCCTGTCAGCTATACCACTGCCCTGCCCCTCCCCAAACCCAGGAACAGAGATGGCACAGAGCACCCACCTGGCGGTGTACCACCTTGGCATGCTTGAGGATGGCAATGATGTCGCCCACCACAGTCACGCCCAGCTCATTCATGATTTCCTTGTTAAGATCCAGCAGCATGCTCTTCTGGATCCTGCAGGGGAGGGTCAGCAGTGAGGCCACGGTGGACCAGGGTGGGTGGGCCAGCCAGTTCCCTGTCTCCTCCCACCTCTCCCCGAGTTCAGCTCATCCCCTCGGTGCCCCTTACCTATTATCCACAAACATCACAGCATAATTGACAGCAGGTCCCGGAGGAATGCCGGCTTCCTTAAAGAACTGGATCCACTCAGAAGTGGCTGGTGGGGGTGGACAGGACTCATTACTCACATTATTCTCTTTAGAGAACAGCCGCAGCAAAACCACAACAGCAACGGCTCCCACAAATTAAATGCTTATCAAATGCCAGGCCCTGGGCTGAGTGCTTTACACAGATGATGGAATTACGCCTCGTGACAACCGTGGTTAAGCAGCATTGACTCCCCCACTTTGCCAGTGAGGAAGCAGGCAGGGGGAGGGTGGGCACCTCGCCCCTGGCTTACTGTTTCTAAATGTCTTTCTTGTTTTCTTGGGTGTGACCTTCACACTGACCCTGCTCTGTTAGGCCCGGGGTTAGGTAAGATCACTGATTTCAAGTAAAATCTTTTTTTTCATTTTTAATATCTCTGAAACCAGGATCTACCTCACAATCGATGGTGTGCCACAGGTGTCTTTTGTTTTGTTTTATTTTTTTAATATATTTTTATTGATTTCAGAGAGAAAAGGAAAGGGAGAGATAGAAGCATCAATGATAAGAATCATTGATTGGCTGCCTCCTGAACGCCCCCTACTGGGGATCGAGCCCCCAACCCCGGCATGTGCCTTGACAGACCTGACAGGTAATCAAACCGTGACCTCCTAATTCATAGGTCAATGCTCAACCACTGAGCCACCCCAGCCAGGCTGCCAGTTTAATTGGCAACATTCTTTTTCTTTCTCATGGTAAATAATATTACATCCAACATTCCATGCTAGTTTGTTTATTTTAATCCTCACCTAAGGACATGCTTAGAGAAAGGAAGGGATAGGAAGGGAGGGCGGGGTCGGGGGGAGAGAGTGAGAGAAATATCAAATCAAACCCGAAACCCTTCAGTGCATAGGACAACACTCCAACCAACCGAGCCACCCCGGTTGGGGGTTGGGCAATGCTAGTTGAGATTAGAAAAAATTTGGTATTGCTGTGCTCATTTTGCTTGAGACAACTGAGGCTCAGTGCAGGAAAAGAGACACACTCCTGCCGAAACCGGTTTGGCTCAGTGGATAGAGCATCGGCCTGCGGACTGAAAGGTCCCAGGTTCGATTCCAGTCAAGGGCATGTACCTGGGTTGGGGGCACATCCCCAGTAGGAGATGTGCAGGAGGCAGCTGATCGATGTTTCTCTCTCATCGATGTTTCTAACTCTCTATCTCTCTCCCTTCCTCTCTGTAAAAAAAAAAAAAAAAAAAATCAATAAAATATATTAAAAAAAAAAAGAGAGACACACTCCGGTCAGATGTCTCATAGGCGGCAGTGCAGGGCTCGGCACAAACGCACAGCCACACCTCTCCCTAGGAGGCCCCTGCCCACCAGGCCACAGGCCTGTATCTCTAATTGAGAAAGGTGGGCTCCTGCCCAGAGGAAAAGGTGCCTTCTATTCTGCATGGGCTCTAGGCACCTGCTTAGCCAGGGCGCCCTGGTTTCCATCAGCCAAAAGCAGGCACTTTTGTCTAAGTATCAAAAAGCACCACGTAATGATTCCATTTAATGAAATGTCCAGAACAGTAAATGTAGAGATCCATAGAGGCAGAAAGTGGATTAGCGGGTTAGTGGAGCCAGGGTCGGGGTGGAGGGAGTGGCTGCTAATGGACATTGGGTTTTTGGAGGGAGATGAAAATGTTTTGAAAGAAATCGACTGTGGTGATGGTTGCACAAATCTGTGAAGAGAAAAAGATATGTAGCCCTAGCCGGTTTGGCTCAGTGGATAGAGCATTGGCCTGTGGACTCAAGGGTCCTGGGTTTGATTCCAGTCAAGGGCACATGCCCAGGTTGTGGGCTCGATCCCCAGTGGGGGTGTGCAGGAGGCAGCCAATCAATTATTCTCTCTCATCATTCATGTTCTATCTCTCTCTCCCTCTCCCTTCCTCTCTGATATCAATAAAAATATATTTTTTAAAGAAAAAGATATGTATATAAACCACTGAATTGTAGCCTTTAAACAAGTGATTGTACAAAATATAAACTGTATATCAATCAAGCTCTTAAGGGGAAAAAAGTACCACATAGGTTGGGAGTAGCTAGCTGCCTAAAGCAAAAGGAACTGCAAAAAACTATGCCCAGGATTTTACATGCAATAACCTCCTTAATCCTTATTACATCCCAGGTTGTAGGAAGTATTAGTATCTCCATTTTACAGGTGAGAAAACTGAGGCTCTGAGAGGCCATGTGGGAGTCTGCTGGACTTCAATACCCAAGTTCTTTATGGCTAAACGAGGCTGCAGGAGGCAAAGATACAGAGAGGAAGCGGGTAGGCCTTGAGCAGGCCTGGCCCCACCTCCATGGACCTCCAGTACAGCTGTTCCTGCCTGTGACTGGCCCTCCCTCCCCCACGTCTTCCCCAACAAGGTCATACTCCAAAAAGGGCAGGGGGGAGAGGGGGCCCCGAGAGAAGTCCACAGACTCACCCATTGTCACTGAGACCATTGTCGCCCTGGCCCTCACGCAGCTCCCTGGAGCCTGGAAGAGAGAACAAGGGGAGAGGGCTCATGAGTTGCCACCGGCTGTGAGAGCTTGTCCCTCTCTTGCTGCCTGTCTGCCTGCCAGAGGAGAGTTCCTGGACTGGGGGCTCAGAGCCCAGGAATAGACTGGAGCAGCTGGCAGGAAGTCAGCCTGGGACAGAGCTGCCACCACAGCTATCACTTTTGCCTGGGACAAGGCCCAGGGACAGCAAATGTCCACAGCTCTATTCCACACACCTCAAAAGTTTCTAGCTAGAAAAAGAGAGGAAGGGGGAAAAAAGGAAAAAGGGGGGGGGAAGACACCCCCTACCCAAGACTTTAACCATAAATATTCATTCATTCATTCATTCATTCAAAACCTGTGTGCTTCACATCTACTATGTGTGAAGCACTGTTCTAGGAGCTAGGGATACTGAGGTGAACAAAAACACCGAGCCTGGCATGCAGGTAAGGAAAGGGGGAAGGGGACACAGAGAGGAAACAAGCAGAACAGTTAAGATGTGGTGTGTCAGCCTGGCCGGTGTGGCTCAGTGGTTGAGCATCAACTTATGACCAGGAGGTCACGGTTCGATTCCCAGTCAGGGCACATCCCTGGGTTATGGGCTTGATGCCCAGAAGGGGGATGCAGGAGGCCGCCAATCAATATTTTGCCGTTTCACTCTCACATTGATCTTTCTCTCTCTGTCTCCCCAACTCCCTTCCTCTCTCTCTAAAAATCAATAAAAATATTTTTTTAAAAGGAAAAAAAAAGGTGTGGTGTGTCAGAAAGCCTTCAGTGTCCCGGAGAAAACATGGAGGGCCTGGGAAGAAAGAGGTTGCAATCCTACAGAGGGTGATCAGGGGAGAACACTCTAAAGTGACACTCAGAGACCCAACGGTGGAGGCGTGAGCCATGTGGTTTTACAGAAGAAGAGTGCTCCAGCAGAAGGGAAGTCCACTGCCCTGAGCCAGGAGCCCATCTGACATGTTGGAGGGGCAGCAGCAGCTGGCCTGGCTGCAGTGGAGTGAGGAGGAGAGTGAGAGGAGACAAGGGCAGACAGGTGGGGCACCAAATCATGAGGGGCCTCAGAGAAGAAATGAAAAGCCAATTTTCACCTAAGAGATTAGCAGGTGCTAGAAAGGTGTTAGAGACATATTAGCACCAATGAAAACTTTCTCCTGGACATTAACAGCAGCACTGAAAAGAAACTAAAGGAAGTACCTTTCTCTCCTGATGATTCGATGCTGTCTGACTCCAGGAACATCCGTCCCACTGCCCTGGCCCAGACTTCCCACTTAGCCCCATCCTCTTCTCTGACCCTGCCGTATCCTCCATTTCCTTTGCCCTCACCCTCCCCTCTGCTCCCTGCCACCCACCCCAGCCCCCAACTGTGACCCTTCGCCCTCATCCCCGTCCACCTCCTCTTTGGGGTGCAGAAGGCCCTCTGTCCGGCACACTCAATCTGCCTCCCTCCCCCCTGCATTCTGATGGCGGAACAGAAGCAGTAAAAGAGTAAGGACTCTGTAACCAGACTGCAGGGCTCAAATCTGGCTCTACCACTTATTAGCTGTGTGGCCTTGGCAAATTACACATCGAGCCTCAGTGTTCCCATCTGTAAACTGGGAAGATACAAACATTACTTACCTTACCCTTGGTCGGCAAACTGCGGCTCTTTGGCCCCTTGAGTGTGGCTCTTCCTAAGCCTTAGGAGTATCCTAATTAAGTTAATAACAATGTACCTACCTATATAGTTTAAGTTTAAAAAATTTGGCTCTCAAAAGAAATTTCAATCGTACTGTTGATATTTGGCTCTGTTGACTAATGAGTTTGCCGACCAATGCCTTAGACAAATGCCGTGAGTTTCTATGTACAAAGCACCTGAGACACTGTCTGATGCTCTCCAAGCCTGGGCTATTCTTAACTCCCAGGCTTCCCACCCAGCCTTTCCTCTAACACTCAGGGGCTTTGCCTACCTCCCAGTTTTCACACAGAATGTCACTTGTGCCTGGAATGTTTATCTTCTCCTGTTCTCCTGGCAAGCCCTTCTTACTCTGCTTTGCTGCTGCCTGCTTTGTGAAGCTTCCCCTAAGTCCCCACACGTGAGATTCTCTCCTCTGCCGCCAGCTAGGATTCATCTGCCTTTCCCTGGCTCCTGCTGCATCCTTTGATGAACATGATCACAGACATCATTCCACCCTGTACTTGACGCTCTAACACCCACTTTCCCTCCTGGATTTTACTAGTGGACAAAGATAACATACCTGCATCTCTCAAAGGGCAGGGCAAGAAGAGGCTTCAATGAGTCAGACAGAAAAACATTTATATATCAGGACCAGAGCCAGGTGCCATGCTAAGGCCTCACAACCTCCTCATGAGTGAGAACTAGCATCAGACCCATTTAAATCAATGAAAGAAACCAACTCATTGAAGTACAGTCATTTGCCAAATGCCACATCTAGCAAATGGCTTTACTGGGATTCAAAAACAAGTTCTCCCTGATTCCAGTGCCCATGCAGTAGCTCCTACTGAATGTTCACGTGCTAGGGACTGAGTATATACATATCTCAGTGATTCCTCACAACCACAGGGGAAGAAAGTAAAAACGATCCCCATGTTACAGAGGAGAATGGCAGCTCCAAGGTCACACAATAAGTAACTACAGGGCCAGGACTTGAACCCAAGTCAGTCCAATGGCTATGATAATGCTGGTCAAGGGATTACTATGAGCAGGCACTGTGATCTGTCTTTGCAAGGTTTCAGTTAACGCTTACCAGAAGCCTTTAAGTACTGGTATCCTCCTCCAGCTGCAGAATTCCCTGCTGGACTCAGTTTCCTCTCTCCACCATTAAAAGCCCATCTCCAGCGCTGACTCTCTGAATGGTGAAAATTATAACATTAATAATAATGGAAAAATGACCACTCCCCAAACTCAAGTAATTGCCATATACTAGATAACCTGTGTTAAGCCCTTACAAGGCGTGGATCCAAATCTTAATTTACCACTTCCTAACCCTGACTCTGGGGCTTAAATTTTCTTTCTTTCTTTTTTTTTAAATTGACTTCAGAAAGGAAGGGAAAGGGAGAGAGAGAAACATCAATGATGAGCACAGCTGGCATCACTCAATAGTCGAGCGTCAACCTATGAACCAAGATTCCCGGTCAGAGTATATGCCCAGGTTGTTGCTATCTCTCTCTCCCTCTCTCTTCCCCTCTGAAATCAATCAATCAATCAATCAATAAACATATATATATATATATATATATATATATATTTAAAAAGAAACATCAATGATGAGAGAGTATCATTAATCAGCTGCCTCCCGCACGCCCCACACTGGGGATCAAGCCCACAACCCAGGCATATGCCCTGACCAGGAATTGAACTGTGACCCCCTGGTTCATGGGTTGACGCTCAACCACTGAGCCACACCGGTGCTGGAGCCACACAGGCAGGGCAACCTTTCTGGATTTCACTTCCCTTGGTTATAAAATAAGAATGATAAGAGTATCTATTCTTAAGAGTAAATGAGTTCAGAGAGAAACCAAGATGGTGGCATAGGTAAACACCTGAAATTGCTGCCTCCCACAACAAATTCAAAAATACAACGAAAAGACAAAACGGACATCATCCAGAACTACAGGAGGGCTGGCTGAGTGGAAATTCTACAACTAGAAGGAAAGAGAAAAGCACACTGACACTCAGAGGAGGTGCGGAAGTAAAGTGCAGGGGTACGGAGGCTTGAGCGCTCGAGGAAAGGGGCTGGTACCTGAGGACGGGGCTGTCTTTTTGAATCGGGAGGGAGTCACAAGCTCCCGACTGCTCTGAACTCCAGTTCCGGGAAGTCTCTGGGGTCCCAGGACTCATACGGGGAGAAACTGGACTGTCTGGCAGCGGGCAGAACTCGGAACTTGAGGGCGGCTTTCCCTCAGAGGTGCTGGCAGCAATTACTGGGACACTGAGATGCGGGGTCCCTTAAGGCAGGGCTGAGGATCAGCCATAGCTGCTTGCTCCGCCCTGTTGATTCCCTGAGACCCCGCCCCACCCAGGCTGTGGCAGAGGCTTTTGCATATGAATGCCCTGGCCCTTTGCAATCTGAAAATTACCTAACAAACTGCAGCTGGGACAGACAGACCCAGAACTTCCAAGAGAAGGCCCAAGGCCCCACAGCAGCTTGCATTGCTTCACAGCTGGGCCTCATCTGGGCACCTCCAAACCCCAAAAAAAGGAAGGGGAATCTGCAGATCTCTTCGTAGCTCCTGCTGGGTAGCCTCAGGCAGAGGCTAAATTAGCACCTCCTTAGATCCAAGAGCCAGTGTACCCAGTGGTCAGAGTGGGACCACCCAGATTACAACTCCTCAGATCCATAAGGGACACACTCAGGGGGCAGACTCAGTGAGCACCAAAGCCCCACTGAAGCAAGTCTTGCCCCAAAAGGGTGTCTTCAGCACAGAAGTTCTCCCACTGCAGACACAGCTGATTCTCACAGCCAATTGGCCTGGAGGTCAATTCCTCCCAGTGATACCTACAACAATCAAGGCTTAACTACAACAAGACTGTGCACAAAGCGCACAAAGGGGTGCACCAAGAGTGTCCACCTCAGGTAATTGGGGAGGCTGAGCCACTGGGCCCTATATGACACCTAGCACACAAAGCCACTCTATCAACACAGCGAAGCATAAAAAATGCGGAGACAAAGAAACAGGTCACAAATGACAGAAATGGAGGAAAGCAAACTACTGGATATAGAGTTCAAAACCACGGTTATAAGGTTTTTCAAGAATTTTCTGGAAACCGCTGATAAATTTAGTGAGACCCTGGAGGATATGAAAAAAGACCAATTAGAAATTAAGCATACACTGACTGAAATAAAGAATAATATACAGAGATCCAACAGCAGACAAGAGGATCCCAAGAATCAAGTCAAAGACTTGAAATACAAAGAAACAAAAAATACCCAACCGGAAAACCAAAAAGAAAAAAGAATCCAAAAATATGGAGATAGTGTAAGGAGCCTCTGGGACAGCTTCAAGCATACCAACATCCGAATTACAGGGGTGCCAGAAGAAGAGAGAGAGCAATATATTGAAAACCTATTTGAAGAAATAATGACAGAAAACTTCCCCTACCTGGTGAAAGAAATAGACTTACAAGTCCAGGAAGCGCAGAGAACCCCACACAAAAGGAATCCAAAGAGGACCACACCAAGACACATCATAATTAAAATGCCAAGGGAAAAAGACAAAGAGAGAATCTTAAAAGCAGCAAGAGAAAGACAGTCAGTTACCTACAAGGGAGTACCCATATGACTGTCAGCTGATTTCTCAATAGAAACCATGCAGGCCAGAAGAGAGTGGCAAGAAATATTCAAAGTGATGAATAGCAAGAACCTACAACCAAGATTACTTTATCCAGCAAAGCTATCATTCAGAATTGAAGGTCAGATAAAGAGCTTCACAGATAAGAAAAAGCTAAAGGAGTTCATCACCACCAAACCAGCATTATATGAAATGCTGAAAGGTATCCTTTAAGAAGAGGAAGAAGAAGAAAAAGGTAAAGATAAAAATTATGAACAGCAAATACATATCTATCAACAAGTGAATCTAAAAATCAAGTGAATAAAAAATCTGATGAACAGAGTAAACTGGTGAATATAATAGAACCAGGGGCATGGAAAGGGAGTGGACTGACAATTCTTGGAGGGAAAGGGGTGTGGGGGTGCAGGAAGAGACTGGACAAAAATTGTACACCTATGGATAAGGACAGTGGGAGGGGTAAGGGCAGAGGGTGGGGTGGGGACTGAGTGGAGGAGAGCTATGGGGGGGGGAGAGGAACAACTGTAATAATCTTAACAATAAAGATTTAATTTTTAAAAAATCCTGATTTCTGGGCCCCATCCTCCAGAAATTCTGTTTCTTTGTTATGGGGTGGGGCCACAACATTAGCAACAAAGAAACAGAATTTCCGGAGGATGGGGCCCAGAAATCAGGATTTTATTTTTTTATTTTTTATTTTATTTTTTTTTAAATACATTCCATTGATTTCTCACAGAGAGGAAGGGAGAGAGACAGAGAGCCAGAAACATCGATGAGAGAGAAACATCGACCAGCCGCCTCCTGCACATCTCCCACTGGGGATGTGCCCGCAACCCAGGCACATGCCCCCGACCGGAATCGAACCTGGGACCCCCCAGTCCGCAGGCCGACGCTCCATCCACCGAGCCAAACCGGCCTCGGCATAGAAATCAGGATTTTAAAAAGATTCCCAGGTGATTCTAATGTGCAGCCAAGGTTGAGAACCACTGACTTAGAACAATGCTCAGCAGGAGATCTGTGTGCATTAAATAAAATAAATAAATCTTCAGTAAGCTAGGAAAAGGAAAGGACAGTCCTATGCAAAGTGTGAGCTGGGAACCGAGTATTAGGTAACTTGATGAGTTCCATGTACCTGACAATATGGAATCACACTCAATTTAATGGACTGTTCTGTTTCCATTGTATTTCAAGTGAAGAGTTCCTTTCTCATGGCCAGCCAGGCCACTTTTCCTTCTCTCAAGTTAACTGACTGGAGGAAAATGCATCAGTAGTCTCAAAGAAAAAGAAAAATCGTAGGATTTGGAATATTTGTAAGTGGCAGGATGTCGATTTCCCTGACTCCAGATTCCAGGTTGTTCCTGTTGCTGTCTTTGAGCTTCCTCCCTCCTTTTACTGCCTTGGAAGTCCCAGCAACAACACTGATTCAAAATCATTATTATGAGTCTAGCGAGTTCTACTCAATACTGTCCCAGGCCCTGTGCTAGGAGCTTTACACGCACGTTCGTCAGCATCCTCACAAGGACCCTATGATATTCGGACTGCTAGCCCTCACTGCAGAAATAAGGCGCAGAGAGGCGAAGGCACAGGCCCACTGCTAGGGGAGCTGAGACTTGAACTGAAATCTGTTGGCTTCCAAGTCCAACAATCTTCCACGTTCCCACATCCAGATCTTCCCCGCCAAGCACAAACATCATCATCACACCTAACAATAATAGTATATTAACGAGTGAGCACAGTGCCAGGCGCAGAGCGAGGGGCTCCGCCAAGCGCGAGCTGACTTCTCATTCCAAACCAGAAGGAGGAAGCTATAGTCAGATACTGACCCCCACTCTACTGAGGAGGAAACTGAGGTTCAAAGAAAAAAGTCGTTTATCCAGGACCGCAACGCAGCGCCAGTGAGCCTGGATGCCATCCATCCCCACCGTTTCCTGCCCAATCCCACCTCTCCCGGCCCACGCCTCACCTGGCCCTCCGGGCCCGCGCCCACTCGCGCCGCCCGCCCGCCCCTCCGGGCGGAACCAACTGTCAGACTCCCCCCTCCCCTAGCCCGGAGGTCCATCCCGAAAGCACCGCTCCCGCCGCCGGAAGCGAGATTGACCCGCCCGCGGCCGCTCTAGCCGCTAGGGCCGCCACCAACGAGAGTAAGGCGGCAGCCGTCACGTGATCACTCACAGTCTCCAAGGCAATTCCCCCCGCCCTGCAGTAGCGAGGAGCGTGGCCAATCAGAAACGCACAAGCGAGGCCCACGCTGACCCGCATTCCAGCCAGAGTGCGCCTGCGCACAGCGGGGGTGTGGGGCCCAGCTCCAACACCGAGGGTTCGTGCCCGGCTGGGTGCTGGAGTGGGAGCGGGCAGTGCAGGTACTGTGCGATCTGGGTGCGCGGCGCCTCCGCTGCCCTCCTTGTGTTGTCACCTCGTGTCGGTAATGCGTCTCTACCCTTATGTTGTTCTCGGTCCTTTTATATCGCCATTCCTCCCCTTCGCATCCCGCTTAAATTGTCACCATTCCCCCTCTTTCGCTATCACCTTCCTTCTGTCGCCATGAACCCCCTTAACTCGCTATTGTCCCCTTAAAGCGCCCATTGCCACCATAGCGCACAGTTGTGCCTTGTAGTCGCCATCGGCTTCTTATGTCGCCAGCTAAACTGTCATCATACACCCGTGTCACCTTCGCACGTCTCCTGTCACCCTCACCTTAAATCGCGTTGATGTTCCCCTGTGTTATCCTCGCCACTGTGTCACCATCTCTCCCATGTCACGTTTGCTCCTCTAGCTGTCACCGTCCATGCCTCATGCTTCTGGTTTTCCCCGTAAGGAGCCACGCTGCCTTACAGGGTTCTTTCCCTCCACCTCTCCAGCATTTGCCCGTGTCACATACTCACCACCATGCGGGGTAGAGCCAGAATCCAGCTCCCCCACTAAACTTCTGGGTAACCTTGGCTACTAGTCACACCTTTGCAACCCAAGCTTCCTCCTCTATGAAATGCACACAGGACACCTATATCAGGGGTGATTGGGAGGATTCTGCCAGTTTATTCTTGTGTTATGTCCAGCTTGACATGGTGATTTGGGCTAATATTGTTAGTAACCATGTCACTCTCACCCTCGTCCAATCACCTTCATCACCTCCTCATTGTTGCTCTCTCCCTGCCCCCACCTCTTCATCATTGCGATGGCGTCAGTCACACACCGTATACCATGCAGATACCCTCTGCCATGGCAGCCACCCACATCACCATCTCCACATTGTCCTCACATCTGCCACAGCACCACACTTGAGGGGGTGGCCCATCAGCCATCACGAATCTTGCTCACGTAAATAGTTAATCCTTATCTCTTCACCTTGTTGGACTGAGTGATCTTTACCCAAAAAATGAGAGCATTTAGCTGGTATAGTGGTGTGAGGGGAGGGCAGGGGGGAGATTAGAGGAAGCTTAGACCCAGACCTCCCTTGACTTCTAGAATTGAGGATACAGAGAGACGAGGCAGGTCCCACCACACCTCAGTCAGATGTCAGCAACCCTGCGTCCCCAGGTGGAATGGTAAGTATCTTATTCAGTCAGCTTGCCTGCGCGAGGCAGTGTAGGACAGTGGCTAGCAGTGTGTCCCTGGGATCTGGAACACCCTGGTTCCAATCTTGATTCTAGCATTTATTTTTTTTAATATATATTTTTTTATTTTAGAGAGGGGAGAGGGAAAGAGAGATAGAAACATCAATGGTGAGGGAGAATCATTGATCGGCTGCCTCTTGTATGCCCCCTACTGAGGATTGAGTCCGAAATCTAGGGCATGTGCCCTGACCGGGAATCAAACTGTGTGACCTCCTGGTTCATAGGTTGACACTCCACCACGGAGCCATGCCAGTCGGGCGATTCTAGCATATCGTACTTAAATAGTTGCATGACCTGGGCAGATAGCTTAATGTGCCTGTGCCTCAGTTTCATTCCTGCAACATGGGAATGAAAACACAAGTTATTTACTCAGCAACTATCTAGAAAGCATGTTCTACTTGCCCAACCCTGTGCTAGGCACTGGGCACACATCAGTGAACGAACCTAGAGATCTCTGGCCCCATGGAGTTTACAATCTAGCAGGGACGAGAGACAATTAGAAACAGGGAAGTAGATTGTAGGATGTTTTAGGAGGGGGGTGGGGACTGCGCGATAAAGGTTGTAGTTTTAAATCAGGTGGTCAGAAAAGGTTTTCTGATATGGTGATGTTTGAACAAATACCTGGATTAAGGGAGAGTGGCGTAGCTCTCCCTTAAGGCAGAGAGAACAGCGAATACAAAGGCCCTGAGGGAAGAACATGGAATATTTAAGGGGTAGCAAGGAGGCCAGTGAGGGAGGAGAGGGCTGGAGGATGAGGTCGGTGGAGTGCTGAGGGCCCATCAGCTTGGCTCTGAGTGAGGTGGGCAGGAGCCACTGGAGGATTTGGCGGAGAAGAGGGACACCATTTGATTTGACCCAAAGCAGCGGCAAAGTACCAAGGATGGATTGGCAAGAGCAGCCTGGTTGGAAGGAGAGCCAGAGTCCTCTTCTTAAAGCTGCACTCAGATATCCTTTCTATTTGGAGGATGCGTCAAATGTACCCCTCAAAGATTGGGAGGGGAAGGGATATTGGTAGTTTTTCAGAGGCCAGAGCCACCTCTGGGTTCACCTGCTGTTGGGGAGGGAGGAGGGGAAGGCATCTACAGAACTGCAGATAGTAAACAACAGGAGAGGCACCTGTCCACCCCTTGGGCCTGAGGCAGATTGAGGTCAAATCCTGGCTCCACTGTTTCCTGGTTGTGCCCCTTTGTGCCAATGACTTAATCTCTCTGGGTCTTTAGTTCCCTTATCTGTTAAATGGGGCTTTAAAAAAAGAATTAAATGTATAAAGTGCTTAGATCAGTGCCTGGTTTGATAAACATAAGGAACCCTACCTTCTAGCCCAGCCGTGGGCAAACTACGGCCCAAATGAATAAAACTAAAAAAAAAAAAAAAAAAGACCGTACCCTTTTATGTAATGATGTTTACTTTGAATTTATATTAGCTCACACAAACACTCCATCCATGCTTTTGTTCCGGCCCTCCGGTCCAGTTTAAGAACCCATTCTGGCCCTCGAGTCAAAAAGTTTGCCCACCCCTGTAATCTAGCCCCACATCCTGCACTTTCACAGGCGCAGGCCTCCCTCAGAGCTGCAAGGAAAAGACATTCTGTTTCTTCGCTGTCCATGAGTTGGTTTGTCAATGTAGTGTCCTGGAGCAGAACTGAGCTCTGTTCAAATTCCAGGCCAACAAACCGGCACTATGCAACCTAGGTAGTAATTTCCCTGAGCCCTGCCCTGCATCTGAAAAACAGGGCTAATAATGCTCTTTCCCCCCGATATGTTGTGTTATTTTTGAATTCAGATAACCACCATTTTCCGTTGTAATACCACCATCCTCCTCCCCTGCTTTCTTTTTCTCCAAGACGCATTTTATGTTTCACTCATTTATCTATTGTTTCACTCCCCCCTCTCCGCCCCCAAATGCCATCTTTACCAGGGATTTTGTTTCTGTTCTATGCTGTATTTTCAATTTCTAGACAGGGCTTGTCAGCGGGTACTCACTGAATAAATACAAGTTGAATAACTAGATGAATGAACTGGCCACTGAGCACCTGCCATGTACTGTCCCTGTGTTGGGTGGTAATGGGACTTAAACGTGACTGAGACAGATCGCTCTGCTCTCGTAGGTTTCACAGTCCAGGGGGAGACACAGCTCCATCAGCAGGCAGTGACGGCCCAGAGTGGTCAGGGCTAGGATGGAGAACCTCCGGGGACTGTCAGAGCCCAAAAGGGGTACCTGAACCAACTAGGGGGTGAGGGAGAGCTTCCTGGAATAGATGGGACTCTAGTTGATAGATGTGAGCAAGATGAAAGGAGAAGCTGTGGGAGGGTTGGCGGTAAAGTGGTTTCAGTTCAAGGAACTGAAAGATATTAAAAATGGCTGCGTCATCAAGGATGGGGAGAGTAAGTTATTCGGGAAGATCGTTCAGGACTCAGATCCACGGTGAGCACACTGGGGCCCGCGGGGAGTTTTTGAGTGGGGATGGGAGGCAAGTCAAACTCGGAGGGGGATTGGAAGGGTTGAGTGAAGGCTGGAAAGGAGGTGGCCAGAGAGTCCAGGTTGAAGCCATGGGAGAGATAAGGGAGGGGGTGAGAGAGATAAGGGGGGGGTGAGAGAGATAAGGGGTGGGTGGGAGAGATAAGGGGTGGGTGGGAGAGACCCTCAGGAGGCCAAGGAGACTCATGGGGGGTCTAGGATGAAGCCGACGGCTCCCTTGGAGTCAGGGAGGGATTTCTGGAGGAGCTGGCACACAGGGTGAGACCTGAAGGATGGGTAGGACGGCTGTCCCTGAAATGGGGGCCCAGAGGAGGAGCAGATTTGGGAGAGATGCTAAGGAGAGTTGGGGACATAGCGGTGTAAGGGGGTTGGGGACACCTTGAGGGAGGTATCTAGAAGGCCATGAGACTTCCAGACGGGAGTTCAGGGAGGAGGTGAGAGTTGGAGGTGGCTTTGGTGTCAGAGGGGGACCTGAATCTGCAATGGTGGGGTCCCTAGAGGGCATGGCATTTGTCCTGAAGGCAATGGGAACCCACAGAGGGGTTTTGAACAGGGAGGGGACAGCTTAGACTTTGAATTCCAAATCAGAAGTATTCACCATTCATGATGGGTTTTATTTGTTTTATTTTGACCTATTTTATTGTTTTTCAGGCGAGGCACCTTCTAGGGAGGAGTCTTTTGAAATAAAGATTCTACTGCTAAAAACAAAAACAAAAAAGTTTACAAAACCAATGCTCTGCTTTGTTTTCTGTAGACTTAACCACAGACAGTTGATTGTTCTGTCCAAAGAGGCCTGCATGATCAAGGGAAAATTGGCTCCTTTAAACACGAGAACATTTCAGTTTGAGCCACGTGGAAGGTCCATGGGTTTGTGGGTGTTTCCTGGCGTGTGCCCTGTCCGGTGCTCCACGTGTGCTTCAGCAGCTAAGCGGCCCCCACCCTCCTTTGCACTCAGATGGCTTGAATCAACCTTGACTTTTACTCTCAGGTTGAGATGCCATGACCTGCTCCTACTCCATCTGTTCTGGGCTTAGAACACAAGCTGGTTATCACTGTATATAAAACAAGTGTCACAAGGACTAGAGAGGCAGCTAAGAAAGTCCTTTCTCAGAGATTTCCATTCTATTCCATTTCTTCTGTTTTTAACAGACATTTCTTGAGTGTATAGTATGCTGGGCACTGGCAGGGAGCCGGGGGTAGAGGAATAAACCAGACACAGACTTCGTTTTTCAGGGGGCACACAAGATTATCTGTGATCAAATAGGGGACATACAGTTCTCACCAGCCAGCTTGTATCAGAAGTGTGCTGTGCTACCTGCCTGCCGTGGATGGATTCATTGACTTCCCAGCAAACGTGAGGTTGGTATATAAGTTGCCCACTGTCTGAGAATGAAAGTAAGGCTCAGAGAAGGGAGCCTCTTTTCCCAGTGACACACAGAGCTGAGACCTGGGTGCGGGGCTCTGGGACTTTGAGACCCACCCCCATATACCATTTGGAGATCCCCCAGCCACTGTGCCCCAGACAGTGTCTAAACTGTAAGATGATCCCATTTTATAGATGAGGCCAGCAGGGCTCAGAGAAGTAAAGCCCCCAGCCTGAGGTGACTCCCGAAGGAAGTGACAGTGTGGGATCTGAACCCTGGACTCTCCAATCCAAAGCTGTGGAGGAGGGATCAAATCTTCCCAACCCCACCCCCTCACCCAGGAGTGGAGTGTTCGGGGAGCTGTACCAACGTGTCTTGAAAGCCTTGTGGGTTTTGCTTCCTCCTTTCCTGCGGTCTGTGGTGTCACACAAGCAGGGAGGGCACAGGTCAAGGGGACAGGACATTCCATGGGCGGGAGAGGTGCAAGGAAGGGGAGCGTAAGGACCAGCCTGGTCATTGCACTGGAACCCCGTGGGGGCTTCTAGGAACCTGGGAACACAGGAGACCAGCTGGGGACAGTGCCAGCACCTGCCAGCCTGGCTCCAGCCCTTCAGTTCATCCTGCCTGCTCCCCTGGGACCTGGGGTGGGAGCGCCGGATACTTCTCCAGCTGAACTCACAGTCCTTTTCTGAAGACTAGAATGTGGGGGGAGGGCACTCCAGCTAGGAGCCTGAGCCTCATATTTTAATTTTCATAGACGTCCTATGTGCATTTTAAAAATTAAGTAGCAACTGAACTGCAACCACCTTGGCTGGGGTTGGGGGTAGTAATGATGCCTTTTTTCTTTCTTTTTCTTTTTTTTTTTTTTTTGGGCTGTTAGACTTGACACATCACATTTATTCAGAACCTCTTACATGCCCATTCTGTGTGCTTGATATGTATTAATCCTTTAGTTTGAAGGATCCACCTGGATAGTTGTTGTTTTTTAATATATTTTTATTGATTTCAGAGAGGAAGGGAGAGGGAGAGAGATAGAAACATCAATGATGAGAGAGAATCATTGATTGGCTGCCTTCTGCATGCCCCCCCAATGGGGATTGAGCCCGCAACCACCCAGGCATGTGCCCTGACCAGAATCAAACCTGGGACCCTTCATTCCCCAGGCCGACACTATAGCCACTGAGCCAACCAGCTAGGGCGATTTTAGACATCTCAAATTATATATATATATATATATATATATATATATATATATATATATATATACACACACACACACACACACATATATATATAGTTGATTTCAGAGAGGAAGGGAGAGGGAGAGAGAGATAGAAACATCAATGATGAGACTCATTGATTGGCTGCCTCCTGCACACCCCGTACTGGGGATCAAGCCCTCAACTGGGCATGTGCCTTTGACTGGAATCCAACCTGGGACCCTTAAGTCCGCAGGCTGATGCTCTATCCACTGAGCCAAACCAGCTAGGGCCGTTCATTCTTTATTTATTCCTGCTCTTTTCCTCAAATTTGCTCCTCCTTAATCTTCCCTAGCTCAGGTACTGGCATCTCCATCCTTGAGTTGCTCAGGCCCAAACCCCTGGAGTCATCCTCAACTCCATCCTTTACCTGGATTCTGCATCCAATTGGATTAGAGATTCCATCAGCTCCACCTTTAAAATGTAACCAGACTCCATCCAATCTTCTCCTAGTGGCTGCCCCCACCCTGGTCTCCCTGTTCCAGCTCCTGTACCCCCTTCCCCAAGTCTGCTCACCACACAGCCAGGGGGAACCTGCAAACCACACCAGCTGTCCATGTGGCCTTAACAAGTTACCACAATCGGGATGGTTTAAAACAACAGAAGTTTCTTCTCACAATTCTGGAGGGTAGAACTGAAAAATGAAGGTGTTAGCAAGGCCATGGCCCCCCCCACCCCCCAGAGGCTCTAGGGGAGATTCTGTTCCCTGGTTTTCCCAGAATCTGGTGGCTCAAGGCATATCTGGGTTTACGGCTACATCACTCCAATCTCTTCTGTCTCTCAGAGACACTTGTCCTTCGATTTAGGGCCCACCCAGATAATCCTTTATTCGATTAGATCTGCAAAGACTTTTTTTTTTTTTTAAATATATTTTATTGATTTTTTTACAGAGAGGAAGGGAGAGAGATAGAGAGTTAGAAACATCGATGAGAGAGAAACATCGATCAGCCGCCTCCTGGACATCCCCCACTGGGAATGTGCCGGCAACCCAGGCACTACATGCCCTTGACCGGAATCGAACCCGGGACCCCCCAGTCCGCAGGCCACGCTCTATCCATTGAGCCAAACCGGTTTTGGCGACTTTTTTTTTTCTTTTCTTTTAATTTAAATTTTATTTTTCAATTACAGTTTACATTTAATATTATTTTGTGTTAGTTTCAGGTGTACAGCATAGTCGTTAGACAACCATATACTTGATCACATGTTCCCCTGATATTTCCAGTACCCACCTGGCACCTTGCATAGTTATTACAATATTACTGACTATCTTCCCTATGCTGTACTTTACATCCTGTGACTATTCTGTTACTACCAATTTGTACTTCTTTTTGTTTGTTTGTTAATCCTCACTGGAGGATATTTTTCCCATTGATTTTTAGAGAGAGTGGAAGGGAGGGAGGGGGAGAGAGAGAAACATCGATGTGAGAGAGACACTTCTGTGCACAGACTGCCACTAATCAGCCACACTGGCCAGGGCCCAATTTGTACTTCATAATCCCTTCACCTTTTCACCTCCCCTCTGGCAACCATCAGTCTGTTCTCTGTAAGGACCCTTTTTGTAGATGTCACATTCACAAGTTCCAGGGGTAATGCCACATCAGATATATCTTTTTTGAGGCCACAATTCAACCCACTACAACACCGAAGGCAGGACCCTCCTCTGCTCAGGCCCTGTCTTCACATGGTCCAGGTAACCCTGTATGGCCTGCTCCTGTCACCTCCCAGACTCATGTCTCCCTCTCCTGTGTGCCTACTGTGCTACAGACGCACTGGCCTTCCCTCTGCTTGGAACACTTCCCCAAGGAAGTCCAGGTAGCTCCTTCTCTGAGAGGCCTTCTCTGACTTAATTAAAATTGCAAACAACCCTACCCCCACCCTTACCCCTATCCCTCTTTCCTGATTCTCTATAGTACTTATTACTATAATTTACGTATAATTTACTTATTTTGCTTTTTGTCTGTCTTTCCTCGTGTCTGTTTTGTTCACAGCATTATCCCCAGAGCCTAAAACAATACCAAGTACACAGGTACTCAATAAATATGTGTAAAATTCATGAACAACCTTATGAAAAGTGCTATTGTTACCATGCCCATTTTGCAGATGGAGAAACTAAGGCACAGTTGCATTGTCATTTTTCAAGGTCATACAGTCACATAAGTGTGGAGGCTCATATATGAATCCTCATATATGGAACCCACTTCTCCAGTGCTAGTGTTTTGCTTTGATGAAAGTACAACAGAAGTTACAACCAAACCCCTCATTACAGTCCCTGTAATCACTATACTAGTAGAATTTGAAAGCCAGAAGGTCACTAACCGTTTCAGTGAACTCCCTCTATTTTCTTCCTATTTTTGGTTTATTAGTGGCTCCCGGTTCCCCAGGCTCAGTGTGTTCAGTCCTGTCCCTCACCTCTCCAAGCCTCACTGCTCCCTCAGTTTTGCTCTTGTTCATCTCAGCTTTCCTAACTTCACATCTGCTGTTCCAACCCCTTAATCTTAATACAACATTTCTCACCCAGGCCTTTGCAAATAAAGAAACGGCAAGTCCTGGCTGGTGTGCTCAGTGGTTAGAGTGTCAGCCCAGGGACCAAAGGGTCATGGGTTCAGATTCAGGGTCAAGGGCACCTACCTGGTTTGTGGGTTCGCTCCCAGCCCCTCATGGGGGCTCATGCAAGAGGCAACCAGTCCATGTGTCTCTCACATCAATGTTTTTCCCACTTCCTCCCTCCCCTCCACTCTCTCTGAAAAGCAATGGGAAAAATATCCTCAGGCGAGGGTTAACAAAAAAACAAAAAAGGCATAAGTTGTTTCCTGCCCCATACCTCCTTCCCCACCCTGAAACCCTGCTACCAACCACCTCTAAGACTGTTGTCTCCTTGCTATCTTCTGCTCTGTAATCTCAGAATACCGTGGTCTGTTGCCAGTTCTTGCTGGATCCATTTGCCCCGTCTCCATTTGTCTCCCTGCAATGAGAGGATGGGTCTAGCCGAGCTCTACTTCCCCAACCTGGGGTCCTGAAAATACAGATATATTAAAATGCAATTCTAACCCACCCCCAAGTCCCGCTCTCAAAGCAACCACTTCTGACGCTCTTCTCTCAAAAATATACTTTTCTGCATTTATCTGTTAACTTCCTGCCTGGCTGCGGGGAGCGAGTCCTGCCCCCCTTTCACTGACAGAAGTGGGTGGGGAAGGGCTCTCCAATTTATATCTGCAGTGATGGCCTTAATCCTCCTTGGGAGATAGGAGACTGAGAGGTGGGAAACCCAGCCTATCCACGAGCCAGAGCCTGGATTCAGAAACAAAATTTTAAAAAATCCCTATCAGTTGGCTTTTAAAAAAATGATAAATCAAGTAAAATAGACTCCAACAGAAAACCCACCGTCTCCTTTCCCCGCCCTGCTCTTCACACGCAGAGCGTGAGCTGTCACTCAACTTTGATGTCTCCATTTTATAAGTTTTTAAAACATTATCTTATGTATTTATGTTTGATTAGGCAATGCATGCCCGTGGTACGAAACTTCACAAGGTTTGTAGAGAGAAAAGATGGGGGGGTGGGGGCGGTGTCTTTTTTAAATTCTCACCCGGGAGTACGTTTCTCACCGATTCTAGAGACGGAGAAACACCCCTCGGCCGCCTCCACAGCGCCCCCTACGGGATCAGACCGCAGCCTCTTCGCTGGGCGGCAGGAGGTTCTAACCAGCCCAGCCCCCGGCGGGGACGCGGGGATCCTTTTTCTTTACCTGTGGCTTCCCTGCCTTGTACGGGTGGCTCTGGGGTCGGGTGCAGCAAAGTCCATGCCCAGGCCATGGACACTCCCCGCCAGGCCAGGTAGGCGGAACCTACCTGGGGGCCCGGCCCCCCTGGTCCCTGCGCAGACTCCCTGCTGCAGAGGCGGAGCCTCCTCGGTCCCCGCCCCCGCCTTCCACTCGCCCCAGTTCAGCCTGTTGGGGCAGAAGCTGGGGCCCCGCAGAGTAGCAGCTGCAGCTTGCCGACCGAAGCCGAGGCACCTCGGGGTAGGGGAGGGGAGGCGGGCTGGGGGGGATGGGCTGGGGGCTGGCGGGAGGCCCAGGATGGTCCTGGGCTCCCGGCCTGAGCTGGCTGGTGGGTACCTGGGGGTCAGAACGGAGGAGGCACCTGGAAAATGCCCCCTGGCTAGGAAAGCCAGGCACAGAGGTTTGAGGCTCCGCCGAGCTGACCCCATCCGAAGCTGTCTCTCTGGGAATGTCGAGATTAGCGCTTAGAGAAGGCAAGGTGCTGGTGGGTTGCAGAGCGGGCACTGAAAGGGCGGCTACCGCATGTCGTTGGGAAGAGAGCAGAGGCGTTAGAGCTTGAGGGATTTCGAAATCCCTGCTGACCAGCGGTCTGCTTCCTCCTTTTGGGCTGGCGGGCTCCGTGCCATTGACCCCCGTGATCATGGACAGAACCCAGTGGATCCCGTGAGCCCCAAGACTCATCCGCCTTGTGTGGTGTCAGCCAAAAGCCCAGAGCACCCCCACACAGTGCCAGCTTTTGTTCCCACAGTTTGGAGACCCTGATACACCCACTTTCCTACCTGCACTCTGCGTGCCCCCGGCTGCCTGGCAAGATGAAGCCTAAACTGATGTATCAGGAGGTAGGTGGATGGGGCCCCAGTGGGGAGGGACTGGGTACAGTGGAGAGTAGGGACCCCCATGTCACCCCCAAACCACCCTGTTGTTCCCCAGCTGAAGTTGCCTACTGAGGAGTCCGTCGGTGAGCTGCCCATGAATGAGATCGAGGCATGGAAGGCTGCCGAGAAGGTAGGAGCCCGCGGCCACGCTGGGTCTGTCTCAGGCATGGGCCGGGCTGTGCCCCCTGGGCTGGCTGACCGCCTCTTCCCACAGAAAGCCCGCTGGGTCCTGCTGGTTCTCATCCTGGCTGTTGTGGGTTTCGGTGCCCTGATGACTCAGCTGTTCTTATGGGAATACAGCGACTTGCATCTCTTTGGAGCCAACCAGCCCCCAGCACCCTGCTATGACCCCTGCGAGTAAGTGGGGAAGTAGAGAGCCTGGGATGGTGGGGGAAGAGCCCTGACAAGCGAGGGACGCTTAGACACACCAGAAAGGGCCTGCCGTCAGCATCACCCAGTGCCCATGACTGTGAGGTGGTTGCAGACTCCCAAGTGCACCACAGGCTCTTCCCTCCGTGCCCACCCCCATCCCCTGACACTGTTCCCATGGCAGCCACAGCATCATCTTCTGTCCAGGTCTGTGAAGAGACAGGCACACACAGACACACACTGCATCATCTGTCCACATCTGCGGACAGGCATCCACACGGATATCCACATACACACCTTCCTTCCACACCTCCAGGTAGACAAAGGCATGAATTCAGAGAATCATGACTACAGGCACGCACAATACAATCTTCCATCCTGGGTGGGCAGACAGGTGAGCTGGGGGTCTGCTATGCCTGAAACCAGCCGCCCTCCCCCGTCCTGCAGAGCAGTGCTGGTGGAGAGTATCCCCGAGGGCCTGGACTTCCCTGAGGCTTCCACTAGCCACCCCTCCACCAGCCAGGCTTGGCTGAGCCTGCTCGCCCGGGCCCACAGCAGCCTGGACATCGCCTCCTTCTACTGGACCCTCACCAACAATGATACCCACACTCAGGAGCCCTCTGCACAGCAGGTACCTGGCAACCCGGGCCCTGGTGGGAAGCAAGGGGGCAGTGGGAAGCATTAGGAGTGGGGGTGAGAGGGGTTTTCCTGCAGCCCAGGAGACAGGTAGGCATGTCTCATGCAACGGGTTGGACACAGGTGTTTGGAAGCAACTGTCTTCACATGGCCCTCTGGACCGGGGGTGTTTGTCACCGTCCTCTGTCGGCCTCTGAATGTCGGGTGTGGGTTTGGTTACGAGGGAGTAGGCTGGCAGATGTCACTTACTCACAAGCTGCCCCGACCCTGTCACCCCAAGAAATGGAAGAGCCGAGTGAGAAACAGCCCAGCCTCTAGCCAGGCTGCCGCTTCCCTTGGGCAGGTCACTGCCACTCTCAGGCTTCAGTTTCCTCACCTGTGGAATGGGGCCAATGTATAGCACCCACCCCTTATGAGGATGGAACCGGCTAATCATGCAAATTATAGCGTGGTGCCCGACACAGTCAGGCCTTTATAAGCTTTTGTTATTAGTATATTCTTGTGGTCTGCAGACAAACTTAAAAACCATAAAGCTTCAAGGTTTGGGAAGGAGCAGTCTAGGTGGATCACCCCTTTGTTGAAAATCACAGAAGTTTCCCCTTTTTTTTTTCTCTTTCTGCTGCCTCTTTTTGTGAGAAATGGGCTTAAAATTTATTTACACTGTGGGGCTCCTTAAGCACTACCTGAAAAAAATTACAAAAGTTAGAAATGATAGGTACTCGCACTCCTTGCTGCTCCCACTGGAGTGGTTCAAAGCGCAAGCACAGGCCTGGGGGGCAGACAGCCTGGGTTCGAGTCCTGCTTCACCACTGAATCCTCCGGCGCTGCTTCCTCATCTGCAGCTTCCTCGGGATGGTACTCAGACTTGCCCCCTCAGTGAGAGTGGTGAGAATTCAGTGAGTTCAGACGTGAAGGGGCTTAGAACAGGCCCCTCTCAAGTAGGAACTAGGGAATCGTGGGCTGTCACTATTACTGTTATTGGCATCACCAAGCCTCACCTGTACCTTCCCAGGCCCCCAGCCTAAGCCAAACCCCCAGTATCCTGTAAAGTGCCTGGAGGCCCCTATGGTACCAGGCATTGACACTTCCAAGGTAGGATCTTGGGAAGGTCCCTGGAATGGCACGGGAGTGGCAGGGAGGCCCTGACGAAGCTCAGAGCGGCCAGTTATTAAAACAAGTAAAGGTTTTAATATCCTAACCTGTAAAGCCATCCCTGGGCATACTGGCTAATGTAAAGCCTGCTCACTCTTGATCTCATCTGGAAGCCCAGTATCAAAACAAGCCCATGGGGTGCTGTGTGGGGCTGGAGAGCTGGCTGGACCAGCCCCTCAGAGGCTCTGCTCCTCCCCACCCCCCTCCCAAGGGTGAGGAAGTCCTCCGGCAGCTCCAGACCCTGGCACCTCGAGGTGTGAAGGTTCGCATTGCTGTGAGCAAGCCCAGCGGGCCCCAGCCCCAGGCGGACCTGCAGGCCCTGCTGCAGAGCGGTGAGTTGTGGGCAGCTGGGTGCAGGCTGGGCTGGGCTATCCAAGCCAGCCCCTGACCCCCACTCCTGTCGGTTGCAGGTGCCCAGGTCCGCATGGTGGACATGCAGAAGCTGACCCATGGCGTCCTGCACACCAAGTTCTGGGTGGTGGACCAGACCCACTTCTACATCGGCAGTGCCAACATGGACTGGCGCTCCCTCACCCAGGTCTGCCTGCACCCTGCCCACCCGCCTTTCCAGACCACTCCCCGCTCCACAGGTGCCCAGCCTCCAGTGACACCCTCTTCAATCCCAGAGTTCTCTCTCCAGTCCTCAATGGCTTCCTTCCCACTTTCTACCGGGAAAGTCCCCAAATCCAGCCCTCTACTGCCCTCCACCTGTCATGGAAGCTTGGTCCCCAGTGACAGCGGCCAGGCCCTCTCCAGGGCATTCAAGGCCCAGTCCACCCATTTAGGCTTCATTATTCACTCTCTGATGCCTCCTCTAAGCCCAGCTCTGCTCTGGGTAACGCTGGGAACACGGAGGTAGCAGATGGACTACCCAGTGCGGAGACAGGCCAGTCACCAGGTAGTGTCAGCCCAGAGGAGTCAAGGCTGGGATGGGGGAAGCACAAGCAGAGAGGTCTGAGCCAGGAAGGGGGCCCCAAGCTGAGGTATCAGAAGGGCTCTCAGAGGAGGAAATAACTAATCTGATAACTGAAGGATCTGTAGGAACCAGCACAAGACAGGATAGAGGGCATAGCTCAGGCAGTGATCATTTGCTCAGCCCCTAATCTCACCAACTCCTTGGGGAGATGCTGAACATACAGCTGTGGCTGAGACATCCCTGCTGTCTTTCCTCCCAGTCCAATGGGGAGATGGGTTTGCCACCAGAGAGAGTGATGAGGGAAACCCAAGGGGCCGTGAGAGCCCAGAGGAATGCCTGAAGCAGTCTGGGCAGTCAGGGGAGGCTTCCTGGAGGAGGAAACTGTCAGCTGAAACCTAAGAATAAGCAGGAGCTCCCTCATTGGAGGGTAGAAGTGACAGCATATGCAATGGTTCAGGAAACCTGGAGCTTTGGAGCGACATTGATTTTCATAAAAATTTGACTAAAGATATTAGTCTTGAATCAAGTTCATGCCCATTCCAGGGCTTTAGATGGAGGTCGGGGGGGGGGGGGGGGGGGCATGAGGCGGGGAGGGGCGGAGGGGAACTGAGGGGCAAAAAGAAGGGAGAGAGCCCAGCCGACGTGGCTCAGTGGTTGAGCATCCACCTATGAACCAGGATGTCACGGTTCAATTCCTGGTCAGGGCATGTGTCTGGCTTGTGGGCTTAAGCCCTAGTGTGGGTGTGCAGGAGGCAGCCAATCAATGATTCTCTCTCATCATTGGTGTTTCTGTCTCTCTCTCCCTCTACCTTCCTCTCTGAAATAAATAAAAAAATATTTATGTTTAAAAAAAAAGAAGGGAGAGGGGATTTTGAGGGGCATGGGAAGGAATGGGGATTTTGAGGGGGCATGGGAAGGCCACTACCCCAGGCCCAGCATTTCCCTCCCACAGGTCAAGGAGCTGGGCGTGGTCATGTACAACTGCAGTTGTCTAGCCCAAGACCTGACCAAGATCTTCGAGGCCTACTGGTACCTGGGCCAGGAGGGCAGCTCCATCCCGTCAACCTGGCCCCAGTCCTATGACACCCTCTACAATCAAAAGACACCAATGGAGATCTGCCTCAACGGGACCCCTGCTCTGGCCTACCTGGCAGTGAGTCTGAAGGAAGAGTGGCCTATCACACCCTGGCCACACGCCCTCACACACGGCCAACCCAGCCCCGCCCAGGGATTGGTGGGGAGGGGGTCCGGACCACTAGCCCTCACTCCTGCTCACTCTACTTAGGGGCCTGGGCTGTATCCCAACCTCACTAGGCCTCAGTTTTATCTAGAAAATGTTTACAACCTCTTAGGGCTTGCATGGACCCAGCTATTCCTCCCCATGAGCCCTAAATCCAGCTGAAAATTCAGTTCCTCAGTCACACTAGCCACATTCCAAGTGCTCAGTGGCCACATGCAGCAAGCGGCCACCTCAGGACAGTGCAGGTACAGAAACATTTCCATCGCTGCAGAAGTTCTGTGGACAGCGCTGGCTGTCTCTGTGGCAGATACTGAGCACTCTAGACAAGGCACTGCTGTTGTGGAGTTTGTTTTGTTAATTCTCATACAAGGATACTTTTCCATTGATTTTTTTTAGAGAGAGTGGAAGGGAGAGGGAGAGACAAAGAGAGAGAAACATCGATATGAGAGAGACACACCGATTGGTTGCCTTCTGCACACTAGGGATTGAGCCTGCAACCAAGGTACGTGCCCTTGAGCAGAATCAAACCTGGGACCCTTCAGTGCATGAGATGATCTCCAACCAGCTGAGCCACACTGTCTAGGGCAGTGATGGCGAACCTTTTGAGCTCGGCGTGTCAGCATTTTGAAAAACCCTAACTTAACTCTGGTGCCGTGTCACATATAGAAATTTTTTGATATTTGCAACCATAGTAAAACAAAGACTTATATTTTTGATATTTATTTTATATATTTAAATGCCATTTAACAAAGAAAAATCAACCAAAAAAATGAGTTCGTGTGTCACCTCTGACACGCGTGTCATAGGTTCGCCATCACTGGTCTAGGGCAAGGCACTGCTCTTTTTAGCTATTGATATTTTCACTAGTTGGGGTGGCCAACCTCGTCCCCATCAGTCCCCCCAAACAAGTCACCTGGCCAGGCCCAGTCATTGTGGGGGGGCCATACACGGTGTATGGATGCTGGGGTCCTGTACTCCAGTGGTCTCCCACAGGGGATTGAGGGTTCACCCTCTCAGAACCTGAGTTTGCTCACCTGCCCTGAGGCTGGAGAGAGCTGGGTAAAGGGCCTGGTGTGGCATGGGCACACGAGGGGTGCCCTCAGGGGGGCCTGTGAGTGAGTCAGGGATGAAAGCGATGAGAGCAGAGGTCCTCACACCTGAGCGTGCATCAGAACCAGCGGGAGTGCCCTAGTGGTTTGGTTCAGTGGGTAGAGCATCGGCCTGTGGACTGAAGGGTCCCAGGTTCAATTCCGGTCAAGGCACATGCCTGGGCTGCGGGCTCGATCCCCAGAAGGGGACGTGCAGGAGGCAGCTCATCATTGATGTTTCTATCTCTCTCTCGCTCTCCCTTCCTCTCTGAAATCAATTAAAAAAGAGAGAGAGAGCACCACCGGGAATGCTATTTCACCAGATTCCTGGGCTCCACCTCAGCACCCTCATTCGGGATGCCATGTGTAGTGAGGCCCACAGACTTGCAATTCTAACAAGTTCCCAGTTGATGCTGTTAGTGCTGGATCAGGGACCTTTTGTCTTGAACCACTGGGTTAGAGCATAAATTCTGAAACCAGACAGCCTGGTTCAAATCCTGGCTCAGTTTATCAGCTGTGTGACTCAGGCCAGTCATTACCCTCTCTGCGGCTCAGCTTCCTCACCTGTGAAATGGACGTCATAAGCATCCTTCCCCTTCATGGAGGCTGCAGATTCAGCAAGACCGCAGGACCTGGCTAGTGACAAGCTGCCTGTACACGGGTCCATTGTGGTGGCACCCCTGGCATGGCACACGTCTTACCTGTCCCCTCGCCCCCAGAGTGCGCCCCCACCCCTGTGTCCGAGTGGCCGCACCCCAGACTTGAAGGCTCTGCTCAACGTGGTGGACAATGCCCGGAGTTTCATCTATATCGCAGTCATGAACTACCTGCCCACCATGGAGTTCTCCCACCCGCGCAGGTACTGCTGGGTGGGTGGACAGGGAGCCGCTGGAGTGGGAGAGGGAGTGAAGGGGCCCAGAAAGCAGGCAGTGGAGCCGAGGCAAGGGGACAGATGGAGGTGAAGCGATGGGGAGAGGCAGAGAAGACAGAGGTAACAGGGAGAGGGGTCAGAGAAAAGGATGAGAATATTGGGGTTAGGGGGGTGAGATGGGGACTGGAGGCCAGAGGCAGGGGGAGCAGGATTTCTGGAGTGGGAAGCAGGGAGCGTGGGCTGGAGACAGATGAGGGCCTAGGGAATGGGGGCTAAGAGTTTTCAGGGTTGGGGCAGGAGGGTTGGGGGGCTCAGAGCAAGTAGTAGGAGCAGCAGACAAGATGATGGAAAGGCCGGGTTGGGGGGGCAGGAAGGGGAGCCAGAATCAGGGAGTAAAGGATGTGGCATTTAAGGAGGCAGGAACAGGACCGGGAGTCAGCGATGAGTGTCTTAGGGTTTGGGGGCTCTCAGAAGCTGAGGCAGGGCCCAGGCCTCGCTCCATCAAGCTAAGAGTGAGGCTTGTGGATAACGCCACCCTGTACCCTGCACCCCCGCCCCAAGGTTCTGGCCTGCCATCGATGACGGGCTGCGGCGGGCTGCCTACGAGCGGGGCATCAAGGTGCGCCTGCTGGTCAGCTGCTGGGGTCACTCTGAGCCGTCCATGCGAGCTTTCCTGCTCTCCCTGGCCGCCCTGCGTGACAACCACACCCACTCCGACATCCAGGTGGTAAGCGCCGCCACAGACCACTCCTAACCCCTGTGCTGGGCAGTGCTGGGCACACAGTACTTGTGGAGCTCACCTAGCAGACAGCCCAGAGTGAACCGTGCGGTGACGGGGAGACCGTGCGTGAGGCCCAGGTTTGGGGGGGCAGGGTGGAGGGTGAGTGTGGGATGGAAGTGCCCAGAGGAAACACCTGCCCCAGCCTGAGGGGACGGAAGGCTGTCTGGAAAATGGGACATCTGAGGTGCTGCCTACGGGCCGTTCTAGAAGAGCCCCTCTGGGAGTCACTCTAGAGGGAACGGTGGCAAATGAAGTCATTGGGCCTCCCAGCCAGCGTTGCCTGAAAGCCACCCCTCCAGACCCTGCTCTGGCCCTGTGGTTTTCACGGATTCCCCAATCCTACAGACCTGTCCCCATTCCCCACCCCACACCCGGGGGCGTCTCTGCTTTCCATTCTCCCCTCCCCCCGCAGAAACTCTTTGTGGTCCCTGCGGACAAGGCGCAGGCCCGGATCCCATATGCCCGAGTGAACCACAACAAGTACATGGTGACCGAGCGTGCCGCCTACATCGGTGAGTGTCCGAGCACCGCCGGGGGCTGGGAGGGGGTCCAGGCACTGCCACAGGCCCTGACTCTGCCCCCTGCCCTGTAGGAACCTCCAACTGGTCTGGCAGTTACTTCACAGAGACGGCGGGCACCTCGCTGCTGGTGACACAGAACGGCGAGGGCGGCCTGCGGAGCCAGCTGGAGGCTGTTTTCCTGAGGGACTGGGACTCCCCTTACAGCCACGACCTGGACGCCTCAGCCGACAGCGTGGGCAATGCCTGTCGCCTGCTCTGAGACCTGTCCCAGCGGACAGGCTGAGGCCTTCAAGGCCCCCACACACCCAGATGCCCTGGGTCGTGGTCCCTGTCCCCGTAGCCCTGCTTCTGTCTGTCCCGTTGTGGCTCCACAGATCCCCCTTGCTCTCCCATCTCTACCTTCGCCCCTGGCGGCCTGATGCTGTGGCCCCAGATCCCAGCTGAGCTGGGGGAGGGATCAGCCCCAGAAGAAGTGGGGATGCATGCTGGGCCAGTCCCCCGGCCTCCCCCCGTTCCCAGGGCAAAGAGGGCCCAGGTTCTAATAAGAAGTAAACAACTTGTCTGTACAGTCTCTGCCTGACTGAGTGGTGTGAGGCAGGGTGTCGTTGGGATCGGGGACAGCCAGCATGGGCCTCTGGTGGGGACATGAGCATGTACACTGAGCTCTTAACATGTGCTGGAATGTGCCTAGCACATAGCATGTGATTGACATGTGCTGAGTCTTCAGGGAGTGGCCTGCCATTGCTGAGCATACAGCATGTGGCCCACTAGTTTAGCATGTGCTGAGCTCTCACAGCTGGCATGTGTAACTGGCATGGGCTGGCATGTGCTGAGCATGCAGTGTATGATGGCATGCTTGGTGCATGCTGAGCGTCCTGTAGCCAGCATGGGTTAGTGTGTGCCACACACTCGGCGTGCTCCCAGCAGACGAACCATCGCCATAGCCCAAGGGTGGACTCGATTGTCTGAACACTGGCGCATGCACCAAGTGTGAATTGGCACCAGCCAAGTGCATGGCCAGCCTGTAGTGACAAGGACAGGTAAACACACAATGAGACCTTGGCATCTGGCAAGCTTGGATGGGCACCTGCCGGACACAGTGTTCTGAGGGTGGTTCTCGTGTGCTGTGTGCCAGGCACTGTGCATATTTAGGGATTGGGTCAGTGTGCCAAGCACAGCCTGTCCCAGTGTCCTGGGAGCCCAGCCTCCAGCCTGAGCCAATGGCCAACTGGGTGCAGCATCAGAGCAGGCCTGGGCACCAGCCTGAACCCCCCCCACCCCCCACCCCCAGCACGAGGACAGGCATGAGGCAGGGCTGTGAACAGTTCTTTATTGAAATAGGCAGAGACAGCAGGGCCAAGAACGTGCTCAGGGCCAACAGGGTGCAGCCGCCTCTGTGCCCCTCTGATCGAGGTGGTCACAGGCCAGACACCAAGGCCCTCCTGTGTTTGGGGGTGTGTGCAGGCATGCACTGTGGGTGGGGCAATGGGAATTTCTGGATAACTTTCTGTAAGAATTTGTGGGTTCAGGGGATGGCTCTGAGGAAGGGATGCCAGCCCAGCTAGCTCAGCCACCAGTGATGGGTGTAGGTGGGGTCACCATCAATGCTGCCCGCCGACATGCTGCAGAAAGCTGGTGGCCCGGGGTGGACCATGTGGGTGGGCATGGCGGGGTGGGAGCCCCTGAGCCCGTGGGCCCCTGATGCCCTCCAGGGCCCAGTCTGGCTCACTAAGCCATTCTCCAGGACAGGTGCTGGGGTCGAAGAGCTCAGGGCTCGGCCTCTGTGGGGTAGAAGAGAGGGCATCAGCCAAGAAGCCACCATCCTGCCCCTCATGGACGCCCTCCTGTCCCACCTGACCCCTTGTCACTTCTGAAGACGATTCTATACCGTTGCAATCCTCGTCACATCCTGGGGCTTCAATAGTGTGTGCTGAGACCAGTGTGTCCTGAGGGGATGTTAGTGTCTGCTGGGGCTTTGTCACATCTTCCCAGGGTGGGTGAGCATGTGCGGGGCCTTCGTCACTTCCTCCAGGTGGATTACTGTGCCCTGAGTTTTTACACAGCCTGACGGCATGTTAATATGTGCAGAGCCTCGCCCATCCTAGTTGTGTCCTGAGTGTGGGTTAGTGTGTGGAGCCTGGTAATGTTCCGAGGTTGGGCTAGTGTGTGTTGGACTCTGATCCAGCTGTTGGCAACACATGTGTGGGGAGCCAAGGCCAGGTTCACCCCCTCCCCCCGAAGCTCTGTGGGCACCCCTGACCCCAACCACCTGCACCCTTCCTGACCACCTGACTCACCTCAGCATCCATAGTCATGTCCTTGACGTCTGGACCGTCCCCGTCCCGCTTCGGGATGGTGGGCGGCTTTGCAGATGCTCCGCGGTGCTCTCCCTCTGCCCAGCCGCTGCCCCGGCAGGGCCCCTCCTCCTCGGGCGAGGCCTGGCTCAGCCGGATGAGGTTGCTGAAGTTGGAGTCGGACTTGGAGCCTGTGGGCGGCTTGCGGGCCTTGTGGCGGCCAACTAGCCGGCTGCCGTAGAAGGCCAGGATGGGCTCGGGGCCTGAGTCGGGCACCCGGAGGCCAGCCACAGCTGCCTTGAGTGGGGCCAGCGCACTGGGGGTCTCGCCCCACAGCCCATGGCCCGCCTCCTGCAGGCTCAGGTCATCCAGCTGGTCAATGGCCCTTTGCATGCCCAGTGCCTTCTCCTCACGGAAGAAGGGCCCACTGCCCGACACGCTGCCGAGACCCACGGCCTCCTCCTCCTCAGCCAGGCGGTAGTAGGGGGGCCCCTCCTCCGAAGCAGCCACCACAGGCGTGGGGGGCTTGCCCTCCACCTGCAGCGAGAGGCGGCAGCTGCGCAGCGACAGCTGGTAGTAGCGGGTGGTCTCGTGGGCACTGCGCAGCTGCTGCATGGACACGAAGGGGTGGCGCAGGGCGGCACTGGGGCTGATGCGTTCGTGCGACTCCCAGGTCAGCATGCGCTTAATCAGCTCCACCATGCTCTTGAGGTCAGCGTGCTCGGCCAGCGCCTCCCGATCCTGGAAGGTTAGCCGCCCAGCTGCCCCGCTGCCATTCACCGTCTCAATCTGGTCCAGTGACTTGAGCATGTACTTGCGGCGCTCCAGTGGGCGTACCTGGTGGGACACAGTGGGCAGGTGGGACACAGTGGGCAGGTGGGACACAGTGGGTGGGGGTTGACACCACACCGAGGCCTTGGGCCCCGTCACTCCTGTAACTTCCAGCAGGCCCTGCAGTCTGGCCCAGAGCTCTCCTGTTGCTATGAAGTCCACACATCTGAATCCTGATTCCAGTTCTGCCTGTGATCTGACTTGAAGCTCTCTTGCTGCTGGGAGGGCCAAACCTGGTCCCTCTAGTCCAGTGGTTCTCAACCTTCTGGCCCTTTAAACACAGTTCCCCATGTTGTGACCCACCCATAAAATTATTTTCGTTGCTACTTCATAACTGTAATGTTGCTACTGTTATGAATCGTAATGTAAATATCTGATATGCAGGATGGTCTTAGGCGACCCCTGTGAAAGGGTCATTCGACCGCCAAAGGGGTCGCGACCCACAGGTTGAGAACCACTGCGTCTAGTCGGATCTAGAGCCCTGTTCCTGCTGGAAGTGCACCTGCCTATGTGTTTTGGTCCTCCTATCATCTAACCCAGAGTTATCACTCACTCAAGTTTCACACCTCACCCCAGACCTCCAGTCCTCACCGGAGCTGTGGGCCCAGCCCCTACCAGCAAGCAGCTAGCAGAGCAACTGCCCTAAGCCTCTAGTCCTCCTTGGAATCAAACCCAGGTCCCTTTTGCTGCTACAGCTCCCACACTCCATCCCAGGCCTCCGGGCCTCCCAGTGGTTGAACCTCCTTGCCACACTAGTTTGGCAACCCCCAGGCAAGAAGCCCTTAGAGGAGCTGCCACATCTTTCAGTCTCATCTTTGGTCTCACCCAGACCTCTCTTGTGACAGGTCCTGCAGCTGACCCAAACTTCCAGTCCTCTGCTGTCTCACCCAGACTCTGCACAGGTGTGTGACTGTAGCCACAGAGGTGGCAGACAGGCTGCCTTAAAGGTCCAGTCCCACCTGGGCCTCATTTACATCCCTCACACTGCACGCGTTTGCCTGACCCCAGATCCGCAGCTGGCAGAGGGGCTACGCCACCCTTTCTGTCACACTGTGGTATAACCCAGACCCCTCTTACTGCAGCAGCCCCCAGAGTGACCCTCAAATTTCCAGTCCCGCTGTTGGTCTCATCCAGATCTCTCTTGTGACAATCCTCACAGCTGAGCCAAGCTTCCAGACCTCCCTGAGGCTAACCTAGGAGGTAAATGCTCTTCTCATCTCATTTTCTAGATGAGGAAACTGAGGCACAGAGAGGTCAAAGACACTTGTCCAAAGTCACACACCTTGGAAGACGGAGCACAGAGCTCAGATTCAGACCCTTACTAAATACAGGCACTTTCTAAAGTGCTTTATATGTGTTAACTCTTTTTTAAAGTATATTTTTATTGATTTCAGAGAGGAAGGGAGGAGAGAGAGATTGGAACATCAATGATGAGAGAGAATCATTGATCGGCTGCCTCCTGCATGGCCCCTACTGGGGACCGAGCTCAAAACCTGGGTATGTGCCCTGACAGCCCTAACCGGGAATCGAACCGTGACTTCCTGGTTCATAGGTCGGTGCTCAACCACTGAGCCATGCTGGCTGGGCTAGATTTTTTTTTCTTTTTCTTTTTTTTTAAAAATATATTTTATTGATTTTTTTACAGAGAGGAAGGGAGAGAGATAGAGAGTTAGAAACATCGATGAGAGAGAAACATCGATCAGCTGCCTCCTGCACATCTCCTACGGGGGATGTGCCCGCAACCCAGGTACATGCCCTTGACCGGAATCGAACCTGGGACCTTTCAGTCCGCAGGCCGATGCTCTATCCACTGAGCCAAACCGTATTTGGCTAGATTTTTTTTTCTTTATGCAGCAGCCCCCACACTGCTTGCCCTCATTGCACCTGCCCCCCTACCTTGGTCTCAGCCAGATAGTCAGCCGAAGACTTGAGCTGCCAGGGGTTGGTGGCATCAGGGTGGAGGTTGCGCTTGAAGAAGTGGTGGGCCTTGCGGGCGGCGTGCAGCAGGTGGGGCTTGGGCAGGCCCTGGGTCTCACAGATGTAGCGCACCTGGTCATACTCGTTGTTGCCAGGGTAGAGCGGCCAGCCCAGGTGCAGCTCGGCCATGACACAACCCAATGACCACACGTCCACTTTCTCACAAAAGGGCAGCCCCAGCAGAATCTCGGGGGCCCTATAGAAGCGCGACTGGATGTATGGCTCCTTCACGTAGCGCACCTCGCTGAAAATGCTGGCTGAGCCAAAGTCGATCACCTGTGTGGAAAGGGCGCCCAGTGGGCAAGGCATGGGGTGGGGAAAACAGATCTGGGCCTCAGCTGGCGTCTCTCCCAGTGTCTGTCTGCTTCTGCCATCTGTCAGTCGCTGTCTGTTAGTCTTACCGCTTATGTCGCTGCCTGCCTCCTGCAGCCTTTGTCGCTGCTTTGTGTGTTGGTGCCTCTGTTTCTGTTTCTCTCCACTAGAATGGATGCCTGTGAGCATTAAACCCCTCTCTTGCTCTCTCACCCCACACCTTGTCCATCAGCGAATCTTGTTGGTTCCACCTTCTGAACAGATCAAGAATCTGCTCACTGTGCATCGAAGCCACAGCCCCGCCGGGTCCTGCCTCCATCATTTCCTGCCTAGACAGCTCTCCCTGCTCCCGCCTCTGCCCCCCAGTGTGTTCCTCACATGTGCTCTGAGAGATCCTGTGAAGACCTGAGTCGGGTCACATACCTCCCGGCTCAGCATCCTCTTGTGGCTTTACTACATCCTGTGACAAAAGCCAAAGTTCTCACCACAGGCCCGAAGGCTCCTACAATCTGCCCGTCCCATCTCTGCCCTCAGCTCCTCCCACCTTCCCCCTCACTAACCTGCTCCAGCCACAGGAGCCCCTCACTGTTCCTTCAATAAGCTGGATATATTCCCAGCTCAGGCCTTTGCAGGGCTGTTTCTTCTGCCTGGAATGCTCTCTCCTTGGGTGTCCACATCACTCACCCTCACTTCCTCAGGTCTTTACTCCAGGCACCTTCTCAGGGAGGCCTCCCCGAAACGTCCTATCAAACACCAGTCCCCTCCCCCTCCTACTCCCCTTCCTGGGCCTCTGCTTTTCTCCATAGCTCTTAACACCATTTCACAAACTATATATTTTATATTTTTATTGAGTTCATTGTTTTTCTAACCAACTAGGATTTGAGTCTCATGAGGGCATGATTTTGTCTGTTCACTGCTGAGCCCCTAGATGCCTTGAACAGCGACTGGCACAGAGCAGGAGCTTAGAATGAATGAATGAATGAATTTTTAAAAATCTATCATTGTCTTTCTGTCTCATTTGTATCTCTTGTTCTTTCTTTGCCACTTCATGGCTTGTCTGTGTCTCTCCCCTCTCAGTGTCTCTCTGCGTGCGTCTGTAAGTCACCCACTAGAAAGACACCTCCCAGCAGCCCAGGTCCTCCTCCTTATCAAGCACTGTTACACCCACACAGGTCTGACATTCACGTAGCACTGACTCCACAGCAGCGCTGTGCTGGGGGGGCCAAGGGCACAGTGGTGACCAAAATCGCCTTGGCCCTGCTCTCACGGCGCTCCTAGCTCCTATCATCAGGGGACAATAACAAACCCAGAAACAGACACAAGGGCAGGGGTGGGATGGGGGAGCCCAGGAGCTCTGACAGGGTTGGGGTGGGATGGGGGAGCCCAGGAGCTCTGACAGGGTCGGGGTGGGGTGGGGGAGCCCAGAAGCTCTGACAGGGTCGGGGTGGGGTGGGGGAGCCCAGGAGCTCTGACAGGGTCGGGGTGGGGTGGGGGAGCCCAGGAGCTCTGACAGGGTCGGGGTGGGGTGGGGGAGCCCAGGAGCTCTGACAGGGTCGGGGTGGGATGGGGGAGCCCAGGAGCTCTGACGGGGTCGGGGTGGGATGGGGGAGCCCAGGAGCTCTGACGGGGTCGGGGTGGGATGGGGAGCCCAGAAGCTCTGACGGGGTCGGGGTGGGGTGGGGGAGCCCAGAAGCTCTGACAGGGTCGGGGTGGGGTGGGGGAGCCCAGGAGCTCTGACAGGGTCGGGGTGGGGTGGGGGAGCCCAGGAGCTCTGACATGGTCGGGGTGGGGTGGGGGAGCCCAGGAGCTCTGACGGGGTCGGGGTGGGATGGGGGAGCCCAGGAGCTCTGACAGGGTCGGGGTGGGATGGGGAGCCCAGAAGCTCTGACAGGGTCGGGGTGGGATGGGGGGGCCCAGAAGCTCTGACCGGGTCGGGGTGGGGGAGCCCAGGAGCTCTGACAGGGTCGGGGTGGGATGGGCGAGCCCAGGAGCTTGCACCAGCACAGGGTCAGGCCCAGAGCAGACATTCAGAAAGTGTTTGTTGACAGGCAAACTCACTGTGACGAGGTATGGCACTGCCATCCTCCAGTTGCTCAGGCCAACAGGCTTTTGTGCCCCCTCAGGTCCTCTCTGACACTTCATATAAGACCCATCAGCAAACCCTGTTGTCTCCATTTCCAAAATCTATTCAGACCCACCCGTGCCCCTCCTCCCACTACCCCCCACAAGCCTAGTCCCGCCCAGCCATGTCTCCCACCTGGACTGGGGCAGTCGCCCCTCACTGTCTTCCTGCTCCTCACAACCAGAGCGTCCAGGGCTGGGGAAGGCTGGGAGGAGACAGAACAGGAGATGCTGCCACCCAGGGCAGCCCCTCACCTTGACCCTGAAGGGGCAGCGGGTCTGGTCCACCAGCATGATGTTCTCAGGCTTGAGATCGGCGTGGATGATGGCCAGTTCCTTGAGCCGGGCCAGGGCTCTGAGCACCTGCAGGGTGACCGTGCGGATGTGCCGGGCAGGAAGTGGCGCAAAGTTGTTCTCCTTCTGAAATTCAAAAAGGTTTTGCTCCAGCAGCTCAAAAACCAGGTAGAACTTGAGGGCATCGTGGAAGAACTCGAGGAAGCGGATGACGTGGGCCTCCTCGGGGTCCAGGCCCCGCATGCAGCGCAGCAGCTTCAGCTCGTTCTTGATGATGCGGTTGCGGTAGGCATCATTCTTGAGGATCTTGATGGCCACCATCTCGCCCGTGCTTCGCCGCCAGCCCTTGGCCACCTCCCCGAAGGTGCCCTTGCCCAGCACCTCGATGATGTCGTAACAGTCAGTCTCTGACTGGATGGTGGCCATGGTGCCCCGGCCGCCAGACACCACCCTGCCACCACCTCTGCCCCACCTCTGTCTTGAAGGCCTCCTGGCCCTCCTCTGCCGCTGTCCCCGAGGTACCCCCAGTGGGGGAAAGAGAACGTCACTCGTGCCTACGACCCCTGTGAGGTTTGCCCTCGCCTCCCGGGCACCTCACAACCCCCTGGGCCACACGGGGAATATGCCAAGAGTTGCACCCCTCCCCCAAAGCCCTCCTGGCTTGGGACGAGGGGCCCCAGGCCCCCCCAAATGGGTTCCAGCGTTGCTAAGTGGCTCTGGTTCTGTTGTTGGAGACCTGAGCCCCTCGCTGGAATGGGGGGTGGGGTGGCAGTTCAAACCCCCTCCCCCACCCAGTGGCAGAATCTTGAAGAGGTTGGACAAGTAACGGATCCATTGAGAGGGGGGTCTGATGGTGGACCTCAGGCAGAAGCAAGGAACATTCCCAAACAGGTGAGAAAGGCAGCTTTTCCTAGCGAAAGGGGTGTGTGTGTGTGTGTGTGTGTGTGCGTGTGTGTGTGTTTTCAGAAAATACCTGCCCCAGCCTGTGGCTGACATGGGGGAAGGTGTGGCCAAGGTGGATTCAGGTTGAGTGCCAAGCTAAGGAGTTTTTGGACATTGTTCTGAGGGCACTGGGGAGACACAGAGGGCTTTTGAGTGTCAGAAAGCTACTTGTGTGAAGAAAGCTGAAGCAGAAGGGGCGAGAGTGGAGGCCCTGAGCCTGGAGCAGGCCCAGGCGGGAAAGGTTGGGGAGACAGGCAAGAGGCTTGTGGATGAGACATTCAGGAGGCCAGGCTAAGGGGCTGAAAAGTTTGGGGGGGGAGGTGTCCCAGAAATGGGGACGTGGACAGAAGCACTTTGGAGGAGAGGATGCTAAGATCAGGTTAGGGAATTTAATATTGAGTGCTTTAGAAGCCTTATCCTTACAACACACGTTTTATTTTTTGTTTGTTTGTTTGTTTTGATTGATTTCAGAGAGGAAGGGAGCGGGAGAGAGAGACAGAAACATCAATGATGAGAATCATCCATTGGCTGCCGCCTGCACGTCCCCCACTGGGGATCGAGCCCAAAACCCAAGCATGTACCCTGACCAGAAACTGAACCATGACCTTCTGGTTCATGGGTCAGTGCTCAACTACTGAGCCACGCTGGCTGGGCACCCCATACATTTTAATAGCTCCATTTAATTGAAAAAAAAGTTGGGTGCCAGAGACAGGCTTTCACCTTGAGAAGTATGGCTCTAGAGCAGCCGTGGGCAAACTACGGCCCGAGGGCCGGATCCGGCCCGTTTGAAATGAATAAAACTAAAAAAATAAAAAAAGACCGTACCCTTTTATGTAATGATGTTTACTTTGAATTTATATTAGTTCACACAAACACTCCATCCATGCTTTTGTTCCGGCCCTCCGGTCCAGTTTAAGAACCCATTGTGGCCCTCGAGTCAAAAAGTTTGCCCACCCCTGCTCTAGAGCCAAGCTCTGAACCACCACCCCACACATCCTCCAAGTGCTCAGGAGATGTCCAGGGGAGGCATGTGGAGGCCAGTGGATCCCCTCATGCACCCAGGAAAGAATTTGGGAACTGTCACCCAGAGGTGAGGAGCAGAAGCCTCCGGGAGGGTGACAGGCCTAGGATGGGTGTGGGAGTGGATGAGCCCAAAGGACACAAGGAGAGAGAGGAGTGAAGAAGAGAGGGGAGTGTGCAGGAAGGAGGAAGGGGCCTGAGAAGTCAGGACAAGGGAGACAGAAGAAGCCCTTAGTGTGATCACAGAGAAGTCACTTCAGACACTGGACGGGGTAGCCATTGTGGGAGGAAAACCCCACATGCTACAGAGTTGAGCTGGTCAAGGGGTGTGTGTGCCATGAGGGCAGATAACCCTGCATGTTTGGTGGAGACAAAGAGAAAGCATGAGACAGGGTAGTGACCGGAGGGGGGCGGGCTTGAAGGAAGAAGGTACTGGAGTAAGTGGGGGGTCTGTGACAACTCAAGGGCATGGCCCTTCATCCTCTGGGATGGGAATAGAGTGGAGGGGTGGGTATGGGGGCATCAGGGGAGATTTGGGATGGGAAAGCAGGTCTTCCTAGTAGTCTGGGCATGGCAGGGAGATGGGGGGAGGCGGTGTCTGCAGGCCCTGGCAGGAGCTTAGGGGCATAAATCCAGAGTGAGGTTGGGTCCCTGGGAGCCGAGATTGAGCCCCCAGGACTTAGTCCTATGAAGCAACCACATGTCTTGAGTGGAGGCTCTGAACCCAGGAGCTTGGAGAGGCCAGGAGAGGCCTTCCTGGGTGGGGCCGGGTGGACCAGGCTGTCAAACCAGCCAGACAGAAAAGGCACAGCCAGGATGCAGAGGCGCTCTTGTTGGTGGAGAAGTGGCCAGCAGAGGGCAGGTGGGTAGCAATCAGTCTGCTCTCTTAGGGCCCCTGGGGCTGTCCTGGCCAGTGCGGGGGTTCCCCAGGGCAGGCGGAGTCCCCAGCAGAGGGGTCCTGCTGCTATGTTCTGCTGGGGAACTTCCCAGAGTCCTGCTCAGGGGCCCCTGGGATTTCTGAAGGGCTAGGACGGCCCCCCCTCCCACTACGCCCATCCCAAGGCCTCCCTGACTCTCCTCAGACCAGAGGTGGCCTGTGTCTGCCTACATAGGCTCCTTCAGGCCAGGATCATGTCCCCCCTCCTTCCTTCTCTGGGATTCTTTTCTCTGCACCCTCCCTTACCCCCCACACCCTCCCAATACACAGAGAAGACCAGACACAAGGCTACCTCTGGATTATTTATTCACATGGCTTGGCAAGATACAGACACTCTTGCCAATGAGCCAGGCAGGAGGCCTCCGCGGCTCCTGGCCCTCTGAGGGTTAGTGCTGGTTAACTCACATACAAAAGGGGTGGGGGAGGGGAAGACAGGAGGGGAGTCTCCCTCTGTCCTGGGGCTTCAGATGACAGCAGTCTGAGTGCCCTCCATCCTGGTGGGGCCTGGAGCCCCTGTCTCCGAAAACCCCACACTGGGCAGTCGGACCCGGAACCCACCCTCTTCGCGGTCCCTGCTCCCACTCCGGGCCTTGGGGCTTAGGGACACCCTGGGGAACCGGAACTTGGGGGACTTCTCCCCACCAGGGGACTTGGAGGCTGCCTCGCCCTCCTGCCCCCGAGAGGCCTTGGAAGAAGTAGCCAGGCCCACTCGAGGCAAGCGAACTCGTAGGCGGCCACGGCGACCAGAAGCCCCTTCCCTGCTGCCCTCCACCTCCTCCTCCTCCTCCTCCTCCTCCTCCTCAGGGCTGGGGGAGCTTTCCCCAGCAACAGCCTCGCTCTGGCTGAAGCCCACACGGGGCAGCCTGAGCTTCGGGCTCTTGGCCTTCTCGCCCTCCTCAACCCCCTCCTTGGCCCGCACCAGGCCAAACCGGGGCAGCCGAACCTTGAGCTTGTGTCCAGCGTCTCCCTCACCCTCTACCACCTGGTACTCAGCATGGCTGCCCATGGCAGGAGGCGAGAGCTCCAGGTTGGGCAGTGAAAGGTGGAAGGATCGTTCGGCCCCTGGGGTCTGGTCTCCAGGTCCCCCGACCCCAGCCCCAGCTCTGGCCCCCAATGTGGGCATCTTCAGCCTCAGCCCACCCTCATCTGTGGCTGCCTCACCCACCTGCACTTCACGGCTCAGCCCCACATCCAGCTCAAGCTGGGGCACGGTCACAGTGGGCATCTTGAAGACGCCCTCGCCCACCAACAGCTCACCACCCTCTCCCTTGGCTTCAGGCAGAGACAAGGTCACCTGAGGCACCTGGACCCTGTAGCCTGCTGTGCCCTCTGCTGAAGGGGCTGCACTCTCAGCCCGCTGCCCCGAGGTGGCAACCAGGCCAGCCTCACCAAATCTGGTCAGCTCCACCTGAGGCAGAGAGATGCCCAGGGGCATCCTTCGCACCTCCTCCTGGCTCTCAGTGCCTGCCTGCCTGGTTGTGGACACTTGCAGGCCCGATAGCCGTGCTCCACTGACGGCCACCGCCCCCTCTGCCCCCACTTCCTCCTGGGCCCCCAGAGTGACCAGTTCCACCTCAGGGATCTTAAGCTGCCCGACCATCAATTCTGCCTTTTCTCCCGGGCTAACACGCCCACCCTGGATTTCCACCTCCTTCCCCCGAGCCAGCCCAAAGGAGGGCATCTTCAGTTTGGGCATCTTCACCCTCCCATCCCAACCCCAGCCCTTGCCCTCCAACTCGGACACCCCTGGCACTAGTTCTCCAGCCTCAGTGTCCCGGACTCTGACCCCAAACTTGGGCAGGGTGAACCTGGGACCCTTGAGCTTGAAATCGGCCCCTGCCGCCTCCGCCTTGCCTGTGGGCAGATGGGCATCCAGGCTGAGCTGCGGAATGGACAGATCGAGAGCGGGTAGCAGGCCTGCCTCTCCGACCCCTTTCGCTTCAACCTCGGTCCCCACCCGAGCCTTGGGGAGTGAGATGGCGAACTTGGATGTCTTTAGCTTGGTGGCTCGCCCAGCCCCCTCAGCCTCTGCCTTGGCCACCTTTGGCCCCGAGAGTCCAAACTTGGACAGGGAGAACTTGGAGGTGGGTTTGACTTTCATCTCCATCACCTCTACCCTCCCTTCCTCGACTTCCACTGTGGGCAGCTGTGGAGTGACGATCTCAACAGAGGGCATCCGGAAGGCCACTTCCCCAACCCCTGCTGCCACCTTGCCCTCTGCCCATTCCACCTTGCCCTCTGCCTGCGCTACCTTGCCTTCTGCTCGCTCCACCTTGCCCGCTTCAGCCACTGGAACCTGCCCCTCCAAGCTGAGTGCTCTTGGCAGGTCTAGCTCCACGGAGGGCAGTGTGAGAGAGGGGACACCCACACGAGCCTCGCCGTCCGCCTCTGGCTGTAGACAGGGAAGTGTCACCAGCTTCCCTGAGACCTCAGCCCCTGCCTCGCCTGACTTGCTTCGTGACGGGGACACTGCCCTCCCGAATTTGGGCATGGTCATCTTGGGCATCTTGAAGCCAAATTCCACCCCCTCTACCTTCTCTGCCCTGGCGGCTTTTAGCTGCACTTCTGGAGCCTTGGGCAGCTTCATCTCAGGTGCCTTCAGAAGCTGCACATCTGGGACCTTTGGCACTTGCATTTCTGGCAGCCGGACCTCTGACACCTTTGGCAGCTGCACCTCTGGCAGTCGCACCTCGGGCACCGCCATCTCGGGCACCTTTGGGAGCTTCATCTCTGAGACTTTTGGCAGCTGCACCTCTGGCAGTCGCACCTCGGGCACCGCCATCTCGGGCACCTTTGGGAGCTTCATCTCTGAGACTTTCGGAAGTGCCACCTCTGGGAGTCGCACCTCGGGCACCGCCATCTCGGGCACCTTTGGGAGCTTCATCTCTGAGACTTTTGGCAGCTGCACCTCTGGCAGTCGCACCTCGGGCACTGCCACCTCGGGCACCTTTGGGAGCTTCATCTCAGACACTTTTGGCAGCTGCACCTCTGGAAGCTGCATCTCAGGCACCGCCATCTCGGGCGCCTTTGGGAGCTTCATCTCAGACACTTTGGGCAGCTGCACCTCTGGCAGCTGCATCTCGGGCACCGCCATCTCGGGCACCTTTGGGAGCTTCATCTCAGACACTTTGGGCAGCTGCACCTCTGGCAGCTGCATCTCGGGCACCGCCATCTCCGGCGCCTTTGGGAGCTTCATCTCAGACACTTTGGGCAGCTGCACCTCTGGGAGCTGCACTTCTGGAAGGGCTGCCTCTGGCACTTTTGGGAGCTTGACCTCAGGGGCCTTGGGGAGCTTCACGGCAGGCCCCTTGACCTCAGGTGCCGAGACCCCAATGCCAAAGGAGGGCATCTTGATGGTGGGCAGCTTCAGCTTGCTCTCAGCAACGGCTTCGGGGGCAGTGGGCCGGGCCTCCAAGAGAGAAAGCCCGAAGGTGGGCATTCGAAGTCTGGGCCCCTTCACCCTGACCTCAGGGCTGCCCTTGGCCACCTTGACCTCAGCTACTTCCTTTGCTCGGGCCCCAAAGCGGGGGAAACTGAAGCCGGGCATCTTCAGGGCCACCTCAGGCACCTCTTCTTGGGACTCCATCTCCGCACCCGGCAAAGCCAAGTCCACCCCCACAGCAGGAACTGCTACGTCCAGGGTGGGCACCGTCAGTGCTGCCGTAGCCCCTTCCCGGGTCTCCAGACAAGGCAGCGTGGGCAGACTGGGTAGCGAGGGCAAGGTGGGCAGCTCCACTTGGGGAACCTGAATCCCTACAGCCACAGGCTCCACAGCAGGTGCAGCGGGGGCTCCAAGCCCCAAGGTTGGCAGGTGTAGGGCAAAGCCAGTGGCTGCTTCTACTGCGGGGGCCTCCTTCCCCAGTCCCTTTGGGGCTGGGACCTGGGGGACACCCACCTCTGTGCTCGGCAACCCAGGCCCAACCAGCTCCAGCTGGGGTGCTGTGAAACGGGCCCCTGCTGCCACCTCAGCCTCCGCTTTGGCTTTTCTGGGGGGAGGAGCAGCGGCAGCCAGCCGAGCTACCTGGGCCTCTTCGGCCACTTCCCGGACACGCAGCTGCGGCAGCTGGAGGCGCCGGCGGGTGGGAGCAGCTGGGACAGGACCCTTGACAGCCTCGGCTTTGAGGCCCCGACGCAGACGGGAGAACTTGGGGAAGGAGAATTCGACGTCAACGGGGGCCAGATCTGCAGGGGCCCCCAGGGCCCCAGGCACCACCATCTTCTTCTTCTTCACAGGGGACAGACTCTGGATGTTCTGGGGAGAGAGGAGAGAGGCGGGAGGCAGTGGGACAGTGAGGCCTAAGGTGGACAGGGGGAGCCCCACCTGGTATTGTACCAGGCTGGGGATGTGATGGATTCAGCATTTTGTCCCCAAAACACCATCCCCACTTCCTGCCTGTCATTTCATCATACTGCCCTTGAAGGCGAAGATATTCATTTAGAATCTTACAGTGAGTCAACAGGAATGGAGAAACTGGGACCCAAGACTTCTAGGCCCTCAATCAGGATTTTCCTCAATACCCTCATTCTAGAGATGGGGAAACTGAGGCCTACGGAAGAAAAGAAACTTGTCCAGGGCCACTCAGCAGTAAGTGAGGAGCAGTCAGGCTGAAACCTGGAATCCTGATTTGGAATCCCCTGGTCCCGGACCCCTCGCAAGCCTGGAGCTGAGAGTGAGGACACCTCTCCAAAGTGGGTGAGGGCCCTGGTCTGGGAGGGTCCCCCACCCAGGGAGGAGTTTAGGGTCACAGAACTGGAGGCAAAGGGTGGGATTAGCACTGGGTTAGTGACAAGACAGAGGGCAAGGCTGGCCCGCGGTGTAAGGGAGTAGGGTTCATGGCGCAGAGACGAGATCGCCGGGACAGTCCAGCGCTGGGGCCGGGCTAAGCACGCGTACCAGCTTGGCCACCTTGGCCCGTGGGCCCTTGATCTCGTAGCCAGACACGGTCCCAGGCCGCAGCGCCAGGTCCCCGGTGGGCACAGTGCGCTTCAAGCAGAAGGAGACCTTGTAAGGCTCGGCACATTGCAGCAGGCGTAGTGCGTCCTCGTACTTGAAGTTCTCAAAGAACACGCGGGCGCTCAGCAGCTGGTCCCCTGCAGGTGAGGTGAGCAGGGGTGGGCATCTCTCAGCTCCACCCACGCCTGGTTCCTCCCCTTCCCTGGAACTGGTGGGGCGAGGCCCCGCCCAAACATTTGGCTCCCACCTATCCCAAGCGCAAGACTGAGCAGCAAAGCAGCTCCTCCCTGTTTGAAGTCGGGGAACACTTAAGAAGGAAGCCCCACCCCATGGCCTTAGCTCCGCCTCCCCACTGGGCAAATCCACACCCATTCAGACCACGCCTGTCGCCTTCCCATTCCCCTCCCCTATCCTCACATTTCAGACCCTTTTTTAAACAGTTAAACTTTATAGTTACAATATTCCCTTCATCTTTTGCCAGGTTTAAAAATGTGTACAGAGCCAGGCAGGCATGGCTCAGTGGTTGAGTGTCGACCTATGAACCAGGAGGTCACAGTTTGACTCCTAGTCAGGGCATATGCCTGGGTTGCAGGCTGATCCCCAGTGTGGGGTGTGCAGGAAGCAGCCGATCAATGATTCTCTCTCATCATTGATGTTTCTACTTCTTTCTCCCTCTCCCTTCCTCTCTGAAATCAATCTATATATATAAAACCCTAATATGCAAATAGACTGAAGGGCCGAACAACCAAACAAGCAGTCACTATGACGTGCGCTGACCACCAGGGGGTGCGCGTGGAACATGGCGGGTGCCAGCAGCAGGTGGCAGAGCAGAACATGGCAGGCGTCGGCCGTGGTGGGATGGTGGAGCAGGTGAGTGGGGTCACCAGACCAAGTCAGGGCACCGGTCACTATCATCAGGGTGAGACTCTGTTGGTTACTGAAAATTCTTTGCTTCCCCGTGCCACGGTCCCGCCCGGCACTCGCACTTACTGCTGGCGCAGGCCCTGCCCACTGCCGCTGCCTGGTGCCACCCCGATAGCTCGGCGCTGTCAGCTGGTGTGAGCAGCAGCTGCCAGCCCCAATCACCCCTCAAGGCTTCTCTACCTCCCCCTGCTCCTGAGGGGCAATCGGGACCGGCAGCCACCTCTTGCACCCACTGCTGGCGACAGCCCTGCTTGCACCCACTGCTGGCGCCGGTCCCAATTGCTCCGTGCCATCAGCGGGTGCGAGCGGGGGTCAGTGTGGGAGCAGCGGCGGCAGGAGCAGGGCTGCCAGCAGACAGGGGACTGGGGGCCATAGTGGGAGGGGCCAGGCAGGGGTGCAGAGAATGGGCCGAGACCTGCCCCTGTGCACACCGCAGCCTCGCAGCCCACAGTTCCTTTCAAGGCGCATGAATTCATACACTGGGCCCCTAGTCCTATATAATAAAACCCTAATATGCAAATCAACGAAACAGCACGACTGGTCTCTATGACACGCACTGACCACCAGGGGGCAGACGCTCAATGCAGGAGCTGCCCCCTGGTGGTCAGTGTGCTCCCACAGGGGGTGTGCTGCTCAGCCAGAAGCCGGGCTCATGGCAGTACTAAGGAGCCCAGCAGGAAGGTGGTAAGGAGCGAGGGGTCTGAACTGCAAGAGCCCTGGACTGTGAGAGGGCCTAAACTGTCAGGCGGACATCCCCCGAGGGGTCCCAGACTGCGAGAGGGCGCAGGCCAGGCGGAGGGACCCCTCCAGTGCACGATTTTCGTGCACCGGGCTTCTAGTAAAAATATATTTAGAAAAAAAATGTGTAGAGCTGTGAAGAGTGGGGAGATGGGATTGTCAGGGACCTGTTCTGGGGAAAGGGCTGGGCATTGGAGTCCACAGATGCCTCTCTTCCATGCCCCAATTTGGGGGACATCTGTCTACAGAGTTCAGGGCCCAGGGCACTAGCATTTACAGGGCATGACTGTCCTGAGAGGAACCACATCAGGCAGGAGAAGGGGAGGGAAAAGAATGAAGTTTCCATGCCCGGCCAGTGGGCTCAGTGGTTAAACGTTGACCTATGAACCAGGAGGTTTGAATCCCAGTCAGGGCACATGTCTGGGTTTCCGGCTCAATCCCCAGGTAGGGGGTGTGCAGGAGGCAGCCGATTCATGATTCTCTCTCATCATTTATGTTTCTATCTCTCTCTCCCTCTACCTTCCCCTCTGAAGTCAATAAAAAATATATATATATTTTAAAAGAATGAAGTTTCCATGGGTGGAGGTGGGAAAGGGGACAGTCAAGAGGCAAAGTTCTGGGGAGCCAAGACCAGGAATTTTGGATCTGGATGTCAGTGGAAGTCGGCACCTCACCCCCTGCTCAAGTAAAACTCCTCCTGACATGGTTCTTTTCCCTGCAGGCTCAGGTTCCCTCTAGTCAGTCACCTTACACATGGCCTTTCAAATTCTGCCTGCTAGTGTCTGCCCAAGTCCTACCCGCCACTGTCCTCTCCATCTGCCCCTCAGCACAGCTGACAGCACGCTCTCCCCAGCCTGTGCCATGAAGCCTTCTCCCCTGCTCTCCTCCCCTCCACCTGCCACCACTGCTTTCCCTCAGAACTGGCAGAGGGGGCAGGTCAAAGAAAGGGAATGGGCAACTGAGGGGAGAAGCTGTTCAGACTCTGACGTTGCTTCCTTTACTGAAAGAACAGAATCAGAAGGCAACTTCCAGAAGCTTTCACCCTATTCGTCACCCCCCGCCCTCCTCCTGTGGTGACTTATTCCACTCTCCACCTGTTCCGAGGAATGAACTGTCCCACTCCTGGCTCCAGTCAATTCCTCCAGCAACTCTCCCCTCCCCATCATTGTTTTGTCGTCCACCCCCTTCCCCCACCGCCTTCTACACTATTCCTATCAGCATATAACATGCCAGTGTTTCTTACATATGAAAAGTTGTCTTGACATCACTCCACCTGGAGCTCCTGCCCACTTATCTCTTCATCTTAATGGCAAAATGCACTGGGCTGTCTCTGCATTATTTCCACTTCTCCAATCACACTTGTGATACCCCATCCCAGAGCCCTGAACTGTTCCTCAGGGTCCCAGGCAGTGACCTCCGAGTAGCCAAGTCCAATGGTCAAGTTCCAGCTTCCTAGGATGGTTCCTCCCCATCCTCTGACCTCTTAAAGACACACTAACACAGAGTTCAGGCCTTAGACCCCTTTATCCGCACGCTCTACTCACCCCTTTGGGAAGCTCATCCAGATTTAGGAGTTTAAAGGTCATAAATTTGCTGACAACTCCCACGTGTCTCTCTCCAGCCCAGCACTCTCCCCTCCCTCCTAGACTTACATATCCAACTGCCCTTCCACATCTCCCCCTGGGTGTTCAAGAGACATTTCTCATTTAACAAATCCAAACTGTTCTGGTCTTCCTCCAAATAAGCCCCAACCCAGTATTCCCCATGTGGAAGACTACCATCTTCCTTGACCCCTACCTTTCCATCACACCCCCTATCCAGCGTGAAGGCTCCTCCTCCAAAATAAATCCGGAATCCAAACCCTTCTCTTCACCTCCAATAATATCACTTTGGCCCCACGCATCACCATCTCTTTCCTGGATAATCACAGTAGCCTTTTTGTTGGCCTCCCTACTCCTCACCCTGCTCCCCTACCGTCTCCTGCTAATATACTAGTTCAACACAGTCAGTTCTCCACTCACAACCCTCCCAGATTAAAATCAAAAGTCTCACCATGGCCCATAAAGTCCTCTAAAAACGTCCCTCCCTCTCACCTCTCTGGCCTCATCTCTTCATTCCTTCTTCACTGACTATTTTGTCCACACTGGCTTCCTTTTTCTCCCTCCAACAAGCCAGGCACTTTCCCAGCTTGGGGTGTCTGCACTGGAATGCTCTCCAGATGGCCCCACAGCTTACCCCTTACCTCCTTCAGATCTTTCCTCCCTTCCTGGCTCACCCTATTTAAAAATTCAGCTTCTTCCCTGGCATCTGTGGCACATATTGCCTTCTAACTTACTATATATACTTTACTTTTTTTTTTTTGCTTAAATATGTCTCTCTCCACTAGAATGTAAGCACCCTATCTGTTTTGTTCACTTCAGTAACCCAAGCACCTAGAATACTATATGGAAATAAAAGGCCCTTAACTAATAGTTGTTGTATGAATAAACCACATCCGTCTCATCCATGTTACCTAAGACATCCCTTACTAAGCTACCCGCTCCACCCCTCCACGTTGTTAACTCCACCTCCAGCCCCAACAACAAAAACAATAACTAGCACTTACATAGTGCTTACTACGTGCCACTTAGCTATGTGCTAAGTGTTTTCAAATGCTGACTCATTTAATCTCCATAATAACCCTATGAGGCAAGAACTGGAATTATTCCCAATTTAGAGATGAGAAAACCGAGGCACAAAAAGATCAAAAACCAATAAACAGCAGCTCTGAGACAATGAATCTCCACAGCCCACTAAGAGCCGCTGAAGAGCCAAAACACAAAGCCCCGCCCCACGACCTTAACCCCGCCTCTTGGTAGCCCGTCGCGCTCGGGCCCCAGGGCAGATTCCTAACCCCGCCCCCGCGCAAAGGCCCCGCCCCCGCGCAAAGGCCCCGCCCCCTCCCGCCCCGTCCCGCCCACCTTCCTGCAGGCTCAGGCTCCTGGCTGCCGGCGAGTTCTCGCGCAGCTCGCGGATGTAGATTCCTTCCTTCCCGCCGCCCGCTACGTTGATGCCGCTGACTCCCGTCTGCGCCTCCGTCTCCACGATGATTTCCACCAACTCCGCCCGCCTCAGCTCCTGCGGAGGGCAGTGCGGGGTCGCCACGGGACGCCAGACCGCGCCCAGAGCCCGCCATCGCCCTTAACAGCGTCTCTCAAACCATTCCTTAGGGCACATGTCCCTCTGCGAGGCTCAGGCTGGTCGTGCGGGCCCACCCACGCTGGCATCTCCCCGTTAAGGAAACCCGGGGGTCGCTCGTTCAGTGGGGCTCTCGGAAAGGTTCAACGGCTCCGCTGGCTCGCTGCTCTCCCAGATCCCCCCGGGAGGGGCGGGGCGGGGCGGGGCGGGGTGGGGGGGGGGCGGTGTGGGGGAGGCTAGAGTCCCGACCGAGGAGGGCCTGATGGAGAGGCAGGGGCTATGCTCGCAGTGGGGCGGGGCGGGTTGGGGAGGGTGGGGCTATGGGGGTGGGGCTCCGTTAGAGAGGCCGGGGTGGAGGGGCCAGTACAGGAGCGGGGTGTGGCTAGGTGTCCGTGCTGGTGGGTGGGAACCCACAGTCTCCGGAGCTATGGGGCGGGGCTTTAATAACAGCCCAACAGGGTTGCGGGCGAGGATGGGCTCCCAAATAATGGGCTGGCCCCTTAAGTGGTATGGCATGGAGGGGCGGGCGTGGGGCTGACCTCCTTGGAAACATGCATGTGCGTGAGACTGTGCCCTATTGTGGACTCTCTGACCCCAAGACCCGCGGACGCCCATGGGAGAGGGAATCCAGTGAAAGGGGGGTGCGTGGGTAATGAGTGGTGGACAGGCGACATGGCATTCCTGGTATTTACTGTCAATGGTGCTGCCCTGGCCCTGGCCCAGCCGCACACTGTGGGATTCACATCTGGACTTTCCCGGAATAGGCAGGGAGAGACCTCAGTTCCACAACTGTCTGGAAACCCAATCTGCTGTGTCTCTGGGAGAGAACTTCGCCCTCTCTGGGCCCGTGTCCCTACTGTAAAGGTGGGTGTACTAGAAGGAGTCTGATTGTGAGCTGAGACCTGAAGCATCAGGCATCCAAACGGATGCTCTGTTGGGCAAGGCGTCCAGATTGGATTGGCGCAGACTGGAGTTGAGCCCAGGGCTAGAGAGGGGAAAGCAAAGCCTGGACCAGATGCCCCACAGCAGTGGCCCTGAGACCAGAGGGTTGGGCAGAGAAGGGGTAAGAAGAGTCGTGGTGAAGGTGGCAGGGAGCAGGATAACCATCACCACCACCCTTAGGCCCTGGTCTGAGCATTTTCTGTGTGGGACCTCCTTTCACCCTCCCCACAGCTTGGGCAGTCACAGAGGGGGACACAACGGGTCAGAGAAGTGAAGTGACTTGAAAGTTAAGCCACTGGCCTCAACCTCAGGACTCTGACCTCAGAGCCCATAGACTATTGTGTAGGCAGTAAGTAACCTCCTTGCACTTCACCCCCAGCCTGCCACCCCTCGGCCCGCTTGGCTCCTATAAAAGCAGACGCTCTCTGTGCCTGCCACCTGGTAGAATGCAGTCAATGCCAGTGCATTATCTACTTAACAGTGACAGCAGCTGAGAGTAAAGGAGGCTTCCTAGGTGCCAGGCCTTGTGCAAATGGCAGGTGTGAGAGTCCTCAACAGCCTCAGAGTGGGGGGGACCATGCCCCATTTCACGAATGTGAAAACTGAGGGTTAGAGAGATCAGGTCACCTGTTCAGGGCTGCACAACTGAAGTAGTAGGGTTGGAATTTAAACTCATGGTCCAGCCCTGTCCGGTTTGGCTCAGTGGATAGAGTGTAGGCCTATGGACTGAAGGGTCCCAGGTTCAATTCCGGTCAGGGGCACATGCCCGGGTTGCGGGCTTGATCCCCAGTAGGGGGTGTGCAAGAGGCAGCCGATCAATGATTCATCATTGATGTTTCTGTCTCTCCCTCTCCCTTCCTCTCTGAAATCAATAAAAATATATATTCATTAAAAAAAATAAACTCATATGTCCAAACCTTGTGTCCTCAACCCTTGCACCATCCTGCCACTTTCGATGAAGGGTCTCTGCTACATTTTCTTTAGATCATGGTTAGTATAATTCCATTCTGCTCCAATCAATTAGCTGCTTTGAATCTTAGTCTGGGCCAGGCTCTGTGCTAAACACTTTACATATGCTAATTTTTTTCCTCACGGTGACCCATAAAATAGGCCCCGTTACTATTTCCATTTCATGGATAGGGAGACTGAGGCACAGAGACGACTGGAAGTGTTTCCTTGCTGCCCTAGTCTGTGCCCTCCACCCAGGCCCCACAAGCGCCCCTTGGAGGACATATGGGCACTCACCTCAGCACTCCGGCTCCTGACCTCCATGGCGCTGCTAGGAGTCACCTGGGCCCCAGGCTCCTGCTTCCTCTCTCCCTTCTTCTGCAGGACCAGCTTCAGTTCTGCATGGAGCAGCTGCCTCTGAGCCTGCGGGGGACAGAGATGGAGGTTTGAGGCCAGGGGAGGATGAGGAGAAGAGGTCGGGCTTAGAGGGTGAGGTCATGGTGGTATCAAGGGGAGGAGGGCCCCCCCAGCTGTCCTCTCACCGCCGCCTGGGCACAGGCAGCCCCTCCTAACAGGAGCCTAGCCTGGCCTGCTGCACAGTCGTCTGTGGGACTCACACCCTTTCTCTGAGGTCTTGCTGCCTGCCAAGGAGAGACAAAGGCATGAAACTCTAGGCAGGCCGTGGAGGGGCAGGGAGGGGCATGTGCACCAGCCAGTGCTCACCTCAGCGTCACCTCCTTGGGCTTCCCGGGTCCGGGGCTCTAAGAAGAAAAACATGAACATTCCTATCAGCTAACCCCTCGGACTGCTTCCTGAGTGCCTGGCCCTTCCTTCACTGTGTCAATACTCTATCTCTATAGCACAGGTGGAGAACCTGCGCCTCAGAAGCCCTTTACCCAGGATGACACAGTTGGCCGGCAAACAGTAAAGCCAGAACTAACTCCTAGGCCTTTCTGACAGCAGAGCCCCTGAGGCAAAAACCTCAATGGGCCAAGGGGGCCAAAGGCACTATAAGATAATTATAACCGTCCCAGGTACTCCCCGTGGGTAAGTCACCTCACCTCTCTGTGCCTCAGTTTTCTTATCTATAAAATGGCATGACTGAGAGCACCTCCCTTGCAGGACTGTTGGGAGAGTCAAATGAGTTACTAAATATAAAGCGTCAGGCACATGGAAGCCACTTCATGAGCACTTGCTGTTATTGCTAAGAATTTCCGGTGGCACTGATCTTGTGTCAGATGTTCCACGGGGGTTATTGTCTGTGGACCTCAGCACGCCCTGAGGAGTTCAGTACCCTTACTGAGCCCATTACGAAGACGATACCTGAGGCTGGGAGAAGGGGAGCCACTTGCCCTCATCACAGACTTGAACTTGTCTGAAAGCTCCAGCCCCTTATTCTGATAATAACTAGTGGGTATTGAGTGCTCACTCTTTGCCAGTCCTGTGCTAAGACTACTGTCCACCTCACGGAAAGCCCTAGCCCCTCAGCCCAAGAACCTTGCTCTGGTCACACAGCACAGGGAGAAGGAGGCAGGGCTGGATTAGTATGTAGCCTCCCCTGAAGCCCTTCTGGGGGAAGGGGAGTGGATATTATGTTCCCCTTGTCTCCCCCAGCTCTGGTCTTGTCTTCCCAGCCCCCACCTGGCATGCCAACACGCCAACCCCCACTCCCAAGGGAAAGGTCAGGCCTCACGCGGCACATTCCCTCAAACAATGGCCCATCTTCTGTGCCCAGTCACATTCCGCCCCTGCCCACCACCCCCAGCTGCACAATGGCCCTTCATAGCCCACCAGTGGCCAGGAGGGAGGACACAGGGACTCCCTCAATGTTCCAGCTATGCCCACTCCATTGGCTGCCCCCCCCCACCCCACCAAGTCCGAGGGCTCCTCTCTGGCTCTGTTAGGGGTCTGGGTCTCCGTGTCCTTTCCTGGACTCTCCTCTGAGCCCCAAGCCCCTCCAAGCAGGGCTGGCTTCCATCTGGGCATTTCCTCTAAACTGGGTCCTGTGTTGACACCCATAGACCTTGTAATCACCCCGGATGTGGTGGCTGTTTTAGGATTGGAAACAGGCTCAGAGAGGGTAACTGACCGGTCTGGGGTCACACAGCTAGCATATGTGCCCTTCACCCCGAATCCTGCACCTTAACTAGCATTGGTGGCCCTGAGCACTGGAGGAGGCCCAAGGAGCAAAACAGCTGGGACAGGAGCAGGGCTGGGCAGGGCAGGGGCAGGAAGTGGGGGTTGTGAAGGTGCCAGAAACAGGCACTTTTAGAGGGACCTCTGTGGTGCGAACCGAGCTGGGCAGGCACTTTATAGACGAGGCCTCATGGTACCCCCATTTTACTGGTGAGTAAATGAGGGCTGAGAGGACATCACCGTGACAGAGTCGGGACTTGAACCCAGGTCTCACAAGCTAACTCTGAGTCCCTGACGCAGCGTAGCATCCTGAGTCGGGGGTGGGAGAAGCCTGGTCCTTGTAGGAAGTAGTGGAGACGGAGGAAAGGATCTCCTGGACCACAAGCTCCCTGCTTCAGGCAGGGCATCGAGGTCACACCCAGAGGCTGGCACAGGAAGCTCAGCAGGGGTGGGGGCACGAGAGTACCCTACTCCCTCATCCCTCCCCAGGACAGCCGCCAGCCCAGGTTATATTTAGCCCCAACTGTGCCCTTCCTGAGCCACGTACCCAGCCCCCGGAAGGAAGCCCACCCCACCCAGGGCACACTGTTCCCAGCTCTGCCCATCCTACTAGGCAAGGGAAGGAGGGGTGGGGAGGTTCCTTGGGGCATCCCTGGCTTGTGTTAGAGGAAGATCTAATGGGGCTCCCATGGTGAATCAAGGCACGGCAGGACCCTCCTGATGCCAGCAGCCACTTCTTGAGCAGGTCCTCTGGTGCGATCCTGGAACATTCCTAAGCTTCCAGAACTCCGAGTCCCCATTTCTAGAGCACTTACCATGTGCAAAGATCCGTCCCTGGATCATTAAATTCTCACAACACCTCTCCGGAAAAGGTACAGCTAGGTGGCCATTTAAAACGCCACTCATGCCCTTCAGAGTGGCTGGGGTGAGAGGCACTGGGCCCTTTAGCTGAGCTGGGCCTGCTGAGGACTCCTCCAGCTTTGCCCTGTGCACCCTCTTATCCCTATGGCTGGCGACAACCTCATTCTCCCCACTCGGAGCCTCAGCTTCCCTAGCTACCAGCCATCTGGTGCTCTCGATAATGGGATGGGGATATTGACCTGACCCATCCAGGACCCTAGACATAACCTGAGGCCATCTAGTGAGGCTGAGGGGAGGCATGGCCTGCGGCTGCCTCGGTCAATCCTGCTCCCGCACTTCTCAGGTTGGAACACTGGGGCACGGTATCTCACCTCTCAGGGCCTCGATTTTCTCAGCTGTCAAATGCAGCCAATAAGAATGGTTTTGAAAATTGGTAAGATAGCCCTGACCAGTTTGGCTCAGTGGCTAGAGCGTCGGCCTGTGGACTGAAGAGTCCCAGGTTTGATTCCGGTCAAGGGCATGTACCTTGGTTGCGGGCACATCCCCAGTAGGGGGTGTGCAGGAGGCAGCTGATCGATGTTTCTCTCTCATCGATGTTTCTAACTCTCTATCCCTCTCCCTTCCTCTCAGTAAAAAATCAATAAAAAAATTTTATATATATATATATATGAAAATTGGTAAGATAATTGCAGGTGCTTAGAATATAGCAGGTGCTCAGTCATGTAAACTAGTCTCTGACAGCAAGTGAGAGTCCGGGCTGTGCTTCTCAAAGTATCTCATATCCAGCCTTTGCCCACCAGCGGCTCCGCACTCTTTCCTACCAAAGGGGAGCTTTGGATGAGGAACAAAGTCCAGTTCGGGCATGACCTCACACCAGGTGAGCGCTGCCTCCAGCACACTCTTCCAGGGACCAAACTGCTGCCCTATCGCAGACATTCTTGCCCTACAAGCAGCAACTTATCTCCCCGTCAGCCCTGTGAGGTGGCCTTCAGCAGCCCCTTCTAGAGAAGTAAAGTGGAGGCACAAAGGGTGAAGTGTCTTGTCCGAGGCTGCACAGCCAGAAAGAGAGGAACGTTGGGATTGGAAGCCAGGGTCTGGTTTCAAAGTCTGTACCTTCAACTCCTACAACATGCTGCTTCCTGAGCCCCAGGCACCCTCCCAGCACCTCCCAGGACCCTGGGTCCCATTCCCGAGGCTTAGTAGCCTGGCCAGGAAGGGAACTGGCTGGCTGATCTCTTACCACTGGGCCTCCAGACACCTCCAGAGCAGCTCCTGTCCCTCGTCTGCTCAGCCCCAGCACCAGGCTGGGGGGGAAAAGGAATGGGGAGGGAAGAAGGGGGAGACCCCAGCCATTGGCTGCCCGGGCATGACATCACCAGGGGTGAGGGTGGGGAAACAAACATCCCCCCCCCCACCCAGCTACATTCACTTGCCTGGGGGTGGGGAGCCACAAGGCAGCCGTGCTCCCTTGCCTGGGGCGAGACTGCCACCATGAGCCCCTGCTCTTGGGATTTGCACAGCTACAGCCCCTTGGAGACTGAGCACCCCACCAGCATGGGTTCCTGGCTTTCAGAAACAAGCCTGGCCCCCCTGGCTCCCCCTAAAATAAACTTCCACTCCCTCTCCCAGCTCAGCCACCGCCTGGCTATGTGACGTTCAGCAAGTAACAGCATCTCTCTGGGCCTCCATTTCTTCATTTCTAAAACAGATAGTAAAAGTGCTCACCCTCATGGGTTTGTTGTGAAGATTAGATGAGTTAAAAGAGGCTAAAAACCTTTTAAAGAATCTGGCATAGAATGAATGCTACTTATAAATATTTTGCATTCTTATCCATACAAATCAGGGGGACAGCTAGCCTTGTCAGTGGGCTTTTGGCCTGAGTGAGACCAGGCACAGGGGAGTCCCACTACTCTGCTTAATGGAGCTGCCCTTTGGGGGCACACTTATCTTGTGCTAAATACTGTGCCCTGCTCCTGGAATCAAGGGTGCACAGTGGGTAAATTATACCCACTTTTTAGCTATACAGCCAGGAGTGGCTGGTCTGGGGTCCGACTCCATTTCTGCTGGACCCCAAAGATGCTGCAACACTGTTCTGTCCCCCCATATAACAGACAAACAGGCTCTGAGAGGGTGACGCCCATGACCACCTACAGCAGGTAGTTGGTAGCACTAGAATTTGAACCCAGACCTGCCCAACTCCCAACCAAGGCCTCACCCTGATACCCTGGCCTCCGGCCCCCAGCCTGCCCTGACTCACCAGGCCCTGGGGGGCGGCACAGGGAGCACAAGTACCCCCACATGCCCTTCGAACCTACTGGCTGCTGCCTCGGATGCTCACAGCTCTCTGAGCCCAGGCCTGAGGCTGGAGCTGCTATGAGCCTGGGGATTACCCACGAAGTGCACATCAGCAGCTTCTGCCCCATTGTGCAGCCAGGCGAGGCCACCAGGCCCTTTGTCAGCCTCAACCCTCACTCCAGCACAGGGGGCCCTCTGAGGAACTGTCCCCTTGACTACACTGCATATCAGGGCATAGGGACCAGGTTGGCAGGACCCCATAGAACAGGTTGGCAAGATCCCAGAATGCTCGGGGCCTCCTCTCTTCTCTCCAAAATGTCCCCTGCCCACTCTCAGCCACCGGAGAAGGCAGGAATGTGCTGAGCTCTGGGAAAAACCTTCCAGGCCTGGCAGCCAGCAAGGGTTGGGGTGTGGCCGAAACCCAGCCAGAACCCTCCGCCCAGGAGGGGTGGAAAGGACAGTGTGGTCAGGGCAGCTAATGGGCCTGAGGAGACCCTCAACCATTGCAATCTCCCCCCGCCCCCCACCCCCAACACCCCTCGCTTTCATTGATCTATTCAAATATTCATCTATTCATGTATTCATTCAAAAAACATTTGCTGGGCACTAGAGACACTGACACACCTACATTTACTCCAGGGGTGGGGGCAGACTCAGGAAAGGATTCCTGGAGGAGGAGACATCTAAAGTCAAGCTGAAGGGTTGAGACAAGGGAGCCAGGTACAAAGGTGGGGAAGGGGCTTCAGGTGGAGGTACAAATACGGGCAAAGCACCAGAGGGGGGAAGGGAGCAGCCCTTTATCCGATATCAGCGGTCAGTGAGCACCTGGTCCTGTGCCCAGCCCCACGCTGAATGCTGCTGTGGACTCCGTATGACTAAGATAGCCCAGGCCCGACTTCATAGAGTTCACAGCCCAACAGGGGACAGACCCAAAATGGCCAGGGTTGTGATGGAGACTCGCAGGCAGAGAGGCCAACCAGGGCCCTGACGGGGGAGCCCAGGAAAGGTGCCTGCGCCAGCCGAGGAAGGGAGGGCGGGGAAGGCGTCCTGGGGAAGGGACGTGTGAGCTGAGACTGAATGACTGACAGGAACTAGACTAGAGAAGAGGGAAGGGAACAGTTTTATGGGCAGAAGGAGCCGAATTCAAAGAGAGCTCAACACATAGGAAATGTCCAAGAGCTGAGAACTGTGTCCTTGTTCATACCAGTAGCTGGGCCCCAGGACCAAGCATGCCCCTTCTTTAGCACCTCCGTCTCATTCATACCTTTACCGGCTCCTAGCAGACACCTCATCTGTATCTATCCCTGGGCCGGGCCGTGCTGGGGACACAGTAGTGACAGTGACTGCCCTCACAGAACTCACAGTTAAAAGGGGACAGACATTAAAAAAAGTGATCAACAGGATGAGCCTATTATTACACACCGACCCAAGTGATATGAAAGACGGATCTAGGTCTATATGAGGGGCCTGGCATTTTGGTACTATCAGAATGATCAGGGAGGGCTTCCTGGAGGAAGTGACATTTGAACTGGCACCTGAAGGATATGTTGGGGAGCACAAGAGACTTGGTTGGAAAGTTGTAAGGAGGACATTCTGATAAAAAGGAAGTGTGTGAAAGGCCACCTGCCCAGTTTTATCAGAATTCCGACTTAGGGAAGTGTCAAAGGCGGTGCCCCTAATTATTCTTTGGCCTTTCCAAACAAGCCTGTGCATATGCAGACCCCCAGGTGTTTACTGGAATCCTTATGCTTAATCCCTGGATGCCCCTGCCTAAGGACAGGGTAAACACGTGTCCTCCCAAGATTACTCATCCTACTGATTGTATCTAAAGATAAAATTCCAATAAAGGCCTAACGAGGCAGGCAAAAGAGGGGGCTCTGGCTACTAAAGCCAGGGCCCCCCAACCCTCTCTTGCACAGTCAAACTGTGTCTGACTAATCTGTTCATCCGTCGGTCAGCAGCTGCTGGTCAGCCCCGACAAGGACACATAGGGATTCATGCAAAGCTGTGAGTGGTAGACAAATGAGAGTGGGTTTCAGGTGGAGGGAACAGCCTGTCTGCAGAGCTCCTCTGAGAAATTGGCGAGTGTGAGGGAAAGCTGAGGAGAGGTCATCAGGGCCATGAGGAGGGGCTGAACTCTGTTCTGAGAGCCCTGGGTACCTACAGGAGGGGCAAAGTCAGAGCTGAGTTTTAAGTTTTAAGTAGTTGAGGGTGGAGTCTGACTACTGGCCAGACTGGAGTCGGGAAGAAAATCCACCCTGTCTGCTCAGGGCCAGACAGACCAGGGAGTCTGCTGCCTGCTCTCCTGTTTCTCTCTGGGCCTCAGAGGGCAGATACCCTTGCTTGTTCCCATCGCAGGTACCAAGCATCCAGTCTTTTGCCGTTAAGTGAGCTGGGCGCTGTCAGCTGTGAGCTGCCCTTGAGCAGGTGAGGGAAGCTCCTTTCCCTAGTTTAGTGTGTTTTTGTCATAACTGGTATCTCTCTCTCTGTGCTCCTGTGTGTCTGTTTCTCCCTTGTCTCTGTTTTCGTTCCTGAGCTCTGTGTCTCATCATCTCTGTCTCTATTTCTTTCTCTGTGTCTCTGGCTTTCCCTCACCCGAAAGGGCGTGGCCATGGGAAGTTGAGTTTAGAAGTTGGCACCAGTGTCCCGGTTCTGGCCAAGGCCACCTCAGTAAACACAGGACATCCTGTAGGGCAGGGGAAGGAGGTGGACGCTTCTGCTCAGGGACCACCCTCTCCCCACCCAGTCTGAGTTGGGCAGGAGCCAGGTTTCCCGGTGCAGCCAAGGGAAACTATCCTCACCTCCGTCCTTCATGCCTGCTCCTGCCCCTGGCCCTCTTAACTGAGCTCCATTCCCAGGGCCAAGCCATGTGGATGCTTTGACACACCATGTCCCTCTCTGGCCTTGGTGTCAACCGCAGGCCTGGCCCACCGTCCGCCAGTCTCCTAGCTAGAGCTGAGGTCTCGTCCTAGGTTCCTCCTCATTCACAGCTTATCAGTCCTCCAGCTCTCCCCACGGCTGCTCCTGGCCTCCCCTCTGGCCTCCAGGCCTCCAGTCTCATCTCATCACTACCACGTGCACATGGCAGCCAGAGAGATCCCTTTACTCCTAGATCCCTTTACCCTACTGCCTTCAGAGCGAAGTCCCTCACCCCTCCAACCCCATCACTGACCTTATCACTTCCCGCTCCTTGCAGTCAAACCCAGCAGCTTACAGGTCCCTGAAGAGGTTGTAGGGTCCCTCACCTCCTAATTCTTGCACATGCTGTTCCCTCTTCCTAGAATATTCTTTCCTCAGAACAGCTGTGTGAGGTGGGTACTGTTACGGTTCCAGCTTAGAGATGAGGACCCTGAAGCACAGAGAAGTTAAATACTTTGCTTAGGGTCACAAGCCACAGAATGGCAAAGCTGAGATTTGTTGGCTCTCAACAAAACCGCTGCTCTACGGCTTATTGCGCCAATAATCACGGACTGAGCATCATTATATTTCCATGCTGGGACTGCACATCCTAGGTACTCGGCACAGGGGTGGAAGGCGCAGGGTTCAGGTCCTAGGGGACTAGGATACATTCTGAGGGCCCGGAGCAGGGGAGAGATGTGCTCAGATTTTCCTTTTAGGGAGGGCCAGGCACATAGTAGGTACTCGTAAATCTTTGCTGAAGGAGAGAAGGAAAGAAGGGAGGGAGGGATGAAAGGAGGGAGGGTGAAGAAGACCAAGGACAGGAAAGAAGTGGGTGTGTGATGGGGGTCCCTGTGAATGTCCATGGAGGGGAGCTGGCCTGGGGAGTGTTGTGGTGGGAACACACAGAGGCTCTGTGAAAGGCAGCAGCAGCGCCAGGGCTGGCAGCTCCGCGAGGAATGGTGTGGGCCCTGGAATCTGCTGGCTGAGGTGGTGCGGCTTCCTGGGGTTGAGCCTGAGGACAGAAAGTCAGGGAGCCTGTACAATCATCCAGAGGTCAGTCATGGGGACAGTGGGGCAGGTCCTCGGGCAGGAGCTGTTCATAAACCTGTGGGCACCAGAGGAATGGGGGCCACAGCTGCTCTAGCCCATCTGGTGCTTTTGGACAAAAGAAGTTCCCCTTCCCCCAGGCACTTGACCTCCATCTGCTGGGAAACCGTCATCATAAACATGTAAATGCAGGTGCCCAAGACGTTTGCGGTAGTCACTTAAATATGGAGTCTTGTGCAGTGCACAGCCTCTGCAACTGTACCCAGAGGCTCTGGGGGGAGGGGAGCATGGCGGGCCAAGGAGGCACAGGGGGCAGATGGGGAGGATCATGCACAGACCGGTTGGCTGTCTGCAGGCATACGGAGCATCCTGCAATTTGGCACTGGGAGACATCAGGAACAGGCCCCCACAATTCTGTAAACAGGGCGCACTGCTGACCCCACACTGGGGGATTCCTGAACCACTGGGCAGATCTCGGGAAAATCTAAGGCAGCGACGTCACAGACCCCAGACTGGGCACCAGGGGGCATCGCTGAGCGCGCCTAACGTCCCAAGGACGGGGTCAGGGTCAACACGGAGTCGGAGTCCCATTCCCCGGAGGTTGGAGTTGGGCACCCGGAAGACCTTCAGCCTGGGCGCCAGCTCCTTTGGAGCCATTTCCACTCCCCGCCCAGGCCGCCGCTTCCACTTCCAGAAATGGGCACGACTTCCTCTGCCCCGCCAGGAAGCTCCTCTCCGCCCGCCCCTTCCCGCCCGGGGCTGCGCACCTCCCCCGGTTCCTCCCAGCGCCAGCCTCCCTGCAGCTACGGGCGGAGGAGAGGCGTGGGTTCTCCGCGATCCCCGTGTCCCTTCGCCGGCGTCTCCCCGTCGAGGCCCAGCCCCTCCGCTCACCGCCTGGCCTCTGCTCCTCCCCCCGGCCCTCCACCCAGGCTCCCCGGCCCGCACCCCGGGCGCGGCCCTGCCCCCACGGCCGCCAGGAAGGACGCCGCCCGGGTCCCCAGCCAGGCCTCCGCGCGCCCCGCCCCGCCCCGCCAGGAATGCGGCTGGACCGCGGGGGCGGCGCGGACACCCGGCGCTGGGCCGCCGGCCCGTCGCGCAGGCAGGCGGGCAGGTGGCCTCAGCTCTCTGGGGCCTGGGTTTCTTCTTGAAGGAGAGCAGGACGCCTGCCAGTTCGGCCAAGCCTCCAACCCAGTGGCTTTATTTCCGAGCTACCTGTTAGTGCCCAAATTCAGATTTGAGACCTGGAATTTTATTTATTTTTCTTTTTAATATATACATATATATATTTATTTCAGAGAGGAAGGGAGAGGGAGAGAAACATCAATGATGAGAATCATTGATCGGCTGCCTCCCGTACACCCCCCACTGGGGACAGAGCCCACAATCCCTGCAGGTGCCCTGAAGGGAATCAACCTGTGACCTCCTGGTTCATAGGTCAATGCTCAACCACTGAGCCAGGCCCGGCCAGCTGGGCAGGAATTTTATTTTTAAAAAGTTGCTGGAGTCTCCCTTTCTGTCACCGTTTTCCTGGAGAGCTGCCTCTGGGTGCTCCTTGGAGAGGCTCCATCCGGCCTCCAGCTTTGTGCTTTTCTTTCTGGCTTATTCTCTTGCCCCCACCCCCAGCCCCCAAAACACACAGGTAAGGACTAGACTTCATTATTGAAGGGTGGCCTGGGCTCCTCTGAGTCCACAACCAGGATGTACAGGCGCCAGAGAAACCTGGCTAAGCACCTTCCGGGGGGTTCTCAGGCCAATAAAATGGTAAAGCTCATGGTTTGAAATCCACCTCAAGTGATGACTTCCTGGAGCCTGTTCTCAGCTGTGAACCGGGGATAATGGAAATGCCCATCTTGTTATGAGGAGTAAATGAGTTCACACATGTCAAGTGCCTGGAGCTGTGCAGTACACAGTCCAGAGCCAATAAATGTTAAAGGTTATTCTCTCACCCTTGCCTTAGCTCAGAGACAAAGAAACATACAGACTTGATATTTCCAAGGACTGGTTTTTAATTTCAAAAAACTGGTTGGGGTCTCTTTCCACATCAGGGAGAACCATATTCCAGGCTACGACCTCAGGGGAGTCAGTCCAGCACTAGGCCTGGTCCAATCACAATCCAGCCACCGAGCCCTGTCATTCCATCATGAGGGCTGATCCCAGACTCCGCCCATCAGTCTAAGAGAAGGGGACCAAGGTGAAGCTGCCCATGACTGATTCTGTCTCTCTGAAGCCGCCATCTCTGTCCTAGGGGAGCCAGCCGTGTCTTTCCAAGGAGAGTTGGCTCAGCCATCAACTCTCAGTTTAGTCACCAGACACCCTCCCAGCCCTGCGGTCAGCGTCCTGGCCCCGGTGGCCGCTCCAGTGCCTGTGTGCCCACCAGCACGTCCATGAGGTAGTCCAGCTCAGTGTCCTTCAGCTCAGTCTCCTTTAGCTCCGGAGTGTCCTCCTTGCCTGACCCATCTTCAGGGCCAGGTTTAAGGCCCTCAGAGGCCGGCGCCCAAAGTTCACTGTCGTACATGGAGGTGTCGATGTCCTCAAACAGGCCCTCGAGCCCATCGTCTAGCAGACAGCCAGTGGCTGGGTCCAGCAAGTCCAAGGAACCCAGGCTGGGTGGGGCTCCCCCAATGGGGCGGCCCTGTGGCCCCTCTTCTGCCAGGGGCTGGGGTGCCTGGCTCAAGCCCTCAATATGGCTGAGGTCCTCCAGGAGGCTGGCCATAGATGCTGACAGGGCAGCGTCTGAGCTGGCCAGCAGGTTGTCAGCCATGCCAGGGGCTGCAGGCAGGCTGGGCACAGGCGGCAGGGCAGCTGTGGGCACCATGGATGCCTGGATGCGCCGCAGCGTGTTCACTACCAGCACAAGGTGCCGCAGGTCTGGCTCACTCTGCCGCAGGCTGTGGTGGAGCTTGAGCACTGAAAGGTCAAAGAGAGAACTGGAGGCCACGGCCGGGGGCGCCTGTGCCACTGCTGGGTGGTCAGAATCCAGCCACCAGGTATCCACTGCCAGGGCTTCCTTCTCCTCCTCCTCCTCCTCCTCCTCCCTCTTGCGCTTCAAGCCCTTGCTCAGCATCCTCTGTGGGGAGGGAAGAGTCACTGAGTTATGGAAAGCCAATGTTAAGTTCAAATCCTGGCTCTGACGAATGCTGTGAGACCTTGGGCAAGTCACTTAACCTCTCTGGGCCTACGTTTTCTTAGGGAATCTTTAAGATATGAATGATATTAATATCTACATCCTAGAATTGTTTTGAGGAGTATATGAGATAATATACAAAAACACTATGCCCTGGCTGGTGTGACTCAGTTGGTTGGAGAGATGTCTCGTACACCAAAAGGTTTCGGGCTTGATCCCAGGTTGGGGCATGTACTGGAGACAATTGATCTCTCTCTCTCTCTCTCTCTCTCTGGAATCAATGGAAACAAACCCTTGGGTGAGGATTAAAACAACAACAACACTACAACAGTGCCTGGTATATAGCAGTTTCTCATATGAATAAGTACTATTATTAATAACTATTATAATTTATTTCTTCAATGAACCATATGAAGTGTTCAATATTCAACCTTATTTTTTTTTTTACTTACAAAAGGGGCTGTAAGTAAAATGGTTTAATCTAATATTTATTGAGTACCATGCATTAGACAATAAACTAACAAACACAGGAAATGTACAGCTGGTGCTAGGAAGTTCTGGGGAGTGATCAAGGAAGGCTCCTCTGAGGTGAGCCCTCAAGCATGAGGAGTCCCGAGAAATAACCAGGGGGAAACAATCTGGGAAGAGAGAACAACAGCAAAGGCAAAGAAAGACCCTGCCTGAGGCAGGATGAGCTTCAACTGAAAAAAAAAAAGACCAGTGAGGTCAGTACACAGAAGTGACAAGAGTAGGAGTGGGGAGGGGGGGTAGGTGGGTGGCCGAGACAAGAAGTTGGGATTTTATTGTGAGTGTGGTGGGAAGTCACTGAGGGGTTTGAGCAGGGGGAGAGTGGTGGTGTGGATTGATGGGGTTTCCAGAAGTTCCCCCTTGGCTACTTCAAGGAAGATGGGGGTGTGGAGAGAAGGGGGAAGAGATCCATTCGGAGGCTACTGCACTCTTCGGGATGAGAGATGACGGTGGTTTGGAGTAGAAGATGGTACGTAATGGATATGGAAAAAAGTTGGTCGATTCAGGATTTATTTGGGAGGCAGAGTGGACGGAGCTTGCCAGGAAATCCTGATGGGCACGGGGATCACTTTGAGCAGTAAGAGGCCCTACACTTCCCTCTGGTCTCCTGGCAGCCGGCAGGGTGCAGTCCCCGGGCCCTTGTCCAGCAGGACCTTAACCCCTCACACTACTCAGAACTCGGTCCTCGCCTCCTTTCCCGCAGACCTGGGAGTCCCAAACCGCAGGAATTTAGCCCCCTACCCCGACTCCGCCCCCCGGTCCCCGCGCCCCCTAGCGACACCCGGCGGGACTTCCTCCGGGGGTTCCGGCCCCTTAGACCGGGGGACCCTCCATAGCCCCGTGTCCCGGCTGCTGCTCTGCCGGCCGCCGGAGGCCGCGCAGGCCGGGGTCCCGGGCGGGCTGTTGGGCGCTCTCTGCCTCTCTCGCTACCGGAAGGCAGTGGAGGCGGCTCCTCCAGAAGCGGCGGCGGAGGCGGGTGAGTCACGCAGCCGGAGCCAGAGAGCCGGCTCCTCCGCCCCCTTCTGGGGCTGCGGCGTGATTCACCCGGCCCGGCCGAGGCGGACGGCGCTTAGAGTCCAGCATGTTTCCGTCCTGGCAGCCCCGGCGCGCACCTGCCGGACCCGGGGATCGAACCTGCCACAGGCCCCGCTCCTGGTACCCCTTCTTTCCCTACCCAGACCCCTTCCCTTCATTTACATACCCAGTCACCAGCTGCCAATCAGAAGGAAAAGGGAGCCACCCGCAGCCAATCAGGAAGCGGCAGCGGCACCATCGCTCGCTGGCTCTCCTTCTGCGACCGGCGCCTGGGTCGGGAGACGCAGTTCTGACTCCGGCGCAGGACTCCCGGCGCCTGACTACTAATAGGGACCGCCCCCTCCGTGCGGACCGCCCTCCACCCGCGATTGGCCCTTCGGCGACGGGCGGAGCCTGTGGGCGGGTTCCCGGGAGGGGAGGTTGGCTTCAGAGCGCATGCCCTGGCGGCTGCGAGAGGGTAGGGGGGGAGGGGGAGGCGGCTTGCCCTGGCAGTGACAGGGCGGGGTGTTTAGCCTTCCAAGGTGCGGACCCCTCACACCTATCCATGCACCTGCCAAACCCCGCAATTGAGCTTCTTACGCACCCGGCCCCACAGGGGATCTACGCTCTAGGCCAGATCGGCCTCGGTTCAAATTCGAACTCACCACATGATGTGTGACCTTAGGAAGTCTTGACCTATCTGAGCCACATGAAGTCTGTTAAATGGGGATCTTCTTGCTTACCTCTTACAAAATTAAAATAAGATCGTGTCTATAAGAGAAGAGCACTGTACCAGACTCAGCAACTGCTGGTAGAGGGAGTCAAAAGGCAGGAGTGGAAGGGGGCGGGGGATGCCACTGGAGTCACATATTAGGCTCCATTCCCTAAGTGTAACCTTGGGCAAAGGTTTTAATTCCTTAGAGTCTCGATTTCCTCATCTTTGTTAAAATGAGGGAAATAGCGTTGGGGCAGAGGATTGTTGTGGTTTAAGCAGAATAATTTGTGCAAAATGCTGAATGGTGCGCATGTCCTTTTATTAGTAGTAATAGTTGTTGTGGTAATAGCACAGGCACTTAATTCAAGTGGGGGACACTCAGGGTGGCATGTAGGTGACAGGAGTTTAATACTTGTCAGATAAACTGACAATGGGACTTAACTTCTTCAAGTAGCTCATTTGCTAACTCTTCTGGAGCTGTTGGGAAGAAGTTAGTTGTGAATAACGCTCCTGGCAAAGTAAGCTTTCAAATATGCTAACTATACTATGCAGCATTTTCTACAAGATATGGAAGCAATCTAGGCATCCATCAATAGACAAGTGGATAAACAGGATGTGGTACATATCCAACCTGTAGAGAAATTTTATGAGTTTATTTGAACCAAACTGAGGACAAATGCCAGGAAGCAAGATCTCAAATCCTCCAGGGAATGACAGTTTGCGTTTCCTTTTATACTAGTACATTTGGATTTAAGGAGCGAGCATAAGGAAGATTACATGAAGGTGGGAAAAAAGCAAGGCGGAGATTGGATTACAGGTTAGTTAGTTAACAATGTGCTCTCTTGAGGGTAGTTACACTTCAGAGGTGTCTGAAAAGAGGCATTTCAAAGGTGTGTTAACCTAAACGCACAAGAACAACGGACGGGGCTGCTTAAGGCAAAGATAAACCTTTTATAGACGTGTGGTGTGACTACCCCCCATGACCTGTTCACTTTTTGTCACTGAACTTTGCCAGATTTCTTATATAGCCCCCTTTTCATTCCCAGTTCCCCCTTTTGGTCATAAATCAATCCGAAGGACGCATTGATGAGCAACCATTTTGTTGGGTAGCGCGGTCTAACAGCGCTAGGAAGGCTCATTCCAGGAAGTTTCAATATCCAAGTTGAATTGTTGAAATGGTGAACCTTTGGCAGTAGAGCAATGCCCCAACTCTGAGGTGTGAATTGAGGCTGAAGTTTCCCAAAAGGGAAGGGCAGGTAAACAGAAGGCACTCAGGTCTTATGGGCCTTTATTACAAAAATAATTTTGGCCCTGGCCAGTATGACTCAGTTGGTTGGGCATCGTCCAGTGCAACAAAAGGTTGCCAGTTTGATTCCCTCAAGACAGCTGATTGATGTTTCTCTTTTTAAAAAATCAATTTTTATTCTTTTTTAAGGAATATTTTTCTTTTTTAATATAGTTTGATTTCAGAGAGGGGAGAGAGGCAGAGAGATAAAAACATCAATGATGAGAGAGAACCATTGATCAGCTGCCTCCTGCACGCCCCACACTGGGGATTTATTGAGCTGCAACCCGGGTATATGCCCTGACAGGGAATCGAACCATGATCTCCTGGTTCTTAGGTCGACATTCAACCACTGAGCCACGCCAGCTGAGCATCAATTTTTAAATCTTAAAAAAAAAACACCTCTCGATCATTTCTTTTTTTTAAGCATAAAAATAAAATAATTTTTTTCAGTTATTACCCACCAATAAAAGAAAGTTGCCGGAAGCCGGTCCATCCTTGCTGCTTGACACAGTCGCTGCAGGGAAGAAACATCTGCACAGCATGTTTCAAGGGACCTGGCGTATATGGCATACTGTTCTTAATATGTTTGCTCCCCTTCTTGGCGCTATGTGTTTTAACCAAGGTCACCTCTCCGAGAAAGGTTGTTTCCCCAGGTAGGGATTTTTCCCTGATTAGGGAGGGAATAAAACCCCTTAACTAAGTGCCAGGCGGGTAGTTAATCACTTTAACGCCCTAACCTTTGGAGTAGAAATTGATAGGATTAAAATCAACTGGTATAAATACAGATGTAACAAGACAATAAAGACAGAACCTGGCTAGAGAACCTCGCTATGATGATCACCTGAACTCTGCCTCCGTGTCCTTCATTCTTCGCCGACTCCGTCCACACCTTTGGGAACCCCTGGACCTGCTGGGGCTGGACCCCAACAGAAAGTTAGGTTTACAGTTTTAGCATAAGGAACATAGTCAATAATACTGTAATCACTATGTATGGGGTCAGATGAGTACTAGACCTATTGTGGTGATCATTTTGTAAGGTATATAAATATCTAATCACTATGTTGTACATTTTAAATCATATAATATTGCATGTCAATGGTAATTGAAAATAAATTTTTTAAAATGCTAACTATACTAGTTGATTCAAACCACGATTATCAATGGATGCTCAGAGCTTCGGGTGAAAGGTTAGTGGGGAACGGGATCTAGGCAGGCGGCTCCGAAGCATCACTGCCCAGGTTACTTGCTCACTGCAAAGAAGGAAATGCCTTTTTATGATGTGGAGATGTGGTGCTCACCACTTTAATCAGGTAAGGAACTCTGCATGCATCACAGTGGGACACCCTGACACTGGTGCCACCTGATGTGATGCATAGGAAGTACACACGTTCTCTGTGGAGTCTCCTGTTAGATTGCATAAACTGAATCTCACCCAGCCTCCAGACCCAAACTTCAGCTTATAGGAAACAGAAACAAATTAATCAGGAACATAGTCAGACAAATACAGAATGCAGGATTCAACTGGGCCAGCCCACCAAAAATTCAATTTTAAGAAAACACAAAAAGGGATTAATGAGATTGGGGAGGATGTTCCAGAATAAAAGGCACTATATAATTTGTTCCTTACAACCAAATGAGCATGTGAACCTTCACTGAATCCTGACTTGAGGCAGAGGGGAGCGGGAAACAAATATAAAAGATATTTTTGGGGAAATTGGAATATTGACTTATAGTACATCATATTACAAAATTTCCTTAGATGTGGAATAGTATTGTGGTTGGTAGGTGAGTGTCCTTAATCTCATTTAAAAAAATTTTTATTGATTGATTTAAGAGAGAGGAAGGGAGAGAAACAGCAATTTGTTGTTCCATCTATCCATGCATTCATTGGGTGATTATTTCTTTTTAAATACATTTTTATTGATTTTAGAGAGGAAGAGAGAGGAGGAGAGAGATAGAAACATCAATGATGAGAGAGAATCATTGATCGGCTGCACACCCCCAACTGGGGATCGAGTCTGTAACCTGGGCATGTGCCCTTGACCAGAATTGAACCTGGGACCCTTCCATCAGCAGGCTGACACTCTATTTACTGAGCCAAACCAACTAGGACTCTTTTTTAACTTTTAAAAGAATTATTGATTTTGAGAGAGAGAGAAAGAGAGAGAGAGAGAGACTGATTTGTTGTTCCGCCCATCCATGCATTCATTGCTTGATTCTTTTTTTTAATAAAAAGATCTCTGTTGTTGAGAGTATTACAGATGTCTTTCTTTTTCCCGCCATTACCCTATCCCAAGCCTTCACCACCCTATTGTGTATCCATAGGTAATGCATATACAGTTAACCTCTAACTGGCCTCCTTCCCACTTCCCTCTGAGATTCGTCAGTTTGTTCCATGTTTCCATGCCTCTGGTTCTATTTTATTCATCAGTTTATTTTGCTCATTAGATTTCTTGTTTATTTATCTTGATTTTTAGATTAAATTGTTGACAGATATGTATTTATTGCCTTCTTCTTTTTCTTCTTCTTCTTCTTCTTCTTCTTCTTCTTCTTCTTCTTCTTCTTTTTCTCCTTTTTCTGCTTCTGCTTCTTCTTACTAACTGCTTTTCTCTTGCTGCTTTTAAGATTCTCTCTTTGGCCCTGGCCGGTTTGGCTCAGTGGATAGAGCGTCGGTCTGCGGACTGAAGGGTCCCAGGTTCTATTCCGGTCAAGGGCATGTACCTTGGTTGCGGGCACATCCCCAGTAGGGGATGTGCAAGAGGCAGCTGATTGATGTTTCTCTCTCATCAATGTTTCTAACTCTCTATCTCTCTCCCTTCCTCTCTGTAAAAGATCAATAAAATATATTTAAAAAAAAAAAAGATTCTCTCTTTGTCTTTAACCTTTAGCATTTTAATTATGATGTGTCTTGGTGTGGGTCTCTTTGGGTTTCTCTTGTTTAGGACTCTGTGCCTCCTACACTTGCAAGTGTATTATGTCTTTCGCCAGGTGTTTTCTATATGTTGCTAGGTAGGGAAAATTTTCTGTCATTATTTCTTTAAATAGGTTTTCCAAACCTTGCTGTCTCTCTTCTCCTTCTGGTACCCCCATAATGCGAATGTTGGTACACTTGAAAATGTCCCAGAGGCTCCTTACACTATCATTACTTGATTCTTATATGTGCCCTGACCTGGGATCGAACCCACAACCTTGATGTAAGGGGATAAGCTCCAACCAACTGAACTATGGGGCCAGGGCAAATGTGTCCTTAATCTTAGGAGATGCCTGCTGAGCTATTAGGTGTAGAATGTCATGCAATTTACTCTCCAGTGGTTCAGCAAAAGAAATGTATATATGCAGATAAAGAAAACTTAAAGTGTTAACAATGAAATCTAGATGGAAGGGTATTCAAGTGCTCTGAATACATACTTTCTAAAAAAAATATTTTCTATGTGCTTGAAGATTTTCATAATAAAAGGAGGGTACAGCCCTAGCCGGTTTGGCTCAGTGGGTAGAGTGTCGGCCTGCGGACCAAAGGGTCCCGGGTTTGATTCTGGTCAAGGGCATGTACCACGGTGGCAGGCTCCTCCCCCGCCTGGGCCTTGGTCAAGGATAAGTGCAGGAGGCAACCAATCGATGTGTCTCTCTCACATTGATGTTTCTCTCTGTCTCTTCCTCTCTGTTCCACTCTTTCTAAGAGTCAATGAAAAAATATCCTCGGTGAGGATTAAAAAAAAAAAAAAAGAGGGTACAATGCTAATTAGAACGGGGCCCCCTCACAAGGCAAATTTTTATAATTTTGCCCATAACCTATGTTTTTGGGTGGGGGAGGGAGGAAGCTCAGAGGCTTGCTCCAGGTCATATACTGAGGAAGAGCTCACAGGAGTCATTTGATTAACATGTATTTATTGAATACCTGCTCTGTGGTGAGCACTGTTGTTGATGATGGGGATACAGCACTGGGTAAGGCTCACAAGGTCTCACTTCTTATGGATTAGGAGAGAGGGTGGAGAGAGAAAGAAATATAAAAAGAGGTGACATGGAGGAGAGGTAGTAAGGCTCTGCGGGAAGAGTCTGTGCAAAGGCCTGGCAGTGGGAGTGTGCTTGCTGTTGGCCAGGCAGTGGGACCAGGGTAGCTGGGTTGTACGCTGCCTGGAGGAGCAGATAGTGTTCAGGCCCTTCAGAGCACTCTATGGACCTTTGTTTTTCATTCTGAGCAGGATGGGAAGACCCTGGAAGACGAATAAATGATTAAGGTGATCTCTGCTTCCATTCAGTGACTTGAGGCAGACAAAATAGGATGGCATTCATGGAGAGGCTGGGGAGACGTGTCTGTAGCCAGGTGGCCCGGGAGAGGAGAGCCTCCCTGAGGCGGTGACCTTGGAGCTGAGACCAGAAAGTGGAGAAGGAGCTAGGAATTCAAAGGGCTGGGGGAAGGGAGAAGGAGAGCGGTGGGGCCTTGAGAAATGAAACCAGAAGCGAAGTCACCGGCCCCGCAGGCCTGGGGAGGAGCCTCCGCCAGCTGGGGAGGGAGGGGAATAGGAGGAGCGTCCCGCCCCAGCGCCCTCCCTCCCCCCTCCGCCGGCCTCTGGGGAGGAGGAGGCGCCGGGCGGGCTCCTGGCTGCCGCTGCCGCGGGGCATCCCGCCGTGGCCAGCCCAGGGAGGGGGTGAGCAGTGGGTAGGACCTGGCCTCCCTGGCCACGCCCGGAGGTGGCCGCGGCCCATCCCCCGTCGAGAGATGGCGGGGGAGGGTTAGAGAACGTGGACTCTGCCCTCAGGGACCCGGTTCTCTCTCCGCTGGGCCAGCCTTCCCCTTCTCTCTCCAGTTCTTTGAACAGGGCTGGAGCTGGTCCTCCCCAAGCCTCAGTTTATTTATCTGTAAAGTGGGGTGCTATTGATCTTACTGTGGTTATCGTTATGACATTTAAAGAGACTCTGTTTAAAAGTGAGTCAGATCTGGTTGTCCCTCTGTTCAACACTGTCCCATCCATGGCTTCCATCTCACCCAGGATAAAGCTCACGTCCATCCTGTGGGCCTCCCACAGACCCTACCCACGATTAGTCCCCCTCAACTCCTAGTACTCTCCCCCTTGCTCACTCTGCTCCAGCCACACTGACCTCCTCAGGGTCCCCAAACTCTCCATCACGCTCTGACCTCAGGGCCTCTGCACTGGCTTCCCCTGCCGGGATTAGGCGCCCCCCATTCACTTGGCTCACTTCTCACCTCCTTCAGGTCTTTACTCAAATCACACCTTTTCACTGATGCCTTCTCTAGTCATCCATCCACATAGTGACACCCCCATCACATTTATGCTGCTTCTCTACACATTTATCACCACCTGACAGACTGTACATGTTACGTACTGTGCGTTTATTTCAGCCTCCCCCCACTGCAATGCTCTATGAAAGCAGGAACTGCCCGTTTTACTCACGTGCCAGGAACAGCGCCAGGCCCACAGTGGCCACTCAATAAAGTTGAGCCATTTTGAAACTGGAATCCTTAGTGTGCACAGGCCCCCTCTTACACACTTCGCAGGATGGCTCAATGAGGCAAGTGTTACTTCAGGTCTCCAGGTTTGGACACGCTGGTATGTGTGCAGGATGGCGGAGAATGATGTGCTGGAGCATAGGAGTGAGGGAGCGTTAGGAGATGAGTTCTGAGAAGTGGGAGGGAGCGTTGGCCCTAGCAAAGTCAGGAGTTTATTTTTTTCAACAATAGCAAAAATAATTTTTTAGAGTGCCCACCTATGCCAAGCATAGTTCTCTGCACCAGGGATACAGCTGGACTAAGACCGACAAAACCCCTTTCTCTGAGTTTCCAGTGGGCCAGGAGGCTAACCACAAACAGGTAATAAGTAACTGGAGATTGGGAGGGTGCTACTAAGAAAGTCAAACAGAATATGATGGGGTGTTGGTGCATCTGGACGTTAACTCAGGGAAGAAGGCCTCTCTGAGAAGCATCCTCTGGGGAGTTAACAGCAGTGCAGAGGCCCCAGGGCCAAAATGAGTTTGGGATGAAGAGACCAAAATGGCTGGAGGTGAGGGAGGGAGGAAAGGGAAAGTGGGCAAGTTAGGAGCAAGATGGTCAGGTCTCACAGGCTTTCGTGAAGTTGGGGTTTTATTCTGTGTGAGGTCACGGAAAGGTTAAATAAGACCCGGCACCCACCTATTTAGTTACCCCACTGCTTTCAGGCTTAGATGCAATGCCCCTCTCAGGGTGAGAGTCTGGCTTTTAAGTCAGAAAGCACAGGCAAAATTCCCCTTTTCCTTGCCTGTGGACTACACCAGTGTGGTTCCTCCTTGCAACCCTTCCAGAAAAGTCCCTAAAGCGGTGTAAACTCACTTGCTGCACGTCAAGACTGTGGAGGCATAGCCAGTGCAGTAGCAATGTTATCACATTGTATCTTCCCTGGTCTTTTTTCCCCTCACTCTCACCAGCCTGGGCTTGTACCTCCCAAATAAGTCCTTAGAACCATAAATAGTATTTTTTCTCCTCTGGGCCTCAGCAGCACATTTCATACAATGAAAGGGTTGACATTTAAATGCCAGAAAGTCTTATCTTTTATATATATATATATATATATATATATATAAAATTATTATTATTATTATTGATTTCATAGAGGGAGAGGGAGAGAAACATCAGTGAGAGAACCATTGATCGGCTGCCTCCTGTTTGCCCCACACTGGGGATCAAGCCTGCAACCAGGTATGTGCCCTGACCAGGAATTGAACCAGGATCTGCTGCTGGTTCATAGGTTGATGTTCAACCACTGAGCCATACCGGCCAGGCTTCTTTTTTTTTTTTAATCCTCATTCAAGGAGTGAGGATATTTTTTCCATTGATTTTAGAGTGGAAGGGAGGGGAAAGGGGGAGAGGGGAAAACATATATGTGACATGGGGGGCAGGGTTCGGACCTGCAACCCAGGTACGTGCCCTTGACAGGGAATCAAACCCACAACCCTCCAGTGTGCAGGCTGACGCTCTAACCACGGAGCAAGCTGGCCAGGGCAAGCCTTATCTTTTGACATATAATTCATGTGACTCAGTTTCTCCCTCTTGTGTCTACCCATGTGGCTGGGGAGTCTAAATCTACCAAGGAGCTAGTGAAGAACCAGGCTCTGGAGGTGTATGGAGTTTGAGTCCTAGCTCCCTGCTCTTACTAGCTGTGTGACCCTGAACAAGTGACTTGGCCTCTCTGAACCTCAGGTTCCTCCTATAGTCAATGTGATTATAGTATCTACTTCTATATAACTGTGAAGATTTAATGACTCAATTCAAATAAAATGGGTAGAACAGTGCTCTAACAAGCACTCAATAAATGTTACATTTAACAGTATACCTGCCCCAACTTTGACAGGGAAGGGGTACAGGTGTCTAGGAACTTACCAGGTACCTCCCATTGACCCACTGTTTACAAACTTTAGGCAATACCATCCCTTCCAAAATACTTTTATTAAAAAATAATAATAATTACAATTAAAACATACCCCCTACCCCACCCCCAAACCACCACAAAACCCGCCTTTCTTTTAAATAACGCGGCACGGAGCAGTTTGGTTTCCACCTATTGCACGTGGTCCGGCCTGGTTATACATCAGGAGGCTGCTGGGACTGGGTCCTGCCAAGGAGGTGGGGTTCAGCCTTGGGGGAGGCCAGCCCCTCCTACTCCTTCCAGGTACAAGAGGCAGAGTCTCAGTCATTCTTTGACAGGCCCAGCTTATCTTCCCTGAGGCCCAGTGGTCACAAAAGGAGTAAGAACTGGAGGAGAAGGCAGAAGAAATGTGGCAGTGGGAAATCAGACTCCTAGAAACAGAGTCTCATTAAGGCATTTGGAACAGATAAATTAATTCAGGAAGACCCACCTTCACAGAAGGCTTCGGTAACCAGACACACACGCACGCACGCGCGCAATAGTTTATGGAACCCTGATATGGGAGGAAAGGAGGCCAGCCACTGCTTAAAGCCTCCACCACACACACACACACACACACACAGGTGCACTCAGGGATCCAGCCCACTGAGGCTGAGATGTGGAGGGAGCACCCTTCAATCATCCAAGTTTTAGGATCCCAGAATGATTTCCATGATGTGATCTAGTTCATTCCACTCCCAGGACCCTGGGGTACAGAAGAAGTTGTGAGGAGGCTCCGGTGGGGCCAGTGCAGGCTCCTTCTCCACAGTGGATGTGTCAATGTCCAGAAAAAAGTCATCCAGACCTGAGTCCCCCAGGTACCGAGAGCTCAGAGCTTCTAAGAAGACTGGATCAGGCTGGGGCAGCTCTTCATTCTGGGGACCCGGGGGAGCCACTGGATTCTGAGGGGTCTCGGTCTCGTCCATGGAAGTCTCTAGCTCCCTGAGAATAGAGCCAATGGTGGTGGACAAGGAGAAGTCCTCCTCACCCAGGAAAAGGGGCTCAGGGGGCAAGGCAGGTGCTGGAGCCAGACAAAGCGCGGCCTGAAGCTGCTGGAGGGTGTTATGGATGAGGACATGCCTTCGGAGGCTCGGTGCTCGGGGGCCGAGGCTTCGCTGAACTTTGTCCAGGGAAATTCGGAGCAGGGCTTGCTGGTAGCTTCGAAGGCCTGCTGGACCCCAGTCCCACTTCTCCTCCTCTTCTTCCTCCAAGTCGGAGTGTTTCCTCTTCAAGCCTCCTACCATGGTGCCCTGTGGAAAGGGAGGATCCAGTCAGACACAGTAGGGCTAGTAGTTCAAACCCTGAATCTCCTGCGTGGTTGTTGTTGATTTTTAATGATCTGAACTTCAGTTTTTGCATCTACAAAATAAATGGAGATGGTAGGAATCCCATTTCGTATGTGACTAAGAAAAATAAGACCTGGGCATAGCTGGGTTTGAATCCCACTTACTTGCCTGGGTTGCCCAGAATAGTGAGTTTTCCTTCTTGAAGCACAATTTCCTCATTTGCAAGATGAGTATCCCAACTCAAGTCCCTTTGAGCCTTAAAGCTATTCTTTCCACAGTACTCATTAAAAAAAAATTACTGATTGATTTTAGAGAGGAAGGGGGAGAGGGAGAGAGAAACATTGGTTTGTTGTTCCACTTATTTAAGCGTTCAAACCTTCAATTCAACGTTGGTGTATGGGGGTGACGCTCTAACCCACTGAGCTACACGATCAGGACTTCTACAACACTCATTTCTCCAAATGTGACACATACAAGACAGGTGTGGAACACAGAGACCTAGACTGGAGGCAGGGAACCCTCGGCTTGAATTCTGCCTTTCACACCGCTCACCTGTGTGATTTTGGGACATGATGTGACATGACCTCTCTGGGCATCAGTTTCCTCACCTATGAAATGGGGATTGTAAAAATTCTCACCACATCGTCAAGGAGACCCCACGTGTGATGTGCACGGGGCTCACCACACAGGAAATGCTCACTGAACAAGAGTTAGTTGCCATTTATTAATTCAATAATTTTACTTATTGCATGCCTACTATATTCAAGCCACCGGGAGCCCTGTTTGGGCACCTCACCTATTTGTGAAGACTCTTCTTTCAGAGTCTATTTCTGTCCACGCTGTTCTCCTAACTGACTGAGCGCTCCCAACGGGAGAGAAGGCGCCTTCCTCCTTCCCTCCGCCCCCGCCTCAAGCTTCCCCCTCCGTGAGGCCCCGTAGAAAAACTTGCTAGAACTCGATTCACGCCAAGCCCCACCCCTCCCGACCTACCCAACCAGACCTCGGTCCTGTGCAGGCCCCGCCCCCTTCACGGAGCGCCCTTCAGCAGCCAGCCACGCCCCAACGTGGTCCTAGGGCTTCTGGGAAATGTGGACCAATAGCCGCCAGGTACACACGTAGACTCGAGCGTGCACTGCCATCCCCAGGGAGCTCCGCACGCCACAGGAAGAACCTCCCCCACCCTCCCCAGGGCATGCGCACTGACGCCCGGAGCGGGTGGGGGAGGGGAACCCGGACGTTCAGCTGCCCGGCGCCTGCAGGGCCCCGCCCTCCGCTGCCTCCAGGGCTGCGGGTCAGAGCTCCGCGCCCGGAACACCCCTCCCCCCACCCAGGCTGCAGCTCTAACACCGCTTTCTCCCGATCTTTCCGGCCCCAGAAGGCCCTGGAGTCTTCCCCCAAACTGCTCTCGTGTCCAGGGACCCAGGCGCCACCACATCGTTCAAAGACTACAAATGCTCTCCCATCCACTCCGTTTGGGACACTAGGTCTCTCAATGTTGAGACCTTTCGCCATTCTCCTGTCTTTCAAGCAAACTCTCCACTTCCCCTCCAGGCCCCCCTCACCCCCAGCTCCAAGACCTGAACATAGGACTCTCCCCAGCACCCTCTCTCCGCCACTGCGTCTGGGAAACGAAGACGGCTTGCCCCTGGTTCTCTCGCTTCTCCAAGTGCCCGGGATCCCAGCCCCAACCCCTCCCACCTTCTCCAGAACACCAGACCCTCGAATTCAACCCGTCAGGGAGCCCCGAACAGTCCCAATCTCCAGATTCCCTGCCCCAAAAGTTCCTTTCCTGGTTCTCTCGCTTCTCCAAATACCGCAGGTCCCAGCTTCAAACTCCCTCCACTTGAAGATCCTGCCCCAGCAACTTCGCCTCCAGTCCAAGATTTCGAATTCAGCCTCCGATCCCCAAACCCTATCAGTCACTCTGAATCTGCGCTCCCCACTCCCACCCAGAGTCCGTCTCCACAACTCTCGGGGTGCGCCTCCCCCTCCCCCAACCCAAGGCAGGTCTCCGGCCGGGCAGCCGCCCCTCACCTGCTGCCAGGTTCACTCCTGGCACACCCGCAGCTTTGCGACCCTCCAGCGGTGGGCAGGGGCCTCGCTCGCCGCCCGGGGGCCTCTCGCTCTGGCCTCGGGCTCACCCAGCTCCGCCCCGAGCCGGGCCGCGAGCCGCGATTGGCTGGAATCCTGCCCGCCGCGGGCGCGGACTGGCTGGGCGGAGCCAACCCTGTCACCGGGAGACGGACGGCCCGCCCTCCCTGCCCCGGCGCCCGAGACCTTTTAAAGAATTCCGACTGCCCGGGGGCGGGGCCGCGGCTGCAGGGGGGCAGGGGGGCAGGGGGGCAGGGGGGCGGGGGGCGGCGACATCGGAACCGCTTCCTTCACTTCAGCGGCCGTCCTCGCTCGCACGTCGTCAGCACTGCTCGCCGAAGCCCCTCACACCAGGCCGGGGCCGCGCAGAGCAGGACCGGCTGCCGCGCCGCCTCGCTCCGCTTCCCGGGAGGGCGGGGCTGAGCCACCAGCCGAGGCCGCGAACCGGAGTCCGAGGTCGGGCGCTGCGGGAGGATACGCCGCCGAAGGCCGGCCAATGGTTTCGCGCGGCGTACGTTGCCTGGGCGATCGCAGCCCCCCTTTCGCTCCTCTGTCCTCCTGTCCACTCCGCACGTCACCTCTCCACCCGTCACTCTTCGGGACCCTTCAGCGGGGCTCCTGGCGGCCGTCCGTCCCCGTCCCCCTGACGCCCGTCCTGCCTCTCCCCGGATGGCCCCTGCGCTGGGGAGACGGGTTCGCGGCTCCCCGCACCCGGGGCACAGAGTCCAAACTGCTCACTTTCGCCACAAAGCCCTTCACGGTCTGGCCCGGGGCACACTCCTTGCTCCCTACCTTCCTGCCACACCAGTTCGGTTTTGAATCGGCTTCCGGTCCCTCCACCGGCATGGACACAGAGATTTTGTCTGTTTCTTTCCTTTATCCCCAGTGCCTACAGCAATGACAGCTACATAGCAAGTACTCAAAGGGGAGAATTAAAGGGGGTCAAATATATGGTAAGGGATGGAAGCTAGACTTTTGATGATGAGCACACCAGACAGGATACAGATATTGAATTGTAATGTTGTACACCTGAAATTTACATAATGGAATAACCAGTTACCTCAATAAAAATGAACTTTAAAAAGATTTCTGGATAAATCAATAAAAAAGAATGTAAGAACATTTGTAATTCTTTCAACAATAAAGATACATTTTTTAAAAAAGAATTGAAAAGAAAAAGGTTTCTGGACCTTTCAACTTGTTTCCCATTCTGAAAATAGACCCTCAACTCCCAGGCTGCCTCTCATCAGAAATCATGTCAAAGGTTTCCTCTTCCTGGAAGCCCTCCCTGACGCTCCAGGGTGGATTGATTCTCACGGTATCCTGTTTTCCCCATTGAAACCCTCATCCTTTCCCTGGGCTGTCACCATCGACTGGACTCCCTGAGGACAGGTACGAAGGTTATCTTGCTCACCAACTGTATGGTCACAGCAACACCTAGCAGAGGGCTGGACACAAGCAGGCATCCAGTGAAAGTTCGTTAAATGCCCAGACAATGTGGCAGAATGAAATAGAGGGCAGGAATGCAGAGTGCCAGCGCCCAGAAAGTTTGAACAAGTAGTGCACTCCCTTCCCCCCAACACACACGGTTTCACCAAGAGGAGGGGGAGGCAGTTTCCTCCAGGCTGCCCCAGACCAGTTCTCTCTGGTTGGAATTTGACAACCAAGTCATCCTGCTGTTTGCAGACACAGTGTAAGACTGGAATGGATTTTGTGAGTGGTGGAGGTGGGGGTGAGGTGTTGCGTGGGAGCTGGGAAGAGGCTGGAGGTAGGAAGAGAGGAGCAGCTCTCACTCGGGCCTGGGAAAGGTGTCACTGGGGAACAAAGGCAGGGACAGTAGATTCCATGGGGACATGATTAAGAAGGGACAATTCTTCCCCCTCCCGCCTCCCAAACCTGCCCCTCCTCCAGGATCCTCATCTCAGGGAGGCCCCACTGTAACCTGGTCCCCAGGGTACAGCCCTGTGTCCTCCAGGTTACCACCTTTCCCTCCCACATGGCCGGTCCACTCAGGCTCTGCCCACTCTCTTCCCCTCAAGGTTTCTGCCTGGTCCCCCTGGGCTCCCAGCTTCCACTCTTGTCCCCCTCCCACCCACCTTCACACAGTAGCCAAGGGAAGCTTTATAAAACCCAAACCTGACTGTTCCCCCTCCCTACGTCTCCCCTGTTCCAGTCCTTGCATAAAACCTCAGGATATAGCTTAAACTTTTTACAATGACTCTGCACAATTTAGCATCCATGGAACAGCCTGTTGGGCTGACCGCTCCTCACCGCTGAGAAAAGTATTATTAACTGTAGCTCCTGGTCTGCTCACCAGCCTCCTTCCCTTTGCTCATGTGGTTCCTTCTGCCCAGAAGCCGTCACGCCTTAGGACCTTCTCCTGGCTCATTCCTACCAAACGGGGTTTCAGGCAGGACCTCCCCTCTCCAACAGAGCCTTATTTGCTCCCCAAGTTAGGTCACGTATCCCCTCTGGGTTCCCACAGCCCACTGTGCTTCCTCCATCAGAGCCCTGGCCACTGTGGGCTGTCACTTCAGACTGAGATATGTGAAGGCAAAGCTCACAGCTATCTCGGTCACCACCGGGTCCTCACTGTCCCCAGAGGGCCGGGTGCAGAACAGTAAACTGCAACTGAGGAAATGAAGGAATACCAGAGAATCTTACACACAAGGCAGACAGAGACACTGAGATACCCAAAGCCAGAGTTGGGACTTCTAGCATAATCCGAAGCTCTTGGCTCAAGCTTTATTGCTGCCTTCCTTGGTTCCACATTCTCCAGGACGCTGTCCTCTGGACAGGGACAGAGCCCTAGTCATACTGGTGGGAAGGGTAGGTTCTGTGCCCATCATACTCGTCGGTGGTGAGGCAGCGCAGCATGAAGTGGCCTAGGTCATGTTTGGAAATGACCCTTGAGGGCCCTCGTCCATCCAGGGTCACTGTGTAGGCCCCAGTCAGTGGCTGGTCTCCTGCAACATAAAGATAGAGGGGCAAGTAAAGATGTTCTCTCTTGGTTCCCCAACATGTGGTCACTACAGTGATGGCCTCAGGGGGCCCACAGTGTGCCCAGCCATAATGGTATTAAGAGCCATGTTATGTGAAACCCTTCTCACGCGCAGAGCACTAATCTATACCCTTTATTAATTAATCCGACAAATTCTGATGACCTATTATGTGTCAGGTGCTGGGTACCCAGCAAGGGACAAAACAGAAATTCCTGCTGTCAGCATGTAGACACTTGCTAGCTAAAGACAACTAATAAGAAAGTACAATACACAGTATGTTAGATGGGGAGAAATACAGCAGAGAATGGGCTAGGAACTATTTATTAATTCTATTTTATAAATGGGGACATTGAATCTTGGAGAGAGAAAGTCACTTTCAAGTGGCAAAGACTAGATTTGCGCTGGGTGTCTCCATCTGGATGCTTTCCTATCCCTGGACCCCTCTGGAAGGACTGAGTGACATGTCCCAGGCATGGGACTGTATTTTATAGGCAGTGGAAAAACACATTTTTCTGACTTTGTGAATATGGAGTCAGTGTCCTGATACCAGGGGTACAACTAGGTCTTTCTTAGACATGGAGACAGCAGACAGGCATGACCTGGCAATTACAGGGCATCTAGTGGCTGCATTATAATAATTAAAAAAAACTCCAGCAAAACACCTGCCAGTGACCAACTTAATTTAGGGATCAAAGGCAGCGTACCAGTACAGGGACAACCTGGAATCATGTACACTAAGAAACACACACCCTTACCCTCGTGGCATTCCTACCAAAAATGTTTAATTTGCATCTGTGAGAACATAACCAGAAATCCAGAACATGGGGCATTTAAAAAGACACCAGGCCTGGTTCATGTTACAAGAAACATTAAAAAAAAAGATACGAAGGACTGTTTCACATTTAAGATAACATAGCAACTAATCACAATAAGTGAGCCTCAATTGGACCCTGATTTGGGTGTGGGGGGGGGGAGATTAGAAGATATTTTTTGACAATTGGGGAAATTTGAATATGACATAGATACTAAGTGGTATGATAGAGTTCATGCTAATTTTCTTGGTTCAATAATGGTCCTTTGGCTTATACACAAATATTTTTCTTCTTGGGAGATGTCGATTGAGGTTCTAGGGGTGAAGTGTGACAATGTCTGCAACTTACTCTTAAATGGTTCCGTCAAAAATACTATTATGTGTGTGTGTGTGTGTGTGTGTGTGTGTAACATTAGATACATGTGTAGATAATTGATAGCCAGTTAGATATAGAAAAATAGGACAAAATGCAAACAAGGCAAAATGTTAAAAGCTGAACCTAAATAAAGAATTTTAATATTCAGAAACATTTAATTCCTTCAACTTTTCTGGAGGTTTCAAAGTTTTACATGCACACATACAAAAAACTTTGAAAAGTACTTTGTGTTAAAATAATTTCATGATCTCTCCGGGTACTTACTTTAAACCTAGCAGGTCAAGAAGTAATATGAGCCCTGTCTACAGATGAGGAATCTGAGACTCAGAGGCCAAGGGCTGGAGTTTTCACCCAGATTCTCCACTAGGCAGCTTCTCTGCTGATTCAAAGCTCAGGACCTTGGTATCTATAGGGTCCTGATACAATCCTTAATTGAATCTAAACACCGAACCTTACTTGATCCTCTAGGGCAGCGGTTCTCAACCTGTGGGTCGTGACCCCTTTGGGGGTCGAACAACCCTTTCACAGGGGTCGCCTAAGACCATCGGAAAACACATCTATAGTGATTAATCACTATGCTTTAATTATGTTCAATTTGTAACAATGAAAATACATCTTGCATATCGGATATTTACATTACGATTCATAACAGTAGCAAAATTATAGTTATGAAGTAGCAACGAAAATAATTTTATGGTTGGGGTCACCACAACATGAGGAAAAGTATTAAAGGGTCGCGGCATTAGGAAGGTTGAGAACCACTGCTCTAGGGTATGTCATCCCTCACTCCTGTCAGGGGCCCCAGAAAGCAGGGCGTGAAGCAGAACTATTCCTCCAGGTCAGGCCTTTGGGTCTTTTCATTGCTGTTCCCTTATCCCAGTCCTCTCTCCTTCAATGCATGAAGCCACCTCCTTAGAGAGCCTACGCTTCCTAAATGGCAACCATTACTACTCCCTTCACTGTGTTTGTTTCTTCACTCACTGTAGCACTGCCCGCCAGTAATATCCAGCTCTTACTTGGCCTGAGAGACATTTTGAGCCTAAAGCAACTGGAAGGCAGCTGTGATCCCCTGCGGGGTTTTGTCTCCCCCGCTAGAAATGTTAGCCTCATGAGAGCAGAGGCTCTATTGCCAGTGCTCGTAATGGTGGCCAGGGCCACAGTTCAAGTGCCAGAGGTATCTTGAATGAACGGCTCTCTCCCTGTGTCTGACTCTGTCTCTCAGTGTGGACTCCAGATCCGGTAGGGGGAAAGAGGGCACAGGTGCAGTTTACTGGTTCCCTCCACAACCCCATCATGAGAGGAGGTTCCCCTGTATTAGTTCACCCAACAAATATTTACTGAGCATCTACTATATGCCAGGTCCTGATCTAGGCACTAGGAACACAGCTGTGATCTAACCAAGACAAGATCCGTTCCTCCAAACAGTGGACACCCTAGTGAGGGAGACACACAATAAATAAGAAATGATGGCATGTAGTGAATATAAGCCCCCTTCCTTTGAATCTGGGCCTGTCCTAGGAACTTGCTTCCAATAAACAGAATGTAGCGGGAGCAGCACTGAGATCTGACTTTAGAGGAGGCTACATACTGGTTGCATCAACCACCAGCGTGTCTGGGAGGAAGCCTTCCTGCAACTGAGCAACCTCAGGTGCGAGCCTCCCTGAGCCTAGTCAGCTCTGGGTACTGAGTCATAATAAATGAGAATGGTTTGTTCAACAGAGATAAGCTGAAAAATGTGTTAGAAAGGAGGATAAAACAAGCAGGAAAGAGGATAGGAAGTGTGGAGGGGAAGGTTTGCAATTTTAGGCGAGCCAGGCAAGGCCTGGTAGATGTCCCCAGAGGACAGGAGGGGGCAGGCTGGTGGCGACGTTGCTGCTGGGTCCTGGCCCCACTCACCTATGTGGGGCGGCATCACGGCCACGTACTTCAGACCCGAATCCTGCAGCACCTTGTGCATCCGGATGTGGTCATCGGTCACATCCTGTAGTCGTGGGGGCACCTTGGCTGGGTCCCATAGCAGGAAGGCTGGGAGGACACAGGGCAGGGTCAGCTAAGGCAGGACAGCCTGGCCAGGCCCTCAGCCTGCCAGTTTTGTGTCAGGACAGAACCCCGCAGGGGCTCACCGCTGCCTTCCAGTTGCTTCAGGCTCAAAATGTCTCTCTCATAGGCCACATAAGAACTGACTGCTTCCCACCCCACCTGCTTCTGCCCGCTGTCCCCCCTGCCTCTGCCCTCACAATTTGTTCCCCGAATGCAGCCAGAAGGGGCCTGTGAACACCCGGAGCGGTTGGAGCTCATTCATGGCTCCATCTCACTCAGGGTAAATGCAAATCCCCACCAGGGCTCACAAGGCCCATCAGCCCTCTGACCTCACCACTCTCCCCTTCACCAGCTCTGCTGAAGCCACACTCTGGCCTCATAGCCTTCACAACCGGGCTGATCCCTCCGCCCAGAGTCCCGCTGTCTTACCATGCAGCCCTCCCTCACGTCACTTCCCTTTCTGGGAGGCACTGGGTTGAGGAAAGTGGCTGGTGGAGACAAGGCAGCCGGGTCTCACACACCAGCTCTGCAGCCACAGGCTGTGTGAACTTGGGTAAGCCATGGGCCTCCACTCCCTTAGCTACAAGGGAGACAACAGCCTCTGCTTACTGAGCACCTGCTATGTGCCACCACGAGGGCACTCAAAAGAGTTCTGTGAGGATGAAGTGGCATTCATCTCTAAGGCACTCACATGGTGCCTGGCACACAATAAGTGCTCAATAAATGCTACCTGTTAGCATTAACTGCTCCTGTTACGTACCCTGCAGCCTTCAGTTTGGATTCTTTGGGGCAACTGTTTTTTTATTGCCCATCTCCCCATAAATGGAGAGCTCTGTGAAGGTAGAGATGTGGTCTGTGTATCCACAGCTCTGTCACTTCCCCTAGAACCCTACTTAACCTCATCTCAGGCTGTGTTAGGTGCCTCCTCTGGGCTCCCTGCTATCCTGGCCTTGACCTCTCTGACTGGGCCCCCATCCTGGGTCTGACTTCTCTGCCTTGGCTGCCTCCTCCCAGTCGCGACCCTGACAGTTGTGGCCTGTCACTGTTTGATGACCGCTCTGTTTACCACTTCCCTGTCATCTGTGAGATACGTGAGTGTAAGGGCCAGGGCTGTTTTGGTCACCACTATGTCCCTGGCATCTCGCAGCAAGGTTCAGGCACACAACTGGTGCTCAATAAATGCACAGTGACTTGGGATGGCTCCAATGCCACCTTGCAAAGGCCTTTGGGCTGCCATTTACTCCCCCCCCCCACCCTTCAGCCCCATCCCTGTGACCCCACCACCCACCCGAGGTGCAGGCCACGACCTTGTCCACACCATGGGCCTTCATGGCCTTCACAATGTTCTGGGCACCCTCGGACATCACTGTGGTAGGACCTTAGAAGGGACAGAGAGTGGCTGTCACTGGTGGGTGGCGGCGGTGGTGGGGGTGGCAGAGGTGGGGCAGGGGGTGGGGGTGGTGCTGGGGGGCGAGGTGCAGGTGGGGGCCGTGGGCAGAGGGGGGGCCGAGTACTGAGGTCATTGCCGGTGCCCAACAGCACGATGACAGCGTCCTGCCCAGCCACAGTCTTGTCCACGTCAGCTGCCTGCCGAACATCGCCCACTACCACGTGGGCTGGCTGGGGCCCCTCCGAAGGCAACCTGGAGGAGTCCCGCACCAGCACTGTCACCTCATAACCTGTGGGCAAAGAAGGGCAGAGAGGCAGGTCAGTAGGCTCTCGGGCTGGCACTCCTGGGCTCCTGGAGGATACCATGAACCCTCCAATGCATTCTTCTGGTCCCCTGTTCTGAGGCAGGGGCCGCCAAACATTTTTGCTGGCATACCGACAGTTGTTATTGAGGTAGTTGTTAAAATTGGGCCATTCCTTCATGCCGGTTCATAAATAACCTGAACTGATGTCTCCAACGGCCTCCCTGAGCCCCCACTCCAAACTTCTCCACCCTCTGGCAACTGAAGAGTTAATGACTGGCATCACACTGGCATCCATAGTCTTGGAAGAAACTGAGGCACAGAGGAAGACTTGAGTTGCCCAAAGGTTGCCCAGTGCTGGGATTGGTCCCCCAGGCCTTATTTTCTGCAGGGCAAGGCCCTGCCTTAGTGGTCATTAAAGATTTTGAACATTGCCTTGGTATGCTTCCTCCCAAAAGAATTTTTGATAACTCGTGTCTTCCTTCCCCACATACAAACCCATTTTAAAGTTCACAACATAATTATCCTTTTTTTAAACAATGACAAAGGATGTTTTGTGTTTGAGTGTATTGCAAATGGTGATATCTATCTAATCTAATAAAAGAGAAACATGCAAATTGATGTACCTTCGCTACATCCACAAGCCATGCCCACCAGCCAATCAGGAGCAAATATGCAAATTAACTCAAATAAGATGGCGGTGGCCACGGAGCTGGAGCAAGCAGGAGGCTTGGGTTGCCCCCGGCAATGGAGGAAGCCAAGCTTCCCGCCTGCCATGCTGGCCCTGAGCTCCGCTCAAGGCTACAAGGTTTCAATTATAGAAGATAAATAAATCCCAGATACCTGCTTCCAGCCCCCGGTCGTGGCCAGCCTAAAAACAGCCCTCAGCCCCTCACCCAGGCTGGCCAGGCACCCCAGCGGGGACCCCCCACCCTGAAGGGGCTGTGGGCAGCCTGAAAACAATCCTCAGCCCCTCACCCAGGCTGGTCACACCCCCATGGGGTGAAGGTCCCCACTGGGGGGCTCGACCAGCCTGAAAACAGCCCTCAGCCCCTCACCTGGGCTGACCAGGCACCCCAGCGGGACCCCATCCTGATCCAGGACACCCTTCAGGACAAACCAGCTGGCCCCCACCCATGCACCAGGCCTCTATCCTATATAATAAAAGGGTAATATGCAAATTAACCCAAACAGCAGAAAGACTGGGAATGACTGGTCACTATGATGCACACTGACCACCAGGGGGCAGACGCTCAATGCAGGAGCTGCCCCCTGGTGGTCAGTGCGCTCCAACAGTGGGAGCTCTGCTCAGCCACAAGCCAGGCTGACGGCTGCCGCCTCCTCAGCGTTCTAAGGATGTCTGACTGCAGCTTAGGCCTGCTCCCCACTGGCAAGTGGACATCCCCCGAGGGCTCCTGGGCTGCCAGAGGGATGTCTGACTGCCAGCTTAGGCCCGCTCCCCCGGGAATCAGGCCTAAGCCCGCAGGTGGACATCCTCCGAGGGGTCCCAGACTGCGAGAGGGCACAGGCCAGGCTGAGGGGATGCCCCCCACCCCGAGTGCACACATTTTTGTGCACCGGGCCTTTAGTATCACTATAAAAGGCTAATATGCAAATTGTCACCTGGGGAGTTTGAAGGGGAGACCAGGAGTTTGATTGCTTGCTATGACATGTGCTGACCACCAGGGGGAAGCGTAGAATTAAGGAAGGCCCCAATCAGCCGATTGCTGGCCAGGCCTAGGGATCCTACCTGTGCACGAATTTCATGCACCAGGCCTCTAGTAAAAAAATAAAATGATTAATGAGAGGAAGATAAACCAGAGCGCTCTCTCCATCACGTAAGAAAGACATCTGCAAGCCTGGAAGAAGGTTCTCACCAGAAACCACATCTGTTGTCACCTTGATCTTGGACTTCCCAGGCTCCAGAACTATGAGAAATGCATGTATGTTGTTTAAGTCACCCAATTTTCTTATAGCAGCCTGAGTCAGCCTCTATATATCATTCTCCTGAAAACTGAACCACAGCTCCTTGAGAAATGGCTGGTGGGCTGGGGATGGGCGAGATGAGCCCGGAGCATGCCCTGCCCGCTGGGAAGGCAGTGCTTAAATGATGGGGCCATCAACTCAATAGAAACACATCGAATATATAGAAATCTGTGAGTTCATAATGATACTAACAAAGAAACCTCATTGGTCATCACCTATCAGAGGATTAATCTCTTACTCTGAAAATAATAAAGGAAGAGGAAAAACAATGAATTTGTTCCATTTCTTTTGATATCTGTCATCATCATTTCAAAAACAAACAGTGGGAGATTTACACTCTGGGCAATGATGATGATAATGATAAATAATATGTATCGAGCACTCACTATGTGCCAGGTGCCAAGTGTCTTACAAATATTAACTCTCTTACATATTAAGTTCTCAAAGTAACCCTCGGCCTGAATTCCAGCCTTACCACTAGCTAGCTGAATGACATTGGGCAATTCACGTGCCCTCCTTGAGCCTTAGGTCCTTCATTTGTAAAGTGACACAATAATAGTCTCTACATTATAGATTTGTTGTAGGGTTAACTAATATTTACACAGCCATTTCGTACCCATTGAAACGAACATTTCATCAATATAGCACTATTGCTTAGAGGTTAAAAAAATAGAACTAAAAGCTCAGTGTAGACAGTTGATTTTTGACAAAGGTGGCAAGACCATTCAATGGGGAAAGAACAGTCTTTTCAACAAATGGTGCTAGGACAACTGGATGCCCACATATGAAAGAATGAAGTTGGGATTCCTACCTCACACCATATATGAAAATTAACTTAAAACGATTGAAGACCTAAATGTAAGAGCTAAAACTGTAAAACACTCAGAAGAAATATAGGCATTAATCTTTGTGACTTTGGATTAGACACCTAGCTACAACACCGAAAGCACAAGCAACAAAAGAAAAAATGGATACATCATCAAAATCAAATATTTATGTGCTTCTAAGGACACCATCCAGAAAGTAAAAAGACAACCCACAATGTGGGAGAAAAGTTTGCAAATTGTATCTCAGGTAAGGGACTTGTACTTAGAATATATGTATAAAAGAATTCCTAGGTCCTGGCCGTTGTGACCTAGTTGGTTGGGCTTCATCCCATGCACTGAGAGAAGTCACAGGCTGATTCCTAGTCAGGGTACGTGTCTGGGTTTCAGGCTCCATCCCCAGTGGGGGATGTGCAGGATACAGCAGATCAGTGTTTCTCTCTCTCCCTCTCCCTTCCTCTCGCTCTAAACAAAAACATTTTTAAAATATATTTTTATTGATTTCAGAGAGGAAAGGAGAGGGAGAGAGAGACAGAAACATCAGTGATGAAAGAGAATCAATGATCGGCTGCCTCCTGCATGCCCCACACTGGGGATTGAGCCTGCAACCTGGGCATGTGTCCTGACCGGGAATCTAACCATGACCTCCTAGTTTATAGGTCGACGCTCAACCACTGGGCCATGCCAGCTGGACTGAATTGCATATTTTAAAGGGGTGAATTGTATGGTGTGTGAATTGTATCTTAATAAAAATACAAAACTAAAACTATGCCAGCCGGTGTGGCTCAGTGGTTGAGCATGGACCCATGAACCAAGAGGTTACCAGTTCAATTCTGGGTCAGGGCATATGCCTGGGTTTTGGGCTCGATCTCCAGTAGGGAACATGCAGGAAGCAGCCGGTCATCAAGGTTTCTATCTCTCTATCCCTCTCCCTCTCTAAAATCAATAAAAACATATTTTTTAAAAATCACATAATCTCATTCATAAAGAACAAAATAAACTGATGAACAAAATAGATCCAGAGACAGAGAAACATGGAACAGACTGTCGAGTCTCAGAGGGAAGGTGGAGGTAGGTGGATGGGAAGAGATTAACCAAAGAACTTATATGCATATATGCATAACCCATGGACACAGACAAGGCCTGGGGGCGGGGGGCGAGCTAGAAGGGGTAAATTGTGGGGGGAAAGGGACATCTGTAATACTTTCAACTATAAAAATAAATTTTTAAAAAATGCAAAACTAAAACAAATGGAAAGTTGAGGAGAGTGCCTGGCACAGGAATGAGTGCTATATGGGTGCTGGCTGTTCTATGCCTTTTTTTCCTTACTATGCCTGTTAATCATCTCACAATGTTATTTCCTGGCCTGGTGTAATCCTCCCAGGCTCTCCTGACCCCTGCCCCGCCTTCTCCAATCCATATTCCACATGGCAGCCAGACAGAGCCCTCCACAGAAGGCCACTCCCCACGCCCCCGCTCATATCACTCCTGTGATACCCGGGCCCTGAGATAAAGTCATCATGGCTGCCTTTAAGGCCCCCTCAGGATCTGGCCTGTCTTCCTCTCCACCCTGTGCTGGGGCCACTGTCCTCTTCAACCACTGCATGTCTTTCAGTTCCTCAAACCCATGATGCTGCCTCCTGGCCTTTGCCAGCGCTGTCCCCTCGCCTGGAACACCCTTAACCCCCTTTCCTCAGGCCCCACCAGCCCGTGTGCTTCCTCTTTCACGGCCCTACTTATGCTGACCTGGAGTAAACCAAGGGTCCCATGGGTCCACAGACTGTGCCGTATTTGCCACCACCTCCCTGACTTTTTATAAACACAAAAGCACAGGCTTTGCTGCCCCAAAGACCGGGGTTCAAACTCTAGTTCTGCCACTTACTGGCTGAGGAATCTCCGGAAACCCCTTTTAGTCTTCTCTATGAAGTGAAGATCACCAACTCTGTAAGGTATAGGAATGTCTACTCACTACGCTGTATACCTGAAACTAATATTATATGTCAACTGTAACTGGAAAATAAATACTTTTTTAAAAGAAAAGAAAGTGAAGACCACAATCCCCAGTGTCCCCATCCCATGTGACCACCTTTCATAAAGGAAGGACACAAAACCTGTGTTGCCCCACATGCATCTGGGAGGAGCAAGGGCTTCTGTGTGCCAAGGTGGGCATTGCTTAACTGCCACAGGATTGGTTAAGACAGATCCTGGTAAACTGTGGGTATTTTGGGGGGAAGAACAAGGTCTCACAGACAGTGAGAACTTTGACACATGATCTCAGCACGAGGGTGCCCATCAATGCTACATTATTGGTGATTAGTGACATTTGAGAAGTGCTGTGCTAAGCTCTTTCCACAGATAAATGTGGGTTTTCCTCCCAACATTTTTAACACAACCAACATTCACCAGTAAATTTAAATATAAGTTAGTAGCTACCATACCAAACAGTATGGGTTTAGAATTCGCAGATTTTACCCTTTACAAAGAATAAGAGCATTTGTAAGGTATTTCCCAACCTTATCTTTTTTTTAAAAATCTCTTTAGTTTTCTGTTTTTTATTTTGAAATAAATCCAGACCTATACAAAAGCTGCAAGACCTAGATTTTCATATTGCTTTTACTTTACCCTTCTCTATGTCTGTGTGCATATATGTATATACAATATACTTATACATAATTATATATGTGTGTATATAAATATATTTAGTGTACATAACATATATATATAGTGTTTTCCTAACTAGTTGAGAGTAAGTTTCAGAGATAATACCCCTTTTAAGCTTTTTTTAAAAATCTCAAACCTCAATACAAAATATATTTCACAGCCTAATCCTGTATACACAAACCCATAAAACCAATATTTAACATGTGATACATTCAGATACTGTTGTAACCAACTGCATATATGTAGAACTCACTATGACCCACAGTTTGAAAAGCACCAGATTGCAATAACCTTACAAGGTAGGTATTATTATAATGCCTTTTGAGGATGAGGCAATTTTAGGTAACTGGGCCAGGATCACACAGCCATGATCTAAGTTCATTCAGTCAAGGAATGCTTATTGAGCATCAACTATGTAAAGGGTGTCCCAAAATTCACGCAAGAAGTAATTTTGATAGAAAACACAGGTTTATAATTAAAAATTGTAAATTTTTTATTGATTCTTAAAGTATACAGTATAGGGTTATGTATGGAATAGCATATCGGGTAAATGGCTTCCACGGCTTTGCTGGCACATACGCACTCTTGTTGACATTTTCCATTTTCATTGCTGCTCATACAATAACAGTTAATGGTGCTCGCTATCGCGACATGATAATCCAGATTTTTGTGCCGCGGAGGCCATTTACCCGATATGCTATTCCATACATAACCCTATACTGTATACTTTATGAATCAATAAAAAATTTACAATTTTTAATTATAAACCTGTGTTTTCTATCAAAATTACTTCTTGTGTGAATTTTGGGACACCCTTTATGTGCTGGACATGGTGGCACTTCACATATATTATATTATTTAATCATCACAAGACCCCAGGGCAAATGCTACTAGTTTCATCCCCACTTAACAAATACCTAGGTATGCAGACAAGGCATTTGACCATACAGGTGGTTAAGTGGCAGAGTTGGGGTTTGAATGTGGGCAGGCTAGCACCAGAGTCCAGGCCTGTTAAGAACTCAGCCCCATAGAATCACTGGGTTAATAAAAGCTGAGCGCATTCAACAGCAAGGCTCTGAGCTGTGCAGGGTCTTGTCCCAGCTCTCAATTCCCCACGATTCTGTTCCAATGGTGACCAGCAGGGTGGATGAGCAGACTTCAGTGGAATTCAGGATTAAGGAAAAGGTAGTAACACGGGAACCAAATCCTCTGGGTGACTCAGCAATTCTACCCCACCCCCCACCCCCTTTTAATTATTTTTCCCTATTGACTCAGCACTTCTTTACTTCTCCTCTTACTTCCCCCCCCACAATTGTTTATCAGCAAATTTGTCTCTCCCCTCCCACAAGTCAAGATCCAAACTAGGGGGGAGAGCAGTGGGCCAAGTGGGGATTCTTCAGGCAGAGTGCCTCCAAGGGAGGGCTGGACTAGGAGACAGCAGAGAATGGAATCCTGGTGGCCTCCACCCTTTTGGGACACCCAGATAGTCAATATCTTCAGAGTCACCAAGACCTGCAAGGGTGGGGCTCTATATCTGGAAGTCTCAGGCCTAGCTGGGTGTTGGTGAAGTCTGGACAGTGGG